>NC_056072.1:20000000-20609062 GCF_016772045.2 Ovis aries
TTTCAATAATTTTATTTTAACTTGCCTACATTTTTTAGTCCAATGGGAGGGTTTTTTGGTAAAGAATATATATATTTGGTCATGTATTTTTATTCATTCCATACATCTTTATCTTTTGGTATAATTTTAAAATTGAACCTTAGTTGATTTATAATATTCTATTAGTTTCAACTGTACAGCATATCAACTGTACAGCATTACAACATTACTGTTATATCAATCTCAACTGCACAGCATATCAACTGATCAGCATTTTTACAGATTATATTCCATTAAATGTTATTGCAAGATAAAGGGTATACTTTCCTACGCTATAGAATATATCCTTCTTGTTTATTTTATACATAGTAGTTTGTTTCTCTTAATTTCATACTTTTAACTTGCCTGTCCCCACTTTCCTCTCCCCTCTGGAACCACTAATTTGTTTTCCTTATCATGAGTCTTTTTTGTTTGTTGTATATATTTGCTTATATTATTTTTTAGATTCCACGACTGAGAGATATTATACAGCATTTGTTTGTCTAAATCTGACTTATTTCACCAAGTATAATATTCTCTATATTCATTCACACTGCTGTAAGTGACAGAATTTCATCCTTTTGTGGCTGAGTAATATATATATATATATGTATATATATATTATATATATGTATTTATATATTATCCATGGGGTCGCTAAGAGTCGGACACAACTGAGCGACTTCACTTTTCTATCATAAATATTGGCTTTGTTATTCGTCAGTCATATACCAAACCTATCTACATAAAAATATGATTTTTCCTCTTTTCCTCCTTTGCTCCTTCTGCTTCTCTTTCTCTTCTTCTCCTTCTTCTCTTGAAGTAGAAAACATGTTGAGATACAATTGAAGTAAGAACTGAAAGAACATGTGATCTGGATGTACTACCAGCTCATCTGAGCCAGAAAATCTCAAACAATACTACGTAACAACAACAACGACAAGTTAAAAATGCTTATAGTAATTCACTCCTCTACATATTTTCAAAAAGTAAATCTAAGAGTAAAATTTAAGTTATTTTTGAGCAACCTACATGATTTGGCCATGTCCAGCCATCACCTATTTACTATTTATTTTTTTCAAATTGATGCCACTTTTTCTAATAAAGGGAAGATTTGATAATACTATATGTCTCCTCTATAAATAGAAAGTCTTACCATAAACTGAAGCTAAAAGTAAACACACACACACACACACACAATAAAATAATGTTATTAAATTATAGTTTGATGCTATTTTCTGCACATTACTCCAAGCATATAACTCTTTATTTGTTCCAAGAACATAAGATTATTAAGTACTCTAAAATTTATTCTTTTGATGAAATTATAAGGATGAGTTAATGAAAAATTCAATGTAATTTAGCATTGTATCCACATATTACCTAAACCATTATGCAGACTTCCCAAGGGAAATCTCACATTAGGGAATCACTGCTATAGTCCTATACAGCAGAATATTTGCTATTCTTGATACATTTTATCTTTTCCTACACAGGTAGGAAGGGTCTTTACTGTCTCTTCCACTTAGGAATAAGGGATTAATACCTCTACTATCTATAAAAATCTTAAAAATTAGAAAAGTGGATAAAATATATAACCATACAGTTCTAATAGGAAGATATACAACTGATCTTCAAACATATGAAAAGATGCTCTCATTCACTGGTAGTGAAAGAAATGCACATTAACATTACAGTGAGATACTGTTTTCTATCTACTAAGAAGACCAAACATGGGTTCCCTGCTGGCTCACACAGTAAAGAATCTGCCTGCAATGCAAGAGACCCAGGTTCAATTCCTGGGTCGGGAAGATCACCTGGAGAAGGAAATGGCAACCCACTCCAGTATTCTTGCCTGGAGAATCCCATGAACAGAGAAGTCTGGCAGGCTACAGTCCATGGGGTCACAAAGAGTTGGACACGATTGAGTGACTAACACACAAGAAGACCAAAATTGACAACAAAATCCTCTAATTACATAGGACTTTTTGCAAATGATTATAGACACTGAGGGCTTCCCTGTCTGCTTCCCTGGTGCCTCGGATGGTAAAGAATCTGCCTGCAATGCAGGAGACCCAGGTTCAATCCCTGGGTCAGGAAGACATCCCCTGGAGAAGAAAATGACAATACATTCCAGTATTCTTGCCTGGAGAATTCTATGGGCAGAGGAGCCTGTCCACGGGGTTGCAAAACAGTCAGACATAACTTAGAAACTGAACAAAAGCAACAAACATACACTCATACTGTATTTTTCAGTAACTTCTTATATGACCTGGGAGTATCACTATCCATAGTTAGTTGATAACTGTTGCTACTTTTCTACATAGCTCAGATGTGCTCAGACACTGTTGTGTATGAGAATCATGGGAGGAACTGACAAAATTAACAAGGCCAGGCCATCCAGTACTTCCACAAACATAAGCCTCTGAATTCTGATTCCAATATATGTTTGAGAATCATTGTTATAACCCTTAAGAGTTTTCTATGACAGAAGCAACTTAAAACTGAAACACCAGAAATTACAAATATCTACTTTTGATATTATTGCTATGAGATTTTTATTTTAAAATGCTTCATGATTCTTTTTCCTCTTTCCAAAGGCAATTCTGGTGTACACCATAGTTTGAAAACTACAGGTCAATCCTATTGACACTTCAATCTAAACAGAAGATGCTGCCATACACATACATACACGTGTCTGTGTGTGTGTATGTATTTCAAAACCAATACCAGGTAAGCATGCTACTCATCCTATATCAGAAATCATGGAAAGAGAATACCCCTTCTCTGCCTATTGTATTACTGGAGCTGTCTGTGGTTCTGGAAATTTTTTTACTGCTTTCCTGGAGTGAAATTTAACATCATTTTTTCCCCCCTCATTTCCAGTTTGTTGTTCTATAGTAAATCAGATATTAAACCTATCACTATAGAAAAGTAGTTCTCAACTAGGTGAGATTATGCACTCAAAGGACATTTGACAATGCCTGGACTCATTTTTTTAACTGTCAAGACAAGTTTGTGTGTGTGTGTGTGTGTGTGTGTGTGTCCTATTGGTATCTAATGGGCAGAGGCCAAGAATGTTACAATGCACAAGACAACCCCTCATACCAATAGTACCAAATGCCAGTATTTTTGCTGTTGAGAAAATCCACCATAGAATAATAGTTATATGCTGGATATCCTGACCCTGATTAGTTGAATTTTTTTTTTATAACAAACAGCAAATGCATTCAATACTCTTTGCTTTTACAACCACTACCCAAATCTAAGACACTTCACCTGAAATATTACTAGTGCATTTTTCATAAAGGACCCAATGATTGTTTCTCCCCAGTTAAAAAGAAAACCACCTGCCTCTCATTGTCCTTAGCATAAAATCCAAACTTTTAACCAAGATCTATAACACCATTTGTGATGTGAATAACATCTACATCATCAGCTTAAAACAGGACCATTTTCTTCATGTTCATTTTTCTCTATCCTCAATGCCTTTGGAAGTTAATAACACATGAGAAAACATTTCCTGATTTAAAGAATTCACTCTTGGCCTAGAAAAAGCTCCCACCCTAACTTTTGCATGTTAATTTATAGTCAGTCATCCAGAATCAGCTTGGAGTCCCCCAGAACGGTTTTACTTAACTACTCTATTTAAATGACTGCCTTTAGGACTTCCTTGGTGGTCCCGTGGCTAAGACTCTGTGCTCCCAATATGGGGGCCTTGGTTAGATCCCTGTTCAGGGAAACTAGATCCCACATGCCATGACTAAGACTCGGAATGCTCAAATAAATATTTTTAAAAATAAAGTGACTGCCTTTAATTATTAGTTATCACAGATAGGTTTTATATTTAATTATACATTTACTTATGTCATTTTCCCCATCCATATCTCAATATAAGCTACATGAGGAAATATATCACATATAACTTCCTAATCATGTCCTTCCATATTTAACCCAGTGCTTGACATACAGTAAAAAATAATTTTAAAATAAATAAATAATAATCAGGCTTCCCAGGTGGCTCAGTTGTAAAGAATCTGCCTGCCAATGCAGGAGACGCAGGAGACTCGGGTTCAGTCCCTGGGTCGGGAAGATACCCTGAAGGAGGAAATGGCAACCCACTCCAGTACTCTTGCCTGAAAAGAATCCCAAGGACAGATAAGCCTGGTGGGCTTCACTCACACAGTTCCAAAAGAGTCAGGCATCACTGAGGACTGAGCACACATGCAAAATATAATTATTCAGTGAAGAAATGACCTATAAAACATTACATGCCTCCAAAACAAAATAGAAGTGTTACAGCAAGTTGCACCAAGACAAAAAAAAAAAAAAAAAAAGGAAAAGTAAAAATGAAAAGAAAACACAGGTCATTCGTTGGGATAAGACTAAAGAGACTCATTCTCAGAGAAGTAAAATTAAACCGTCCTAAAATGATTTCACTTTGAAAATCTAAATCAGTGTTCAACAGTGCAAAGGCTCAAAATTACAACTGAAAAACAGATCAAATCACTAGAAGTAGTCCCATTTTTAACTAAACATCATCTCTACACCTGGATCCACTGCATACCCTGTTTACTTTGTTAATTATGTTGTTTGAAGAGCAGAGCAAGGCACTCATACAGAAAGATTTATTGACTCAAACAATGTAAATTCTGTGGTTTTGAAGACACTTTGGGTGTGCTTGAGACAAAAGAGATAATTGGTCTGCTCAAAGCATTTTAGTTTCAGTTGTTCTTCACTTTCATACATATAGAACACAAAACAAGATCATTTTGTTTCATCTCTATTGGTAGGTCTATAGTGAAAGCTAAATTATGTTCTTTGTTTCTTGGAAAGAAACCACTTTCAGACCACTGAAAGAAGTTTGTCTTGTGCAACTAACACACAACCAAACATCTATCTAGTACAGAAAAAAATTGTATGTCAGCATTCACACACGTACCTAACAGTAGCAGACACTCTAAATTTTCAAAGGAAGCCCAAGAATAGATATCAAGGAAAGCACTGACTTGCGATGAATTAAACATGAATTGACTTTCTCCCTTTTCTACACAAAAGAAATATTTTTTGTACCTGAAAGTATGCACACATTTTTTTTTTTTTGGTGGGGGGTTAAAACTACTTTGTGTTTAGCTTGCTTACTGTTTAAGTGCTCATATCAGAACCTAAGTTTTATCCATTCGCAGGGCTGTAAATTCAGAGACTTCTGAGACTTTTGTCCTGGAAACTGCACAGAGGATGGGAGATGGCAGGACAAATTAGTGGTTCACAAATTTTCATTCCCTTTTGGTAAACATTGTTTATGGTTATTTTTCACTCTTTCTTCTTTCCTTTTTTCTGTTTCTTTCTCTCTTGCTAGGAGACTTTTGGTTGAAACTAACATTAGGGATTTCTAGAATGTGGTTTGAAAACATATGTGCCTTACTAATTTCTTCAGTGGTAGACAAAATCATAAGTGAATCTTTTTATAATAAAGAGTATGGCTAGATCTCTTTTCATCAACTTTTTGACTTGAAAAATATTTTCATATCGATATATGCGACCAAATAAAAAGGAAAATAATTTAAATTATGAGTTCTTACCCTTAACTAGAAACATTTTGCAATCCACTTGAAATGGGGGAAAAGGGATTGCACAGTGTGAACATTTTAGTAAATGAATAGTTTTGCTCCTCTAAAAACAGTCAATAACTTCATTTTCATTTAATATTACATTATGACACATGACCGGAGAAGGCAATGGCAACCCACTCCAGTACTCTTGCCTGGAAAATCCCATGGATGGAGGAACCTTGCAGGCTACAGTCCATGGTGTTGCTACGAGTTGGACACAACTGAGCGACTTCACTTTTACTTTTCACTTTCATGCATTGGAGAAGGAAATGGAAACCCACTCCAGTATTCTTGCCTGGAGAACCCCAGGGACAGGGGAGCCTGGTGGGCTGCCATCTATGGGGTCTCACAGAGTCAGACACGGCTGAAGCGACTTAGCAGCAGCAGCAGCAGCAGCAGCATGACACATATGAATAACATGCTATTATAATAGCTATGCTACATTCAGAGTTATGTATTTTTCTGCTAGTTAATGGGTAAATATTTATCTGTCTTTAAAATTAGTTTAAAGTTACTTTACTTGAGTACTTGATTTTTTTCAACTGAAACTTACTAGAAGATAAAATATACAATTCTCTACATTATTTTCACAACCAATAAGGAATAAAGATCTCCTACAAATAAAAAGGAAAAAATAAAAATACATATTTAATCAATAACCATAATTCTACAGATGATATCACCAAGCATTAGTGACCTTGAATGAAATAATTATGTTTCCTTCTCCAACAGAGATCTCTTTCATAACTGTTCTTGACAAAGTTCAGTAATTTTCCAGAATATTTTCTCTACACAGCTGTATTGACAAAAATACCTTTGAGGAAGGGAAATACTTTGATAAAAACCAGTATTTATATTTCACAGTAAGTGAACAGAATATTCAGAAATTTCTAGGCCATGAGATAATAATGTAATATAAGCTTGCTTAATATACCATAAAAGTACCAGTTAATGCACAGAATATGTTACCATTGGTATTATTTCCTACTTGGTTCCATCTCACAATTCAAACATAATTTTCTAAGCAATCCTTTTTAATATACCTATAATATTTTTTTCTTTGCCTAATGTAACACAATAGTCATATTTCTATGTAACTGCCACTCACTAGAATTTACATTTTTTATTCCTTCAAAAGCAAAATGGTAATTATTCTTCCAACAGTGTTGAAGATCTGTGAACCTAATCTACTATTGTTCTGCCAAGATTAGGATTTCTTTCTGTTTGTTTTGCACTACCTCTCAGTCTTGGTATCCATATTCATGTGTAAAATCACATTACATAGAACAGTTTATAAACTTTTAAGTCAATATATGATGAACATTTTTCATGTCATTAAATGTTCTTCTATAACATTGTAAAATCATTTAAAATAATCGCATCAGATAGCCAACAAATAAGATCTTACAATATGTATTTGATGAGCATTAATGAAATTTTGTTATTTTAAACAATGTTATGATCGAAATCTTTTAAAAATTTCCAGTTTCATAAGTAAAGGATGGTGCTGTGTTACATGTATCTTTTGAGAAGACTGAGTATCGCTTCAGTTCAGTCGCTCAATTGTGTCTGACTCTTTGCAATCCCATGGACTGCATCATGTCAGGATTCCTGTCCATCACCAACTCCTGGGGCTTACTCAAACTCATGTTCATCGATTGGGTGATGCCATTCAACCATCTCATCCTCTGTTGTCCCCTTTTCCTCTCACCTTCAATACTTCCCAGCATCAGGGTCTTTTCAAATGAGTCAGCTCTTCACATCATGTGGCCAAAGTATAGGAGTTTCAGCTTCAGCATCAGTCCTTCCAATGAATATTCAGAATTGATTTCCTTTAGGATGGACTGGATGGATCTCCTTGCAGTCCAAGGAACTCTCAAGAGTTTTCTCCAACACCACAGTTCAAAGGCATCAATTTGTCAGTGCTCAGCTTTCTTTATAGTCCAACTCTCACATTCATACATGACTACTGGAAAAACCATAGCTTTGATTAGATGGGACTTTGTTGGCAAAGTAATATCTCTGCTTTTTAATATGATGTCGAGTTTGGGAAATTTCTTCCTTCTCTAGCTTTTCTTCCAAGGAGCAAGTGTCTTTTTATTTCATGGCTGCAGTCACCATCGCAGTGATTTTGGAGCCCCCCAAAATAAAGTATCATACTAATTCAATCTTTTCCCCATTTATTTGCCATGAAGTGATGGGACCAGATGCCAAGATCTTAGTTTTCTGAATGTTGAGTTTTAAGCCAACATTTCCACTCTCCTCTTTTACTTTCGTCAAGAGGTTCTTTAGTTCTTCTTCACTTTCTGCCATAAAGATGGTGTCATCTGCATATCTGAGGTCATTTAGATTTCTCCTAGAATCTTGATTGCATCTTGTGCTTCATCCAGCCTGGCATTTCTCATTATGTACTCTGCATATAAGTTTAAAAAGCAAGGAAGGTGACAATATACAGCCTTGACGTACTCCTTTCCTAATTTGGAACCAGTCTGTTGTTCCATGTCCAGTTGTAAATGTTGCTTCTTGACATGAATACAGATTTCTCAGTAGGCAGGTCATGTGGCTTGGTATTCCCATTTCTTGAAGAATTTTCCATAGTTTGCTGTGATCCACACAGTCAAATGCTTTGGCATAGTCAATAAAGCAAAAGTAGATGTTTTTCTGGAACTCTCTTGTTTTTTGATGATCCAACGGATGTTGGCAATTTGATCTCTGGTTCTTTTGTCCTTTCTAAATTCAGCTTGAATATCTGGAAGTTCAAGGTTCATGTACTGTTGAAGCTTGGCTTGGAGAATTTTGAGCATAACTTGGCTAGAGTGGAGGTGATGGAATTCCAGCTGTGCTGTTTCAAATCCTGAAAGATGATGCTGTGGAAGTACTGCACTCAATATGCCAGCAAATTTGGAAAACTCAGCAGTGGCCACAGGACTGGAGAAGGTCAGTTTTCATTCTAATTCCAAAGAAAGGCAATGGCAAAGAATGCTCAAACTACCGCACAATTACACTCATCTCACATGCTAGTAAAGTAATGCTCAAAATTCTCCAAGCCAGGCTTCAGCAATACGTGAACCGTGAACTTCCTGATGTTCAAGCTGGTTTTAGAAAAGGCAGAGGAACCAGAGATCAAATTGCCAACATCCGCTGGATCATGGAAAAAGCAAGAGAGTTCCAGAAACACATCTATTTCTGCTTTATTGACTATGCCAAAGCCTTTGACTGTGTAGATCACAATCAACTGTGGAAAATTCTGAAAGAGATGGGAATACCAGACCACCTGACCTGCCTCTTGAGAAATCTGTATGCAGGACAGGAAGCAACAGTTAGAATTGGACATGGAACACAGACTGGTTCCAAATCGGGAAAAGAGTACGTCAAGGCTGTATATTGTCACCCTGCTTATTTAACTTCTATGCAGAGTACATCATGAGAAACGATGGGCTGGAAGAAGCACAAGCTGGAATCAAGATTGCCAGGAGAAATATCAATAACTTCAGATATGCTAATGACAGCACCCTTATGGCAGAAAGTGAAGAGGAACTAAAAAGCCTCTCGATGAAAGTGAAAGAGGAGAGTGAAAAAGTTGGCTTAAAGCTCAACATTCAGAAAACGAAGATCATGGCATCTGGTCCCATCACTTCATGGGAAATAGATGGGGAAACAGTGGAAACAGTGTCAGACTTTTTTGGGGGCTCCAAAATCACTGCAGATGGTGATTGCAGCCATGAAATTAAAAGACACTTACTCCTTGGAAGAAAAGTTATGACCAACCTAGATAGTATATTCAAAAGCAGAGACATTACTTTACTGATTAAAGTCTGTCTTGTCAAGGCTATGGTTTTTCCTGTGGTCATGTATGGATGTGAGAGTTGGACTGTGAAGAAAGCTGAGCACCGAAGAATTGATGCTTTTGAACTGTGGTGTTGGAGATGACTCTTGAGAGTCCCTTGGACTGCAAGGAGATCCAACCAGTCCATTCTGAAGGAGATCAGCCCTGGGTGTTCTTTGGAAGGAATGATGCTAAAGTTGAAACTCCACTACTTTGGCCACCTCATGCGAAGAGTTCATTCATTGGAAAAGACTCTGATGCTAGGAGGGATTGAGGGCATGAGGAGAAGGGGACGACAGAGGATGAGATGCCTGGATGGCATCGCTGACTCAACGGACATGAATCTGAGTGAACTCTGGGAGTTGGTGACGGTCAGGGAGGCCTGGCGTGCTGCAATTCATAGGGTCGCAAAGAGTCAGACACGACTGAGCGACTGAACTGAACTGAACTGGCTAGAGTGTGAGATGAGTGCAATTGTGTAGTAGTTTAAACATTTTTTGTCATTGCCTTTCTTTGGGATTCAAATGAAAACTGACCTTTTCCAGTCCTGTGGCCACTGCTGAGTTTTCCAAATTTGCTGGCATCTTGAGCGCAACACTTTCACAGCATCGTCTTTTAGGATTTGAAAGAGCTCAACTGGATTTCCATCACCTCCACTTGCTTTTTTCGTAGTGATACTTTCTAAGGCCCACTTGATTTCCAGTTCCAGGATGTCTGGCTGTAGGTGAGTGATCACACCATCATGGTCATCTGGGTCATGAAAATCTTTTCTGTATAGTTCTTCTGTGTATTCTTTCCACCTCTTTCCATCTTCTGCTTCTGTTAGGTCCATACCATTTCTGTCCTTTATTGAGCCCATCTTTGCATGAAAAGTTCCCTTGGTATCTTTAATTGTCTTGAAGAAGGCTCTCATCTTTCCCATTCTATTGTTTTCCTCTATTTCTTTGCATTGATCACTGAGGAAAGCTTTCTTATCTCTCCTTGCTATTCTTTGGAACTCTGCATTTAATGGATATATCTTTCCTTTTCTCCTTTGCCTTTGGCTTCTCTTTTTTTTCATAGCTATTTGTAAGGCCTCCTCAGAGAGCTATTTTGGGTTTTTTTGAATTTCTTTTTCTTGGGGATGGTCTTGATCCCTGTCTCCTGTACAATGTCATGACCATCTTTCCATAGTTTTTCAGGCACTCTGTCTATCAGATCTAATCTCTTTAATCTATTTATCACTTCCACTGTATAATCACAGGGATTTGAATTAGGTCATACCTGAATGGTCTAGTGGTTTTCCCTACTTTCTTCAATTTGAATTTGGCAACAAGGAGTTTATGATCTGAGCCACAGTCAGCTCCCGGTCTTGTTTTTACTGACTGTATAGAGCTTCTCTATCTTTTGCTACAAAGAATATAATCAATCTGACTTCTGTATTGACCATCTGGTGATTGAATATAGTTATCATAAATTGAAGAAACTGGGCAGTGTGTTTTAGATGATGCATTGTCTCATTAATTCAATATTCATTAATATTATTAAGTAGACATATGGTCAATTTCACAAGTAGATATTAATTTAATTAGTATACATAAATTGCATAAGTAGACATATGGTTTGCATTTGATACTGGAGACAAAAAAATTGTAGGTGATTACCCTACTCTGTGTCACAAAGTTAATACTTATTGGACTCTGCTATATGACCCAGACATGTTTGATATACTTTTATAATGGAGTGCTGATAGTTTCTCATTACTTTATTTATATATTAAGCTGTTAAATTTATTATTTATACTAATACTATGCTATTGTATTTTTAAATGAGGCACTTTTTATTTTGAGATAATAGGAGAGTCACATGAAATTGCAAGAAATAATTTAGACATATATCCTATATTCTTTACCCATTTTCCCCCAATAGTAGTGTCAGTAAACATGACAACCAGCATACTAACAGTCAAGATACAGAACTTTTCTATCATCACAAGCATTTTCCCTTATATTGCCCCTTAATAACTACACACTTCGTGGAAGAAACAGGGAAAAATATGTCTATTCTACATTCCTGGAAACAGAAGTCTATCAGTGCCAAAAGAATAACTTCCTTTAAGGGAAATAGGATATAAAATTATCTCTATATAAAGTATAAGTTTTACCACATCTTAAATTGATCTTGAGGGCACCTACCAGGAGTCCTGGTAGAAATATTTTTCTAAATCCACACTTTAGCATGCAGTTGAATATTCTCTTTGTTAATGGGACCTGGTGCAAAATGGCAGTCAAATATTTTGTAGATGTTGCTATAAAAAATGAATCACTTCAGTGGAAACAACTATCCTACACTCACAGTATTAAATTTAGAAGCCGAAAAGAGTCATTTATTTGTATCACCTACCCCCTAGGAGACTTGGGTCAAATTACTTTATATCTCTGGGTCTCAGTTTCTTCCTGTGTAGAACTGGAATAAGCACTTACCCTCAAATTTATGAATCTTACGTTATAGCAATAGTAGCAATATATTGACACCTACTGTGCAAACAGAACAACTCAGGTGGCCATTATCTTACGCTTTAGCAGATTAACAGATAAAGAAATGGAGTCTATTAAGAGACAATGTCTAATGTCAAATAGATCCTATGTGAGGGGAATGCAGAATAAATACTGAATAGCTTTCCTCCAGAGCCTTACTCTTTTAATTTGATAGATGAGAAACCATTTTACTAAATGGATCCACAGAATAAAAGAAAAACCAGTACATAAGAGGGTGTAAGAGCTCGCTATAAGAGAAAGGCCAACAGGTATGCTTATGTATAATAGACCTTTATCACCAAGAACAGAGGTTAGGAATAGAATCCATTCCCCCCATCTATATCCACTGATTATCTAAGTATCTGCCAGCAACTCATAACTCTAGCTATAGATAATACTTCCAGGCTTAAGAAATAGCAACTGCAAATGGACCTTTGTCAGAAAAGACTATCTAATGCCTGCAGTCTTTTGACCTCCATGAGAGGGAGAGCTGAAACACTTCCTTAACAAGAGAAAGCATCCTGACTACCTATGCTAGGCTTGTCACCTTGTGTGGGAATTTCTCCCTGATTCAGACTCAGTGTGTGTTCTGTGTTGTGCTTAAGCATTTGTGTGACATGGCACCTGGACAGCCCCACTGCCTTCTCTTTTTCTTTAGGGAAAGGGGAATGGCCCTCTGTTTTGTGGCATAAAAGAGATGTGTGTAGGCTAGTGGCCCTGTGTCAACTGTTAAGAGGGATCTACCAGCCATGGGGGACAAACTACTGAAGCTAGTCTTGCTTTGTCTCATCGCTATGTGACTATTGCTTCATCCAATGCTTGAGTGCATCATGTTTTTCTTGGCAACTCCAACACCAAGAGCACTAGACAGAAGTGTTTGGAATTCTACTCTTGATTAACATATACCACTTAGGCTTCCTTTGTGGCTCAGCTGGTAAAGAATCTGTCAGCAATGCAGGAGACCTGGGTTCAATCCCTGGGTTGGGAATACCCATGGAGAGGGGAAAGGCTACCCATTCCAATATTCTGGCCTGGAGAATTCCATGGAGCTGCAAAGAGTCAGACACAACTGAGTGACTTTCACTTTCAGAGAAGAGTAAACAAAATACCAGAGTATGCATTGCCATAAACAATAGGTGGGTGGCAAGACTGGAGATGTAGGCAGATGTTATATCATGTAGGCTATGGTGGACATGGTAAATCACATGGATTTTACTCAGTGTGTTGTCAAATTATTTTTAAGTGCTTTTAACAGGGAAATATCCTTGTCTGCTCGAGTTTTGGAAAGGCAGCCATTGGTTGTGTATAGTAAAGGTCACAAAAGAGGTGGCACATAAACAACTTGAGAGGCTAAATCTCAGTCAAAATAGTGGGTGTTAGCCTTTTCTGTTGTGTGCAGAATGGAAGAAGGAATTAGATCAGCTTACTTACAGGGGATGGATTGTTATGTATAACAATACATTATAAGTAACCTTTAATGAGCACTCACTTTGTGTTAAGCACTACTGGAAGCACTTTACATATATTATCTTATTTAATGCATTTTCTCTCTGAGATAGATGTTGTTATTACCCTGCTTGATAGATGTGTCATCCAAAGCACAAAGCAGTTATGTAGTTTGCTCAAGGTCACACAGCTGTAAGTGGTGCCTCCAGGATTTAAACTAAAGGAAAAAAAAAAAAAGACTCCTTTAATTAAGGCTGATTGTTGCTAACAATGAGCATTTTTTAGGAAAGGAAAAATGTGATTCTAAAATAAGGAGGATTATTGTATAAGGTAATTTTTAACTTTCCTTCTCAGAGTCCCATATTTCTAAAAATAGAATTTTTAGGAATATGGGGTGTGCAATCTGAAAAAAAGACTTTCCCCTGATTTATTTACTTTGAGTAAGAATTACTAACTTTGTAAGCAAACAAATTTTAAATTATATTTCCTTCAGAGCTAATGTAAGCAATTTTTATAAATTTAAGAAATATTTTATCAATAATTTAGGAAGAGGTAATTTATTTCCCATATTGCCACTCTGGGACCATAATATTCCATATTTTTACTTTTGGTAAGACAATTTTTATTGTTATAATTTAGTTATATATTCATCTATTTTGATTTCATTAATCTTGGCACTGTAAACCTAGAGGAGCCCAAACTCTATTGGTTTTTTTCTGCTTTCTATACAGAATGAAGTAAGCCAGAAAGAAAAACATCGATACAGTATACTAACACATATATATGGAATTTAGAAAGATGGTAATGATAACCCTGTATGCGAGACAGCAAAAGAGACACAGATGTATAGAACAGCCTTTTGGACTCTGTGGGAGAGGGAGAGGGTGGAATGATTTGGGAGAATGGCATTGAAACATGTATAATATCATATAAGAAATGAATCGCCAGTCTAGGTTCGATGCAGGATACAGGATGCTTGGGGCTGGTGCACTGGGATGACCAAGAGAGATGGTATGGGGAGGGAGGTGGAAGAGGGGTTCAGGATTGGGAACATGTGTACACCTGTGGCAGATTCATGTTGATGTATGGCAAAACCAATACAGTATTGTAAAGTAAAATAAAATAATAATAATAATAATAAATAAACAAAATATATATGAAAAAAATAAAATAAATTCTGGCTATCCACAGCAACACCATGTTTATTGAGTTACAGATGTTCAAAAGCAAATAATTAGTGAAAAACTAAGAAAGTAAGTGACAAAATAGCATTCAGAAGCTGAAGTGCTGGCATGGGTGAGGTAGTGTCAGAGAAATGACTTTGAGCATTAAGTATGGCACAGGGAATTATTTGTAACTAACTTAGGCAGGAAGATTACAGGAAGCAATATGGCACAAGGGTTAGATAGGGGAACTGCTTGGCAGTCCAGTGGTTAGGACTCAGGGTCTCACTGCAGAGGGTGTGGGTTTCATCCCTGGGAACTAAGATCCCGCAGGACATGTGGTACCACCAATAAAACGGAGGGTGGGGCAGGTAGACTAGATGGATTACAATAGACATCCAAGTACATACCTCAAGGGGATGTTTCTGGATATTGTAAGGCCAGGAAGAGAGATAAAACTCAACATTGATATATGAGTCAATCAATTTGATATATAAGTCAATCAATTTGACTAACTGATTAGTCAATTAGTCAAAACAATAGCAGGATTAGAGGACAATTAGAGGAACAATTAAAGGAAAACAATAGAAAAGGAAGAACTAGAGATCTCATTAAGAAAATTAGCTATATCAAGGGAACTTTTCATGCAAAGATGGGCACAAAAAAGGACAGAAATGGCATGGACCTAACAGAAGCAGAAGATATTAAAAGAGGTGGCTAGAATACACAGAAGAATTATACAAAAAAGATCTTCATGACACAGATAACCATGATGGTATGATCACTCACCTAGAGTCAGATATCCTGGAATGCCAAGTCAACTGGGACTTAGAGAGCATCACTATGAACAAAACAAGTGGAAGTGATGGAATTCCAGCTGAGCTCTTTCAAATCCGAAAAGATGATGCCATGAAAGTGTTGCACTCAATATGCCAGCAAATTTGAAAAACTCAGCAGTGGCCATAGGACTGGAAAAGGTCAGTTTTCATTTGAATCCCAAAGAAAGGCAATGCCTAAGAATGCTCAAACTACTACACAATTGTACTCATCTCACAAGCTAGCAAAGTAATGTTAAAAATTCTCCAAGCCAGGCTTCAACAGGACATGAACCGTGAACTTCCAGATGTTCAAGCTGGATTTAGAAAAGTCAGAGAAACCAGAAATTAAATTGCCAACATCTGTTGGATCATCAAAAAAGCAAGAGACTTCCAGAAAAACATCTACTTCTGCTTTATTGACTATGCCAAAGCCTTTGACTGTATGGATCACAACAAACTGGAAAATTCTTCAAGAGATGGGAATACCAGACTACCTGACCTGCCTACTGAGAAATCCATATGCAGGTCAAGAAGCAACAGTTAGAACTGGACAATGGAAAAACAGACTGGTTCCAAATTGGGAAAGAAGTAGGTCAAGGCTGTATATTGTCCCCTTGCTTATTTAGCTTATATGCAGAGTACATCATGAAAAATGCTGGGCTGGATGAAGCACAAGCTGGAATCAAGATTGCTGGGAGAAATACCAATAACCTCAGATATGCAGATGATACCGCCCTATGGCAGAAAGTGAAGAGGAACTAGAGTCTCTTGATGAAAGTGAAAGAGGAGAGTGAAAATGTTGGCTTAAAGCTCAACATTCAGAAAACAAAGATCATGGCATCTGTCCCATTACTTCATGGAAAATAGATGGGGAAACAGTGAGAGACTTTATTTTGGGGGGCTTCAAAATCACTGCAGACCATGACTGCAGCCATGAAATGAAGACTCTTGCTTCTTGGAAGAAAAGTTATGACCAATCTAAACAGCTTATTAAAAAGCAGAGATATTATTTGCCAACAAAGTTCTGTCTAGTCAAAGCTATAGTTTTTCTAGTAGTCATGTATGGATGTGAGATTTGGACTATAAAGAAAGCTGAGAACCAAAGAATTGATGGTTTTGAACTGTGGTGTTAGAGAAGACTCTTGAGAGTCCTTTGGACAGCAAAGAGATCCAACCAGTCCATCCTAAAGGAAATCAGTCCTGAATATTCATTGGAAGGACTGATGCTGAAGCTGAAACTCCAATACTTTGGCCACCTGATGCAAAGAACTGACTTATTTGAAAAGAGCCTGATGGTGGGAAAGATTGAAGGCAGGAGGAGAAGGGGATGTCAGAGAATGAGATGGCAGGATGGCATCACCGACTCAGTGGACATGAGTTTGAGCAAACTTCGGGATTTGGTGATGGACAGGTAGGCCTACCATGCTAGAGTAGG
The DNA here is from genome assembly GCF_016772045.2 of Ovis aries. Taxonomy (NCBI): domain Eukaryota; kingdom Metazoa; phylum Chordata; class Mammalia; order Artiodactyla; family Bovidae; genus Ovis; species Ovis aries. Next base: position 20,016,835 of record NC_056072.1, read on the forward strand.
ACATGACTGAGCAACTGAACTGAACCGAACTGAATCAATTTGACTAAAGCTATAATATAGAATGGAAATGAAAATCCAATCAATGAGTATTCACAAATTTACAAGTGCCTGGAACTTTGCTAAATTATCTGACTATTACACATATAATATTTTCTTCTGGACTGAAAGAATTCATAATTATTTAGGAAAGATAGAAATGTCATCTGTCAACACATAGGGAAATATAAATTCATTCTGAAGAAATCTAAACTCATCAGAATTTGCTATGGTAAATGAGCTTGTCTGATGGCACAGTAACAAAACCAACAGCCAATTTATTAAGGTAGAAAAAAATTCACAATTACTTTGTTTGAGACCACATTTATGAGAATTAATATATAAGAGGTTAGAAACGGAATGTTACAGTGAAATGTTAAGTTCAAAAAATCATTTCTAAATATAGGTGTGACTGAACAAATATTTATACACCAATTATTTTGTATAACTCAGGGCAATAGAATTTGATTTTCCTTTTCAGAATATCACAGTTTTAGAGGAGAACATGAAAACTAGTGTATTTAGGTCTGTTTGTTAAATGAAAACAACTTTAAACTTTTGACTAATTTTTATTTTTTTACAATATTGCAGTTACCATGGATGAGGTATATAAATCTTTGTTTTGACATACATCATATAGTATACTCAAAATAAATTTTTAAACTAAAATTCCACTCCTTACAAGCTGTTTTTCTTTTCTGAGCATCAATTTAAATCATAAAAATAACATGAGAATAACTAAGTGCTCTATATTATCTAAATTATAAAGCTAATCTTAGGAATTCAATTTAAATTAGATTTTTCACAATGGTAATAGAGTATACCTATGTGAAAAGGAAGCACTGGCTTTGAATTTCTCTGCTTTTGCACTGCTGTATCCTCACTGCCAAAATCTGCCTCATTCTGTAATGGATATACTCCTAGGATTGGTATGCAGTAGATATTCAAACTCTTTTTTAACTTTTTAAAATTAACTTTTAATTAATTAATATTGCATATGGCTTCCCTGGTGACTCAGCGGTAAGGAATCTGCAACGCAGGAGATGCGAATTCAATCGCTGAGTCAGGAAGATCCCTTGGAGAAGGGAATGGCAACCCACACCAGCATTCTTGCTTAGAAAATCCCCTGGACAGAGAAGCCTGGCAGGCTACAATCCATGGGGTTGCCAAAGAGTTGGACTTAGCGACTACAAACAACAACATACAGATTAAAGAGCTATGGATCATAATGAGACAATTTAAGGAATTATCAAAAACTGAAAACACATGTAATCATTATTTAGATTCAGACCCTTCTGGGTTCATACCTAAAACCCAAAAGTCCCTCTTCTGCCCACTTCCAGTCACTATGCTCAGCATCTTTCACAAAGGTAATGGTATCAGTGAATATAAGTTATTTAAGAAATAAGATTAAATGATCAACTTTCAGTTCAGTTCAGTCATGTCTGACTCTTTGTGACCCCATGAATCGCAGCACACCAGGCCTCCCTGTCCATCACCAACTCCCGGAGTTCACTCAAACTCATGTCTATTGAGTCGGGGATGCCATCCAGCCATCTCATCTTCTCTCGTCCCCTCTTCCTCCTGCCCTCAATCCCTCCAAGCATCAGAGTCTTTTCCAATGAGTCAACTCTTCCCATGAGGTGGCCAAAGTACTGGAGTTTCAGCTTTAGCATCATTCCTTCCAAAAGAAATCCCAGGGCTGATCTCTTTTAGAATGGACTGGTTGGATCTCCTTGCAGTCCAAGGGACTCTCAAGAGTCTTTTCCAACACCACAGTTCAAAAGCATCAATTCTTTGGCACTCAGCTTTCTTCACAGTCCAACTCTCACATCCACACATGACCATTGGAAAAACCATAGCCTTACTAGACGGACCTTTCTTGGCAAAGAAATGTCTCTGCTTTTCAATATGCTATCTAGGTTGGTCATAACTTTCCTTCCAAGGAGTAGGCGTCTTTTAATTTCATGGCTGCAATCACCATCTGCAGTGATTTTGGAGCCCAAAAAGTAAAGTCTGCCACTGTTTCCACTGTTTCCCCATCTATTTCCCATGAAGTGATGGGACCAGATGCCATGATCTTCATTTTCTGAATGTTGAGCTTTAAGCCAACTTTTTCACTCTCCTCTTTCACTTTCATCAAGAGACTCTTTAGCTCCTTTTCACTTTCTGCCATAGGGTGGTGTCATCTGCATATCTGAGGTTATTGATATTTCTCAGTTTTCATAAATGACAAGATAATTGTCCACAAAGCACTTGCCTTACCAATTTGAAATGCTTCATTCATCAGCTATTATCTTTTCAGTAGCTATCACTTATATGTATGTGTTTTTAGTAACAATACCACATTTATTAAGTAACCAACCTCCATGTATTTTAATATGAGTTTTGAAAAGTCTCCACTCATGATTTGCCTGCTTCTGAAAATGAATGTCTGAGTGTTCTTGCACAGGTATTAATCTACCTAAATTTTGTCCAATAAAAAAGCATCAAATTTTTATCATCCTCTGATCTTTGTACAAATATTGACTAATTAAAAGGAACATTGATTTCTTTCTAAAATGGAATCCTACCAATCATAATTTTGTCTCCTTACATATACAAATCTTTCTTTTTTCAAGTACCTCAATGAAACTTTACAGTTTCCTTCATGTAAGTCCTTCAGACTTCATTTAAGTTTATTTATTAGAGATTTTACATTTGGATTTTATTTTGGATAAGATCTTTTACTGCCACCTTATTTTCAAACTGTCTATTAACACAACCTATGAAAATTATAGATTATTTTATAAACAGCTATTGGAGTTTTAATTCATTCTAATAGTTTCAAAAGTATTTACTAAACACATGCCATTAGGTTAATAACTTTTATTAACTGAATAAATGGTATTGATTTTTGAGAGAAGAAATGTAAGACAACAACCATAAATAATATCAATAAAAATAATATATTCCAGTAACAAGACTCTCTCTATCCCATTCCTTGTTATCTTTATTCAAGCCATGGTGTCAACATTTTGCTGAGATAATAAAACACATGATTTTCATATTTTTCAGGAAATATTTCTCTTCAGCTGTCCAGTACAGATTCTCTCTAGTAATCTAAAACCACTTTTGTATTCTCAGACATGACTAGAAAATTTTAAGAGAAACATTCAAGAAATAGCTAATTTCAAGTAAGACTAGAGAGAGTTAGAGAAGAGAAATGGACTAGAAGTTGTCTGGTCTACATAAACTTACTCATTGTTTTGAGAACTTCAACATGAGAAATCTGACTTAGATTGGGTAACTGTTCCAAGTCGTGTGCCCTGAGAAGACTTTGAGATGGGGGGTAATATGAACAAAAATTTATTATGGATTGTTCTTGGGGTCAGCACTAGTTAAAAAAGAAAGAAAGGAAGGAAGGGGGAACGGCAAAAGAGAAGTTGAACACAGAGTAGTTACAACAAAGACCTTGACTGATACCATGGAGAGCTCCTAGGTTAGGACGACTTCTCAGTGTTGTTCCAGTGTCACAGGAGGGTTTACCTTTATAATCTTGTATGGAAGAATCGCTGGATGAAGGCTGACCTCTAGGAAAGGTAATGACATTGGGAGAAGCTGAGCAAAAATTCTGGTCTAGGCTGACGGTGGCGGGGGGTGGGGCGGTAGTTTACCAGCAGCAGGTACAATAGCTATGGGGAATAAGTAAGATACTGAGGGGTTGAGGGCAGAAAGAACATCATAACATCCACTAGTGTAACCTCCGTGTACTCATAAAAAGCCAAATAGATACTAGAAGGATGAGTCAGATGGACGCCTAGAAAGCAAATCTCATAAACCACAGACTAGGCATCTAGCATCATTTTTCAGCATATCAATTATTAAGTAGACATTTCTTAAGCACCTCGAATGAGCGGAAGGTGAAAACTAGAACTAAAACATCATCTTAACTCATTTCATTTTTTCTGAATCAAATATTAATAGCTTATATTGTGCCAAATAAGAAAGTAGGACTACAAGTAATAGTAAACCTAGTACAAAGTAAATCACATTTTCCATTTGAAAAGTAAAATAAAATAATTTTGGAAAAGGAAATGTACATATATATGTGTAAGTGTATATCTGTGTGTTAGCCAGACTTTTGATTAATCTTTCGTTTCATGCCAAGCTGGCAAAAAAAAAAAAGCCTTGGTAAGCCTTAAAACTGAAGTTTCAATAATGGTTGAATGTCAGATTGGCATTTTACAAGAGAAAAATCTTATGGCAGAGGCTTCTCTTGTGCTCTATCACATTCAACCATTTAATGATGGTTTGAATGACTGCATAGTTTGCTTAAAATATTCCTTGACTTTATCGAGTCTAATGTTAGGTGAAATATGTACATTATGGCTTCCAAGGTGGCTCAGTGGTAAAGAATCTGTCTTTACAAGTTCAATACCTGGGTCAGGAAGGTCCTCTGGAGAAGAAAATTGCAACTCAATCCAGTATTCTTGCCTGGTAAAGTCCATAGGCAGAGGAGCCTCGTAGGCTACAGTGCACGGGGTCACAAGATTTGGACAAAACTTAGCAACTAAACAACAACAACAAATGTACATTATGTCATTTAAGGGCATAATTCATATACTGATAAATGTATAAATGATTTAATCCAGACAGGAAGAGCTAATGTAATACATGGCAGCATGAGAATCCCAGAAGATACGTATTAGTTATAATCATATTCTATATGAGACAAGTATAATAATTATACATTCCACTATTTGGTTCCAAAAGGAAATTCATAAACAAAGGATAAGATTTATATAAGACAAATACTTGAAGAAAAATGCCAACTTAGTTTTAGTTTATGATTAATTCAATACAGTTAAATAGTGCTACATAAAGCAGCTAAAATTATGTTAAGTATGTTTCTCATTTAAAAAAAAAAAACAAACTGTCATTCCATACTGAAAGAATTTTCCAAATACAAAGCCACACAATTTAGAGCCAAACTCCAGTTAGTCAGGCCTGCCTTGAGCCCACAGGGCTTAACATTTGGTTAAGCTAGTTTGCCCTGGTTTACCATTTTTTATAGTAATTCTCTTTTATCTGGGATAAGGGAATTATGAGACTTATTCCATATAAGCCTAAAGGGCAGGACAAAAATTAATCACTAACTTCTCAAAATAGAAAGAGAAACTGACGAGAGAAGTTTCTCTGAAATTTAGTTCAGTTCAGTTGCTCAGTCGTGTCTGACTCTTTGCGACCCCATGAACTGCAGCACGCCAGGCCTCCCTGTCCATCACCAACTTCTGGAGTTCACTCAGATTCATGTCCATCGAGTCAGCGATGCCATCCAGGCATCTCATCCTCTGTCGTCCCCACCTCCTCCTGCCCCCAATCCCTCCCAGCATCAGAGTCTTTTCCAATGAGTCAACTCTTCGCATGAGGTGGCCAAACTAGTGGAGTTTCAGCTTTAGCATCATTCCTTCCGAAGAACACCCAGGGCTGATCTCCTTCAGAATGGACTAGTTTTAGGTATAGGATCCAGAAAGTCCTGTCAAATAAGATTATGTTCTAGGTCACTCAGGGTATTCAAGGAGATGTTAGAAAACCTTGGTGATGACCTGGGCATCATGTGGGGAAATATACCAGATAATCCATGAGGTCCCCTCCAATTCTGAAGATCTGTGATTGCAATAAACAATTCTATGATCAAACTATTATTTTGCCATTTTTAGCAAAAGACTTTAATATATAGTCAGGGCTTTCCTCATAGCTCAGTTGGTAAAGAATCTGCCAGCAATGCAGGAGACCCTGGTTCGACTCCTGGTCAGGGAGATCTCCCTGGAGAAGGGATAGGCTACCCACTCCAGTATTCTTGGGCTTCCCTGGTGGCTCAGCTGGTAAAGAATCTGCCTGAAATGCAGAAGACCTGGGTTTGATCCCTGGGTTGAGAAGATCCCCTAGAGAAGGGAAAGCTACCCACTTCAGTATTCTGGCCTGGAGAATTCCATGGAGGATACAGTCCATGGGGTCACAAAGAGTCAGACACGACTGAGCAACTTTCACTTTAATATATAGTCAGTCAAACAGTTATTCTGTAACATGCCTTTAAAATGTCCCAATACGTAATCATAGTTTGAGAAATTTCTGGGCTTCACGGGTGGTGCTAGAGGTAAAGAACCCATCTCTCAATGCAGGTCGAGATGTGGGTTTGATCCCTGGGTCAGGAAGATTCCCTCGAGGAGGGCATGGCAACCCATTCTGGTATTCTTGCCTGGACAATCCCAATGACACAGGAAACTGGTGGCATACATTCTATAGGGTCTCAAAGAGTCAGACTTGACTGAAGTTACTTAGCACACACACACACAAGCAATTTTTATTGCATTATCAACATAGATATGACTTTATTCTCAAAAAATTCCATAGGTTTAAATAAAATGAAATAAATGAAAAGGTATAAACTCTCACAGGAGATGATACATGATGGGAGACCAGAATATTTTTCCCCTAACTAAATAACTGCCAATGTAGAATGAGAAAGTTTCTCAAAATCTAATTTGGATCACACAAACCAGGTTGTCTATAGAAACCATACACTGATTATTGTCTTTCAACAAAGAACTTTGAGGACATAAAAACCACTTTTCTGCAACTGTAAAGTATTGATGAATTGAATCTAATTCATATATTAATGGTGGATATATGTGCACCAGAAGGATTCCTAGTCAGAATAGATAAATAAGTAGGCAATGATTTTTTGATTAGAATCAAATGTTCCTAGATAAATAGAAAGTCCATTTCCCTCAGGAGGATCTGGTGGTAGTGACAGACATACTGGAGATATTTTGTCTTACATAATTTATTTAAATTTCTTTAAACTTAAGATATTTATTTTTCTAATATAATCAGAAAAGAGCCATTTTAGGGAATTTTTAAGATTATACTTTAAGAACTTGAAGAAATAACTAGAAGAGAATAAAAATCACCTATGCACAGATGACTATTATTTATATTATGGTGCATTTTAAGTCTCCTATACATAATACTTTTGAGGTGAGAATTCTCAATATATGCTTTTCTTCATTTTTTCAAATCAACATTTTCAAAAAACACTCTCCAGAGTATATTCTCAATTCCTCCATCTTTAGTTCATAGTTCAGAGAGAATCACAGATCTTTTTGACCATCTGGTAAAAAGGAAGAATCCTCTCCTCCCCAAAATGCAAAGTCACATTTCAGAAGTAAATTATATTTCTGGGATGCATTAATCGCCCATTTGATCTCAGGTTAAGAGGCTCTGGTTTAAAGACACAATTCTTTCTAAATGTTGTAATTCATTGTTAGCACATTGGATCACATATGTTACTAAACTCAACTGAGGTAGATTAAGAATAAATTCATGAAATTTATTTGATTTCCCTTGTACATCATACAGATTAAATGCATTATACTTCATTTTCTTCTCATCTTTATTTTTAACACTTTTGTTTGCCTAATATTTCTAAAATATACTCAAATTTTATGTGTATGTGAATCTTTTTAGGGAGCAGGTCTGATGTTTCCAATCAAAAATTTGAAGGAAAATTTTTCTTTACAAGAAAAATGCTGGGAGACTTATACAGTTTTCAAGCTTTTCTGTCACAATTAGCTTCATTTAATTAAAAAATGTTTGTACATGAAATGATACCATGGTTACCAAAAGAGAAATACAATTGGTGTACTTGGTAAATCTAGAAGCTTTAATATTGCTTACTGATACAGATTGAAAGAGGTAAAAAAGAAAATAAAAAATAAACCTCAAAACAAACAAAAAAACCTTTATGTTCTAAGGCCAGACAAGAATGGTATAGAAACAGGTTTAATATGGCATTGGGCAAACTATAAATCATAGATTTATCTCCTTATCCTTTTGCCCTTCAAGTACCTCCACTAAAATGGATTTTGGAGGCTATACAGAATAAGGGCTACGTACCTGCCTTAGTTTTGAGAAAGACCTGGGATCAGATTTCAGCTCTTCTACTGGCAGACCTCATCTGGGTCTTTTGCTTTATCTAAAATGGGCAAAGTCCTGACCTCTGCAGCTTAGCTCTACAACTAATGAAAATGGATGCAGAACTGCATCTGACACACAGAAAACACCCAATAAGTGAAATTATCACTGTAGAGAGAAAGGCAATGACACTCAAAGAAAGTTATGTTAGTGCCTTCAGCAATGAAGACGGGGTGACAAGTGAGTGAATTTGCTTTTGTTTTTCAGTCGCCTAGTCATGTCCAACTCTTCATGACCCCATGGACTGCAGCATGCCAGGCTTCTCTGTCCCTCACCATCTTCCAGGGTTTGCCCAAGTTCATGTTTACCCTCCTGGAAGAAGGAATGGCAACCCATCCCGGTATATTCACCATGAGAATCCCATGAATTATACAAAGAGGCAAAAAGTAGTGAATAGCTAACCTTAAACCTGTGAATTTCAATGTTCATGGTTCACCTGCCCACAGTCCTCAGGGTACAGTGAGTATTTGCCACAGACCTCTACCCATTACTTTCTTTTCTTTTTCCTTTCATTTTACTCTAGAAAAAGAGGCTGAGGAACCCTGTGCATATTTTACCTGATTCCCCTCTAGATTTTCTCTAGCTATTGCAATAGATTGTTTTTAGCTCCTGGAAGGAATGAGCTGGATATCCAAACTGTTAAAAATAGAATTATCATGTTAGGGAGGTAGGTGTGTTTCTCTGGGAATCTGTTAACATACCTATATGTTTCCTCTATAAAGATTCTCTACATTTAGTTTCGGGAAAATTTTGTGATTAATGCCAGGTTATTTATAAATCTTACATCCTCCTAACACAACTGCAACACTATTCAAAAATGTGCCCTGAAAACAGATCTCTAACAGGAGCAGAGAGTGAAGAAGGTGGCTCCCAACAGCTAAACCATGCTTTTAAAGAGAATGATGTCTTCTTCTGTGGTGTTGCGTCTTTTGAAACCACTGGTGTATATAAATTTGCCTCTTTACTCTAGAGCTGCCATCTAGGGTTTCTGTATCAGATTGTCAATGTAATCAATCATACATCAGCTAGCTATTGAGACACTAAATTAGTCTCTGGCTTATATTTAGAGGGTAAAGAGTCTGCCTGCAATAAGGGAGACTCGGGTTCAATCCCTGAGTCGGGAAGATCCCCTTGAGCAGGAAATGGCAACCCACTCCAGTACTCTTGCCTGGAAAATCCCGTGGACGGAAGAGCCTGATGGGCTACAGTCCATGGGGTCTCAAAGAGTCGGACATAACTGAGCAACTTCACATCCCTTTCCTTTTCCTTTATACTGGACACGCAAACATTGTTAGTAAGAACATGACCTAGACCAGGCAAAGTGTTTAGTACAAACAAATGTCAGTGGTGGATGAGACAGACATTTATGGCCCTCATAAACCTTGCAATCTAATGAAAGGATATATTAGAACATTAGAATAATTACATTCCTGTAAAAATGTATCATTTTCAATTGTGCTAAATATGTTGAAGGATGTTTATTTTAAGTGCTGTGGAACATAAAATCAAGAGGTACCTATTCCAAGGATGGAAAGAACAACATTTTTTGAGGAAGCAAACTTTTAACTGGAGATTGCCATCTGATAACCTTACAAGAATAGACAAGTGATATACCTGAGTGAAGCTGAGTTTCAAGTGCATAGGGATATATTTATATGGGTCCTCAAGTCTCATTTAAAAGGGTTATTCATTAACTAACAGCTCCAGCTGCCATGTACAAACAAAAATCCAAATGTTGCCAGATCCTCATTTAAAAAGAGATGATTGAAACTAGATTCTAACTGTGCAATTTTGTCTCTAATGTATAAAGCATTGTGTTGTTCAACACAGAAGCTTGTGACCTATGTTTAAACTAATGCTTAAAGTTTAAGTTACTGATAGGAGTTTTTCAGAAGAGGAGATGGGAAATTCCAAGAAAAGTAAACAGCATTAGCAGGAATCCAAAGTAGAAAAGGAGCCTTTATACTCGAGCATAAGATGTGGCAGGTTGGTAGAGAGAAGACTGGCTGTCTGGCTGGATCCCAGTTATACTGCCTAGCAGTTGTTTTAGGAACATTGGGTTTTATTTTTAAGGACAGCTGAGAGTTTTAAGTGGAGAGTTAGGACAGGTAATTGCTAGGTGCTAGTGTGTCAAATCATGTAGATGGATATCTTCCTCGGGAGAGGATGTCTTCTAGTTCCTGTACCACTTAGGTCAGTATTTTAAGATGACACTTCCACAGTTCACATCACACTTATCAATAGTTGTAATTATGAGGTGAGGTACTATAATATTCAGAAAGATTCTAAAATGTCAGAGTTGACAGTAGTTTTGGAGATCACATACCTCAGACCCGCCAAGTGAAGTGAAGAATAAGAAGTAAAGCTCTAAATATATTGACCTTTGTATGAATATATCATGCACTTAAAGGCAGATAGTAGAACCCCAGCATCTACTAGCCCTTGCTTTTTTCATAAATCTATGCCACTAGCTATATATGTGTGCTTAGCCGCTCAGTCCTGTCTGACTCTTTGCGAGCCCATGGACTGTAGCCCACCAGGCTCCTCTGTCCCTGGGATTCTCCAGGCAAGAACAATGGAGTGGGTTGCCATTCTCTTCTCCAGAAGCTATATATTCCATTATCCTAAAAAAGTCTACAATGTAATACTCTTATCTATCAAAATTTGCTTTATCAAACATTCTAAAAGTGCATAACAATCATAAAAATGTGTTACAGCAGAAATTTTATATATATATAGGCTATTTAGAGTATATGCATCAATGATATTAGTATAACTACAATTTGTTATGTTCAAATATCTGCATACAGTCTTATCAATTCAATCACAGTTATAGGAACGCTAGAAGAATGCAGTAAAATCCTGACATTCTCTCTATGAAAAACTAGCATTAGTTACTGTAAGGCAGATATACAGAACTGTTCGGTAAAAACCACATTGGTCTGGAAAGGATTTTTAAGACTACCTGGGAAAGTTACCTGATGATCTTATGCCTTATTTTTATCTTAATAGTAATAGTGGTTAACATTGTCTTAGCACTCATTATAGATGAAGTACTATTAATGTTTTAATATTAATGCCTAAGATCATTAAATGTTTTAAAATCTTGAGTCCTTAATCATTTCTACAATCATAAGATGGGGTATGACCATTTTCACTTTACACACAGGTAAATAGAGGATCAAACGAAAGTCACACAGTTAAGAACTCTCAGAATTAGGATTTTAAATCAGGCACTAGGTTTCTGGAGCTTGTATTTTAACTATTACACAATTTTACTACTTGCTTCTGGTTCCTGTATTAATCTCAACAATGAGAACAATGTAAATGACCTCTAGAAAAAATATAGCTAGTTTTGCGTTTAAGAAAGTGAGATACTGCACTTGTTTTCAGATCTCATCACACTTATGATAGAAAGTAATTTGGAGAAGTCAGAGGAGTATAAGAACGACCTTGAAATTTTTCAATATAAAGGGATATAGGTGATAAAAAGATTCCATGCCAGGCTGCAAGAGATGGTGGATAAAAATGAAACCAATAGTTGAGCATTGTTAAGCACTTCACTCAAAAATGTGTTTGGATTTGAGGTTCAGAGGTTAACACTTTAGCTTGGGAGCCACATTTTCTTCTATTATTTAACTGCTGGGACTTTTACTAATATCCCTAATTACTTCCATTAATTAGGGATATTATTTCCCATTTCACAGCATGGCAGTGGGAACTACATGACATAGGACATGGAAAAACATTTTGAAAAGTCTAAAATGAAATATATATGCCTTGTATGATTTTTTTTTTTTTTACTATTAGCAGTTAGTTATTTAAGACCCACAGGGAAGTAGCATCAATATGAAGCAAAAACAGAAGGGGGAAATTGCCTAAGGAAAGGTGCTAATTACTAATATAAAGGGTAAATATTTTAAATATAGATTTAAAACAAAAGTACAGGTGCAAATAATATATGCAGTCAACCCTCTATGTCTGCAGGGTCTACACATGCAGATTCAACCAACTGTAGATGAGAATATATATATATATATATATATATATAATTTCAGAGTTTCAGGAAGCAAAGCTTGAACTTGCTGCACAATGGCAACTATTTACATAGCAATAATGTTGCATTATGTATTATAGCTAACCTAAAGGTGATTAAAATATATGAGAGATTGTATCTAAGTTATATGAAACTACTATGTAATTTTATATAAGAGACTGGAGTATCTGGGGACTTCAGTATCTGCCAGGGAGTCCGGCTACCAGTTCCTCCAACAGATAATAAGGGACAGCCATACTTATAAGCATAACAAAATGACTGGTGATACTACCATCAAGTGTAGAGAAATATTTTTCTCTTGGTAAGGAAAAAGTTGGCTTAAAGCTCAACATTCAGAAAACGAAGATCATGGCATCTGGTCCCATCACTTCATGGACAATAGATGGGGAAACCCTGGAAACAGTGCCAGACTTTATTTTTGGGGACTCCAAAATCACTGCAGATGGTGACTGCAGCCATGAAATTAAAAGATGCTTACTCCTTGGAAGAAAAGTTATGACCAACCTAGATAGCATATTAAAAGCAGAGACATTACTTTGCCAACAAAAGTCTGTCTAGTCAAGGCTATGGTTTTTCCAGTGGTCATGGCAACCCACTCCAGTATTCTTGCCTGGAGAATCCCATGGACTGAGAAGCCTGGTGGGCTACAGTCCATGGGGTCGCAAAGAGTCGGACACGACTGAGCGACTTCACTTTCATGTATGGATGTGAGAGTTGTACTGTGAAGAAAGCTGAGCACCGAAGAATTGATGCTTTTGAACTGTGGTGTTGGAGAAGACTCTTGAGAGTCCCTTGGACTGCAAGGAGTTCCAACCAGTCTATCCTAAAGGAGATCAGTCCTGGGTGTTCATTGTAGGACTGATGTTGAAACTGAAACTCCAATGTTTTGGCCACCTGATGCGAAGAGCTGACTCATCTGAAAAGACACTGATGCTGGGAAAGATTGAGGGCAGGAGGAGAAGGGGATGACAGAGGATGAGATGGTTGGATGGCATCTGTGACTCAATGGACATGGGTTTGGGTGGACTCCAGGAATTGGTGATGGACAGGAAGGCCTGGCATGCTGTGGTTCATGGGGTCGCAAAGAGTCGGACAAGACTGAACAACTGAACTGAACTGAACTGAATTATGTATATACATATATGTATACACATACATATGTATACATATACCTTTTCCAAGCTTACACACATATAAATCATGTGTAGATACAGATACATGACTAAATCATGGGTGAATTTTTCTTTTATATTCTTCAAAATTTTTATAAAAAAAGAAAAAATGGTAAAGCATTACATAAAGATCTACTTATAAACAGTAGAAATACATATACACATATTTAGGTAAGAGGAAGTAAGTAAGTGAAGTCACTGAGTCGTGTCCAACTCTTTGCGACCCCATGGACTGTAGCCCACCAGGCTTCTCTGTCCATGGGATTCTCCAGGCAAGAATCCTAGAGTGGGTTGCCATTTCCTTCTCCAGGGGATCTTCCCGACCCAGGGATCGAACCTGGGTCTCCCATATTGCAGACAGATACTTTAACCTCTGAGCTACCAGGGAAGCCCAGGTAAGAGGAAACCAAAAAGGTTTTAAAAGCGTATGTAGATAAGCGGAGAAGGCAATGGCACCCCACTCTAGTACTCTTGCCTGGAAAATCCCATGGATGGAGGAGCCTCGTAGGGTGCGGTCCATGGGGTTACTAAGAGTCGGACACAGCTGACCGACTTCACTTTCACTTTTCACTTTCATGCATTGGAGAAGTAAATGGCAACCCACTCCAGTGTTGTTGCCGGGAGAACCTCAGGGCCGGGGGAGCCTAGTGGGCTGCCATCTATGGGGTCTCACAGAGTCAGACACAACTGAAGTGACTTAGCAGCAGCAGCAAATAAGTTAAGATGGGGCAAAAGAAAATATTGATATGAGAGTATGTTTCACTTGCTTAGAGAAATAGAAACTGGGAGATATTAGAGAAAGCCCCAGATTTATATGTAAAAAATAATATTGAACACTCCTCATGTGTCAGGCATAGTCATGAACACTATCATATAATATTCTCCAACTAATCCTATGATTGAGACACTTATTATTCCCATTTCACAGGTGAGGAGGAATCTAAGCATAAGAGCAGCTGATTAACTCCTGAAGGTGACCCAGTCAACTGGTGGCAAAACTAGGCTTCACATCCAGTTCTCCCAGCCTGTAAAGACCTCAGTTAACCACTTCTTTATTGTTATAATACAACTTATTGGACAAAACACCAAATACATGAAAGCACATGAATTTTGGAGAAAAAAAAAATAAGGTGTTAAAGGCAAGGCAAAAACAATGAAAAAAAAAAAATGTGGTCACTACCATACATCATGAGGAATTTGCAGTGTTTAAGCAAGCTCAGGATAGCCCATTGTGAAGACAAGGGAAATACAAAATTCTTGAGACAAAGCCCATCAACTATGTGAGGACTCAGGAAACACCAGGACTGAAAAGCATTCCTGTTGCTGAACTCAACCTGTAAAGCCTTTGCAGAGACTGGCTTTATGACAGTCACTAAAAGAATGCCTATATGTGGCAAACAGAGCAATAGTTTAAAAAGAAAAAAAAATGCTTTTTCTGTTACACTCCAAGGAAATATGCCAAGTATAAAGGAGATAGACAGAAAATTTGTGAGGATTGTAGTGGCAAGTAAAGAAAGCAGTCGAGAACTGTAAGTATTAAGTAAGCTGGGGAATAAGACACCAGAAATAACTGCAGAAGTATTTCAGCAGCCACATTACCCCCTGGAAGAAGACAAGGTAAAATAGGGAATTGAGACTTTTAAAGAAAAAGAGGTAACATCCCTTTCTGGAGCAACTGGGTAAAAATTAAAGAAGGTGGAGGCTAGAAAAATTAGGTTATCATTTATGCTTCTGATTCAAATGGTTGAAAATATAAAGAAATATATTTAACACTCCTTCAAGAAATTCATCTTATGTACGCTGTGCTGTGCTTAGTCACTCAGTCATGTCCGAATCTTTGCAACCACATAGACTGTAGCTCCCCCAGGCTTCTCTGTCCATAAGGATTCTCCAGGCAAGAATACTGGAGTGGGTTGCCATGCCCTCCTCCAGGGGATCTTGCCAACCCTGGGATCAAACCTAGGTCTCCTGCATTGCAGCTAGATTCTTTACCACCTGAGCCATCAGGGAAGCCCAAGAATACTGGAATGAGTAGCCTACCCCTTCTCCAGGGGATCTTCCCATCCCAGGAATTGAACCAGGGTCTCCTGCATTGCAGGCGGATTCTTTACCAGCTGAGCTACCAGAGAAGCCCCTATCTTACGTACACTAATTTTAAAATTTTTTTTTTAATCTCATGAGACAACTCTTAGGGGAAAAAAGTAGGAAGAAGCAAGGGTTTTGTGAAAAATCGTACTCTTATTACAATATAAGGGGTAGAATCTGTCACAGCTTGAAGAACAATTGGTCTGAATAGCAGACATGTCCTTTAGCACTGAGAAGTAAAATTGTACCCTATTTTTTACTGAAAGAACTCTATGTTCTCCCATGGGAAACAATTTCTGCCTTTCATAAAACCAAATGCCTGCCACCTATTGGCTCTCTCAAATTATCTCTTTGGGCCAGGAGGCTCAGTTATTAAGAGTGTCATTAATACTGAGGTAGTCTCAAAGATAAGGAGGACAAAGAAGCAATTGTCCCTGGGCCTAAAGGGGAGAGATAATCTACAAGTGAATTTGTATTACTGAAATGCTCACGTCTAAAGCATCAGTTGAAACAAAGCATAAAACATGAAATGACTGGGTATCAATGGAGGGAAAAAAGTAAATGAGATAAACTTACAATGGTACTAGGCTAGATAGATCTCATATAATGGAAAGAAATGAATTACAGAGATGAGACAGAAAGTGGAAGTGGGAGGGCCAAGTACTGTTTAAAAGATAGGGAGACATAAGAATCATGAAAGAGAGAAATGTAATGTATTGTTAGAATGAGTATCAGGAACCTTGTCATGAGAGAGAGGAAAAGATGGAAAAGTTATGGAATTTAGCACAAGGACTGTAGAAGTTGAAATATAAAACTCATCAACTTAAGCATATTAATTAAGGCACACATTTCTATGCAGTATCTATACCCAGACTGCACAATAAGTATTAGATTACAAAAGTGCATGGAAATGTTACTAAACCAAAAGGAAAACTGTCTTTGGATTACCAGGAAAATGGGAGCACTTTTTTTTTTTTAATTGAAGTATAATTTACTTTAGTCTTGTATGAATTTCAAGTGTACAGCCAAGTGATTATTATATATATACACATATGTATCATTTTTCAGATTTTTTGCCTTTATAGGTTATTAGAAGATATTGAATATAGTTCCTTGTGCCATACAGTAGGTCCTTGTTGTTTATCTGTTTTATGTATGAAGTGAACTGAAGCAAAACTCGCTCAGTTGTGTCTGACCCCATGGACTATACAGTCCATGGAATTCTCCAGTCCAGAATACTGAAGTGGGTTGCTGTTTCCTTCTCCAGAGGATCTTCCCAACCCAGGGATCGAACCCAGGTTTCCCACATTGTGGTTGGATTCTTTACCAGCTGAGCCACAATGGAAGCCCAAGAACACTGGAGTGGGTAGGCTATCCCTTCTCCAGAGGCTCTCCCTAACCCAGGAGTCGAACCAGGGTCTCCTGCATTGCCGGCAGATTCTTTACCAACTGAGCTATGCGAAGCAAATTACTAGAGAAGCTTTATGTATAGTAGTGTGTACATGTTAATCCCAAACTCCAAAATTCTCTCTCTCTCCTTTTTCACTTTGGTAACCATAAGTTTGTTTTCTATGTCTATGAGTCTATTTCTGGTTTGTAAGTAAGTTAGTTTTGGAACACTTCTATTTAATAGACTGAAACGGATGGTAGAAACTTCAAGATACCAGATTCAAAGGATGCATGTGATTATGGCTAAAGTAGTCAATCCCATTCCCCTCTACATATGCCCAGAAAGATTGCAATGCCAGAATCACACCACACTGTCCTTCCACGGCCTGCTCTAGACCAATCCATCTCCCAGGTGACAGCTCCATGTCATCCTGTATGTCTGTCCGAGGCTCTCTGCAAACAGAGATATCCCAGAAAACTCAACAGCTGCTCTGGTCCTAGATAAAAGTAAGGCCGTGATGGAGAAAGGCAGGGAGAGAAGGAATGATTGGAAGAGAAAGGATACAGTGGGTTGAACTCTGTCTCCCAAAATGTGTTCAAGTATCAACCCATTGTACCTGTGAATTCAACCTTATTTGGAAATAGGGTCTTTGCAGATGTAAATAACTTAAGAATAGATCAAATCTTATTAGGGAGACTATGGCTACAGACTAAGGCTACTAAGGCTGTATACTGTCACCCGGCTTATTTAACTTATATGCAGAGTACATCATGAGAAACGCTGGGCTGGAAGAAGCACAAGCTGGAATCAAGACTGCCGGGAGAAATATCAATAACCTCAGATATGCAGATGACACCACCCTCACAGCAGAAAGTGAAGAGGAACTAAAAAGCCTCTTGATGAACGTGAAAGACAAGAGTGAAAAAGTTGGCCTAAAGCTCAACATTCAGAAAATAAAGATCATGGCATCCGGTCCCATCACTTCATGGGAAATAGATGGGAAACAGTGAAAACAGTGTCAGACTTTATTTTGGGGGGCTCCAAAATCACTGCAGATGGTGACTGCAGCCATGAAATTAAAAGACGCTTGCTCCTTGGAAGGAAAGTTATGACCAACAGAGATAGCATATTCAAAAGCAGAGACATTACTTTGCCAACAAAGGTCCATCTAGTCAGGGCTGTGGTTTTTCCAGTAGTCATGTGTGGATGTGAGAGTTGGACTGTGAAGAAACCTGAGCACCGAAGAATTGATGCTTTTGAACTGTGGTGTTGGAGAAGACTCTTGAGAGTCCCTTGGACTGCAAGGAGATCCAACCAGCCCATTCTGAAGGAGATCAGCCCTGGGTGTTCTTTGGAAGGAATGATGCTAAAGCTGAAACTCCACTACTTTGGCCACCTCATGCGAAGAGTTGACTCATTGGAAAAGACTCTAATGCTGGGAGGGATTGGGGGCAGGAGGAGAAGGGGATGACTGAGGATGAGATGGCTGGATGGCATCACTGACTCAATGGACGTGAGTCTGAGTGAACTCCGGCAGTTGGTGATGGACAGGGAGGCCTGGTGTGCTGCAATTCATAGCGTCGCAAAGAATCAGACACGACTGAGTGACTGAACTGAACTGAAGGCTACAGAGAATAAGGCCATGTGAGATGGAAGCAGAGACTGGAGTGATGCAGTAACAAACCATAAATGCCGGGAATCACAAGAAGCTAGGAGGAGGCAAGCAAGTATACCTTCCTAGGGCCTCCAGGGAGAATGCAGCCCTACTAACACTTTAATTTCAGACTTTGGGCCTCCAGGATTGTCAGAGAATAAATCTCTGCTGTTTTAAGCTGCCCTGCCTATGGTACTTTGCGACAGCTGCCCTGGGAAAGTAATTCAGAGGGAGAGAAAAGGAAGGATGGAGGGAGGACAGACATGCTGCAGCTGTAAAACACACAGGCATAGGACCTCGCTTGACTATTAGCCTTTCTCTCCTGCAAAGGGAGTCATAAACTGTCTCAGTTTACCCACGACAATAATATCTGTGGTGCCCATGTCAATAGGTTTTGAAACATTTTTGCCTTTTTTCAAATTGATCATCATAAAAATATTTGAGTAGATATATGTCATTTATACATACTCATCTTTGTATAAATAAACAACTGTGCTAACATAGTAACCTTTATTAAACATAAGCAAATAAAACTAGTGATGAAATAAAGAATAAAGGGATTTTTTTTTATTTTTTAAATTTTAAAATCTTTAATTCTTACATGCGTTCCCAAACATGAACCCCCCTCCCCCCAGAATAAAGGGATATTTTAAATATCATTGTATTTATTAAAAATACATGAAAGTGAAAGTGGCTCAGTCATGTCCAGCTCTTCGCAACTCCATGGACTGTAGCCTGATGGTCTCCTCTGTCCATAGAATTCTCCAGGCCAAAATACTGGAGTGGGTAGTCATTCCCTTTTCCAGGGGATCTTCCCAACCCAGGGATCAAACCCAGGTCTCCTGCACTGCAGGTAGATTCTTTATTGTCTGAACCACCAGGGAAGCCCAAGAAAACTGGAGTGGATAGTCTATCCCTTCTCCAGCAGATCTTCTGGACTCAGGAATCAAACTAGGGTCTCCTGCATTGCAAGTGGATTCTTTACCAGCTGAGCTACCAGGGAAGCCCAGAATGATACATAAGGTCACTTTTTCCGCTAAGTTGCTATTGTATGACATATTGTTAATAATAACATTTCCAATGACAACAACTGGATTGTATGTGGTCTAATATTTTTTCTTAAATTTTGCTCTAACACTATGCAACAAAGCTTTGAGAAGCCCTGGTTCAGATTCACTGTGTTCCAGTACTTGGTGGTAATGACTCCCAGAACCTCAGAAAGATGCATGGATCCACTGATGGAAGGGCTTTGCAACTGTTCTCACTAAATCATGGAACTCATTTTCCACCTCAATCACCAGTTAATGTAAGATTTGGATTAAAACTAGTGAATTCTATCTTTCTTGCTGTCAGTTGTGCTTTCAAAGCAGAAGGTGTATTTTCTCCAGTTTGATCAAAGTGATCAAAAGTCATTAAAACTCTTCATATACAGCTACTGAAACAGTCTAAAAAGCTTCAAAATCCCACTTCTGAGTGTAAGTGTCCAGATACGAGAAGTTTTATAGGTGATATACTTAATATTTTAAAAAATAAACTCAAATAATGATGGAAATATCCCCACACACTTCTTTTTAATAGCTTTCTCTGTTCTAGGATTTTTTTTTTTCCAAAGGCAATAATTTTTTCTCACTCACTGTTAAAACATCATTTCTACTGTGAAGACAAAAATTAAATGTGACAACAACACAATAGAGACAGCTTCCTTTATGGAAGTGAGTAAAGCTTTATAAGGTGTGCTTTTAGGGATACTGGGAACAGGACTGATTTCTTCTAATAACAATATCAAAGAAAGGTCCATTCACATCATGACCAATCAACATCTTTAACAGGGAAATGCGAAATATTCTTACTCTAACATAGCAAGAGATTTATATATGTATGTGTGGTAAATAAAGTCAGATATATGTGTGTGTGTGTATATATATATATACTATAAATATACATACTATATGCAAACATATGTATCTATATATGTGTATATGAATATGCACATATATGCAAATCTGTAGCTATGTATATTTATATATACTGTATATATAATCTGAGGGAAGAAAGACTCTGGTTGAGAATCAACCCATGCATTCCAGTGTCTTGCACTCCAAATATAATCTGGCACTTTGAATGTAATATTTCATGTAGTCCTCACAACACTTTATGAGAAATAGGTGTTATTATTATCCCCAATTATAGAGAAGGAAAATAAAATGATAAGAGACATTAAGATGAAGAGTGAGGAATAAATAAATGAGTACAGGTTATACTAATAGCAACTGTCAGGACTTGGTGCTGTCAGAAGTATCTGATTCCAAAGTTATGGCTCTGATATCAGCTCTATTCTGATTTCAAGTTTTGATGGGCTTGGAAGTAAGATGACAAAAGACTCAAATATACTGAAATCTCTGTGAATGCTTAGTAAGTGTCTCAAATAGGGTAAAATTGAAGGATGTAGAGGAATTAGTATTGATTAGAGGTTGATAATTAAGCCTACTGCAAAATTTTGCTTAGGGTCCACTCATATTTGTGATCTCTTTATATAAATAGCTAAAATGGACATAATTAAATAAGACATGTGATTGTGTGAGAATGTGTTTGAAATTTTTTTCAATACTCAGAGTGCATATATAAAATGTATATCAAAGCTTGATGAACTAGAGAAAAACAATGCAGAAAAGAAGGTTAAGTGCAGTCAAATTACTTTTTCTTTCCTTTTAGTAATTTATGTCCTGATTCAATGACTCCTGGCATACTCTTTGGATATCCATTATGCCTGTACAAGCAAAATATTTCTGGCATCTAGTTACAGAAAAACCTTCTTCTGTCTGTTTGACTCTTTATAACATTTGGTGTATTATGAACAAGAATGGTATGTTTAGGAGACAAAAAGGAAATTTTAAGAGAAAAGAAGGGACAGTGTTTCTCACATAGGGCTCTCAGTACTGGTTGCCAAGAAAGCAAATGAGAAAATGAAAAATAGCTGGAAAGTTTTTTTGTTGGAGATTTGGGTCCAATTTACAATGAGAACATAAGGGGAAAAAAATCAAACCTTTAAGTTAAGGGCATCGTAGTTAAGAGCACAATAGAGGTGCGGATAAAAATGGAAACCAACATCAAAGAGAGGTCCTGAGGAGTAAGTAGTAACTAGCTAGAAGTTTATACTAGGCATGTGATGCGGAGAGAGTAGTAGCCAGATAAGGAACATCACGAGTGCTGGCAGATAAACTGAGGACACCGATCAAGAGACCACCACATTATCCTCCAATTAAAACAATTATCCTCCAATTAAAAAAAAAAAAAGGGCACATGGGAAATCCATATGAAAAGCCCTGTAGTTCTGATGGATGAGTTTCACTTCATTTAAGTAGTTATATGTGGGGTACCTGAATGTGTTTTTAACTCTGGCATCTGACTGAAGTGGATAAAAATAGCAGAAAACATCCTGCTTTTATTTTCTACTTTTTACTTTCTATTACTTCTCTCCAATTTTCAAAGTAAAAATTGACTACAAATGGAAAATGGGTTTGAAAAATGGGCCGTAAAATATAACTCAATGTTCATTACTAGAAAATAAAATTAATTCAACTTGATTACACACCTATCATGTGCCAGGCACCATGCATGAGAGAATTATTTCTTACAATCCTCAAATAACCCTAACTAGGAAGATATAAAGAAACAAAACTGGCAATGAGTTGATCATTGTTTAAACTGGTCATGAGCAGATAACCATATAATAGACCTTTCCCTTTAATTTTTGTATATGGTTTTACATTTCCAAAATTAGAAAAAAATCAGAAATAAAATCATTTATAAATTATTAATTCCATTATACTGATGAAAATATTGAATTCTGTCTTAGTCATAGTCTGAAACAAGCAATGGGTGGCAGAAGTAGAACATAGATCCAAGTCTCACTGGTTTCAGGAGGAACAGTACTAACACTACAGCAATGGCAGCATCAAATTCTCACATTTATAGATCAAGACAGTTTCCACCTCATGATTCTCATTTCAGGTCACAGTATAGTATCAGAACTGGTCTAGAACAAAGACTTTCATTTTCTCTCCAGATAATGTGCAAACAAGCAATACATTGATATCTGAATAATATTTGCCCCATGACATAAGCTTATTCAGCTATTGAGTAAATAAATGAGCTTTGGTCAATAATGACATCAATGTGAGTCTCTCAGTCTTCTAAATTGGTGTTACTGTCCATCAGTGTTGGTGTTGTAACACCAAAGGGGTGTTACAACATCCCTTTGTAAGGCGTTACGAGCACAAATCCAGAGTCTGGTAGAGCTGTTTTTGAATCCTTTGTAATAATTAAATATGAAGATAACCAGAATATATTCCTGAAAACTGTGATTTAGTAGATATGGACTGGAGTTCGGAAATGTGTTTTTCTGTTTTTAAAAAATGACTTTAAATAATTTTTATCTTCAGGAAAGTTTGAAGAATACTGGGTTTAGAATATGTGTGTATGTTATATATATCACTCATATGTTCTTATACTCCATAAATATATGATCTTCATACATTCCATGAACAAAATTAGAATACTTCTATATCCTTCAAATATAAACAGAGCATATTGTATTTAAACATGAAACATGCATATTTTATATATAAAATCATGAATAAATGTCATATATACTATAAGTAAAAATAAAATGTTTGTTAGATTTGATTGCACATAAAACTTTGAGGAATAGTGTATATATTCTCTACATAAATATAAAAGCTATATTTTTGGCATTTCTACTGTATTAGTTACGGTTCTCCAGAGAAACATAATCAATAAGGCATATATATATATATATATATATATATACACACACACACACACACACACACATTAAAAAACACTTATTATAAGAAATTGACTAACAGGATGATGAAGGCTAGAAGCCCTACAATCGTCCCTCCACTAAATTGGAGATCTATGAGAGCCAATGGTGTATGTTCAGTCTGTGGGCACAAGAATATCAGTGTCTTATGGAGGAAAATCTGATTTACTCATTCCATCAGTTCACATACACATCTTAACCACATCATCTGAAAACACCCTCACAGACACACCCAGATATAATGTTTAGCCAAATATCTGAACATCCTGTGGCCTAATCAATTTGACACATAAAATTAACCGTAACATCCACATATAAATAAAACAAAATTAGGCTCATGTGCTATTTGTTTCCAATGGAAATGGGAAAGATCTTTACTTTTTTGTTGTTTAGTCACTAAGTCATGTCCAGCTCTTTCATGACCCCATGGACTAAAGCCTGCCAGGCCCCTCCATCCATGGGATTTCGCAGGCAAGAAAACTGGAGCAGGTTGCCATTTCCGTTTCCAGGGGATCTTCCTGATCCAGAGATCTCCTGCATTGCAGGCGGCTTCTTTAACACCGAGCCACCAGGGAAACCCCTTCTTTACATTGACTTGTATACCTAAACATTTGAAAGAGAGACAAAGATCTCACCATAAAGGATAATAGCTGATCATTGAGTGATTGGCCAAAAATTTACTGAAAATCCATACTGAATATTGAACATTCTTAACTACCCCCAACTGACTCATCTAACAGACATACTGGATTTGAAACCTACCAAGGAAAAGGAAGTCTTTGATTTTTTTTTCAAATCCTTTAAATAAGTTGACATCTTATCTTTCGAATTGATCTGTGCATTTCTTTAAGAAAATGGACATTCTTTTACATCCCTTGCATGATCTCTGTCCCTTTCATGAACCACAATAGCTAGTATACAATAATGAATAAATATTAACAGATTAGGAAGAGAAAAAAGGAATTATGTTGCTAGGATTGTCACAGTGTCAACTGAACATCTCCAGGGCTGCATAGTTTTTCCATGATGCCAAGGAATATGCTTTGTCCACAGCCTTATGAATGAAGTAGAAAACTCAGGTTCAACTTGCAACATGTAGATGCAACAATATGGATTAAAACAAACAAACAAACAAAAAACTAACAAAGTAAAGTATTTTATAAAACTCACAAAGCTACAGAAGCAGTTAGATGCTTTAATACTGGAAGTCATCAACATTAGTTCCCCTTGAAAGAACTACATGAAAACATCAAAGATGAGTACAAAGATGTTTTTGTGTTCAGTGGAAGAAAATGTTATTTCTTGGAGACAGTAATTCTGTGCAATTTCATTATATAAGAAGTCAGCTTTAAAAACAGAATTTCTTGAATAAATAATAGTACTAAAACATAACCAGATGAAAACAAAGGTATGTGCAGCCCAGAGGTATCTTGTGTGTGAACAGTTAACATTACTAGATAAGAACATCTATACAGGAGCAGGATCAAGAAAATTTCTTGAAGTTGATCAGGAAAAAAAGAACTTTAATATCACCCATAGAAAAGCACACAGCAATCAGAAAGCACCTGTGAGGGGAAAAGGAAACTTGCTTAATAGTCTTTCTTTTGTTAAATAGAAATTACTTCAAAAAACTAAAGTAAGCTTTTAGCTGACAGTCTGTTACTTGCCTAACATTATCAAGTGCAGTAAATTAACTTTCTATTTCCTCTATTACTACTCTTTCTAGAGACTGAGTCGTGGTTTTGAAAGGCAATGAGAGGGAAAAAAAACAACATTTGTGATGCTAGTCAACATGCAAAAAAAATAATTCTCTTCAAGTAGAGGACAATATCAAAAATATAACTTTCCCCTGTTCAAAAAATATTAACTTAGGAGAAAGAATGTATGTGTCAGCTCTTTCACTAAAAAAAAAAGAAAAAAAAAGACAAGAGTTTCATTTAACTTTACAAAAGACAGATTTCTCCTTCCTTAACTAGGGTCAATGTAGGATACAGGATGCTTGGGGCTGGTGCACTGGGATGACCCAGAGAGATGGTATGGGGAGGGAGGTGGGAGGGGAGTTCAGGATTGGGAACACGTGTACACCCGTGGCGGATTCATGTTGATGTATGGCAAAACCAATACAGTATTGTAAAGTAAAATAAAGTAAAATTTAAAAAAAATGAAAAGATATTAAAAAATCATTTTGAAACTTGAAAAAACAAGAATAAATGATTCAATGAAAAAGCATGCAGAGGTAATGAATACATTTAGGCACTGTACAAATCATTCAAGAAAGATGAAAGAAGCTAAAAAAGTGAAGGATGAAGTTGAGTTCTAGAACTATCTACTTAAATTCAAACTAAAAGTGGAAAAAAAGACTTGTGCTTAGGAAAAAATGACAATAAACATCCTATAGAAGGTTACATTAAAAAACAGAAAAGTCAATATGACTTTTAAAGTGCACCTATGAACATGACAAAAATAAATCAATGGAAGCTCTTGTTAGTTAAGTTCAATTAAGTTCATGTCTTTTGGAAAGCATGACTTAATGTTCCCACTTCTTCCTTGGTGTATTCCAACTCTGGTTGCTTAGTGCCAAGGCCAGTAGGTAATGACAGGCAGACAGACACTCCATAAGTTGTGTTTGGCAGCTGAGTAATAGCTCAACTGGTTAATGATTTCAAACATGACAGTCCACTGATCCAGATCATATTGTACAAACATTTCAGGCAATAACATATTTATGACTTTACAACCATTTACTGTTTTATATTTGTAAGTCATCTATATTTAATGTCTGGTGGTATATAAAAATAATTCAATACAAACAAAAATACTAAGTATTAAACAGAAAATTTTCAAGTGAAAGCTGTTTCCAATTGGGAACATAAACAAAGAACTCAACATACACATATGAATTTAAAATAATTATTTTTATTATTTAACTATATATGTTTTATTATTCTTATCATTTTATTACTTTTTAGATTTTTTCAAACTAAATATTTTTCTATAACTGGCTATTATTCAAGGGTAACACATACTTTGTATATAATGCAGCTGACTAACCAGTAATAATGTGCTATATTTCATACTAATTATATATTATAAAATGCTCTATCCTAATCATTAATATAGTGTAATTTATATTAAGGTCAAAGAAGACATAAATGAAGATTTTCATCTCTCTACTGCGATAGAGTGTATCTTTTGATAGCATCATATTAGATACTGTAGAAGAGAAATAAGATGAAGAGAAAAAGTAATGAAGGATTCCCTTGAATATGTACTCTAGTATTACTCTGGTGAATTGAAAAAGACTATAGGTGAAAATAAACAATGACTACCTGATAAGTATTTTTTAAATTGTTATTTAAAAAAAATAAAAGCATACCCTTTTATTTTGAATGTGGTGGTGGTGGCAGCTTAGTTGCTAAGTCATGTCCAACTATTTGCAACCCCACGGATTGTAGCCTGCCAGGCTCCCATGCTCACAGTATTACTCAGGCTAGAATAATGGAGCAGGTACCATTTCCTTCTCGAGGGGATCTTCCCAACTCAGGGATCAAACCTGTGTCTCCTGCATTGCAGCTGGAATATTTGCCACTAAGCCACTGAGGAAGCCTTTATTTCGATTAAAGGATTTAAAATATTCACATATTAAAGTTTTCAATTGTTCATGCTTATGTTAGTAATAAAAGATCCTTAGTGCAGCTTGACAATTCTGCTGATAGTTGAGGATGACAAAATAACTAAATGAAAATACTTCCCTTT
Organism: Ovis aries; assembly: GCF_016772045.2. Taxonomy (NCBI): domain Eukaryota; kingdom Metazoa; phylum Chordata; class Mammalia; order Artiodactyla; family Bovidae; genus Ovis; species Ovis aries. Next base: position 20,043,850 of record NC_056072.1, read on the forward strand.
TAATGATTACATTTTCTTTACAGTTCAAGAATATGGGTATGAGTGTGTATTTCATCTATCTGTCTGTCAAGAAAGATGGAGGAGGGCAGGTACAAATCTGTTGTTGTTCAGTCACTCAGTTGTGTCCGACTCTTTGTGACCCCATGGTCTGCAGCACACCAGGCTTCCCTGTCCTTCACCATCTCCTAAAGTTTGCTCAAATTCATGACCACTGAGTCAGTGATGCCATCCGACCATCTCGTCCATTATTATCCCCTTCTCCTTCTGTCTTCAATCTTTCCCAGCATCAGGGTCTTTTCCAATGAGTTGGCTCTTAACATCAGGTGGCCACAGTATTGGAGTTTCAGCTTCAGCATCAGTCCTTCCAATGAATGTTCAGGACTAATTTCCTCTAGAATGGACTGGCTGGATCTCCTTGCAGTCCAAGGGACTCTCAAGAGTCTTCTCCAACACCACAGTTCAAAAGCATCAATTCTTCAGTGCTCAGCTTTCTGTATGGTCCTACTCTCACATCCATACATGACCAATGGAAAAACCATAGCTTTGACTAGACAGACCTTTGTTGGCAAAGTAACGTCTCTGCTTTTCAATACGCTATCCAGGTTGATCAGAGCTTTTCTTCCAAGGAGCAATTATTTTTTAATGTCATGACTGTAGGCACCATCTGCAGTGATTTGGGAGCCCAAGAAAATAAAGTCTGCCACTGTTTTCATTGTTGCCTCATCTACTTGTCATGAAGTAATGGGACCAGATGCCATGATCTCAGTTTTGTGAATGTTGAGTTTTAAGCCAGCTTTTTCACTCTCCTCTTTCACTTTCATTAAGAGGCTCTTTAGTTCCTCCTTGCTTTCTGTCATAAGGGTGGTGTCATCTGCATATCTGAGGTTATTGATATTTCTCCCAGCAATCTTAATTCCAGCTTGTGCTTCATCCAGACTGGCATTTCACATGATATACTCTGCAGAGAAGCTAAATAAACAGGGTAACAAAATACAGTCTTGACATATTCCTTTGCCAATTTTGAATCAATACTCTACTTGAAAATTAAGCAGGTACTAATACCTTGTCTGTCTCATCATGTGAGAGAAACTACTTTCAATTAAATAAAATTATATTGAACAGATAAAATTTCTAAATACCAGTCAAACTGTAGGAAGAACAAGTACATAGGCTTAAAAGTTTGTTACAACTTAATGTTTCCAGTTACTTTTTGTAGTCAGATTTCAAGATCATATATGTCCAATTAAAAATTCTTCATGTTAATATCTCTCTAGATGAATTTAGATGAAGAATATAATATAATCAAGTAATTAAATGTCCTTTCAGTTCTTTCCTGATTCTAAGCCTTTACTGTGATGTCAATATCATCATGAACAATTTGCTTGTATTATCTCCATTATAATAGATACAAATTTATAATACTCATTTTTATATTCATTTTATGAGCTCTTAAAACTATCTATTTTGTTAATATTAAACACTGTGAGCACTGGTTACAACAGTGAAGATATGGAAGCAACCAAAGGGCGCATCAACAGACAAATGGGTAAAGAATATGTGGTATGTGTATACATACATATATATGTATATGTATACATATTGATATATGTTATATATACATACATACATTGGAATATCACCTAACCATGAAAATGAATGAAATTCTGCCATTTGCAGCAATGTGGGTGGACTGAGAGAATAATATGCTTATAAGTGAAACAGGTGAGACAAAGATAAGTGCTGTGTAAAATTAATAACGTGTAGAATGTAAAAAAAATATTACAAATGAATGTATATGCAAAACAGAAACAGACTCATATTATAGAAAACAGATTTTTGATTACCAATGGCAAGAGGAAAGGGTGAGGGACATTTCAGGGGTATGGAATTAAGAGAAACAAACTACCATGTATAAAATAGGTAATCGATAAAGATAAGCACATCTTGAAATAACTTTTAATGGAGTATAACCAGTAAAAATACTGAACCACTATGCTGTAAAACTGAAATTAATATAATATAAATCAACTCTACTTCAATGGGCTTCCCAGGTGGCTTAATGGTAAAGAATCTGCCTGCCAATATAGGAGACATGGGTTTGATCTCTGGGTCAAGAAGATGCCTTAGAAAGGAAATGGCAACCCATTCCACTATTCTTGCTTGGAAAATTCCACGGACAAAGGAGCCTGGAGGTCTACAGTTCATGGGGTTGAAAAAAAAGAGTCAGACACAACTTAGTGATTAAAACAACAACAACATACTTTGATAAAAAATATTAAACACTGTCAATTAAAGAAATATATCCTCTGGAAGATTATATTTTAAAGTCTTCAAATAATAAAATATTTTGCATCTTCATAATTGTTATTCTTCTTATTCTCTAGATTATGACTTTCACATTGTCAACTTCATCTACTTGTGTTATATTACATATTGGGGAGTGAGGGGGAAGTCAGTTAAGAGATTTAGAACACAGTAAAGTAATGTTCAAAATTCTCCAAGCCAGGCTTCAGCAATATGGGAACCGTGAACTTCCAGATGTTCAAGCTGGTTCTAGAAAAGGCAGAGGAACCAGAGATCAAATTGCCAACATCCGATGGATCATTGAAAAAGCAAGAGAGTTCCAGAAACACATCTATTTCTGCTTTATTGACTATGCCAAAGCCTTTGACTGTGTGGATCACAATAAACTGTGGAAAATTCTGAAAGAGATGGGAATACCAGACCACCTGATCTGCCTTTTGAGAAACCTATATGCAGGTCAGGAAGCAACATTTAGAACTGGACATGGAACAACAGACTGGTTACAAAGAAAAGGAATATGTCAAGGCTGTATATTTTCACCTTGCTTATTTAATTTATATGCAGAGTACATCATGAGAAATGCTGGGCTGGAAGAAGCACGAGCTGGAATCAAGATTGCCAGGAGAAATATCAATAACCTCAGATATGCAGATGACACCACCCTTATGGCAGAAAGTAAAGAGGAACTAAAAGCCTCTTGATAAAAGTAAAAGACGAGAGTGACAAAGTTGGCTTAAAGCTCAACATTCAGAAGATGAAGATCATGGCATCCAGTCCCATCACTTCATGGGAAATAGATGGGGAAACAGTGGAAACAGTGTCAGACTTTATTTTGGGGGGTTCCAAAACCACTGCAGATAGTGATTGCAGCCATGAAATTAAAAGACGCTTACTCCTTGGAAGGAAAGTTCTGACCAACCTAGACAGCATATTCAAAAACAGAGACATTTCTTTGCCAACAAAGGTCCATCTAGTCAAGGCTATGGTTTTTCCTGTGGTCATATACAGATGTGAGAGTTGGACTGTGAAGAAAGCTGAGTGCCGAAGAATTGATGCTTTTGAACTGTGGTGTTGGAGAAGACTCCTGAGAGTCCCTTGTGCTGCAAGGAGATCCAACTAGTCTATTCTAAAGGAGATCAGCCCTGGGTGTTCTTTGGAAGGAATGATGCTAAAGCTGACACTCCCTTACTTTGGCCACCTCATGTGAAGAGTTGACTCATTGGAAAAGACTCTGACGCTGGGAGGGATTGGGGGCAGGAGGAAAAGCGGATGACAGAGGATGAGATGGCTGGATGGCATCACCAACTAGATGGACACGAGTTTGAGTGAACTCCATGAGTTGGTGATGGACAAGGAGGTCTGGCGTACTGCGATTCATGGGGTCACAAAGAGTCAGACACGACTGAGCGATTGAACTGAACTGAAACATCATTTGAATGGCTTAAGTATAATGGCTTAAGTATTTGCACAGTCACAAAGTTTGAATATCATAACAGTATTAGTATTCAGTAAAAAAGCAAATAAAGTCAGCTCTTGTGCTTGAGTGAGTGAATAAAACATTCAACTCCCTGAAGGTATTCAAACAACAAGGTACTTTTTGATGACTTAATAATGTCCTTTTGCAAGGCAGGGTGGTAGCTGAGTCCTCAGAGAATGAAGGGAGTACATTAATTTAAAATCATGAGTAAACCCAATAAAAATCTTTTTTATTCCAATGAAATAATGGATATTAGTTGCTTCTGTCAGCATAAAATTGAATTGCGGGCTTCCCTGGTAGCTCAGTGATAAAGAATACACCTGGTAATGCAGGAGACATGGGTTCAATCCCTGGGCCAAGAGGATCCCACATGCAGCAGAGCAAATAAGCCCATTCACCACAACTATTAAAACTGTGACCTAGTGCCCTGGAGCTTCACCTACTGAGCCCATGTGCCACAGCTACTGAAGCCTGTGTGGTCTAGAGCCTGTGCTCTGCAACAAGGGAAGCCACCACAATGAGAAGCCCACATACTACAGAGAGTAGCCCTCGCTCACCAAAGCTAGAGAGAAGCCTGTATAGCAACAAAGACCCAGCACAGCCAAAAAGTAAATAAAAGAGCTGCATGAATGGACATGTTGATATAAAAATCGTACATCTGTCCTGTTTAGTTTGGGTAGTCATTTGGATGTATAAATTCCAATAAAATTTTCTGTAAATTTTAATTATTTAACGTGCTGTACTTAGTTGCTGAATCATGTCCAACTCTGCGATCTCATAGACTATAGCCTGCTAGGCTCCTTTGTTCATGGGAATTCTCCAGGCAAGAATAGCAGAGTGAGTTGCCCTGTCCTTCTCCAGGGCATCTTCCCAACCCAGGGACTGAACCCAGGTCTCTTGCATTGCAGGTGGATTCTTTACTGTCTGAGTTACCAGGGAAGCCCTAATTATTTAATAGGCACTAAAAAGTGTCACAAACTGTGAAATTTCTCCCAAAGAGTATATTTTAGCTTTTTAAAGAAAGTTTACAGCACAGAAGTGATATCACCAAACTGGCAGCATAAGTCTTTCATCAACAGAGGAATGGATGAGAGAAGATGTGGTATCTATATACAATGGAATATTACTCAGCCATAAAAGGAATGAAATTGAGTCATTTGAAGAGATGTGGATGGCCCCAGAGTGTCATACAGGGTGAGGTAAGTCAGAAGAAGGAAAGCAAATACTGTACGAATATATTAACACATATATGTGGAATCTAGAAAAATGGTATAGATGATCTTACTTGCAAAGCAGAAATAGAGACATAGATATAGAGAATGAATATCTGTATACCAAAAGGGAATGAGGGGGATGGGAAGAATTGGGAAACTGGGATTCACACACACACACACACACACACACACACACACACATATATATATATATATATAAAATACTGATATGTATATAAAATAAATAACTAATGAGAACTTTGAAACCCCTTGGACCAGTCAGGCTTCTCTGTCCAAGGAATTATCTAGGCAAGAATACTGGATTGGATAGCCATTCCCTTCTCCAGGGGATCTTCCCAACCCAGGGACTGAACCTGGGTCTTCTGCATTGCAGGCAGTTTCCTTACCATCTAAGTCACCAGGGAAGCCCCCTAAAAAATGGGAACATGCTCTACAATACAGGGAACTCTACTTAATGCACTATGGTGACCACAATGAAAAGGAGGTCCAAAACGGAGATATGTATATGTATGGGTAATTCATTTTCCTGTTCAACAGAAACTAATACAACATTGTAAAGCAACTATATTCCAATAAAAATTGGTGTAAAAATAAAATATATATGACATACATATATATGACACCAAATAGTCAAAATAGTCTTGAGAAAGAGCAAACTGGGAGGCATCATAGTTCCTTATTTCAACAGCATATCTTTATTATGATAAAGATATAGTAACCAAAAGAGTAGGGTACTGACACTAAAACAGACAAAATGTAAGAGCATTTAGAGCCTAGAAATAAGTCTAAGTCAACCAATATTTGACAAGGGGACTACAAATACTCAGTGGATAAAAGACAGCCACTGCAATAGATGGTGTTGGGAAAACTGGATATTCACATGTAAAAGAATGAAACTAGACACCTATTATACCACTAACAAAACTTAATTCAAAATACATTAACAACTAATATGTAAGATATGAAATTCTTACAGAATAAAACATACAAAAATACCTACTTGACATGGTCCTTGGCAAAGTTTTTTTGGATATGACATCTAAACCACAAACTAATATAAATAAGCAAGTGGGATTACATCATACTGAAAAGTTTCTGTATAGCAAGAGAAAGAACAAGCAAAGTAAAAAAGACAGCCTATAGAATGGGGAAAAGTATTTGTAAACCATATATCTGATATTATATCCAAAATATACAATGAATGCATACAACTCAGCAGCATAAAACAAAAATAAAAACCCAAAACAATCCAATGTAAAAATGGGCAAAAGACCTGAAGAGAAGTTTCTTCAGGAAAGATATACAAGAGCCCAATAGGTACATGGAAAGATGTTTAATATCACTAGTTATTCAGTTCAGTTCAGTTCAGTCTCTCAGTCGTGTTCGACTCTTTGCGATCCCATGAATCACAGCATACCAGGCCTCCCTGTCCATCATCAACTCCCGGAGTTCACTCAGACTCACATCCATTAGGGAATGTAAATCAAAATCACAATGAGATATCATGTCACAACTATTAGAATGACTATTATAATAAAAGATAAGAAATAACAAGTGTTCGTAAGGATGTAGGGAAAAGGGAACCCTCATACACTGTTGATGAGATTGTATGCTTGTAGCCACTGTGGAAAACAGTATGGAGATTCCTCAAAAACTTCAAATAGAACTGTCATATGATCCAACAATTCCACTTTTGTGAATATATAAAAGAAATTAAAATATTGTTTTAAAAAACTCCATGTATATAGCAGCATTATTTACACTAGCCAAGATGTGAAGAACCTCCTTAGTGTCCATGGACAGAAAAGTGGAAAAAAGACGCTACGGCTATATGCACACAATGGAATGCTATTCAGCCATAAACAAAAGGAAATTCTCTCATTTGTGACAATACGAATAGATGTCATAGACATTATGGTAAGTGAAATAAGATAGACAAAGACAGAGATTATATAATCTCACCTAAATGTGGAAAGCAAATAAACAAAATTATATAAAAGTGAAACAGATTTCTGGTTACCAGATGCAGAGTTTGGGGTGGTGGAAAATGGAGGAAGATGGTCAAAAGGTACAAACTTCCAGTTATAAGATAAATAAGTACTAGCAGTATAATATACAGCATGGTGAATACAGATAACTTTGCCGTATGATATAAATGAAAGCTGCTAACAGAGTAAATCCTAAGATTTCTCATCACAATTTCTTTCTTTTTTTTTTTAAACTTTTCTTCATGAGATGTACTTTATGATATGATGAATTCTAACTAAATTTATAGTGGTAATCATTTCACAATGTAAGTCAAACCATTATGCAATATACCCTAATGCAATATAGCAATGCATGTCAATTATATCTTAATAAAGTTGGAAAAAAATAAAAAATATAGGCTAAAATATCAGTATCTTTGAAAAATAATAGTAGTGCATTTTTAAACTACTGAGGTGTCCATTAACAATACTTTGAAAATATGCATTATATTATCTTTTCAGCAAGGTCCTAAACTTTTCTAGTCTTCTTAATATTTTCATCCTAATAGAATATTTCTTAATGTCTACCACATATATCAGTGTTATTAGACCATAAATTTAATATTCATTGAAATCAATAAGCTAAATGAAGACTGCTTATATAGCCACCATTTGCACCAAATTTTTTAGGACAGATGCAATTCCCTGAATATAGAAGCAAATTAGATTTAATCTGTATAACATCTGAGGCTCTGTCAAATAAACACATGACAAATTAGGAAAAATTGTGTGAATGTATTTTAAACCACACATCTTAATTTTAGGTTTAAAATGTATAATCACTGAAAGAACTTCTCATGTTAGTGAGACTTTCAATCTCAATGAAAATTCTTATGTTCTATAGCATATTCTGTCCCTTTGTATATAATACCTGCGTGCATGCTTAATCACTTCAGTCAAGTCAGATTCTTTGCCACCCTTTGTCCAGGCAAGAATACTGCAGTGGGTTGCCATTTCCTCCAGGGGATCCTCCCGACCCAGGGATCAAACCTGTGTCTCATACGTCTCCTGCATAAGCAGGCGTAGTTCCTTACCACGAGTGCTCCTGGGAAGTCTGTGTATATAATACATTTTATTGTATTTTATATTACAAAAATATTTGTTTACATATATAAAATCTAGAAAAATACAGATAAGCTCCCAATAAAAGAAAAATAAGAAGCAAGTACAATTTCACCATTCACAGCATGTTTAGGCTTTGCTCGGTTTCTTTAACATTTAAGCATTTAATTTTGACCTGCTTTTCATTTCCTCTGTACCTAGATTTCAAACTGTCTGCATTCTACTGCTTTTATCTAACAATGTGATTTTTGTCATTTAGGTCTATTTTTTAAAATTTCTCCTGCTCTCACCTTCTTGAACTATTCTTTAAAAGGCAATGTAGCTTTCCTCTCTTTCAGAAAGGCTGCAAATCTTTCACTTGTCTGAGCCTCTTTCCCACAAAAAGCAGAGGAACCTTGTGTCAAAGCCAATTGCAGTAGATTTTCCTGGAAGCCATTATGCTTACACTCCACTTGGGTAGAAATGATCTTCACGAACCTTGAGGAGACACTCTCATTTCACTCTCAGTGTGCATCTTAGCTTTGATGGCGGAGACCTGGACTCCACTTGAGGGCAGAGACGTCTCACCGCCACAAACATTAAGTAATTTTCACTCCTTCCTGAGATTAATCTCACCATTATCTTGGCAAGTGGTCATGCTATTCTTGGGTCTCTGAATAGCACTTTTTCTTAAGGGGTCCTTGCTGGTTCCCTGTGTGATGGCAAAGTACAATGTTATGATTGACTTGTACTATATGAAGGTTTAAATGGCACCGTAAAATAACCATGTTGGAAATAAATGACACAAAACCAGAAAGAAAACTTATATACAGTTCAAAAACACGTGTGTGTGTGCGCGCGTGCACATGTGCCGCTCACCAGCATATCTTGAAGATGACATAGGTTCAATTCCAGACCACCATAAGAAGGCTGAGTGCCGAAGAACTGATGCTCTTGAACTGTGATGTTGGAGAAGACTCTTGAGAGTCCCTTGGACTGCAAGGAGATCCAACCAGTCCATTCTGAAGAAGATCAGCCCTGGGTGTTCTTTGGAAGGAATGATGCTAAAGCTGAAACTCCAGTACTTTGGTCAGCTCATGCGAAGAGTTGACTCATTGGAAAAGACTCTGATGCTGGAAGGGATTGAGGGCAGGAGGAGAAGGGGACAACAGAGGATGAGATGGCTGGATGGCATCACTGACTCGATGGATGTGAGTCTGAGTGAACTCCGGGAGTTGGTGATGGACAGGGAGGCGTGGCGTGCTGCGATTCATGGGGTTGCAAAGAGTCGGACACGACTGAGCAACTGAACTGATAAATAAAGTGAATAATGCAAAAAGTGATCATCTTAGAGGGGTAGGAAGGGGGCTTGGGGGTAGGCTGGAGGCTTAAGAAGGAGAGGATATATGTATACATATAGCTGATTCATGTTGTATAGCAGAAACTAACAAAACATTGTAAAGCAATTATATGCCAAATTTAAAAATAAATAAAAATTTAAAGAAATGTCACTGATCACAGACCACCACAAAATACTGAAGTTATAAAAACTGTGAGAATTAGCAACTTGTGACACAGAGACATGAAGTGAGCAAATGCTGTTGAAAAAACGATGCCAATAAATTTAACAGTGTTGTCACAAACCTTTAATCCATAAGAAATGAAGTTTCTATGAAATGCAATTAAGAAAAGTACAATAAAATAAGGTATTCCCATACTTTAAAACATATAAAACATACATTGAGATATTTCTCCCCATGGGAAAGTTCATGGTAGAAATCTCAAGTTAAGAACAGGCACTATAACTTGATTTTTTTTTTTTTACTTTATTTTACTTTTACAATACTGTATTGGTTTTGCCATACATTGACATGAATCCACCATGGGTGTACATGTGTTCCCAAACATGAACCCCCCTCCCACCTCCCTCCCCACAACATCCCTCTGGGTCATCCCCATGCACCAGCCCCAAGCATCCTGTATCCTGCATCAGACATAGACTGGTGATTCGATTCTTACATGATAGTATACATGTTTCAATGCCATTCTCCCAAATCATCCCACCCTCTCCCTCTCCCTCTGAGTCCAAAAGTCCGCTATACACATCTGTGTCTTTTTTGCTGTCTTGCATACAGGGTCATCATTACCATCTTTCTAAATTCCATATATATGTGTTAGTATACTGTATTGGTGTTTTTCTTTCTGGCTTACTTCACTCTGTATAATCGGCTCCAGTTTCATCCATCTCATCAGAACTGATTCAAATGTATTCTTTTTAATGGCTGAGTAATACTCCATTGTGTATATGTACCACTGCTTTCTTATCCATTCATCTGCTGATGGACATCTAGGTTGTTTCCATGTCCTGGCTATTATAAACAGTGCTGCGATGAACATTGGGGTACATGTGTCTCTTTCTATTCTGGTTTCCTCAGTGTGTATGCCCAGCAGTGGGATTGCTGGGTCATAATGCAGTTCTATTTGCAATTTTTTAAGGAATCTCCACACTGTTCTCCACAGTGGCTGTAGAGCTGTACTAGTTTGCATTCCCACCAACAGTGTAGGAGGGTTCCCTTTTCTCCACACCCTCTCCAGCATTTATTGCTTGCAGATTTTTGGATCACAGACATTCTGACTGGTGTGAAGTGGCACCTCATTGTGGTTTTGATTTGCATTTCTCTGATAATGAGTGATGTTGAGCATCTTTTCATGTGTTTCTTAGCCATCCGTATGTCTTCTTTGGAGAAATGTCTATTTAGTTCTTTGGCCCATTTTTTGATTGGATCGTTTATTTTTCTGGAATTGAGCTGCATAAGTTGCTTGTATATTTTTGAGATTAGTTGTTTGTCAGTTGTTTCATTTGCTATTATTTTCTCCCATTCAGAAGGCTGTCTTTTCACCTTGCTTATATTTTCCTTTGTTGTGCAGAAGCTTTTAACTTTAATTAGATCCTATTTGTTTATTTTTGCTTTTATTTCCAGAATTCTGGGAGGTGGATCATAGAGGATCCTGCTGTGATTTATGTCAGAGAGTGTTTTGCCTATGTTCTCCTCTAGGAGTTTTATAGTTTCTGGTCTTACATTTAGATCTTTAAGCCCACTTTCACCGCTACTATTCAACATAGTTCTGGAAGTTTTGGCCACAGCAATCAGAGCAGAGAAAGAAATAAAAGGAATTCAAATTGGAAAAGAAGAAGTAAAACTCTCACTGTTTGCAGATGACATGATCCTCTACATAGAAAACCCTAAAGACTCCACCAGAAAATTACTAGAGCTAATCAATGAATATAGTAAAGTTGCAGGATATAAAATCAACACACAGAAATCCCTTGCATTCCTATACACTAATGAGAAAGTAGAAAAAGAAATTAAGGAAACAATTCCACTCACCATTGCAACGAAAAGAATAAAATACTTAGGAATACATCTTCCTAAAGAAACTAAAGACCTATATATAGAAAATTATAAAACACTGATGAAACAAATCAAAGAGGACACTAATAGATGGAGAAATTTACCATGTTCATGGATCGGAAGAATCAATACAGTGAAAATGAGTATACTACCCAAAGCAATTTACAAATTCAATGCAATCCCTATCAAGCTACCAGCCATATTTTTCACAGAACTAGAACAAATAATTTCAAGATTTGTATGGAAATACAAAAAACCTCGAATAGCCAAAGCAATCTTGAGAAAGAAGAATGGAACTGGAGGAATCAACTTGCCTGACTTCAGGCTCTACTACAAAGCCACAGTCATCAAGACAGTATGGTACTGGCACAAAGACAGAAATATAGATCAATGGAACAAAATAGAAAGCCCAGATAAATCCACACACATATGGATACCTTATCTTTGACAGAGAAGGCAAGAATATACAATGGAGTAAAGACAATCTCTTTAACAAGTGGTGCTGGGAAAACTGGTCAACCACTTGTAAAAGAATGAAACTAGATCACTTTCTAACACCGCACACGAAAATAAACTCAAAATAACTTGATTTTTAAAGTGTTGAAATAAGTATGCTACTTAGGTCTGCAAAAACATTTTACAAGGCATTTTCTTTCTTTTGTAATGTTATATGTCCCTGTTGGTCTCTTTGATGAAGCCAGTTTGAGAAGCCATAGGTACGAAACAGAAAAACAGATAGAGCCAGCCATTCAGAAGCCACTATGATATTGCGACTCAAAGCTTGCACTTAGTTCAGTTCAGTTCAGTTGCTCAGTCTTGTCCGACTCTTTGCGACCCCATGAACCACAGCACGCCAGGTGTCCCTGTCCATCACCAACTCCTGGAGTCCACCCAAACCTACGTCCATTGTGTCGGTGATGCCATCCAACCATCTAATCCTCTGTCGTCCCCTTCTCCTCCTGCTCTCAATCTTTCCCAGCATCAGGGTCTTTTCAAATGAGTTAGCTCTCTGCACCAGGTGGCCAAAGTATTGGAGTTTCAGCTTCAACATCAGTCCCTCCAAAGAACACCCAGGACTGATCTCCTTTAGGATGGACTGGTTGGATCTCCTTACAGTCCAAGGGACTCTCAAGAGTCCTCTCCAACACCACAGTTCAAAAACATCAATTCTTTGGTGCTCAGCTTTCTTAAAGTCCAACTTTCACAACCATACATGACTAATGGAAAAACCATAGCCCTGACTAGATGGACCTTTGTTGGCAAAGTAATGTCTCTGCTTTTTAATATGCTGTCTAGGTTGGTCATAGGCTCCCTTCCAAGGAGCAAGCGTCTTTTAATTTCATGGCTGCAATTACCATCCGCCCAGATTTTGGAGCCCAGAAAAATAAAGTCAGCCACTGTGTCCATGTTTCCCCAACAAAAAGAATTAAATAGGCAAAAGGATTAGGAACTCTTGTGAGACAGATTTCTGCCCTGCTTCTAGTATTAATTAGCTCAAAAACTTTGGTCAGGTTTCAACATGTCTATGCCTTCATTTCTTCAAAAATAAAATGAGGATAGCTGAACAAGTGATCACTAAATTCCCATCTGTCCTTAGAATCCTAGTGTCTGTGATTCTGTTTCTATTATTCAAGAAGAAAACACAAATCCATCAATTATGGTGAACTTTAATTTGAAGTACGGAGAAAAGAGGTTTTATTGGATATGACGCTCTCATGTAGCTCTAGATAGGTTGATTTTTGATAATTTTTTCTAATGCCAACATCTTCATGGGTGAAATGAGAATAATTTAAAGTTCCAAGTGTTCTTTTGGTGTTCTAGTGAGCAAAAATAAGTGTAAAGTTTCTACTAATTTTAAATTTCAATGTATATGTGACATTATTTACATGTATGTGTAAACATACATCTATCAAGTATGTACATGATAGTCCTTAGTATTTTTGCCTTAGCTGCCCATATGCTTGTTGGTTAGGTAACTGATTAATATATTCTACCACAGGTACATGTATGGATGTGATAGTTGGACTGTGAAGAAGGCTGAGCACCAAAGAATTGATGCTTTTGAACTGTGGTGTTGGAGAAGACTCTTGAGAGTCCCTTGGACTGCAAGGAGATCCAACCAGTCCAGTCAAAAGAAGATCAGTCCTAGGTGTTCATTGGAAGGACTGATGCTAAAGCTGAAACTCCACTACTTTGGCCACCTCATGCAAAGAGTTGACTCATTGGAAAAGACTCTGATGCTGGGAGGGATTGGGGGCAGGAGGAGAAGGGGATGACAGAGGATGAGATGGCTGGATGGCATCACGGACTCGATGGACGTGAGTCTGAGTGAACTCCAGGAGTTGGTGATGGACAGAGAGGCCTGGCGTGCTGCGATTCATGGGGTCCCAAAGAGTCGGACACGACTGAGCGACTGAACTGAACTGAACTGAACCACAGGTACTACATGGACAACACCAAAACTTTTCTATGTTATATATAGGTCTGGACAGGAGCTGCAAGACTCCTCTGTCCATGGGATTTCCCAGGTAAGAATACTGGAATGGATTGTCATGCCCTCCTCCAGGGGATCTTTCCAACCCAGGGACTGAACCCATGTCTCTTTACCACTAGCACCATCTGGGAAGCACCAAAATTTACCTCACCAGTGTGTAAATTGATCTGTTATAGGTAGGTGAAATTATATCTCAAACAATATCTTCTCTTAATAGTCCACCAGCTAGAGAGAAGCCTTCTTTGCAGCTAAGTGTGGCCATATGGCTTCCTTCTGTCCAATGGCCACTCCACATGGGTGAAGTGATGTGAGCAGTTTTTGAGTTAAGTTCCTAAACAGCTTCTGATTACCTCCCAGCCACTCTTTCCTTTCTCTTCCTGCTCTTTGCAAAATTGTTGCACATGGATCAGCCCTTAGACTTATGGAGATAAAAGAAAACAGGGCCACTCTCCATCCTTCAAACTCTTACTCTGGATCATTATGTCAGAGAAAGAAACTTCTATGTTACTTAAGCTTCTATATTTTGGGATGTCTTTGTTAAAGGAGCTTAGCAGCATATAAATATAGTGCCTGCTGTCCCGGATTAATTATTCATATCATACCCTTTCATGCTCAAAAGTGTCCTAGGTTGGATGACAAATGACACAGTCACCCTAGCTCTATACCCACAAAAGGTTATTTTTTATATTGTGAGCTCATTCTCCCACCTTGCGAAATATTTTGCCCCAATAAGCATTATCATTCAACTACACTGTTTATTATAAAAAGTATTCTCACCTTTGAACAACCTGAAGGGCAGAGACTGATGCTTTTATTATGTTTTGAAAGTGAAACAGGACAAACTCTACAAAGCTTTTGAAGATAAAGGCACAGAACAAAAAAGCAGCTCAGCACAATCCTCATTCTTGAAAAAAATGGCTTTCAAAACTGTATTTCAACTTGAAGATTATCTGCCTATCAAAAACAAGAAAAGCCAACAATTCCATGGGGACAGCCAAGTCATGGCCAAGAATTAACCAGAAAGTACAAGGGAAACCAGTCCTGGTCTGGGAGGAGGGGATGGCTTTGATACATTTGATCCCTCCTGAGGATTGAAGTATATAATGTGTCACATTGTACACTTTCTCCAAGGTCTTGACCAGAAGGCAAAAATTCTATGACACAAAGCTTCACACCAGAACTGGGGACCAAGTGTTGGACAAGATTGGGGTACATAGCCCTGCCCTTGTTTTGGTCTTTCTGGGCAATACCATCATCTCCCCCTTCCTCTTCAGCAAGTGCTATCACACCACTCTCTTGTGCATTAAGACTAATTCCATCATACCTTTTATTCTTGTTTTGATCAGTCACTAGGAATCTCACATAATCCCATAGCTTCATTTCAAATCTGTCTCTATGCATCCCCTTTTCTGTAGCCTTCTCCTGCCTATCTGTACCCCCCAAACATTTATCTACTATGTGTGGGAATGGAGGGTCAGAGTCAAACAAAACTTCCTACTTCTCAACCTCTCTTACAATCATTCACTTCACCTTCTTTCTCTGTGACCTGATTCTCCTATAAGGACACTGCTTTCCTACAGTTCACTACAGTTGGTGTATTTCTGTTTTCCTTTTGTGTCCTTGTTCATACCTACAAGTATGGAGGGGGGCCCTCTTTGCTCCTCATTGCTGCTTTCAGATGTCTCCCTCCCTTTGACCTAAAAACATCCACAGATTGAAGCTTCATCCATCAAACCACACCACCTATCACCAGCCTTTTCTTAGTCATTCTACAATGTTATTTCTTGCGGTTTTTTCACTTGCCATACTGTCATTCTCTACAGCTACCCTCTCACTTCTTTGTGAGTTACATATACCTGTGAATAATTCTCCCTGGATTCTCAACTCCTTCATCTTCTTTACTCTAGAGATACTGTTCTTCACTCAGAGATCCTCTTACTGTCGGCCTTGCTATTACTAATAACTGCATTCCCTCAGTAATATCAGTGTAATCACCCTATTCACCAAATGACACCTATCATTTTTTATTTTTTCCAGTTTAGTTGAGATGTAATTGACATACATTATTGTGTAAGTTTAAAATGTGTAATGTGTTGATTTAATAAACCTATATGTTGCAAAATGATTACCACCATAGGATTAGCCAACACCTCCATCATGTTATTATAAACACCATTTAGTTTATTCTGGAGGACGTTTCCTACCTTTTTAAATTTACTCCCTTTAACATGCCTACTCCAGCATTTCTGCAACTACAACCACACTCCTTTGGGCCTGCCAACGTTTTACTCTTTCACCCTGCTCCTACCTTTTCCTCTTCTTTAATGAGCCTAGTTAGATTCCACTACTAATTATTATGATTTCTTTGCATACCTCCATCTGTTGGTTACTCTTTCCTGCCAAAATCTCAACCTTAGTTAAGCCACATTTTCCATGTGCTCAGCACAGAAAAATCAGTTGAAGAAAAACCCACAGTGTATTAAATGGCATTACTTTTCTTGACCCACTCATCTAAAATGGTCCCTTAGTGTTGTTTTGTTTTGTTGTTAGTACGAACACTATAACCCCAATAGCCAAATCCAGACTAATGTCTGATTTTACAAATAATGTTTTATGGGGGACACAGCTATATCCATTTGTGCTTGTATATTGTCTATGGCTGCTTCCCCTATAAGTCAGAATTGAGAAATTGTGACAGAGTCCAAATAGCCCAAAGCTAAAATCTTTACTATCTGGTCCTTCATAGAAAAAGTGTGCCAATCTCTTCTCTCCTCCATTCACTCTCTTGTTCTTCTAGAAGAAAATTTAAAATCTTCTCCTCCTTCTCAACTTTTCAGCAGTACCTCTCTGATCCTCAGTTTTAGCTGAAGCTCTTATTTCTGATTTTATTTGGGAAAAAAAGCAGTATGCTTGGAAGATCATGATACCACCACTGTTCTTTCTCTCCACTAGTGTCTAGGTCAAAATAACCAATAATCTCCATTCTAATTGACAGTTTTCATTTTGTTACTAGATATAAATAATCATGTTCATCTCTACCTTAGATCTTCTTTCTTCTCATCCACTCGAGTGTCACTCTAGCAATTATCATGTTCTTTACTAAATTATCCATACATTTTCCCCTCTCTACTGGATCACTCACATTAGCATACAAACATGCTGTGAATTCTTCCATCTTCAGAATTTCTTCCTTTGATGCCCACATTTTCTTTAAGCTTTTGATTCACTTTTTAGTTCTCCTTTGTAGAAGAGCTTCTCAAAAGAGTTGTCACCACCTCTATATTCTTTCCTGAACTCACTGCAATTAGATCTTTACTTCCATCACTCAAATAAAATTTCTCATCAGGTTCACTAAGAACCTCCATCCTGCTCAACTCAACAGTTGATTTTCAGCATTTTTTTCATACCGAATCTATAGCAACACTGAGAGTGAATCCTTTATTCTCCTAACTCCTTCCTTAGCAGGCTTCTAGGACATTATACTTTTTGCTGATTTTTCTCCCCATGTTACTAAAGGCTCTTCTTCCTCTCGCTAACATTTAAGCTTTAGTGTCATTGGACTTACTTCACGGGGCTCTCCACTTTCTCTTGGCCATCTATCTCACCCAGGCCCATGGCTTTCAGTACCAACTCTATCCCATGATTACCATATTCTCCTCTGAGTTCCACACTTATACAACCAACTGTTTGCAATCTTCTCAAAAAACTGTAGGTCCAAAATCCAATTCCTGACATCTGTCTTCCCCCAAAACATAATCTCCTAGACAATATTCCCCATTCCGGGCAATAGCAATTCCTGTCAGGTATAAATGTTTGATTCATCTGATCCTCCTCCTTTCATACTTTCTTATCTCAGAAGCTGAGTCTTTACATTGGCCTGTGAATCTCTTTATGATCTGATTTCCAGTGCCTCTGTGAGGTACTGACTACTGACTACTCTATGAGGTACTAACATCTGACTATTCTCCTCCCTGCTCCGTCTGTTTCAGCTGTTCTGCTCTTGGTTTGAGCATCCAGGAACAGTTCAACTGCAGGGCCATTGCATTTATTCTGCAGGCCTATCCTGTGCTGACAATTTATAACCCCATCTCTGCTTTATTTTTCTCCCTAGTATTTAATACCACCTGATATACTTTATTTTTATTATATATTTGTCCCCTTTCACCTACTGGAATGTAGATTCCATAACATAGGATTTTCCATTCCTTTTCTTCAGTGCAGTATCCCCAGAGTCTGGAATAGTTTCTGGCTCACAACAGGTTTTCAATACATATTTCTTGAGTTTAAAAATGCATCAACATTCTTTAAAGATTGCAAAAGTAAGCATACATATAAAAATTGCTGGAGGAGAAAGAAGAATCAAGAGGTTTTTCACAGAGACATTCTCTCTTATCTGACCCTGAAATGCTAGTAAATACAATTAGTCACAAGATTGTGTGTGTGTGTTTATTAATTTATATTCTGTTTAATAAAGTATAAGCTGTCAGTTCTGAAAGCTTTTGTTAGGGGATCTGAAGTGGAAAATTGGCTGCCTTGCATATTTTCCTTTTTGTAAATTGAGTTTGAGAAAAATCCCTGGCGGTCACACTAAACATGCTCTATTGGACTGACTGAGCTCACAGACTAGTCTGCAGGCTTTTATCTCCCATTCACCAGTTTCAAAGCAACAACTTTATACACGATGAAATGCTCCATTTTTCCCAGGTAAAATCGATTACAACTCAAATGCCTTCTTGGTATGGCCAGTGTCTCCTAGAAAAAAATGAAGCCAGTAAAGCCCTCACTACCACAGAGACGAGAATGAAATGATACAAGACAATAAGATACCACTCTATGGATGAAGGTGTCCACTGAAATAACCTAATCATCTTTGAGTACAGATTTGGGATTTGGATAGGGGATAAAACCTATGAGAGTACCCTTTTAGACTTATTAATCCAGTCACTCATTGAATTCATTTTGACTCAGTTCTTCAGAAAACATCATGCACGAAACACTGCCAAATGCATTGCTGTTGTTCATTGTTCAGTCACTTAGTCACGTCAGACTCTCCGCGAACCTATGAACTGCAGCACCCCAAGCTTCCCTGTTCTTCATTATCTTCCAGAGTTTGCTCAGACTTGCGTCCATTGAGTCAGTTATGCCATCCAAACATTTCAACCTGTTGTATACACTGCAAATGTGGAAATAAATAAAATTGTACAGTCAATTTTATTGTGATATGTAAATTCTATCAGACAAAAATCTAATATCCAAACATAAATATCAGGTAGTGACTATAATTATGACATACATAATATGTGGTGATATGACAGAAACTGGAAAACTTATAGAGTGACCAGTGATGGCTCATGAAAATGATTTCAAATAATAAGATGGGGCCTGATTTAATGGGGGTATTGAGAAGCATTTCAGGCAAAGTGAGTCATTGGAAAAGACTCTGATGCTGGGAGGGATTGGGGGCAGGAGGAGAAGGGGACAACAGAGGATGAGATGGCTGGATGGCATCAGTGACTCTATGGACGTGAGTCTGAGTGAACTCCGGGAGATGGTGATGGACAGGGAGGCCTGGTGTGCTGCAATTCATGGGGTCGCAAAAAGTTGGACAAGACTGAGTGACTGAACTGAACTGAACTGAGCAGTTAGTTCTGGCACCAAATCATCTAGACAGGAATAAGTAAATGTTGCTTGGGTTTACAATTATGTCTAAGCTACAAAGTGGTCAGTTCAGAGCTGCTTTTTCCATAAAAATAAAGTTTATTAAATATTTAATAATAAAACTAACAGGGAACTCATATAAATGTGGAAAATAGAGGGTAAGAGAAATTAAACGAAACTGATATATACTCCCACTGCCAAAAGATTTTATTTTCTATGTGCATACAATGTGTTGTTATTTTTATGTCTTTAACACATCTCTGAGCATGGTTCATTAGATTTATTCTTGAGGAAAACTCCCATAAATCAGACTTCAAGTCTGGTCTTCATAATAATGGCAGCTTTATAAAGCATATTTGGTATTCTAACAGGAGGTCTATTAACTCTCAATCTATATTCATACTTAATTTCATTTCCTGTATATTAAATAAATAATTAACAAGAATTAGGAACTTTGTTTTTAAATAATTAGGCAGAAATACATTTCAAATAGAGTTGGTATCTTACGCTTATATATGTCAAACTATGTCAAACTACGAAATCTG
Organism: Ovis aries; assembly: GCF_016772045.2. NCBI lineage: Eukaryota > Metazoa > Chordata > Mammalia > Artiodactyla > Bovidae > Ovis > Ovis aries. Next base: position 20,064,044 of record NC_056072.1, read on the forward strand.
AATTCCTATTATTGGACCTAAGGCTACAAAGTTACAAAGATTAGGTAAGTGTTAGTTGCTGAGTCGTGTCCAACTCTTTGAGACTCCATGGTCTGTCTCTGGCATTCTCTAGGCAAGAATACTGGAGTGGGTAGCAGGCAGAATTTTTACCATCTGAGTTACCAGGGAAGCCCACTAGGTAAAGATGATACTTTAAAATTCCTTCATGATTCAAATGTTATCAGTTCAGTTCAGTTCAGTCACTCAGTTGTGTCCGACTCTTTGTGACCCCATGAACTGCAGCACGCCAGGCCTCCCTATCCATCACCAACTCCCAGAGTTCACCGAAACTCATGTCCATTGAGTCGGTGATGCCATCCAACCATCTCATCTTCTGTCATCCCCTTTTCCTCCCGCCCTCAGTCTTTCCCAGCATCAAGGTCTTTTCCAATGAGTCAGCTCTTTGCATCAGGTGGCCAAAGTATTGGAGTCTCAGCTTCAACATCAGTCCTTCCAATGAATACCCAGGAATGATCTCCTTTAGGATGGACTGGTTGGATGTCCTTGCAGTCCAAGGGACTCAAATGTTATACCAAGGTTGATTTCAACTATTGAACTACATAATCAATCACTATACCTATAAATAAACTTATGATATTAAACATTCTGTAAAAAAACAGTCCTCTCTAATTATGTCCCCAAATGGATCAACATGTTATCCTAATTTACCGCTATGCAGCTGACCATGGGAAGAAGTACCAGTTAAGTTCTGAGGGATCTTGGATTACTATCAGCTTTACCAAATTGGATGGCATTGGGCACATCATTCAATTTTTGTGCCAGAAATCTATGATTTGTGACAAAGCATTCATAATCCCTGTCTCTTGGCATCCAGGGGTGTTACGAAGATTATAAGAAATTATCTAAATATATCAATTATTGTTGTTATTGAGTCATTAAGTGGTATCTGAGTCTTTATAATCCCTGGACTGTAGCATGCCAGGCTATATCAATTATAGTAGATTAATTATTATAGCATGTTGACTGAACTGGCATATTATATGTGATCATGTGTTAAAATTGACATTCTAGGAATCAGTGAACTAAGATGGACTGGAATGGGTGAATCTAACTCAGATGACCATTATATCTACTAATGTGGGCAGGAATCCCTTAGAAGAAATGGAGTAGCCATCACAGTCAACAAAAGAGTACAAAATGCAGTACTTGGATGCAGTCTCAAAAATGAAAGTATGATCTATCTCTGTTCATTTCCAAGGCAAACCATTCAATATCAAGGTAATCAAAGTCTATGCCTGGACCAGTAATGCTGAAAAAGTTGAATTTGAACAGTTCTATGAAGACCTACAAGACCTTCTAGAACTAACACCCCCAAAAGATGTCCTTTTCATTATAGAGGACTGGAATGCAAAAGTAGGAAGTCAAGAAACACCTGGAGTAACTGGCAAATTTGGCCTTGGAGTACAGAATGAAGAAGAGCAAAGGCTAATAAAGTTCTGCCAAGAGAACACACTGGTTATAGCAAACACCATCTTCCAACAACACAAGAGAAGGCTCTACACATGGATATCACCAGATGGTCAACACTGAAATCAGATTGATTATATTCTTTGTAGCCAAATGTGGAGAAGCTCTCTACAGGCAGCAAAAACAAGGCTGGGAGCTGACTGTGGCTCAGATCATGAACTCCTTATTGTCAAATTCAGACTTCAATTGAAGAAAGTGGGGAAAACCACTAGACCATTCAGCTATGACCTAAATAAAATCCCTTATGACTATACAGTGGAAGTGAGAAATAGATTTAAGGGATTAAATCTGATAGACAGAATGCCTGATGAGCTATGGATGGATGTTCATGACATGGTAGAGGAGACAGGAATCAAGACCATCCCCTAGAAAAAGAATTGCAAAAAAGCTAAATGGCTGTCTGAGGAGGCCTTACAAGTAACTCTGAAAAGAAGAGAAGCAAAAAGCAAAGGAGAAAAGGAAAGATATACCCATTTGAACACAGAGTTCCAAAGAATAGCAAGGAGACATAAGAAAGCCTTCCTCAGTGATCAGTGCAAAGAAATAGAGGAAAACAATAAAATGGGAAAGACTAGAGATCTCTTCAAGAAAATTAGAGTTACCAAGGGAACTTTTCATACAAAGATGGGTTCAATAAAGGACAGAAATGTGGTGGACATAACAGAAGCAGAAGATATTAAGAAGAGGTGGCAAGAATACACAGAAGAACTGTACAAAAAGATCTTCACAACCCAGATAATCATGATGGTGTGATCACTCACAATCACCTAGAGCCAGACATCCTGGAATGCAAAGTGAAGTGGGCTTTAGGAAGCATCACTATGGACAAAGCTAGTGGAGGTGATGGAAATCCAGTTGAGCTACTTCAAATCCTAAAAGACGATGCTGTGAAAGTGCCGCACTCAATATGCCAGCACATTTGGAAAACTCAGTAGGGGTCACAGGTTGGGAAAAGGTCAGTTTTCATTCCAATCCTAAAGAAAGGCAATGCCAAAGCATGGTCAAACTACCACACAATTGTATTCATCTCACATGCTAGTAAAGTAATGCTCAAAATTCTCCAAGTCAGGCTTCAGCAATACATGAACCATGAACTTCCAGATGTTCAAGCTGGTACTAAAAAAGGCAGAGGAACCAGAGATCAAATTGTCAACATCTGCTGCGTCATCAAAAAAGCAAGAGAGTTTCAGAAAAACATCTATTTCTGCTTTATTGACTATGCCAAACCCTTTGACTGTGTAGATCACAATAAACTGGAAAATTCTGAAGGAGATGAGAATAACAGACCACCTGACCTGCCTCTTGAGAAACCTGTGTGCAGGTCAGGAAGCAATAGTTAGAACTGGACATGGGAAAACAGACTGGTTCCAAATAGGAAAAGGAGTATGTAAAGGCTGTATCTTGTCACCCTGCTTATTTAACTTATATGCAGAGTACATCATGAGAAATGCTGGGCTGGATGAAGCATAAGTTGGAATCAAGATCATCGGGAGAAATATCAATAACCTCAGATATGCAGATGACACCACCCTTATGGCAGAAAGTGAAGAAGAACTAAAGAGCCTCTTGATAAAAGTGAAAGAGGAGAGTGAAAAAGTTGGCTTAAAGCTCAACATTCAGAAAACGAAGATCATGGCATCCAGTCCCATCACTTCATGGGAAATAGATGGGGAAACAGTGGAAACAGTGGCTGAGTTATTTTGGGGGGCTCTAAAATCACTGCAGATGGTGACTGCAGCCATGAAATTAAAAGACGCTTACTCCTTGGAAGGAAAGTTGTGACCAACCTAGACAACATATTAAAAAGCAGAGACATTAGTTCGCCAACAAAGGTCCATCTAGTCAAGGCTATGGTTTTTCCAGTAGTCATGTATGGACGTGAGAGTTGGACTATAAAGAAAGGTGAGCACTGAAGAATAGATGCTTTTGAACTGTGGTGTTGGATAAGACTCTTGTGATTCCCTTGGACTCCAAGGAGATTCAATCAGTCTATCCTAAAGCAGATCAGTCCTGGGTGTTCATTGGAAGGACTGATGTTGAAGCTGAGACTCCAATACTTTGGCCACTTGATGTGACAGCTGACTCATTTGAAAAGAGCTTGATTCTGAGAAAGATTGAAGGCACAAGGAGAAGTGGATGACAGAGGATGAGATGGTTGGATGGCATCACCGACTCAATGGACATGGGTTTGGACAGGCTCCGGGAGTTGGTGATGGATAGGGAGGCCTGGCGTGCTGCGGTTCATGGGGTCACAAAGAGTCGGACACAACTGAGTGACTGAACTGAACTGAAATGTTAAAAAGTAAAACATTTTGTACAAATTTAAAATATAATACCTCTATTTTCATATCTGTGGTGCACAAGGCAATAAAATGCACACAAAATCATTCTCAACAAACAAGGACCTACCTATAGCACGGGAACTCTGCTAAGTGTTATGTGTCAGCCTGGGATGGGAGAGGAGTTTAAGGGGTAATGGATACATGTATGTGTACGGCTGAGTCCCTTTGTTGTACCACAGCATTTTTAGTCAGCTATACTCCATACAAAATATAAAGTTGAAAATTATATATTAAAAAGAATATATAACTATGCATATATATGTGTGAAAGTGAAGTCGCTCAGTCATGTCCAACTCTTTGCAACCCCATGGACTGTGGCCCACCAGGCTCCTCTGTCTATGGGATTCTCCAGGCAAGAATACTGAAGTGGGTTGCCATTTCCTTCTCCAGGGGATCTTCCCAACCCAGTTATCGAACCCAGGTCTCCTACATTGCAGGCAGACGCTTTAACCTCTGAGCTACCAGGGAAACCCCAAAGTGAAAGTGAAGTCGCGTGTATGTATATATATATATAACTGAATCACTTTGCTGTGCCACATAAATTAATGCAACAGTATAAATCAACTATACTGCAATAAAACTAATTAAAAAATAAAAAAGCTTTCAGATTACTGTAGCCTTTTTCCATTTGAAAGTTTCATTTGTAATCAAACTTAAAGTTAGTCTTGGGTTTTAGGTCATCCAGATCCTCACAAGAATTAGGAGTGAAAGTCCATCTGTGGTTTCCCATCACAAATTCACAATTTCAAGTAGAAGAAAACAAAAGAAACTTGCCTATACAGTTTTTTTGTTGTTTATTTGTTTGTTTAATTGAAATTCTTTAGCAAAAGGTTTAATCAGTTGTTTGTACTGATTGGCTAATGAGACTACATTTAACCAAGTGCAAAACATCTGGTCACTTTGATTGAGTTCATTATTCAAGCTGCCAATTTTATTTTAAAAAATGCTAATAACCACATTTGGATCATTATAGTTAGCCCTAAATTTCTAAATGATTTGAATCACTCCCTTTTCTCTTTTGGTGAGGATGTTTGGTAAAACTAGCACCAACAAATTATCTAGGTAGTACCCCAAATCTGCATGCTTCAAATGAATACAAAGCTGTCAGGACAAGCAATGATGTTGCCAAAATCACTGACTCCTATTGCCCTTGAGGATAGAGTGGACCACAGAAAGGGCAAGGAGAACCACCTAAACCAAGCAACAAGATTTCACTATTGCCAGCTCACGCAGGACACCAGAAAAAGGAGCCTCTTCCCCAGTGAATCTATGGTGATTCCGACTAGTGAACAGCACATAATGCAGACAGTTGAAGTATTTACCACACTAGGGCTTCCGTGGTGGCTCAGATGGCAAAGAATCTGCTTGCAATGTAGGAGACCCAGGTTTGATCCCTGGGTCAGTAAGATCCCCTGGAGGACGCCTTGGGAACCCACTCCAGTACTCTTGCCTGGAGAATTCCATAGACAGAGGAGCCTGACAGGTTACAGTCCATGGGGCAGCAAAGAGTCAGACATGACTGAAGTAAATAACACTTTCACTTTTCACTTTCATATGATCAGTGTCAGTGGGAGAAGTGCCCCAATTATTATCAAATGCAAGCTTTAATTTAAATATCAGAATGTTTTTCCTTCCTCTGCTACTGTCTATTAAAATAAGCTTTGAACTTGAATGTGCAATTTGTTGTTAAACTCACACCTCATCATTATACTCTCAACAGCAACAATAATAGTAAAAGCTGCAAGTAATATTTACTGACGTTGTCTACCAAGTTTATATATTTATTATCCCATTTTTAGAGATGATGTAACAAAGGCTCAGAGGGGGCTAAGAAACTTGTCCAAGGCTAGAGAGATATTAATGGTGGAAGTTCATTCAAACCCATGCTATACAAACCAAAGCAGACATGATTACTGCATTATTATGTTCATGAGAATAGAGATCTGAACCAATGATAAAATCAAAAGTATGACTGTGCTCAAGAATGAACTTATAATGAGATCCATTATATATCATGACCAGTTATCAAATAACACTTTGTGAAGTCCACTCTATCATCTTTTGAAACATTTTGATATATCTGTCTTCCTTTAGGGGCTTCCCTGTTAGCTTAGATGGTAAAGAATCCACCTGTAATGCAGGAGACCCAGGTTTGATTCCTGGATGTTGAGAGGCTCCTCACACATGCTTCCAGTAGGAAAGCAAGGTTATAATCTGTTTACCTACCTGATCCTCTTTCTAGATCTTTAGCTTTCTAAAGATAGGCATATTTCTTTATTTTTATGTTTCCAGCACAGTCTTAGAAGCATAGTCTTATATGTGAGTAAATGATTTTTGAGTAAAATTTTCTACTAAAGTTCAGTATGGCAAGAAGAACTTTGGAGTATCTCTCAACTTCACAATTCCTCAGTACCAGTCTTCATGGGGACCTTCCTGTTCCTGGTAGTGGTAGCTATTTAAAAACACTGAAACACATCACTATATTAATGCAGTTCAAGATTTTAGGAAATATTATTCAGCTTTAATGCAGATGAAAAATGAACCATTTCTTGGCACAATGCATCATAGTTTCTACATTTTGGTATAGCAATGGAACATCAAAATTAAATCATGTAATTGTTGTCTAGTGATAGGACTACTATTCCTAGGCAATTTGAAAGGCCTGTCAATGTTCAAATGCCCAAAGGTACTCTAAAACAAGCCAGAGAAATGCCAAATGAGTCCTCTACATGATAAGCATCTGAGAAAACAAGAACATAGCTACTAAAAATATTATCTGAGTTTGGAAGCAAGCACTACGAATTTCAAGATGTGGAAAAACCATTTGTCTTAGATTTCTCATCTTTAATATTGGAGGTAAAAAGTGATTTTTGTCAACATCAAATACCTTAAGCCACACAGAGCACAAAGCACTTAAAATAATACCCAGCATACAGTACTCAATATATTTGACTTCCTATGGCCTATTTATTTACTTAGAACATCAATAATTATGAGGTATCTCTTTCTGCATTTGCTATGGAACTATAAAAAGTAAAGACAATTGGCATCATAATCAAATTTTTTGTCTCAACATACGTTTCCTCACTACAGTTTTGCCTTTTTGCCTGCTCTCCTTGAAAGAGAAGGTTAAAAGATCTATCATTTTTTAGGCAGTGTGCCTCTATTACCTCATCTGATCCTGAAATCATCCTAATAAATGAAGTTTAAATAAATTGCTTAATTTATTCAGATTCACACCATGTATTAGTGGTTGAGATCAGAGTAAAACCCAATTTTATCTGATTCAGAAAACCATATTCTACAGCAAAGCTTTTCATTCCATGTGTTGGAAGATGAGAGTGATTTGGGGATGATAGAGTTAAGATAAAATTTTAGTATGACGTTAAGAATAAACATATTTTTAATAGTTTAATAAATTCACAATGTACTATTATAATACAGTTTTTCAACCAACAGATCACAAAAATACAAATAAAATTTGGTCATTTAATTGGGTCATATAGTTCTACTACAGATCTCTCTGATATGGGGGGCAACAGAACCAGAGGAAAAATGTTTTGGTATAAACTGTATGGAGGATTTAGAATGAGCCTAGAAGAAAAGTGAAGTCCCATAAAGTGAGTGTCTACCTTCCAAATTTTTACTGAATGAATGAATGAATAAATGAATGAATCTGTGCATGATATTGATATATACATAGTAACGGAAAGGGACTGTTAGTTCATAGTCTCAGAAGATTACCAAAGAACACTTAAGAGTGCTTCATTAGGAAGAGAATGAAAATTCCCCTTCTCCCCTGCACAGAAGACTATCTAGAATGGCTTTTTCCATCAAGGTAAATTCCAGAAATGTGTGAATTGGTGTTTTTTTATGAAAAGGTGTATGGTCAATTAAATTTGGCAAATAATATATAACCACTCTTGGGGTGCCCTGGTAAAACAATCTTCTTGCAATGCAACCCTTGGGTTGGGAAGCTCCTCTGGAGAAGTGAATGACAACCCACTCCAGTATTCTTGACTGAAGAATTCCATGGGCAGAGGAACTGGTGGGCTGCAGTCCATGGGGTCGCAAAGAGTCAGACATGACTGGGCAACTAACACTTTCACACTTTCATAACCACCTCTTAGAGATCCATCAGCCACAGAGGCAAATTATAGGCTCTGAAAAATCTTATGGTATGATAACCCAGAAAATCCCTAGTCTGTGTAATCACAGAATTGCTTCATCCCATAACAGCCATTGCTGCTAAGTCATTTCAGTAGCATCCGACTCTGTGCCACCCCATAGACGGCAGCCCACCAGGCTCTGCCGTCCCTAGGGTTCTCCAGGCAGGAACACTGGAGTGGGTTGCCATTTCCTTCTCCAATGCATGAAAGTGAAAAGTGAAAGTGAAGTCGCTCAGTCTTCTCCATCCATGGGGTTTTCCAGGCCAGAATACTGGAGTGGGTTGCGATTGCCTTCTCCATAACAGCCATTAGCCTCTGACAGAACTATTAATAGTTATCCAAGGCATGTAATTTGGGAAACAATCTTCTACAAGATTCTTATCCATTAGAATGTTATTTAGCCAGTTCCCTTTTTGATACTTTATGTGATTAAGTTGTTAAGTGTTCTTTCTGTTATTCAAAATTTAAGTGTTGGGGGGTAGTTAAGCTCTTTCACAAAAGAAAAACACAACTTCTGAAATGAGTCTTTCATCCCCAAAGGCCACAAAAACAAGACCCTTGCCCTCTGCCTTGTCAGCTCATGGGCATCCAGGCAGCAACGCTTCATCTCCCTGCCCTTTCCCTGACTGTTCACTTGTGTGGTGGAAAAATGGCTCTGGGGATTGTTAACAGGTTATACAGATGAGTTAACTACAAGGTTGCTGGCAGGCAAGCAGTGCCTTTGTGTGCCAGAGAGAAAACAGAGCAAAGCAATTGCTCCTGGGAAACTCTCTGGTTCAGTTCTAGCAGGCATGCAGCAGGCTTCCCACCATGGGACCTCCCCCTACAGCTGATGCCACTGAACAGGAGGGACAGGGAGCCTTTGAGGCTCTGCCAGGACATACTGGGATAGGGAGAACCAGGGTCTCTCTGTCTTGAGGGTGATCAGTCTGATACCTTCCAAATCTCTTTGAAGAAGATATGCTGTCAAGGCATATGGGCTGATTCTGGACTTCCCCTGGAACATACAAAGGTGAAGGAAAGAAAGTCACAGGCTGATATTCTCTGCTCTTACCCACAGACTGTCACATTTTTGCTCACTGGACACTACATTCTGGGGATTACACTAGGATTTTTATTATCATGATTGTATAGATGCTAAGTTGTGTCCAACTCTTTTGCGACCCCACGGACCATAGCCTGCCAGGCTCCTCAGTCTATGGGATTTCCCAGGCAAGAATATTGGGTTGCCATTTTTTCCTTCAGGGGATCTTCCCAACCGAGGGATCAAACCCGTGTCTCCTGCATTGGCAGGTAGATTCTTTACTGCTGAATCAATGAGAAGCACCAGGTTCTTTCAGTTCAGTTCAGTTCAGTCGCTCAGTCACGTCCAACTCTTTGTGACCCCATGAATCGCAGCATGCCAGACCTCCCTGTCCGTCACCATCTCCCGGAGTTCACTCAGACTCACGTCCATCGAGTCCGTGATGCCATCCAGCCATCTAATCCTCTGTCGTCCCCTTCTCCTCCTGCCCCCAATCCCTCCCAGCATCAGCATCTTTTCCAGTGAGTCAACTCTTCGCATGAGGTGGCCAAAGTACTGGAGATTCAGCTTTAGCATCATTCCTTCCAAAGAAATCCCAGGGTTATCTCCTTCAGAACGGACTGGTTGGATCTCCTTTCAGTCCAAGGGACTCTCAAGAGTCTTCTCCAACACCACAGTTCAATGAAAAATGAGCAACATAATATTCTCCTTGGTCCCTCAATGAGCTTAAATACTAATTTGATGAGATAAGATGGATGCGTTTCAAAAAAGATAAATAGCCATGTAAAGCAGTTGATCAATTGATCAAAGCTAACTTATCAGGTTAATTGAACAGATTAAAATTGCTAGAGGATGACAGTTCAAGGCAAGAGAAATGACTGGGTAAGAACTGGGAGGAAGTAAAACAGTAACTCACTGAAGGAGATAGAAGAACTTGGCTGAAGAGGGGTTTGAAAGAGAAGTTTAGACTGGTGAGGAATCCTGGATGCCAGGCTAAAGAATAAAATGTAGGCATTAATGTTTGTCGAAGAGGAAAGTGAGCTGGTTCCCTGTCTCTTTGACGCTGCACCCTCTTCCCCTAAAGCATGACATGCTCATTCTCACCAAGTCGTTTGCTGCCACCCACCCGCAGCATGTTCTTGCCTGTTTTTCTCGGTCAGTGCTATTCTCACTCTTTGGAACGTCTTTTCCATCTTTGTAGCCTGCCGACCTCATCCTATTATTTATGTAGTTCAATTATTCCAGCTGACCTGTCACTGAGTACAAATGTAACATCAGTGTAACATTCAAGATCAATTCCCAAATGACCAGAGTCCTTAGTCTCACCTACCTGAGCAATAGATATTGGCTCCCTTTCAACATCTTTTAAGTTATTTCTGAGGGGTTCACATGAGAAATATTTACATTCAATTGCTATGATCCTGACTTCTTGTCCACAGGACAACTGCTTCTGGAAAAATCATCTCTTCCACTGCTGCACTGAACCATTATTTGTAATCCTTCAGTAGTGATCATGCTAAGCTCTCAAGGGCCAGAGCCCTGTAGTGGGAATAATGGGGTTGGTGAAGGGGTGATACGTGCCAATAGGTTTTACTGTTCATTCTATATTGAACAGCTGCCATCACTGGCTGCATAAGCCCTTTCTTAACTGCAATCACTCCAAAAATATACTGATGTGGCCTTTGTTTTGCCTGTTTTGTGCCACGTTCAACCCTGTACCAAGGGTAGTAAAGACAGAATACTGTTGGAATAGGCCTTTATCATAGTCTACCCATAGATCTAAGAATAAATTAGTCTCCCATGAAGCATTTGGCCTAACAGTAGAAGAGAGTTGCTTCCTAATAATAAAAAGAAAATTGGGAACATTTTACAGAAAATTAGCAGATGGATGTTATAGAAACAGAAATAATAGCTGTTTACTACTACTTCAAAGCAATACAATTTGCACCCAGGATCTCTCAGTCTTTTATCTTACAAGCTCTCCTTCCTCAATAGACCCTGAATCCCTTTTACAAAGAAATTAATCAAAAGCAATCCAACAGTCTAAGAGAAAAAAGGGAAGATAAATGTTATGTCATACTATTCATCATCCTTTTCTCTCTGTTCTCAACCCATCAAGAATAAAACCTTTCAAACATCATCCTTAGTCCCCCTCCCCATTTCAGAACATTTACTTCTACTTCTGACAATAAACAAAAATGCCAGGGAGAACTACCATGGAACTATAAGCTCTCCAGCTTCACTGACCAGAAGTTAACCTGGTTTGGCCTCAACTAAAATACTCAGCTTTATTTAATTGCACCTCAATCATTTTATCTTCTGGGAGTCTTCTAAGGGACATAGGGCCACAGTCAAGGCCCCTGCTTATCCATTTCTTAAAATCCCTGTTTATTACTTTATTCTTTATTATTCTAAAATTCTTGCCTTGCTCTACAAATGATAATCTCAGTATCAGGGATCATATCTTTTTTCATTGAATCACACTTAATTCAGTACCTTTCATCACCAAGCTCCCTAAACCTAGAATAATGCAAAACAGAGAAAAAGCCCCCGTAAATAATTGTTAAAATAATAATTTAATAAATAATGCAACAATGACTAATGAAAGATTTGGTTTAGAAACTTTAGCTTACTGGCAGGATACAGGTGGTTCAAAGCAGAGCGAGCTAATAGGAAAAAGTTAATTTTAAGTGAACTCTGTCGTTTTACATCCCAGAGCCATCACCAAAAATTTCAATAAGTTCATTGTATAAGGCAATTACAAGGTAATCCACACAGCAAGTTGCTTAACAAGTTCTCAGGTCTCTGTGGACTTTAAATCTGTTAAAAACAAAACTGGTAAGAAGCATAGGTAAACAAACATCAAAGTCAATGACATAAATTTGGATTGTTCACAAGTTCAGGGTAAATATATAACACAGGCTGACAGGTAGCAAAGGAGTTAAGGGGTGGCACTGGAGGGAACAAAGAGGGAACTAGAAATTTTATTTCTAAACAAGGGAAATTTCAATAACACTCAAAAGTCTAATTCACCTCAAACTGTTGTTTCGTTTAAGGAAAGTGAAATGATACAAAGACTTTCCATTGAATAAAACCTGGGCCAAAGAGACTGACAAATTATTCTTTAAACATTTGCCACTGACATTAAATAAAGCAATCAAAAGGGAGCAAAGGATTTCTAAATCTACTCCATTCTCCCTTGAGAGCACGATTCAAGTAAGAACTATTGCTGTGTCTGTCTCTCTGGTTCATTTGAAAATTGAAATGTCTCTTCAATTCAAAGAGAGCAAAATGAAAGAGAGGGATGGTCTGCAAGCTGACAAAACTAGCTGAAAAGTCTGAGTGGGGGAAATTGTCTAAAATGGAACTATTAGGAGTTCCAGAGACATAAAGAGTATGAAGTAGTCTATACTGGTATCACTAGGCTGATAAGGAGTTGCAAGGGGGCCTGGTATTGAGGGGAACTTAATGGATTTCATGCCATCCTTTCTCCCACGGGAGATCATTCTATGCACATACATATTCATCTGATCAATATACATATATTGATGATTTATTTATCATGCAGGACATTTCTAGTGCTGGAAATTCAAAGATAAATAAAACATAGACCGTGAGAAAATCATAATTCAAAAAAGACACATGCACCCCAATGTGCACTGCAGCACTATTTACAACAGCCAGGATATGAAAGCAACCTAGATGCCCATCAACAGTTGAATGGATAAAGAAGATGTGGTACATATATACAATGGAATATTACTCAGCCGTAAAAAGGAACAAAACTGGGTCATTTGCTGAGACATGGATGGACCTAGAGTCTGTCATACAGTGTGAAGTCAGAAAGAGAAAGAAGCATCATATATTAAGGCATATATGTAAATTCTAGAAAAACGGTACAGATGAACCTATTTTCAGGGCAAGAAAAGAGACATAGAAGTAGAGAAAGTAGAGGACATGTAGGGAGGAGGGTGGTAGGATAAATTGGGAGACTAGGATTGAGGTATATGCATTGCCATTTGTGAAACAGATAGCTAGTAGGAAACTGCTGTATAGAAAGGGAACTCGGCTTGGTGCTCTGTGATGACCTGGGCCATGGGGTGGGAGGAGGTGGGATAGAGGTCCAAGGGAGAGAGGATCTGTGGATACATATAGATGACGCACTTTGTTGTGCAGCAGAAACCAACACAACATCACAAAGCAACTACACTGTTGCTGTTGTTTAGTCACTAGGTCATGTCCAACTCTTTTGTGACCCCATAGACTGTAACCCATCAGAGTCCTCTGTTTATGGGCTCTCCCAGGCAAGAATACTGGAGTGGGTTGTTATTTCCTTCTCCAAAGGATCTCCCTGACCCAGGGATCAAACCTGTGTCTCCTGCATTGCATGCAAATTCTTTGTCTCTCAGCCAAAAAAAGAATAAAAAGTGAAAGTGAAAGTCACTCAGTCGTGTCTGACTCTTTGTGACCCCATTGACTATACAGTCCACGGAATTCTCCAGGCCAGAATACTGGAGTTGGTAGCCTTTCCCTTCTCCAGAAAGAATAAAAACTTAGCCTCTATTTCTGGTTCTGCTAACGGCAGTGTATCTTACGTTAGAATAACCATACCACAGATAAAAATTATAAACTGTAGACAAAATATAACACTTTGGAGTAACTGAAGAGGGAAGAAAAGGGGTCACAAATTACAGGGTATTTAACCCTTGAAAGAAGTGAAAAGCCCTGGAAGAGATCCATTTCTACAGGGTTTTTCCCTCTGTAAGAACCCCCAGTGTGCCCAGTGAAGAACAGCTTTATTATAAGCAAAAATATGGTTTCGATTTGTTTTGGATTTCAGAGAATGAACTTTATGCTGCTAAAGTGGCTGAACATTGATAGGAAAAAACCTGGAAAGAAAGGACATGCAGGTGATGGGAGCCCCAAATCCAACTTTAATCTCCCCTAAATTCTTGACTGACACGTGAACTGTTCTCCTGTGAAAGATATTCTAAATGCTCCAGTGGGAAATAACTATTAATAGTTGAATATCCAAAACAGAGATGTTAGCTGCTACCAATTAGTATGGAAAGAAAGTATTTGAACCTTGTCAAATCATATCATTTTGGTAAACACTTCTTGAATTTTCTTCCTGGCAAATAATAAAACTAAATTGAATTCAAGGTTATTATCAAGTAAATTAAACACTTGAAAGAAAAAAGAATACTACCTTTCATAAAAAGATGATATGATCTAGTCTTTTCAATGTTATAAACATTTATAAAACAATAAAGAAATTACCAGACATATAAAGAAGCAGAAAATGTGACTCATTGAGGGAAAAATGTCAATAAAAATGGACCCTAACATGATCCAAGTTTTAAAATTAGTAGAAAAGAGATTCAAAATAACTATTAGAATTATACTCAGGGTTTTAAAAGGAGCATAGAATCAATTTCAGCAAAGAAATGAAAATTATAAAAAGAATAAATAGAAAATCTATAATAGAAAAGAATACTATTTAAGATGTTTTAAAAGATAAATTTATTAGCATATTGGATATTAAGAGGACAGAACAGTGAATGTCAAGAAAAATGAAGATTAAGTGATGAGTAACAAAGATAATTTTTTAAATGAACAATGAATCAATGACCTTAAAGAAATTATTAAATGATCTAATATATGTGTGTTGGGTTCATCAAGAGACCAATAAGAATGGTAGAGAAAAAGTAGTGAAGAAATAATGGCAGAAAATTACAATTTCAGTGAAAATCATTGACTTCAAAATTCAAGAAGCTCAGCAAACTTCAAGAAGAATTAATACAAAGAAAAGCATAACATCATGACCTTAGACTATCATAACTGAATTGCTGAAAACCAAATACAAAGAATTCTTGAAAGTTTCCAGAGAAAGAAGATTCATTATATATAGAACAAAAATTTGAGTGTAAGTTGACTTCCAATTAGAAAGAATGAAATTAGAAGACAAAGAAACGATATTTTAAATCTAAAATAAACTCAACAGTTTATGTGCAGAAGAAAAATAAGTCAAAAATGAGAGTAAAATAACAATTTTTAGATAAAATAAACTTGACAGAATCTACCACCAGCAGACCTGCAGTGTAAGGAACCCCAAAGAAAATTCTTTCTGATGAAGGAAAACGATTCAAAATGAAGCATATATACAGACAAAATATAGAGAAAAGAATCAGAAATGATAAATGGGCAGTAATAAATACTTTTTACATAATAACACAATACTTTTTCATCTCAGTTTCTTTAGAGACCGAATGACAGTTGAAATTTTAAAAATTATGCCATTATATTATGAGGTCAATAATGTGTTTAAACATAAATATTTATATGACACAATAGGGCACAAGATAGGGGAAATAAGGAATTAAATATTAAATGTTTCTATTGTTTTATAAGCCCCAGTATGTTGTTAAATCTAAATGGACTGTGATATGTTACACATCCATACTGGAATCACAAGAGAAACCACTAAAAATATACAAATACAGGTAAAAAGCTAATCTGCTGCTGCTGCTGCTAAGTCGCTTCAGTCGTGTCCAACTCTGTGCGACTCCACAGACGGCAGCCCGTGAGGCTCCCCCGTCCCTGGGATTCTTCAGGCAAGAACACTGGAGTGGGTTGCCATTTCCTTCTCCAATGCATGAAAGTGAAAAGTGAAAGTGAAGTCACTTAGAAATTAAATAATCATTTTAAAAGGAAAGAAAGAGAAACAGACAAACTAAGAACAGGTGGAACAAAAAGAAAAATTTTTTAAGGTTAGGCAAACGTCAGTCTTATCAATAATTATATTAAATATAGGGGCGTGGAGACAGCAGCGCAGTGCACCACAGGCGTGCCGCGTGGCTGGGCATGGAGGAACGGAGAGAGTCCCAGCCGACTGCAGGCGCGACCAGGCGGCAATCGCAGTGGCGGCAGCGCCCACCCATCGGCCCCCCGAGGACTCCTGGATGGGCACGCACCCTACATATTTAGAAATGATGGAGTTAATTATAAGAGATGCCACCCAAGTTCATATAGCATTCTTGGTTTGCCTGGACCTCACAGAGAGTAAAAGCTGGCATGAAGTAAACTCTGTGGGATTTTACTAGATCTCCAGCTCATCTGCCTTCTCGGCACTGAGACAGAAGGAGAAGGGTTTACAGTCTGTAGTACCTACACCCATCAGCTCTTCCCTCAGCCATAACAGGACAAGGGGGATCTTGAAGGCATCCTGAAAATTGCAAGGTGATCCCAATTTGCCTGTGTCTTTTACTTTGGTCATAGTGGAGTCTGACTCCACAACAGTCTACTACAAACTCACTGATGGATTTATGCTGCCAGATCCTAAGAATATTTCCCTTAGAAGATGATGCCTATACTTCTTGATGCTTACTTTATTCACAGAGAACTGGATTGTGAACCATCAGCTTGGTTCATCTTTGATTTGAGATAGTAAGAGATGACTTAGCTGGTCCCATTCCAGAAGTTTTCTTTTTTGAAGAATAAAAATTTTCCATATAGAATGTATTTTGTTAAAAAAAAAAGTAAGATAGTTGCTCTAGAAATTTCTTATCTGGAGACAATTTAATTATAGTTGTATGCAAGTTTATGCCTATGCTGTACATTCAGAAGGATAGAACATTTTGAGACTAACATCTCTTTCCCTTACTCAACTTTCTCAGTGCCTCTTGGTCAGGACAGCTAGTCTGCAGAAATGGAGAATTTACTATAGTCTGCTTTTTTATCCTCAACAGACAGGGTTGTTTTGATTGGTTTTCACGGTGCAATTAATTTTACTTCCTTCTTTGGTTAATTTTAAATAAGAATTAAAAACACACTCATCCAGAGTATAAAATTGCATATATAGATTAATAGGGACCAAAGAAGTACTACCTACCAGAGTACTGGGCCTTTTGTTCCCCATTCTTACTACTACCACCCTACTGTATCATAGCTAGAATATTACAGGAGAGATATTAATAGTAGGGGACACTGTGAACCTTAAAAACATTTCTTAAGTAGGTCCAGTTTTCCTACTTTTATTAATACTTCTTAATTAATTGTTGTCTAGAAAGGTGTTTTTAAAAGTTGAAGGCAAGAGTCAGCAAAATTCTCTGGAAAGTGCCAGAAAGGAACTACTTTAGGTTTTTCAGGCCATATAGATTTTCTCACAACTTCTCAACTATGCTGTTTGTAGGACAGAAATAATTGTGGACAGTATGTAAATGAATGGATATGGCTGTATTCCAATAAAACCTTATTTACAAATGCAGGGCCATAGTTTGCCAACTCCCGCTCTGGGGAAATAGTCAATAAACATATATAGCTAATGAATGGTGTGTTATGTTACCATTAAAAATTAGTAATGAATGTACTGTAAAACATGAGAAAATACTTAGTAAAAAGAAAAAAAAGCAAGATACAAAAGTGTATGAGTATGTATGATTATGGCTGTAAATAATACACCAAAAGAGGACAAAAATAAATTCCTAACTGTGTTTATAATAGGAGAGCAGGACAGTAAATGGATGACTTTGTCTTTCTTTAAGATTTTAGTTTTTCTTTATTTGTACTACTTTTATAATAAAAATGTTTTAAAGTAAAAAAAAATCATTATATTAAATATAAATGAAATATACACATATTCAAAAGAGATGAAGACTGGATAAAATATTAACATACATCTATGTTCTTGACTAAAATAGTTACATTTTACTTTTTTACTTTGTTTTTTAATTTATTTTAATTGTAGTAAGAGTTACATAATATAAAACATACTATTTTAAGCATATTTAACTGTTCAGTTCAGTGGTACTGGGTACATTCATACTGTTATGTAACTCTCACCATCACCCATCATCCATCTCCACCTTCCTAAATTGAAACTCTGTCCACATTAGAGGCACATGAAAAGGCACATGAAAAGATGCTCAACATCACTCGTTATTAGAGAAATGCAAATCAAAACTACAATTAGGTACCATCTCACACCTGTCAGAATGATCACCAAAAATCTACAAACAATAAATGCTGGAAAGGGTGTGGAGAAAAGGGAACCCTCTAAAACTTTTGGTGGCAATGTAAATTGATACAACCACTATGGAGAAGGGTATGGAGGTTCCTTAAAAAAACAAAAGTAGAACTATGATAGGACTGAGCAATCCTACTCCTGGGCGTATGCCTGAAGAAAACCATAATTCCAAAAGATCCATGTACTCCAATGTTCACTGCTGCACTATTTACAACAGTCAGGACATGGAAGCAACCTAAATATCTATCAACAGGGGAATGGATAAAGATATGGTATATGCATACAATGGAATTATTACTTAATCATAAAATAGTTTGCAATTTAAATGTAAAGAACTAGAGGGCTGAAAGTCAAAGGACAGAAAAAACTAAACCATTTCAACAGTTAAGTAAGAAAGCTGGGGTGATTCTGTTAATTTCAAATGAAACAGATTTCAGCAAAGCTGATTTTGAAAGAAAAATTGTGTATTTTCTTATCATAGATTAGAGTACCCTGTAAATGTTAATTGGGCACAGTTAATAATTCTGTTCCAAGTGTTCAATAATCTACCTAAGTTTTTGTTGACATATTCTATCAATTTCTCAAAGAACCATCTTATCTCTAGGTATAATTATGTATAAGTCTACTTATTAGATACTTACATCTTATTAGTTTTGCTTCATGTATTTAGAGGCTCCACTCTTCTGTGTGTGTTATGTCTTTTTTAAGAATCAATGCTTTTTCATTATTCTTCTTTATTTCTGATAATATATCTACTTTTAAAGTCTAGTAGGTCTTATGGTATGATTTCTATATAGTCACTTCAGTTATATATTTCCTATATTTTTTACTTTTATCAGCATTTTTTATAGAATATAGATATTATTTTTAATCCACTCTCACAATTCCTGTCTTTTAATTATAATATTCAGACTGGCCATATTTAATTGTTGATGTGGTTGAACTGAAATCTACCACACTTCTCTTTTCTTGTTTTTCCTTACTCTTCAATTTTTTTGCTGTTTTCTTTTTAATTACAATGTTTGTGATTCCATTTTATCTCCATGGCTGGATTTATATTTATATTTATTTGGGATGTCTTTTGTGGATATTTTAGGATTTACAGTACTCATAAATTTATCAAACTCCATATTCATTTATTATCATGATCAGTTCAGTTCAGTCTCTCAGGCGTATCTGACTCTTTGCGACCCCATGGACTGTAGTACACCAGGCTTTCATGTCCATCACCAGCTCTCGGAGTTGCTCAAACTCATGTCCATCAAGTCTGTGATGCCATCCAACCGTCTCTTCCTCTGTCATCCCCTTCTCTTGCCTTAAATCCTTCCCAGCAGCAGGGTTTTTTCCAATGAATCAGTTCTTCTCATGAGGTGGCCAAAGTATTAGAGTTTCAGCTTCAGCATCAGTCCTTCCAATGAACATTCAGGATTGATTTCCTTTAGGATGGACTCGTTGGATCATGAAGTCCAAAGAACTCTCAAGAGTCTTCTCCAACACATAGTTCAAAAGCATCAATTTTTTGGCATTCAGCTTTCTTTATAGTCCAACTCTCACATTCATACATGACTACTGGAAAAACCACAGCTTTGACTAGACAGACCTTCATTGGCAAAGTAATGTCTCTGCTTTTTAATATGCTGTCTAGGTTGGTCATAACTTTCTTCCAAGGGGAAAGTACCTTCTAATTTCATGGCTGCAGTCACCATCTGCAGTGATTTAGGAGTCCAGAAAAATAAAGTCTCTCACTGTTTCCATTCTTTCCCCATCTATTTGCCAAAAAGTGATGGGACTGGATGACATGATCTTAGTGTTCTGAGTGTTGAGTTTTAAGCCAACTTTTTCACTGTCCTCTTTCACTTTCATCAAGAGGCTTTTTAGTTTTTCTTCACTTTCTGCCATAAGGATGGTGTGTCATCTGCTTACCTGAGGTTATTAATATTTCTCCCAGCAATCCAGCCAGGCATTTCAAATGATGTACTCTGCATACTGTCACTCTGTATATGGTCACCATGAAAATATACAGCCTTGATGTCATACTTTCCAAATTTGGAACCAGTCTGTTGTTCCATGTCCAGTTGTAACTGTTGTTACTTGACCTGCATACAGATTTTTCAGGAGGCAGGTCAGGTGGTCTGCTATTTCCATTTCTTAAAGAATTTTCGACAGTTTGTTGTGATCCAGATAGTCAAAGGTTTTGAGGTAGTCAATAAAGCAGAAGTAGATGTTTTTCTGGAACTCTCATGCTTTTTCAATGATCCAACGGATGTTGGCAATTTGATATCTGGTTCACCTCCCTACAATGCTGGAGACCCAGTTTCCATTCCTGGGTTGGAAAGATGCCCTGGAGAAGGAAATGGAAACCTACTCCAGTAATCTTGCCTGGAAAATCCCATGGATGGAGGAGCCTGGTAGGCTACAGTCCATGGGGTTGCAAAGAGTCAGACAGGATTGGGCGGGTTCACTTTCTTTCTTTCCTGTGCCCTTTCTAAATCCAGCTTGAACATCTGGAAGTTCACAGTTCATGTACAGTTGAAACCTGGCTTGGAGAATTTGGGCATTACTTTGCTAGTGTGTGAGATGAGTGCAATTGTGCAGTAGTTTGAACATTCTTTGGCATTGCCTTTCTTTGGGATTGGAATGAAAACTGACCTTTTCCAGTCCTGTGGCCACTGCTGAGTTTTCCATTTCGCTGGCATATTCAGTGCAGCACTTTCATAGCATCTTCTTTTGGATTTGACATAGCTCAACTGGAATTCTATCACCTCAACTAGCTTTGCTCCTAGTGATGCTTCCTAAGGTACACTTGACTTCACATTCCAGGATGTCTGACTCTAGATGGGTGATCACATCATCATGGTTATCTGGGTCATGAAAATCTTTTTTGTATAGTTCTTCTGTGTATTCTTGCCACCTCTTCTTAATGCCTTCTGTTTCTGTTAGGCCCATAACGTTTCTGTCCTTTACTGTGCCCATCTTTGCATGAAACGGTCTTGGGGATGGTCTTGATCACTGTCTCCTTTACAATGTCATGAACCTCCATTCATAGTTCTCAGGGGCTCTGTCTATCAGATCTAATCCCTTGAATCTATTTGTCACTTCAACTGTATAATCATAAGGGGTTTGATTTAGGTCATACCTGAATGGTCTAGTGCTTTTCCCTACTTTCTTCAATTTAACTCTGAAATCTGCAATAAGGAGTTAATGATCCGAGCTATAGTCAGATCTTGGTCTTGTTTTTGCTGGCTATATGGAGTTTCTCCATCTTTGGCTACAAAGAATATAATCAATCTGATTTTCGTATTGATCATCTGGTGATTTCCATGTGTAAAGTCATCTCTTGTGCTGTTGGAAGAGGGTGTTTTCTATGACCAGTTCATTCTCTTTGCAAAACTCTGTTAGTCTTTGCCCTGCTTCATTCTGTACTCCAAGGCCAAATTTACCTGTTACTTCAGGTATCTCTCAACTTCCTACGTTTGCATTCCAGTCCCCTGTAATGAAAAGGACATCTTTTTGGGAGTTAGTTCTAGAAGGTCTTGTAGGTCTTCATAGAACCATTCAACTTCAGCTTCTTCAGCATTACTGTTTGGGACATAGACTTGGATTACTTTGACACTGAATGGTTTCCCTTGAAAATGAACAGAGATCATTCTGTCCTTTTTGAGACTGCACCCAAGAATTGCATTTCAGATTTTTTTCTTGGGGGGGCGGGGTGTTGACTCTGAGGGCTATTTCGTTTCTTTTAAGGGATTCTTGCCCATAGTAGTAGCTATAATGATCATCTGAATTAAATTGACTCATTCCAGTCCATTTTCATTCACTGATTCCTAAAATGTCAATGCTCACTCTTGCCATTTCCCGTTTGACCACTTCCAATTTACCTTGATTCATGGACCTAACATTCCAGATTTCTATGCAGGAATCAACATCGGTTTATTTCCATCACATCCACTTCTGTGCATTGTTTTTGCTTTGGGTCTGTCTGTTCATTCTTTCTGGAGTTATTTCTCCACTCTTCTCTAGTAGCATATTGGGTACCTATCGACCTGGGGAATTCATCTTTCAGTATCCTATCATTTTCTCTTTTCATACTGTTCATGGGGTTCTCAAGGCAAGAATACTGAAGTGGTTTGCCATTCCCTTCCCCATGGATCATGTTGTGTCAGAACTCTCCACCATGACCCGTCCGTCTTGGGTGACCATGGCATGGCTCACAGTTCCATTGATTAGACAAGGCTGTGGTCCATGTGATCAGTTAGATTCATTTTCTGTGATTATGGTTTTCATTCTATCTGCCCTCTGAGGGATAAGGATAAGAGGCTTATGGAAGGTTCCTCCTGTGAGAGACTGACTGTGAGGGAAACTGGGTCTTGTTTTGATGGCCATGCTCAGTAAATCTTTAATCCAATTTTCTGTTGATGAGTGGGTTTGTGTTCACTCCCTGTTGTTTGACCTGAGAGCAAACTATGGGGGTGTAATGAAGATAATGGCGACCTCCTTTAAAAGGTCCTATGCATGTGCTGCGACACTCAGTGCCCCCGACCCTGCAGCAGGCCACTGCTGACCCTTGCCTCCACTAGAGACTCCTGGACACTCACAGGCAAGCCTCAGTCAGTCTTTTGTGAGGTCACTACTCCTTTCTCCTGGGTCCTGGTACACACAAGGTTTTGTTTGTGCCGTCCAAGTGTCCTGTGTGAGTTCTGGTGAGATTCCCCAGTCCTGTGTGAGTTCTGGTGGCTCTATGTTGGCGACCTCCTCCAAGAGGGCTTATGCCACATCCAGGTCTGCTGAACCCAGAGCCCCTACCCCTGCAGCAGGCCACTGATGACCTATACCTCTGCAGGAGACACTCAAATACTCAAAGACAAGTCTGGCTCAGTCTCTGTGGGGTCTCCTGGTGTGCACAAGATTCTGTTTGAGCCCTCTGAGTGTCTCTGGCTGGTGTGGGATTTGATTCTTTTTTTTTTTTAGTTGTTTTTTTTTAATTTTTATTTTTACTTCATTTTGCTTTACAATACTGTCTTGGTTTTGCCATACATTGACATGAATCCGCCACAGGTGTACATGAGTTTCTAATCCTGAACCCCCCTCCCACCTTCCTACCCCATATCATCTCTCTGGATCATCCCCATGCACCAGCCCCAAGCATCCTGTATCCTGTATCAAACATAGACAGGCAATTCATTTCTTACATGATAGTATACATGTTTCAATGCCATTCTCCCAATTCATCCCACCCTCCCCCTCTCCCACAGAGTCCAAAATTCCGTTCTATACATCTGTGTCTCTTTTGCTGTCTCGCATACAGAGTTCTCATTACCATCTTTCTAAATTCCATATATATGTGTTAGTATACTGTATTGGTATTTTTCTTTCTGGCTTACTTCACTCTGTATAATAGGCTCCAGTTTCATCCACCTCATTAGAACTGATTCAAATGTATTCTTTTTAATGGCTGAGTAACACTCCATTGTGTATATGTACCACAGCTTTTTTATCCATTCATCTGCTGATGGACATCTAGGTTGTTGCAATTTGACCCCTCCTACCATCTTGCTGTGGCTTCTCCTCTGCCCTTGGATGTGAGGTATCTTTTTTTGATGGGATCCAACATTACTTTACCAACAAAGGTCCATCTAGTCAAAGCTATGGTTTTTCCAGTAGTCATGTGTAGATGTGAGGATTGGACTATAAAGAAAACTGAGTGCTGAAGAATTAATGCTTTTGAACTGTGGTGTTGGAAAAGACTCTTAAGAGTCCCTTGGACTGAAAGGAGATCCAATGAGTCCATCCTAAAGGAAATCAGTCCTGAATATTCGTTAGAAGGACTGATGTTGAAGCTGAAACTCCAATCCTTTGGCCACCTGATGCAAAGAACCGACTCATTGGAAAAGACCCTGATGTTGGGAAAGATTGAAGGTAGGAGGAGAGGAGGACGACAGAGGATGAGATGGTTGGATGGCATCAATGACTCTATGGACATGAGTTTAACTAGGCTCCGGGAGCTGGTGATGGACAGGGAAGCCTGGCATGCTGCAGTCCATGGGATCGCATAGAGTTGGACATGACTGAGAGACTGAACTGAAATGAACTGAACTGAACATTCTCCTGTTGCTGGTTGTTCAGCAGCGAGTTGTAATTTTGGAGTTCTTGCAGGAGAAGATGAGCACACGTCCTTCTACTCTGCCATTTTGTAGGCAATATTTTCATGTATCTTCAGAGTTATCATTAAAACCTTACAACAGTATACTTCCACTCTTCCCTCCCATCTTTGTGCCATTGTTGTTATATATTTTAATTTATATAATCTAATGTTATAAACACCATAATAAATTATTTAAAAACATTTCTCAATATGTTTTATGATTTAAAAGGTTAAAAATGAGAAGAAATGTATTTATACTTCCATTTCTTCCCTCCCATCCTTATGCTATTGCTGTCATCTATTTTAATTTATATAATTTAATGTTATAAACACCATAATAAATTTATTTAAGAACATTTATCTAAATATGTTATTATGATTTAAATAACTTAACGGTGAGAACTAATGTATTTTGTATTTATCCACATATTTCTTATTTTGGAAACTTTTTATTTCTTTGTGTGGGTCCAAATTTTCATCTTGCTTATTTTCCTGCTGCTTAAATAATTTTCTTCAGTATTGCTTATATTGCAAATCTTATGACAATGAATTTACCCAGCATCTACATGTTTTAAAAAGTCTTCATTTTGGGTTAAAGGATTTTGAAATGACTTTTTTCTTCATTCAACACTTAAAAAATGCCATTCCAATTTCCTCTTGGCTTCACAAATTTAGATTCAGTTCAGTTCAATTCAGTCGCTCAGTCATGTCCGACTCTTTGCAACCCCGTGAATCGCAGCACACCAGGCCTCCCTGTCCATCACCATCTCCCGGAGTTCACTAAGACTCACAATCCATCAAGTCGGTGATGCCATCCAGCCATCTCATCCTCTGTCGTCCCCTTCTGCTCCTGCCCCCAATCCCTCCCAGCATCAGAGTCTTTTCCAATGAGTCAACTCTTCGCATGAGGTGGCCAAAGTACTGGAGTTTCAGCTTTAGCATCATTCCTTCCAAAGAACACCCAGGGCTCATCTCCTTTAGAATGGACTGGTTGGATCTCCTTGTAGCCCAAGGGACTCTCAAGAGTCTTCTCCAACACCAGAGTTCAAAAGCATCAATTCTTCAAGGCTCAGTCTTCTTCACAGTCCAACTCTCACATCCATACATGACCACTGGAAAAACCATAGCCTTGACTAGACGGACCTTTGTTGACAAAGTAATGTCTCTGCTTTTCAATATGCTATCTATGTTGGTCATAACTTTTCTTCCAAGGAGTGTCTTTTAATTTCATGGCTGCAATCACTATCTGCAGTGATTTTGGAGCCCCTAAATATTAGTCTTATATTTATTCTTCTATACATAATGTGTCCTTTTTCTTGGACATCTTACGTTATTCTGTTTATCACTGGTTTTCAGCATTTTTAATGTTTTCGTATTTCTTTGTTTACAACTTGAGGTTCAGTGTGCATCCTTAACATGTGAGTATTTAGTTTTGATCAAATTTGTGAAAATGTTAGTTATTATTTCTTGCAATGTATTTTCTCCTCTAATCCTCAAACTGTCTTTTTAGAACTCTAATTTCATTTATAATCATGTGATAGTGGCCCACAGCTCATAGTGCACTGCTGCTATTATTTTTTAGACTTTTAAAACATTTTGTACCTCAGTTTGGAAAGTTAATATTGATACATATACAGAATAGCTAATATTGATATATTTATAACTGCATTGAATGTTTCATCTATATAGTCTAATATACTGTTAATTCATCTAGTATATTTTGTATCACAAATTCTTATTTTTCACTTCTAAAATTTAAATTTGTGTGTTTTTTTCCTCCTCATTACGCTCACATATGCCTTTATCTGTGGACATATTTATAATAAATCATCTAAGAACTCTGTCTTCTAATTATGATATCAATTAAGAGTATGCTTCGATTGATTGCTTTTATTTTCCTAGATATGGGTAGTATCTTCCTGCCTGTTTGCACAGCATGTAAGATTTGATTAGATTCTGGATATTGTAAATTTCATGTGTTTGGCTACTGATTTTATTCTGTTTAAGAGTATTGGACTTTTTGGGCTCTCAACTAAGTAATTTGTAAATCACTTTATTATTTGAGATTTGTTTTTATACTTTGTTGTGGCTGGCATAAATAATCCTTTATTCTTGGACACATTTCTAAGGAATGATGATTCTCAGGAAGCTATTTGTTATGGATCGAATTGTGTCCCCCCAAAAGAAGATGCTGAGGTCCTAATCCCCAACACCTCTGAATGTGATTTCATTTGGAAACGGAGCTCTTGCATATATAGTTAGTTAAGATGAGGTCATACTGGAGTCTGCCCTTAATCCATTATGTCTGGTGACTTATAAAAAGAGGAGAAGAAAAACTCAGCAAGACTGCCACATGACAACACAGGCTGAGACTGGTGTGACTCATCCATAAGACAGGAGTGCCAAAGGTTGTCATTAAATCCCAGAAGGTAGAAGAGGTAAGTAAATAGTCTCTTTTAGAGGTTTCAGAGAGCACTGTGCCCTGCTGACACCTTGATTTTCTAATTCTATGCTCCAGAACTCTGAGAGAGTAAATTTCTGTTGTTCTAAACCACCTAGTTTGTGGTATATGTTATAGAAGCCTAAGGAAATGAATATACTAATCAATACCCCATGGATGACAAAGTTTCTCTGATCTTGCTATTGGGAATGGCTCAAAAAGGCTCTTGAATTAATCTCTAGAACTTCCTCTTTGGGATATTCTGGCTTTCAAATTCCAGCCCCCTCAGTTGTCTCACACTCTTGTCTGTCTCCTTAGTTAAATGAGACTACTGACTCTGTTTGAGTTCCCTCTCTGTTTCACAGCCTGCAAACTGCTGGTAGCTTGGTGAGCTGTAGGGTTCACCTCCTGTTTCCCTACTCTCAGGACTCACAGTGTTGTACCTCCTGTAGTCCATTACTTCATACAGGTTTTTTTTGTGTTCTAGCTGTTTATGGTAGATAGACAATTCTCATAGAACTACTTCTCCATGAGTGAAATGGAAATTTAATGTATATCATTCTCAAGGGAACATGAGTAACACTAGCTAGACCAAATGCCTAGTCATAAAGTCACTGTAAATAAATTCAAAAAATAGAAATACTACATAGTACTTTTTTCTAGATGCAATATATTAAATTAGAAATAAGTAAGACAAGAATTTTAAAAAGCTCCAAACACTTGGAATTTAAATAAAACATCTCTAAATAGCCAAAGAGTCAATAAAAAATAAGTAAGGGAAGTTGGAATATCTTTTGGGTAATGATAATAAAAATTCAGCCTGCCAAAATTTTGAGAATATAGATAAAGCAGCACTTAGTTGGACAATTACACTTTTACATGTATGAATTTGAAAAGTAATTTAGCATCAGTTACCTGTTTTCAATGTAATTAGCTAGAAAATAAGAACAAATTAAAATGAAGGTAGGTGTATGGACACAATAAAGATAAGAACAGTAACTCATTAAAATATAAAACATACAGACATTTGAGAAATTGCTACATAAAAGCTTAGTTTTTAAAAATTAATTAATTTATTGTAATTGGAGGCTAATGACTTTACAATATTGTAGTGGTTTTTGCCATACACTGACATGAATTAGCCATGGGTGTACATGTGTCCCCCATCCTGAACTCCCCTCCCACCTCCCTCCCCACAAAGTTTAGGTTTTTGAAAATAAGTAAGGTTTAGAAAAACTGATGAAGAACAACAATAATAAGAAAAAAACAAGTTGTCTAATATTAGAAATTTAAAAGGTCATGTAATTATATATAGCAAAAAGATAATAAAAATTAATTTTGAAATGAATTTATGGTGATGAATTCACAACTATTAAAAAAATGAAGTTGAGAAAAAGAAGACTTAATAAAATTGACACAATATAAGATGAAAATTTGAATAGCCTTTCTTTAAAAAAAAAAAAATTGAAGTAATTACCCATCACATCACAAAGAATGGCCAGTGTCAGTACTTGAGTTGTTTTCTCAGTTTGTTTCCTCCCCATACAAAGATGCAGGCTACTCATACACCTATGGTCAATTAGTCTTCAACAAAGGAGGCAAGAACATATAATGCAGAAAAGACAGTTTCTTCAATAAGCAATGCAGGGAAAATTGGACAGCTGCATATAAAAGAATGAGATGAGAATATTTCCTCATACCATATACAAAAATAAATTCAAAATAGATTAGAGTCCTAAATGTAAGACCTGAAACCATAAAACTTCAAGAACAGAACATAAGCTGAACACTCTTTGACACAAATCAGGAGATATTTTTTGGATCTGTCTCCTAATGCAAAAGAAGTAAAAGCAAAAACCAATGAGACTTAATTACACTTAAAAGTTTTTGTGCAGTAGTAAAGGAAACCATCAATGAAACAAAAAGATAACCTAATGAATGGAAGGAAATATTTGCAAATAATATGAGAAGGAGTTAATACACAGCATGCAAAAATAGCTCATACAACTCAATATAAAAAGAACAATCTGATTTAAAAATAGGCAAAAGATCTGAATAGAAATTTTTCCAAAACAGAAATATAGAAGGCTATCAGGTACATGAAAAGATGCTCAACATCACTAATCCTTAGAGAAATGAAAATCAAAACCATAATGCAATTCTACATTCTATAATAAACTATATGGGGAAAGAATCTGAAAAAATGGATATATGTATTGATATGTGTATAACTGAATCACTTTGCTGTACACCTGAAACTAACATAACACTGTAAATCAACTGCACGCCAAGGTAAAATTAAAATTATATTTTAAAACCCCCACAATGCAAGCTCACCTCACACAAGTCAGTAGGGCTATCATCAAAATCTACAAATAACAAAAGTTGACAAGGATATGGAGAAAAGGGAACCCTCTTACACTGTTAGTTGGAATGTAAACTGGTGTAGCCTCTATGGAAAGTAATACAGAAGCTCCTCAAAAAGCTAAAAATAGAACTGCTATATGATCTAGCACTCCTCAGTATATATCCAAAAATAAAGAAATACATAAAAACAGTAATTCAAAAATTACATGCACATCAATGTTCATAGCAGCACTATATATAATAGCCAAGATACGGAACTGATCCAACTGTCCATCAACAGATGAATTGGATAAAGAAGATGCAAAAATATATAATGAAGTATTACTCAATATATAAAAGAACAACATTTTGCCATTTGCAACACGGAGGGACCTACAGAGTATTATGCTTAGTGAAACAAATCAGACAAGTATAGCATATAATCACTTATATGTGGAATCTAAAATATAAAACTAATGTATATATCAAAACAGAAGCAGACTCGCAGATAGAGAAAGCAAACTAGAGGATGACAGTGGGGAGAGGAAGAGGGAGGGACAGGATAGGGGTGTGAGATTGAGAGATACAAACAATTATGTATAAAATAGATAAGCAACAGTGATCTATTGTACAGCATAGAGAATGTAGCCATTATTCTGTAATAACTTAAAAGGGAGCATAATCTATAAAAATCTTGAATAACTATCAAACTAATACAATACTGCAAATCAACTCTCAAAAAAGTTGCAGGCTAACAAACTCTTTTAATTTGAACTGTTTCTGCTTATTTGGGTTTTTTAAAGTCCAAACTCATGTAATTTATTTAAAAAAATTTTTCTATGTATTAAATTACATTACACTCCACTAGAGAAAAGCTTCACCTACAATCTCTTGATGCTCACCCTTGTTTCTACTTTGGGCACTGAGTCAGGGTGCTGTGAGAAAATGTTCTTAAGACTATCAGAAGTGCTATTTTCAGTGTCTACAAAGTACACCTTTGAGATTTCTCAAACGCTCTTTTGCCCAGCTAGAAGAAGCTTTAAAACTTTCTGAGCTTTCAACCAAGAGATTTATAACTGTAATACTGATGCAATCTTTACCCTAAGGATGCATTTTTATTGGCCATGCTTTGTATTTGATATATGCATAATCCATTTTAATTTTAGAGTCTTTTGCTGGACACAATTGAGGATGAGAAAGTTTTATTTTAAAACACACCAAGTTCTGGTTCTTCTTCATTTCCTCTAGATAATGCTTGAAATCTAGCTCATTTCTCTCCTGTTATATTTTACTCAGACATTATTATAGACAGCTAAGAGAAAGTTACTGACACTTCCAGCTGATTCTGAGTTACTAATTGTGCTTCCAGTACATGACCTCAATCCTAGTCCTCTTTCTTCTGATTCCTGTAGCAATAACTATGCTGCCTATCGCTTTCCATTAGCAGCTCCCGGGGGCCTTTCAGTCTTCTCTGTGCTACCCCATCATGAACCGGCACCATGTGTTTTAGGTTGTTGTTACTGCAGGACCCTTGCGGTAGGTTCCGATTTCTATGTCAGTCATATGGTGTTGTATAACCTACTATTCTCAAAACATGCTGGCTTAGTTTTACTCACTCATGATTTTGTGGATCAGAAATCAGATAGAGCACAGTGGGCACACCTTGTCTCGGATCTTTATGATGTAGACATTTGGGAAAAACAATTTTATGAATATCATGCCACTGATGAGTGACCAGAAAAATGGAATCCATCAATTTTAGTGGAGCTAGCTTGTTCATAAATTTTTGATATTCTTTCCTATTGTTCCCCAGAACCCACCTCAACAAAGCTCTACATCTAGATCCTCTTACTCCACTGGAGCTGCTCAGGTGAAAACAGTTACTTAAAAAGTATTACTGTAGAATGGAATGTTAGAAAGATTAAGATAGAAGTTGATGTTAAATTTTCATAATTTTATGCTTGTTTCAGAAGGAGCCCACGTGATCACCATCCTGAGGTTGTATTTTTAACAGATACACAATAACCCAGAATATATAAGACTCCAGAAAAAGGTGTTCAAGATCTTGTACCAACTCTCACAGTAACCTTCAAATTACAAAAGAGCAACTTACATACTTCTCCTTGTATATGTGCTTTTATCACATAATTCTGTGTGATTTATCACAATCACCTAATGCAATTCTAACCATCCTTCCAGATTCAACTTGCATGCTGTTTCTTACATCAAAAATTTCTTGATCATCTCTGCAGAATTAATCCTTCCTCTAATGTCTTAGAGCACATAAACTATTAACTTCCTCTTATCATCTCTTTAGGTACATTAATCTCAATGCATTTTAAGTTTCTTCAATGTTAAGAATCAGATTGAATTTACCAATAAACGTGAAAAAAAAAAAAAGCAGTGGTTCTGTGTTATATGAACTAAGCCTTTAGCTAACAGTTGATTTTGGATAGTATAATAAAATAAACTCTTAAGGATTTTAGTGCCATAAAAATATATTATCCCTTAGTAATTGAGCATGTATTCCAGATCAGGCTTTGTCATTATATTGACCTGTATCCTCTGAATGAATCCTAAAGAAACTCATGAAGTAATATCAATATTTACATCAAGAAATAACAAAAATACTGAGAATTTCAGGTTAAATTACATGCCCAAGGTCTTTTAATGCCAAATCATTCATGCGTAGAAGCAAGACATGACAGAGAACTCTCTGATTAAAATATTCTTGTTATAGTACTTAACTCTATAATCTACCAGGGGAATATTACTATTTTCTTTATCATAGACAAAGTATAAAAGCAGCTAAACAGATACCAATCATGTTTGCTGGGCATCTGTAGTAAAAGCCAGAATAGACGGCCATGGACAGATATTGTAAAAAATTGATGCATAGCTGAAAATCCACACAATAAAAAATGCATTCCCTTTATATATAATTAAGAAGATACAGAAACACTCATTGGGAAAATTAATAAGTGCAGAGATTTAAAAGATTGGATATTTACTTAGATAAACTGTACTTTCCTTTTCCTAGGGTGATCACTAATCACTCTGTATGTCAGATCATTCCATGTCACATGCACAGCTTAGTTGTGTAAATAACTATATAATTGCTATTCTAAATTAATGATTTTGCCAATAATGATACTGAAAATAGATAGTAGTATAAATAATGTTACATAAGCAACAATTGTTACATTCTAATTAAACTCAACAATTAGATTCTACTTAGGCAGTGGAAATTGTCATTAGTCAAAACTTATCTGATAGGTATTACTTATTGCTAATAATAAAATCATGCCACTTTGATTGTTTTAGGATTAATTTGCTCTCCAGTATATCCATTATATCACTGAATATTAATACTGCCTTTGCAGACACATAAATTAAAGAGATGCATTCAGAAATTCAAACCCTTCCCCTTGTATAAATTTTACACTTGACTTTGGAATTTCTTACTCTCTGCCTCTCCAGAAATCCTTCTTCTGACCCACCTATTAGTGTTCACTTCCTAGGACCACTCCTGTTATCAATTTCTGTCTTAAAGTCCAATTAAGGTACAGAATCAACCCAATTATATTAA
Organism: Ovis aries; assembly: GCF_016772045.2. NCBI lineage: Eukaryota > Metazoa > Chordata > Mammalia > Artiodactyla > Bovidae > Ovis > Ovis aries. Next base: position 20,096,648 of record NC_056072.1, read on the forward strand.
AAGAGATTGTTTAAGATAAAGAATTATAAACAAAGATGTTGTTTAGTAGGTAGCTGACAAGACAAACAGAAAACACCAAAATATCATAGAGATAACACCTAGAGGAAAAAACTCTCACACCTAGAACTGAAGAAACAAAAGAAGGAGGTCGAAAGCAACAAAAAACAGAGGCTTGGAGCAGAGGACTCTTGAGGTGGAACTCAAAGGAAGAGGCTCAACTCAGTTTGCTCTGATTTCTCTGAGCTCAGAGCTTTAACCCCAGGTGACTGGGACTCAACTCTCTGAGGATGGAACATGTGCTAATGCTGATGGTTCTGAGAAATACACAATGAGGCAGAATCTACATGTGTTAAAAACAAGCATAAACTGGATTCAAGTGCTGCTGTGGGAATGGACATACACATTGCTGAGCTGGAGAAGGCTGGGGTGATGCTGACAAGAAGCATGTTTCAGGAACAGGGAGCAGACATGGAGCCCACAGGAAGCCACCAAGGGAGGGGAAAAAAAATGAGGGAATAAGTCCCTTCTTGTCCTCTAGCACCCCCAACAGTCAGAATCTAACAGGGAATCAGGAGAAAGGCAGAAGTGTAGTTTGCAAACTTTCAGCCCCAGTATCACAAAGCTGAATGCAGAAGCATCAATTTGGGTAACAGAAGCTTGAGTCTGGCGCCACAGACCAGTCGGCCACCCTAACATATCAGAAGCATGAATTTGCAGTGAAAAGACAATAGCTTAATAAACTGGACACTTTCTTCACATTTGCATTTCCACTTGGCCAAGAAGACTTACAGGCAGTGACATGCCTTAATCATCTACTTCCTCAGTATCTAGTCCTGTCCCAAATTCCAAGGGGCAGGAATTTTATTCTTAGAAAACCAAACAAACAAACAAAAAATTGTGTGTTTGTGTGCAGAAAGAGAAACAGACAGACATGAAGAGACACAGACAGTTTCTACCATGTGCTGGACATTTTCTTTTAATGATTAAACAGGGGAGAAAACAAATACCCTGCTTTCATGGAGTTTATGTGCTCAATAAGTTTTGAATAAACAAACACTCAATACTACTATCTCCTTGTCTCTAAATTGCTTTCCATATAGGCTATCTTATCCTCCTTGCTTCTACCTCTCAGTAATGTCTATTAGTTCCTTTGCTGGTTTCTATTTCTATCTCTATCCCTAGACATAAATATTCCCCAAGTTTCACCTGCTTATCTCTGCTCTTTCCTTGCTCTGCTTTTCACCCACTGAGATATCATCTATTCTTACAGCTTGGACTGTAACCCAAATCATCCCAACTCAAATCCTTCATTGATTGTCTGCTAGACACTTCTGTTTGGATATGCCTCCACAGGGATTCCATGGTAGCTCAGTGGTAAAGACTCTGCCTGCAGGGTTCAACCCATGGGTCAGGAAGAGTCCCTGAAGGAGGGCATGGAAATCCATCCACTTCAGTATTCTTGCCTGGGAAATTCCATGGACACAGGAGCCTGGCAGGCTATAGTCCATAGCGTCACAAAGAGTCAGACACGACTGAAACAACTTAGCATGCATGCATCCCTCCCTCCATAACTTCAAACTCATAAAAGCTCATCCCCTCTTCCCTTGCAACCCCTTTATACCTAATAAGGGCAAATTTGGGGGTAAAACCATTTCTGCTTATATGTGTATATATTTGCCTGTATGTGTGCATGTTTATATAAAATATATGTTTGCTGCTAAGTTGCGTCAGTCGTGTCCGACTCTGTGTGACTCCACAGACAGCAACCCACCAGGCTCCCCCGTCCCTGGGATTCTCCAGGCAAGAACACTGGAGTGGGTTGCCATTTCCTTCTCCAATACATGAAAGTGAAAAGTGAAAGTGAAGTTGCTCAGTTGTGTCTGATTCTTAGCGACCCCATGGACTGCAGCCTACCATATTCCACCATCCATGGAATTTTCCAGGCAAGAGTACTGGAGTGGGTCACCATTGCCTTCTCCAAAATATATGCAAAATATATGTTTATGTATGTATAAATAAGTATATGCAAATGCTTATATATGACACATAGAACATGTGTGTGTGTGTGTGTGTGTGTGTGTGTATGCATATGCACTCATTCAAGACAAACTTTTGCAACCCCATGGACTATAGCCTGCCAGGTTCCTCTGTCTGTGGAATTTTCCAGGCAAGAACACTGGAGTGGGTTGCCATTTCCTATTCCAGGGGTTCTTCCTGACCTAGGATGGAACCCTCATCTCTTACATCTCCTGCATTGGCAGGCAAGTTCTTTACCACTAACGCCACCTGGAAAGCCATATACGTATGTGTGTGTGTGTGTGTGTGTGTGTGTATAAGTGTATGTATGTGTGTGTGTGTATATATATATATATATATATATGCAGGCTTCCCTGGTAGCTCAGATGGTAAAGCATCTACCTACAATGCAGGAGACCCTGGATCGATCCCTGTGTTGGGAAGATCTCCTGGAGAAGGAAATGGCAACCCACTCCAGTATTCTTGCCTGGAGAATCCCATGGATCAAGGAGCCTGGTAGGCCACAGTCCATAGGGTCACAAAGAGTCAGAAACAACTGAGCAACTTCACTTCACTTTATATGTATACACACACACACACACACATACACACACACACACACACACAAGTGTAACGGGTCATGGTAGAAAATACACTTTCTGCCAGGAGTTGTCAGAAATATTCCATTGAAAGTCAATGGAATACATGGAGACAAAAACTGCAGCTTATAGGAAAAATAAAAATCAGATCAGATCACTCAAAACCTATATAATGTTGTAACTAGAGCAGTAACCAAAAGAATAATTTATATCCTGGTTGATAATTTAGATAGCCTAGACAAGCTACTGTGGAAAAATTTAAAAGTTCTCAGAAAAACAAATCTTGGGATGCTGACTTGCAGGTGTTGAACAAAAGCAGACAGAAATGGAGTTTGCATCATCAGGGCTGCTGTTAATGTGAGTATGGGAGGAAGTGGACCCTACCTTTAGCAGAGAACTATCCAGGGTTATAGTTGTACCTCTGTAGGGACCAGGACTAGATGCAGGAATCTATTTTTAAATATCTTATCTTCCCTAAAGCCCTTCCGCCTGAAAGTCTTCAGCCCTAAAATAGAGCTGGAACATTTCTGTGCAGCACTTAGGCTTAGAGCTTTTTCCCTTCCTGGCAAAATATTAAAGCCTGCTGAAGTTCTTCTGCCTCTCCTTGCCTAGGAAAAAATCACATATGAACAAACACTACTTTTGTACTAGAGCATCTTTACTATATACAATCCTGGCCATATGTCCCAGTTTGTTCTGATTTCAGCCTGCTGCCTTGGCATAATTACTGACATCACCACTTTGACTCTCAAAAACCTGTGATGGAATAGTAAATTATGTGTCATTCTAGTTATTTCATTACTTACCATATATTGTAGTAGAACAGACTTAAAACTATATACAATAAGTTATAATGAATGTAGTGATAAACGGTAAGCATGCATTGACAGAAATAACAGGGAAGACATAGTTAATAAGATGCTCTAGTGGTAGCCTCCATGAAGAACTGACATTTAAGATGAAATGTAAGCAGGAACCAGCAGAGAAAGTGTGAACTACAGATAAAGAGGCGGAGGAACTAGCTTATGCAAAGGCCCTGTGGTGAGAAACAGTCCAGCAAGCTTGAGGAAATAAGGGATAGGAGCTTAGGTGGAGAGGAGACTGGGATGGTGGGTGGAACTTGTGGTGTTGGTGTAGAGAGCTGGAGCCACAGGTAAATATAGACATCCATGTGGCAGGACATACCGATGGATTAAATAGTCCTGAGGGAGACAAAGGAGATAAAGGTGACTCTCAATTTCTAAAAGAAACTGGAAAGCTGAGGATTCATTTTATAACTCTCTCTCTAAACTCTGAACTATATTTAGTGAAGTGAAAAGTGTTAGTTGCCCAGACATGTCCGACTCTTTGCAACTTCATGGACTGTAGCCTGCCAGGCTCCTCTACCCATGGAATTCTCCAGGCAAGGATACTGGAATGGGTTGCCATTCCCTTCCTCAGGGGATCTTCCCGACCTAGAGATCAAACCCAGATCTCCCACACTGCAGGCAGACTCTTTACCATCTGAGCTACCTCTGAGTCGGGTATGGAGAACTAAAACCCATGTGTTTACAAAAGAGGTTGGATTAAAATTGAAGTTTTCACAGATGAAACAAGTCAGGCTCACTTGGCTAGAAGGTCAAACACTATATTTGCAGAAAAAGCAATTTCTTATTACCTTGGACAAGCCAATTTCTAAATTATTTTACCCTCTCTAAAATTTGCATTTCAAAAAGACAGCAGAAATAAGGATCCAAGGAACACCAGAGAAGATGTCTGCATCTCAAAGATATAGGCAAGTTCCTCATAGGATGACTTTGTTTCCCCTTTGTTTAGTATTTACAAGCTTCATAAGATGAACAGGGAAGGTTTTGGAAGTGGTGAAAAGACCACCCTTCTGGTCTGTAACCGAGGATAGTTTTGTTTTTCCCTTCTTTCCCAAAAGAATTGGGTGCCCCCCCGCCCCCGCTTATAAGTCACCCTGCTTATTTGACTTATATGCAGAGTACATCATGAGAAATGCTGGGGTGGAAGAAGCACAAGCAGGAATCAAGATAGCCAGGAGAAATATGAATAACCTCAGATAGGCAGATGACACTACCCTTATGGCCCTCAATCCCTCCCAGCATCAGGGTCTTCCCAATGAGTCAACTCTTGGCAAGAGGTGTCCAAAGTATTGGAGTTTCAGCATCAGCATCAGGCCTTCCAATTAACACCCAGGACTGATCTCCTTTAGAATGGACTGTTTGGATCTCCTTGCAGCACAAGGGACTCTCAAGAGTCTTCTCCAACACCACAGTTCAAATGCATCAATTCTTCAGTGCTCAGCTTTCTTCACAGTCCAACTCTCATATCCATACATGACCACTGGAAAAATCATAGCTTTGACTAGATGGACCTTTGTTGGCAAGTTAATATCTCTGCTTTTTAATATGCTATCTAGGTTTGTCATAACTCTCCTTCCAAGGAGTAAGTGTCTTTTAATTCCATGGCTGCAATCACCATCTGCAGTAATTTTGGAGCCCCCCAAAATAAAGTCTTCCACTGTTTCCACTGTTTCCCCATCTATTTCCCATGAAGTGATGGGACACAGTGCCATGATCTTAGTTTTCTGAATGTTGAGCTTTAAGCCAACTTTTTCACTCTCCTCTTTCACTTTCATCAAGAGGCTCTTTAGTTCCCCTTCACCTTCTGCCATAAGGGTGGTGTCATCTGCATGTTTGAGGTTATTGATATTTCTCTCGGCAATCATGATTTCAGCTTGTGCTTCTTCCAGCCCAGCGTTTCTCATGATGTACTCTGCATATAAGTTAAACGTACTTCTTTTCCTATTTGGAACCAGTCCGATGTTCCATGTCCAGTTCTAACTGTTGCTTCCTGACCTGCACACAGGTTTCTCAAGAGGCAGGTCAGGTGGTCTGGTATTCCCATCTCTTTCAGAATTTTCCACAGTTTATTGTGATCTACACAGTCAAAGGCTTTGGCATAGTCAATAAAGCAGAAATAGATGTTTTTCTGGAACTCTCTTGCTTTTTCCATGATCCAGCAGATGTTGGCAATTTGATTTCTGGTTCCTCTGCCTTTTCTAAAACCAGCTTGAACATCTGGAAGTTCACGGTTCACATATTGCTGAAGCCTGGCTTGGAGAATTTTGAGCATTACTTTATTAGCGTGTGAGATGAGTGCAGTTATGTGGTAGTTTGAACATTCTTTGGCATTGCCTTTCTTTGGAATTGGAATGAAAACTACCTTTCCCAGTCCTGTGGCCACTGCTGAGTTTTCCAAATTTTCTGGGAATCTGCAAACTAAAATGGACTGGAATGGGTGAACTTAACTCAGATGACCATTATATGTACTATGGTGGGCAAAAATACCTTGCAAGAAATGGAGTAGCCATCACAGTCAACAAAAGAGTCCAAAATGCAGTACTTGGATGCAGTCTCCAAAATGAGAGAATGATCTCTGTTCATTTCCAAGGGAAACCATTCACTATCACAATAATCCAAGTCTATACCCCAACCAGTAATGCTGAAGAAGCGGAAGTTGAACGGTTCTAGGAAGATCTACAAAACCTTCTAAAACTAACACTCAAAAAAGATATCCTTTTAATTATAGGTAACTGGAATGCAAAATTAGGAATTCAAGAAACACCAGGAGTACCAGGCAAATTTGGCCATGGAGTACAGAATGAGACAGGGCAAAGGCTAACAGAGTTTTGCCATGAGAATGCACTGGTCATAGCAAACATCCTCTTTCAACAACACAAGAGAAGATTCTACAAATGGACATCACCAGATGGTCAATACCAAAATCAAATTGATCATATTATTTGCAGCCAAAGATGGAGAAGCTCTATACAGCCAGCAAAAACAAGGCTGGGAGCTGACTGTGATTTCAGATCATGAACTCCTTATTGCCAAATACAGACATAAATTGAAGAAAGTAGGGAAAACCACTAGACCATTCAGTTCAGTTCAGTTCAGTTCAGTCGCTCAGTCGTGTCCTACTCTTTGTGACTCCATGAATCATAGCACGCCAGGCCTCCCTGTCCATCACCAATTCCCGAAGTTCACTCAGACTCACGTCCATCAAGTCGGTGATGCCATCCAGCCATCTCATCCTCGGTCGTCCCCTTCTCCTCCTGCTCCCAATCCCTCCCGGCATCAGAGTCTTTTCCAATGAGTCAACTCTTCTCATGAGGTGGCCAAAGTACTGGAGCTTCAGCTTTAGCATCATTCCTTCCAAAAGAAATCCCAGGGCTGATCTCCTTCAGAATGGACTGGTTGGATCTCCTTGCAGTCCAAGGGACTCTCAAGAGTCTTTTCCAATACCACAGTTCAAAAGCATCAATTCTTCAAGGCTCAGCCTTCTTCACAGTCCAACTCTCACATCCATACATGACTATAGGAAAAACCATAGCCTTGACTAGACGGACCTTAGTCGGCAAAGTAATGTCTTTACTTTTGAATATACTATCTAGGTTGGTCATAACTTTTCTTCCAAGGAGTAAGAGTCTTTTAATTTCATGGCTGTGGTTACCATCTGCAGTGATTTTGGAACCCGAAAAAATAAAGTCTGACACTGTTTCTACTGTTTCCCATCTATTTCCCATGAAGTGATGGGACCAGATGCCATGATCTTCGTTTTCTGAATGTTGAGCTTTAAGCCAACTTTTTCGCTCTCCTCTTTCACCTTCATCAAGAGGCTTTTAGCTCCTCTTCATTTTCTGCCATAAGGTATGACCTAAATAAAATCCATTATGATTATACAGTGGAAGTGATAAATAGATTTAATGGAATATATATGATAGATTGGGTGCCTGATTACCTATGGATGTAGGTTAATGACATTGTACAGGAGATAGGGATCAAGAACATCCCCAAGAGAAGGAAATGCAAAAAAGCAAAACAGATGTCTGAGGAGGCCTTACAAATAGCTGTGAAAAGAAGAGAAGCAAAAAGCAAAGGAGAAAAGGAAAGATATGAGCATCTGAATGCAGAGTTCCAAAGAAGAGCAAGGAGAGATAAGAAAGCCTTCCTCAGTGATGTGCAAAGAAATAGAGGAAAACAATAAAATGGTAAAGACTAGAGATCTCTTCAAGAATATTAGAGATACCAAGGGAACTTTTCATGCAAAGATGGGTTCAATAAAGGACAGAAATGGGATGGACCTAACAGAAGCAGAAGATATTAACAAGAGGTGGTAAGAATACACAGAAGAACTATACAAAAAAGATCTTCATGACCCAGATAATAACAATGGTGTGATTACTCACCTAGAGAGAGACATCCTGGAATGTGAAGTCAGGTGGACCTTAGGAAGCATCAATATGAACAAAGCTAGTGGAGGCAATGAAATTCCAGTTGAGCTACTTCAAATCCTAAAAGATGATGCTGTGAAAGTGTTGCATTCAATATGCCAGCAAATTTGGAAAACTCAGCAGTGGCCACAGGACTGGAAAAGGTCAGTTTTCCTTCCAATCCCAAAGAAAGGCAACGCCAAAGAATGTTAAAACTGTTGCACAATTGCACTCATTTCACATGCTAGCAAAGTAATGCCCAAATTCTCCAATCCAGGCTTCAATTCTACATGAACTGTGAACTTCCAGATGTTCAATCTGGTTTAAGAAAAGGCAGAGATTGCCAACATCCACTAGATCTTCAAAATAGCAAGAAAGTTCCAGAAAAATGTCTATTTCTGCTTCATTGATTATGCCAAAGCCTTTGACTGTGTAGATCACCACAAACTGGAAAATTCTGAGAGAGATGGGAATATCAGACTACCTGACCTGCCTCTTAAGAAACCTATATGCAGGTGAGGAAGCAACAGTTAGAACTGGACATGGAACAACAGACTGGTTTCAAATTGGGAAAAGAGTACGTCAAGGCTGTATACTGTCACCCTGCTTATTTCACTTATATACACAGTACATCATGAGAAATGCTGGGCTGGAATAAGCACAAGCTGGAATCAAGATTGCAGGGAGAAATATCAACAACCTCAGATATGCAGATGATACTACCCTTATGGTAGAAAGTGAAGAAGAACAAAAGAGCCTCTTGATGAAAGTGAAAGAGGAGAGTGAAAAAGTTGGCTTAAAGCTCAACATTCAGAAAACTAAGATCATGGCATCCAGTCCCATCACTTCATGGCAAGTAGATGGGGAAACAGTGGAAACAGTGGCAGACTTTTTTTTTTTTTTTTTTTTGGCTCCAGCATCACTGTAGATTTCGACTACAGCCATGAAATTAAAAGACACTTACTCCTGGAAGAAAATTTATGACCAACCTAGACAGCATATTAAATAGCAGAGACATTACTTTTGCCAATAAAGGTCCATGTAGTCAAGGCTATGATTTTTCCAGTAGTCATGTATGGAAGTGAGAATTGGAGTATAAACAAAACTGAGCATTGAAGAATGGATGCTTTTGAACTGTGGTGTTGGAAAAGACTCTTGAGAGTCCCTTGGACTGCAAGGAAATCCAACCAGTCCATCCTAAAGGAAATCAATCCTGACCATTTACTGGAAGGACTGATGCTGAAGCTGAAACTCCAATACTTTGGCCACCTGATGGGAAGAACTGACTCATTGGAAAAGGCCCTGTTGGTGGGAAAGACTGAAAGCAGAAGAAGGGGACGACAGAGGATGAGATGGTTGGATGGCATCACTGACTCAATGGACATGAGTTTGAGTAAACTCTGGGAGTTGGTGATGGACAGGGAGGCTTGGCATGCTGTAGTCCAGTTTGTGGCATAAAGTCGACATGACTAAGTGACTGAACTGTTAGTGATAATACATGTAAGCATCCTGCCACCTTTGTCATTCTATACCTCTAAACCACATTTCTGTTGTTTCATGTCAAGGTATATCACAAACAGGGCAGGCCACAGATATGCAGAATTCGTCAGGGTCTATAAGCACAAATAAGTCTGTTCCCAGGTGGCGCTAGTGGTAAAGAAACCAACTGCCAATATTGGAGACACAGGTCTGATCCCTGGGTCACGAAGATCCCCTGGAGGAGGGTATGGCAATCCACTCCAGTATTCTTGTCTCGAGAATCCCATAGAAAGAGGAGCCTGGGGGGCTACAGTCCATGAGGTTGCAAAGAGCTGGACATGACCGAAGGGACTTAGAACACACATATCATTTTACACACATTTGTCCTTTCATAGATTAAAGAACATATTTCTCTCAACAAGTAAACTTGCCCTTCTGCACATTTTCTCAGAGTAATTCCTCTAGGTTTTTCTCTGTAGTAATGCATTTCTTCTCCTTCCCCTTTAATTCTGATTCTGTTCTTTTTTTCCTTTTCAGACTTGGCAGGGCTCTTTATAGTTGGGAATGAAGATTGGCGTAGATATTCCAAAATCAATTGTTTTTTACTACACCTCTTAAAAAAACACTACACACACACAAAAATAAGCATTTGCAAGCAAACTGGAACCCTGACATAAGGTGACCTCCCACTGCATTCCAGTTGATGATCCTCCCTGGAGTAATTTGATTAAACACTTTCAATTTACTTTGCAGAGAAAAGGCTCTACTTCTACAGGCATTTGTAGATTCCAAGGGAGCTTCCAGCATTTAAAGAAATGTGTCTATGTATTAACAGAGCTTTATTTTATCCAAAATAAAATGTTTCTGTTCCTTTTGTGTATTCTTTCCAGGTACCTAGAGAATTTGCAAAATAAAACCAAAGTGAACATATGTGCATATATGCACATAAACATGTATATATATCACTGTTATGTTCAAAGCTATATATTAAGGTACATTTATCATACATAATTCATGCTTCCCATTGGATTAGCAGTAAGGAATCCACCTGTCAATGCAGGAGATGCAGGAGATGAGGGTTTGATCCCTGGGTCAGGAAGATCCCCTGGAGAAGGGCATGGCAACCCACTCCAGTATTCTCACCTGGGAAATCCCATGGACAGAGGAGCCTGGTAGGCTACAGTCCATGGGGCTGCAAGAGTTGGACATGACTTAGAGACTAAACCACAACAACAGTACTTGATACACAGAGTAGTGCTATTGGACTGATAGTAAATATAGATGCCTTAAGTTTTCAGTCTTCCAAATTTTTCCAGAAGAAATGACCACATTACAAAGGTGAACAAGCGAACTGAGAACAGATTGCTTCACAGTGTGATATGAAGTAACCTGTATTGTAAGAAAAAATGGTGATTCCTAAGATCTAAGCTAGAACCACAAATCAAAATCATATGTGAAAAAAAAAATCGTATGTGTGTGTGTGCGCGCCAGACCTCCAGGGTCTGTACACATACATATCTACAACAGCGCTTTGCAACATTTTAGGTACATTGGACTCTTTTGAGGATTTTGTTAAAAAGGCAGATTCTAAACCAGGAGATCTGGCATGGGCCAGGAGATGATACCTTTTTCAAAGCTCCCAGGTGATGGCCATGTTGCTGGTCCACAGACCACACTTCGAGTAACACAGTGTTAAAGTCTGTGCACCACTGCATGGTCCAGTATTTATGTGCTGTCATCGGCAGGTTTCTACTGCCTCTTCCATTTTCAAAAGTAATTGGCTCATTCTGAAGACCTCAGAAACAAAACACAGTGGGGAATGCTTCTACTGATAGGGCTCATTAGAGAGAGTTCAGAAAACATGATTATCTTTACAATTTGAAAATGCATATTCAATTCACTTTCCTAATATAATACATTAAGCACAGAGAGGCTCAGCAAGGCATCATCCACCCATGGGCAGTTGGATGCCCAGTTTATTTCCTGAGCAATATTCATTGGGCAATGCTTGTATCACCTCTCTTGCTATCACTGCAGAATGGAATAAGCTTTTTAGACCCTGATCCAGGAAAATATAGCTCCTCAACACCAATTTTCAGCTTCTCTTTGCTGAACAGCCATCAACAAATAAGCTAACTCTTTAAACAGACAGCCTCCTATTTAATACCACTGGGGATGGCAAGAGTACCTGCAACTTTCACATTTTTTTCGTAACCTAACTCATACTTAATTCAACTGCTGAACCATTTATTCGGTTGGCCAAAAAGTTAGCTCAGGTCTTTTTGTAACACCTTATGGAAATAATATCTGAAATTCCTGACTTCCACTGTTGCTCTGTTTTAAGGGAAATTTTTCCATCTGAAAGGTTCAACATACCCTTCATGAACTGGTCTTTTGCATCACACTAACTGCAGTTGTCAAGAAATAAAGGTGGTGGTGGTTTAGTCACTAAGTTGTGTCCAACTCTTGCAAACCCATGGACTGTAGCCCACCAGGCTCCTCTGGCCATGGGATTTCCCAGGCAAGAATACTGGAGTGGGTTGCCATTTCCTTCTCCAGGAAATCTTCCCTACCCAGGGATCAAACCTGGGTCTCTTGTACTGCAGGCAGATTCTTTACCAACTGAGCTACCAGAGGAGCAGACTAATTACATGCATTTGCATCCTTTTCTCATATAATCTTCACAGTTAATATTCCAAGTATGTTTACTTATCTCCATTTTCAAATACCAAGAAACTCGCCAAGAGACTTAAGGGAACCACTATTAGAACTATTAATGAATCTGCCCATCGGAACTCAGGAAAGATCACGGTACTGAATGAAGGCTATTTCCTATAATCAAACAAGAGGAAGACAGAAAGGCTTTGTGCCCAGGGGCCCCACGGAACCCTGCTGGGCATCAAAATTTCCTTTGTCTTGCCCTTATACTACACATTTACTATCATTATTTGAAGCAGGAAGTATAAACATCAGCAGTTTAGAAAAAAATAAATAGATAAACATGGAAATTTTTGATTACTTAACAAATATCCTAAAGGTGGCTAGAAGGTTTCAAAGGACACAAAAAATGAGGAGAGAAGAAAAGTACTTCAGCAAGTACTGAAGAAAAGTAAAAAATAATAAAATAGAAGATTGAAAGAGAAGAGGACACAGTTAATTCTGGATGGATTATATACTGAAATGTTTTAAAACCTATCTAAAACACTTAGGACAAAATATAGGAAAATACACTTAAGGCATAAGAAAATATTTTTCTAAAGCATCTATAAATAGCATAAATATAAGGGAAATGAATGATAAGTTTAACTACATGTATAAAATAATTGTCTGTATAACAAAGAATAGCATTTCCTAAGCATCCAAACAAGCTGCATCCTAATTGAAGATATTTGAACAAACAATTAATGAATGTTGTGCTTGCAGAACTCACACAAATTAAAAAGATCTAATGATCTTATAGAAATGATCTAATAGAAAAATGGGCAAACAATGAATGGGCAATTCTTAGTTGAAGAATCCTGTTTTGATAATAAATATATGAAGAATATTAATATCAGTAATAATCAGAGAAATGCAAATTTTTAAAAGGTAACTTTTCTCATCCATTAGATTGCCAAGAACATAAGGAAACTGACACCACCAAGGACTGGATAAAATGAGGAAATAGTGGTCATGTAAATTATATTCCTAATTATTTAGAGAATATCTTGAAATTGCCTAGCTTTACTCTTTACTATCTCTGCCAGAAAAACTCTTCTGAAAGTCATGTGAAGACATGCACAAAGATATTATCTGCAACATCTAGCATCACAAAACTTTTAAAATACACATTATTTTAATTTAAGAGTTAACCAAATAACCTAATTGTGCCATTTCCATATAATGGAATACTAGGTAGCAGAAACAATAAAGGAACTCAATCTACATATGTTATCATGTATGATTCACAAACTATTACATTTTAAAAATGAAATTTTCATAATGATATACATATACATATCATAATGATATATACATACATATTATATCATAGTTACATATATATGTGTATGTATGTGTGTGTGTGTATATATATATATATATATATATATATATATGCCATGCCATAGAGCTTAAATCATTTTCAGTCATGGGTGTTTTTTCTTGGCTGCTAGTGATACTTCCTATATTTGAAATGCTTCATATACGAATAAAAAAAGGAAAGGGAAATAAACTGAGGGAGAAAAAAGGGATGGATAATAATATAGAAGAAAGCAGATGGCAAGAGAAAAAGAATTACAACTAGTAAATAAGGGATAGAAGCAGAAACAGAAAGGGGAAAAAAATGACAAGAACATCAACAAAAGCTAGCTGAGAGGGAAGAAAGACTCATACCCTATCCCCTCATTGGTCCTATTTCTTTTCCTCTTCCTTGCATCTTTTTTCATTCCCATAGCTCCTCTTTAACAGGACTTAGAAATAAGCAATATACATAAAGTCCAGCTATACAGCCTATCTTTTATGCACAAACATGTTCACCTGCCATTCTCTGAAACAAAGTCCCCTGAGAAAGTGCTATATGAAGTTTGTTTGTTTGTTTGTTTGTTTTCCCAAAAGATAAGGACAGAATGAGCACAGGTAGAAACTTGTATAGCAACTGAATAAATTCATGTTCCTTGAATTCAACAATAAAAAGTGTAGGCTTCTCTTTTGGGTATGTTATTTTGATTTTATTGTTCTGTTATTTTACATTTATATTTTCAAAAGTATCAGTCTACAACAGGTTGAAAGTTTAAAAATATAATAAAAAGTGTTTTCCAACAGAGTTTGAGAAACACTACTCTGAGGATCAGAAGAAAAGAAGGAACTTCTCCTTTGCTCCCTTTGTGAGGTGTGTGTGTATGTGTTTGTGTGTATGCCTACACACCTTTGAGTTTTGGCGGGGGCTGTTGCTCCTCAGTTCTATCCAGAGTATTTCTCATTCTTAGATCTAGGTTAGTAAAGAACAAATCCCGAGCAATTCAATGAATAATAACAACAACAAAAAAAAACAACTTTACTATCTCAAGAGAAACTATTTGAAATTTATTTTGAAAGCTACCTTTACTAAGGATTCAGAGAGAGCAGAACCATCCTCAAAGAGAAATAACCAAGGAACATGGAGAGCCACCCTGATGTCTGCTTGTGGGAGAAGTCTATCCCATTCAAGGCGCTAGTGCTGCCCAGGTGTGGGATTTCTCTCCAAATGCATCCTGAGCCTGAGACTGCTATAAGAGAGGTCTTACTTTAGCTCTTGACATGATGTCCTTCTGGTTCTGGCTTTGGCACCTACTTCCTAGAGAAGCTGACCTTACAGGACAAGACAACAGCATGGTGAACACCACAAGCTTTAGCACTGGATTAGGACTGGCTTCATCACCAGCTTTGGCTATTTTAGGCATTATTTTGTTAGGTTTTATAAAAATCCTCTGTTTCAGTTTTTAAACCAATAAAATAAAAAAAGAGGAAAGTGAACACATATATTATAAGATTGCAGTTGAGAAAGATCTTCGAACATGAAAAGTGTTCTTCTTAATGACAAATAACCAATTATTATTCCTTGTATTGCTGTTAATAATATTGTTAACAAAAATAGGAACCATGTCCATATGGACCCCTCAGAGTTATTCTCAGAAAGATGAAAATTTAAGTATATATTTACCAGGAACTCATTTGAAAAGACCCTTATGCTGGGAAAGATTGAGGGCAGGAGGAGAAGGGGACAACAGGACGAGATGGTTGGATGGCATCACCAACTCAATGGACATGGGTTTGGGTGAACCCTGAGAGTTGGTGATGGACAGGGAGGCCTGGCATGCTGCAGTTCATGGGGTCACAGAGTCGGACACGACTGAGTGACATTCTAATAAGCTCCAGTACTTTGGCCACATCATGTGAAGAGTTGACTCATTGGAAAACACTCTGATGCTGGGAGGGATTAGGGGCAGGAGGAGAAGGGGACGACAGAGGATGAGATGGCTGGATGGCATCACGGACTCAATGAACGTGAGTTTGAGTGAACTCCGGGAGCTGGTGATGGACAGGAAGGCCTGGCATGCTGCAATTCATGGGGTCGCAAAGAGTTGGACACGACTAAGCGACTGAACTGTACTGAACTGAACTGAATAAGCTCTGGAAGTCAGAATAAGAATCAGTGAATAAACCTTATAGTATGGCAGATTTTAACTGCATAAAAAAAAAAAGGACATTCTTAAATACTAGGATTCCAAAACAAAAAATGGATTTGTTTGTAAGAGGGCACATACATGCACTCCACTGTATATTTATTGGGTTAGCCAGAACATTCACTGGTGTTTTTCTGTAAGATGTATACACATGTGCACACACACACACACACATACACACACTCACACACATACATATATATATACATACCTACATAAGAAAACATGCTATATGGAATCATCTTATGTATCATAGCACATTGTCTCATTTGGTTTATCAAAATCATGTGCTGGGAATGTATCATAAAACACTCTAGGACATATTAATACAAGGACACTGCATCTCAGACCTTGTAAGTAACTTAAGATTCTGAGCTTGAATAGAGGCCAAGCCAGATCTTGAATGTAAGTAAATCACAAGTTATTTATTACTGTGCTGTTTTCTTTGGTAGTGGACCTTCTTTTACCATTTTTTAGATGTCTTTATCATTAGGAGGATGATTTTGCTCTCCCCCTAGGGGGATGTGACAATATCTACAGACATTTTAGTTGACATAATGTAAGGTTAAGGTTTTTACAAGTACCTGGGAGGTAGGTCCCAGAAATGCATTGAACATCCTACAACAGAGGGAGTTACCTGATGCAAAATGTCAGTAATGCTGAGCTTTGAAAACATTGCTAACTCACAAAAGTTTTTTGAATCTTTAAGACTGGCTTTACCACCAGGCTCATTTACATGCTATTGTCAAATTTAAGAAGGCATCCATTGCGTTTCTATCTGCACTATTTCTAACTTTATTTTTTCTCCTAGTTCTCCATTTAGTTTTTTTCAAGGTTTCTTTTAAACATTTCTTTCTTACAACAGCTCAATAGGACTTATGTTTAACCTGTTAAAACACTGGCCAGCTTTCCTGTCATTAAAATGCAAAGTTACCAATTCTGAGGGAATTTTCTACTCAAGATAAACTTGGAGTCCAATTCCTTTTGGGATTATTTGCTCCCATTTGCATAGTTTCCCTGAGAAAAGCAATTCCCCATGTAAATGCATGTTATACAAGTCATTGGGACACTCCAGGCAGCCTGCTCTTCTGCAGCACATCTTGGAAATTGCCTATCACTGTGGTTCTGTCATCTAGGGAGCAAGAGAAGAAGGAAACCTGCATTTCCCTTCCTTTAGGCTTTATCAGGGCGAGACACTTCTCCACTCATTTCCACCTCCTCCACTGAGACTCAAGCTCAAAGCAGCACAGGGCTGTGACAGCAAATGAGAATGATGTGAAGGCACCAACAGAGCTTCCTAGTAGGCAGAAGCATGCCCTGAAGGCAAAAACAGTCACTCGACTGATAGGCACAATCTGATTTTGGCACCTGTATCGTGGCTGTATTATCATAACTGAATCATTAGAATATGGGGAAGTGGCAGATTATCTTCAACTGATACTTCTATTGACCACTAAAAATACGATCTTCCTTATTTTGGAGGAAAACTGAACTATTTTAAAATCTTGAGCTTTGCATAACCCAATAGAAATGCAAAGATAGAGATTTATATGAAAATAAACATCATGGAGTAAAGCAAAGAAACTTGAACAAACAAAAGTGAAAACTATTTTTAAAGGATTTAGTCTTTTATGTATGTAGAGTATCTAAATACAGTAAATGTTAAATAAGTATTTATTAAATAAATCTACCCATCAATGAACTGCAAAATTCTACCAAATTACAACTAGTCATTATAACACTTGTCCAGGCCTTCACAAATATCCATCTTATTAAAATGTTAAAAGCTAAAGTGAGATGAAAATAATCATAATTTATACCTCACAAGGCACAGTGTTAAACGGTTTATATGAAGAATCACATTTAATTCACACAAAAGTCCTATAAGGTAGGCTATAATATTAATATAACCATTTTGCAGTTGAGAAAACATGTTTGTTCAGAAATGTCAAATACATTGTGAGCCACAACTGGAATATGAACCCAGGTCTACCTGTACCTAAAGTTCATCCTCCCAGTCACTTGTACTTGTTTAAATGTGTAAATTTTACTATTTCAATCTGAATTTGTACTTTCTGTAATTAACTGGTATAGAGGTACCTGTCAGGATTTATCCAGGAGTTCATTTAGTTAAGTTTCAACTCCGTAAGGCTAAATAGGATCTAGGAGGGTGCCTATTTGTCCCCAGAACCATGCAAAGCAGCAAGGATTCCATCTGAGTCACCCAATCTTCCCACCCACTTAGACGTCTTCTTGCTGTTTTGCTTCATTCATATATTCAAGGGGGCCACAGCTATTTTCCTGGGAATTTTGAACTGTTTATTTAACTAAGGCTGGGCTGGATGATCCCTCTCCTCTTGGGACATACTTGCTTATGAACTTTAGACTCTGCCTTGGACACTGAGCTCCGTAAAGACCAAACTTAATCCCAACTACTAGGTCAAGGTAGATCCATACCAGCTTGGACCTCACACTCATAAAGGGCTTCAAATTGACGGTGGTGATATTATGTCCAAAACTGGAGATATACTTATAGGACTGATACACCTGCAGGAATAAAGAACAATACATTCATTATACATCTTTAAACATGCATTATATTATCTAACCCCTCCACCATACAAGCAAATCTTTTTAAGAACTATGTTAATTACCATGTGAATTGTATATTCATCATCATGTATTATTTTTGTGTTAAAATTGTTTATATGTTAATATAAGCATTTAAATTATATCAGCTTTGATAGCAATATTGTGGCATTTGTTATTTTTTAAACATTATCTCAGTCTCAATAAAATCAAGTGACATAAAATCAAGTGACATGAGCTTTTTATTGAATTGTGAAAGGACTTGAGGACCTATCCTTGAGTTCCTTGAGTTCCTCTAGCACATAATGTTGGGAGTAAGTCCCAAGAGGAAAGTAAAATACATTGATGTGGATTAAGAAGAGAAAGTGGAAAACTAGTTTCAGCTCATTCTTCCCTCCCTTACTAAATTAGAAATTCTTTAAAAGAGGGCACTCTAGGGGGCGGTCCTAAGGTGGCAGAGGAATAGGACGGGGAGACCACTTTCTCCCTCACAAATTCCTCAAAAGAACATTTCAACGCTGAGCAAACTCCACAAAACAACTTCTGAATGCTGGCAGAGGACATCAGGCACCCAGAAAAGCAGATCAGTGTCTTCAAAAACAGATAGGAAAAAATATAAAAGACAAAAGAGAGACAAAGGAGGTGGGGAGGGAGCTCCGTCCCAGGAAGGGAAGCCTGTCCTGGGAAGGGAATTTTAAGAAGAGAGGTTTCCAAACACCAGGAAACACTCTCCCTGCCGAGTCTGTGGCGAGCCTTGGAAGCACAGAGGGCAACATAACAGGAAGGAAAAATAAATAAATAATTAAAGCCAACAGATTACAAGCCCAACAGTAATTCCCCCAGCAGAAAAGCAGGGCAGATGCCTGCATCTGCCACTAGCAAGTGGGGGCAGGGCAGGGAGGCGTGGGACACGTGGGCTGCAGTGCTTTGTAAGAATCGGGCAGGAACGTCCCACGTGTAACCAGAATGAACTAACTTGGGCTAGCAAACCAGACTGTGGGATAGCTACCACGCGAAAAGCTCAAACATAAGACACCGCCAGGATCACGCACAGAACAAAGGATGGAACGGAAATAGCCGGCTGCAGACCATTCCCCACCAGGGACAGGCAGCCAGAGCCATAAGGGCTGGAAAGGCGCAATCGCAGTCCCAGAGAGACTTTACCTACCAAACTGCAAGCAGGCTTCTTTGCTAAGACTTCTGGGGGTGCTGGACAGTCACCATCCGCCTCACAAGGGGTGCCAGCGGTACACCCAGAAAACCAAGCAGCAGAGACAGGAAAGGCGACAAGTCGCAGAGACCGCGCTCGCCAAACTCCTGAGCTACTCGGATCTGGGAAGGGCACAAAACGCAGTCCCAACCGAATCTGCACCTCTGAGGGCTACCTGAGTACCGAACCTGAGCGGCTTAGACCTGGGAGGTGCATGCAGCCTAGGGCCGGCCTCAGACAGTTTCCAGCTGAGCAATGTAGAGCCAGAGCGGTTTGTGCGCTGCGAGCAGGGACAGGCCCAGCGGGGCTAAGACACTGCGAGCACATGCCAGTGTTATTTGTTTGCAGCATCCCTCCCTCCCCACAGCACAACTGAACAAGTGAGCCTAAAAAAAAAAAAAGTGTCCACCACCATCCCCCCCCCCCCCATCAGGACGGAAATCAGACACTGAAGAGACCAGCAAACAGAAGAAGTTAAACAGAGGGAACCACCTTGGAAGTGACCCCACACTGCCCACAACACCAGAGAAAAGGCCAGATATATCTTTACTATTTTTACAATCATTTCTTTTTTTTTTCCTTTTTTTTTTTAAATTTTTTGTTGATGCTGTTATGGGGCTGTTTTTTCTTTTCTTTCTCTTCTTCTTTTTTTTAATCCTAACTTTTTAAAATTGTTAAGTCTTCTATTTCTCCTCTAATTTTTATTTCTATAACCTACTATTACTTTTCAAAAAAAGAAGACTCTATTTTTTAAGGCAAACACCATATATAGTCTTTGTGTGGTTGTTGGTGGTGTTTTTCAATAATTATTGTGGCTTTTTTTTTCCTTTTTTTTTTTCTTTTTTCCTTCTTCTTCATTTCTTTAATATTGTACTTTTGAAAAAACAAACTCTACTCTAGATTTTTAATCTTTCCTTTCTGGTTTTTGTTGTCAATTTTGTACATTTAAAAACCCAAACTTCACTACCCAAGTTTACCTGAGAGCGAGATTACTGGCTTGACCACTCTCTCCCCTCCTTTGGACTCTCCTTTTTCTCCACCAGGTGACCTCTGTCTCTTTCCTCCCCCTTCTCTTCTCTACCCAACTCTGTGAATTTCTGTGTGTTCCAGACAGTGGAGAACACCTAAGGAACTGGTTACTGGCAGATTTGTCTCTCTCCTTTTCATTTCCCTCTTTTATCCTCCTGGCCACCTCTGTCTACTTCCTCCCTCTCCTCTTCCCTGTATAACTCCGTAAATACCTCTGAGCGGTTCAGACTGTGGAGTGCACATAAGAAAGTGATTACTGGCTAGCTTGCTCTCTCCTCTTTTGATCTCACCATATCTCATTCCAGTCACCTCTAACTATCCCCTCCCTCTTCTCTTCTCCATGTAACTCAGTGAACCTCTCTGGGTATCCCTCAATGTGGAGAAACTTTTCATCTTTAACCTAGATGTTTTATCATCGGTGCTGTATAGATGGAGAAGTCTTGAGGCTACTGTAAAAATAAAACTGAAAACAAGAAGCAGGAGGCTTAAGTCCAAAGCCTGAGAAAATCCGAGAACTCCTGAATTCAGGGAACATTAAGCAATAGGAGCTCATCAAATGCCTCCATACCTACACTGAAACCAAGCTCCACCCAAGGGCCAACAAGTTCCAGAGCAAGACATACCATGCAAATTCTCCAGCACACAGGAACACACCCCTGAGCTTCAATATACAGGCAGCTCAAAGTTACTCCAAAACCACTGACATCTCATAACCCATTACTGGTCACTCCACTGCAGTCCAGAGAGAAGAAACCCAGCTCCACCCACCAGAACTCCAACACAAGCCTCCCTGACCAGGAAACCTTGAGAAGCCACTGATAGAACCCCACCCACAGTGAGGAAGATCCATAATAAAGAGAACTCCACAAATTCCAAGAATATAGAAAGGCCACCCCAAATGCAGCAATATAACCAAGATGAAGAGACAGAGGAATACTCAGCAGGTAAAGGAACAGGAGAGTTGCCCACCAAACCAAACAAAAGAGGAAGAGATAGGGAATCTACCTGAGAAAGAATTCCGAATTTTGATAGTGAAAATGATCCAAAATCTTGAAATCAAAATGGAATCACAGATAAATAGCCTGGAGACAGGGATTGAGAAGATGCAAGAAAGGTTTAACAAGGACCTAGAAGAAATAAAAAAGAGTCAAAATATAATGAATAACGCAATAAATGAGATCAGAAACACTCTGGAGGCAACAAATAGTAGAATAATGGAGGCAGAAGATAGGATTAGTGAAATAGAAGATAGAATGGTAGAAATAAATGAATCAGAGAGGAAACAAGAAAAACGAATTAAAAGAAATGAGGACAATCTCAGAGACCTCCAGGACAATATGAAACGCTCCAACATTCGAATTATAGGAGTCCCAGAAGAAGAAGACAGAAAGAAAGACCATGAGAAAATCCTTGAGGAGATAATAGTTGAAAACTTCCCTAAAATGGGGAAGGAAATAATCACCCAAGTCCAAGAAACCCAGAGAGTTCCAAATAGGATAAACCCAAGGCAAAACACCCCAAGACACATATTAATCAAATTAACAAAGATCAAACACAAAGAACAAATATTAAAAGCAGCAAGGGAAAAACAACAAATAACACACAAGGGGGTTCCCATAAGGATAACAGCTGATCTTTCAATAAAAACTCTTCAGGCCAGGAGGGAATGGCAAGACATACTTAAAGTGATGAAAGAAAATAACCCACAGCCCATATTACTGTAGCCAGCAAGGATCTCATTCAAATACAAAGGAGAAATCAAAAGCTTTACAGACAAGCAAAAGCTGAGAGAATTCAGCATCACCAAACCAGCTCGCCAACAAATTCTAAAGGATCTTCTCTAGACAGGAAACACGAAAAGGGTGTATAAACCTGAACCCAAAACAATAAAGTAAATGGTAATGGGATCATACTTATCAATAATTACCTTAAACGTAAATGGGTTGAATGCCCCAACCAAAAGGCAAAGACTGGCTGAATGGATACAAAAACAAGACCGCTCTATATGCTGCTTACAAGAGACCCACCTCAAAACAAGGGACACATACAGACTGAAAGTGAAGGGCTGGAAAAAGATATACCACGCAAATAGACACCAAAAGAAAGCAGGAGTGGCAATACTCATATCCAATAAAATAGACTTTAAAACAAAGGCTGAGAAAAGAGATAAAAAAGGCCACTACATAATGATCAAAGGATCAATCCAAGAAGAAGATATAACAATTATAAATATATATGCACCCAATATAGGAGCACCACAATAGGTAATACAAATGCTAACAAGTATGAAAGGGGAAATCAACAATAACACAATAATAGCGGGAGACTTTAATACCCCACTCACACCTATGGACAGATCAACTAAAAAGAAAATTAAGAAGGAAACACAAACTTTAAATGATATATTAGACCAGTTAGACCTAATTGATATCTATAGGACATTTCACCCCAAAACAATGAATTTCACCTTTTCTCAAGTGCTCACGGAACCTTCTCCAGGAGAGATCACATCCTGGGCCATAAATCTAACCTTGATTAATTCAAAAAAATCGAAATAATTCCAAGCATCTTTTCTGACCATAATGCATTAAGATTAGATCTCAATTACAGGAGAAAAACTATTAAAAATTCCAACATATGGAGGCAGAACAACACACTTCTGAATAACAACAAATCACAGAAGAAATCAAAAAATGCATAGAAATTAATGAAAATGAAAACACAACAAGCCAAAACCTGTGGGACACTATAAAAGCAGTGCTAAGAGGAAAGTTCATAGCAATACAGGCATAACTCAAGAAACACGAAAAAAGTCAAATAAATAACCTAACTCTACACCTAAAACAACTAGAAAAGGAAAAAATGGAGAACCCCAGAGTTAGTATAAGGAAAGCAATCTTAAAGATTAGGGCAGAAATAAATGCAAAAGAAACAAAAGAGACTATAGCAAAAATCAACGAAGCCAAAAGCTGGTTCTTTGAAAGGATAAATTAAATTGGCAAACCGTTAGCCAGACTCATCAAGAAACAAAGAGAGAAAAATCAAATCAATAAAATTAGAAATGAAAATGGAGAGATCACAACAGACAACACAGAAATATAAAGGATCATAAGAGACTACTATCAGCAATTATATGCCAATAAAATGGACAATGTGGAAGAAATGAAAAGTAAAACTTTCCAAAACTGAACCAGGAAGAAATAGAAAATCTTAACAGACCCATCACAAGCACGGAAATTGAAACTGTAATCAGAAAATCTTTCAGCAAACAAAAGCCCAGGTCTAGACGGCTTCACAGCTGAATTCTACCAAAAATTTTGAGAAGAGCTAACACCTATCCTACTCAAACTCTTCCAGAAAATTGCAGAGGAAGGTAAACTTTCAAACTCATTCTATGAGGCCACCATCACCCTAATACCAAAACCTGACAAAGATACTACAAAAAAAGGAAACTACAGGCCAATATCACTGATGAACATAGATGCAAAAATCCTTAACAAAATTCTAGCAATCAGAATCCAACAGCACATTAAAAAGCTCATACACCATGACCAAGTGGGCTTTATCCCAGAGATGCAAGGATTCTTCAATATCCGCAAATTAACCAATGTAATTCACCACATTAACAAATTGAAAAATAAAAGCCATATGATTATCTCAATAGATGCAGAGAAGGCCTTTGACAAAATTCAACATCCATTTATGATAAAAACTCTCCAGAAAGCAGGAATAGAAGGAACATACCTCAACATAATAAAAGCTATATATGACAAACCCACAGCAAACATTATCCTCAATGGTGAAAAGTTGAAAGCATTTCCCCTAAAGTCAGGAACAAGACAAGGGTGCCCACTGTCACCACTACTGTTCAACATAGTTCTGGAAGTTTTGGCCACAGCAATCAGAGCAGAAAAAGAAATAAAAGAAATCCAAATTGGAAAAGAAGAAGTAAAACTCTCACTGTTTGCAGATGACATGATCCTCTACATAGAAAACCTAAAGACTCCTCCAGAAAATTACTAGAGCTAATCAATGAATATAGTAAAGTTGCAGGATATAAAATCAACACCCAGAAATCCCTTGCATTCCTATACACTAATAACGAGAAAGTAGAAAAAGAAATTAAGGAAACAATTCCATTCACCATTGCAATGAAAAGAATAAAATACTTAGGAATATATCTACCTAAAGAAACTAAAGACCTATATATAGAAAACTATAAAACACTGATGAAAGAAATCAAAGAGGACACTAATAGATGGAGAAATATACCATGTTCATGGATCGGAAGAATCAATATAGTGAAAATGAGAATACTACCCAAAGCAATCTACAAATTCAATGCAATCCCTATCAAGCTACCAGCCATATTTTTCACAGAACTAGAACAAATAATTTCAAGATTTGTATGGAAATACACAAAACCTCGAATAGCCAAAGCAATCTTGAGAAAGAAGAATGGAGCTGGAGAAATCAACTTGCCTGACTTCAGGCTCTACTACAAAGCCACAGTCATCAAGACAGTATGGTACTGGCACAAAGACAGAAATATAGATCAATGGAACAAAATAGAAAGCCCAGACATAAATCCACACACATATGAACACCTTATCTTTGACAAAAGAATCAAGAATATACAATGGAGTAAAGACAATCTCTTTAACAAGTGGTGCTGGGAAAACTGGTCAACCACTTGTAAAAGAATGAAACTAGATCACTTTCTAACACCATACACAAGAATAAACTCAAATGGATTCAGATCTAAATGTAAGATCAGAAACTATAAAACTCCTAGGGGAAAACATAGGCAAAACACTCTCAGACATAAATCACAGCAGGATCCTCTATGATCCACCTCCCAGAATTCTGGAAATAAAAGCAAAAATAAACAAATGGGATCTAATTAAAATTAAAAGCTTCTGCACAACAAAGGAAAATATAAGCAAGGTGAAAAGACAGCCTTCTGAATGGGAGAAAATAATAGCAAATGAAACAACTGACAAACAACTAATCTCAAAAATATACAAGCAACTTATGCAGCTCAATTCCAGAAAACTAAACGATCCAATCAAAAAATGGGCCAAAGAACTAAATAGACGTTTCTCCAAAGAAGACATATGGATGGCTAACAAACACATGAAAAGATGCTCAACATCACTCATTATTAGAGAAATGCAAATCAAAACCACAATGAGGTGCCACTTCACACCAGTCAGAATGTCTGTGATCCAAAAATCTGCAAGCAATAAATGCTGGAGAGGAATTGAAGAAAAGGGAACCCTCCTACACTGTTGGTGGGAATGCAAACTAGTACAGCCACTATGGAGAACAGTGTGGAGATTCCTTAAAAAATTGCAAATAGAACTGCCTTATGACCCAGCAATCCCACTGCTGGGCATACACACAGAGGAAACCAGAATAGAAAGGGACACATGTACCCCAATGTTCATCACAGCACTGTTTATAATAGCCAGGACATGGAAACAACCTAGATGTCCATCAGCAGATGAATGGATAAGAAAGCAGTGGTACATATACACAATGGAGTATTACTCAGCCATTAAAAAGAATACATTTGAATCAGTTCTAGTGAGATGGATGAAACTGGAGCCAATTATACAGAGTGAAGTAAGCCAGAAAGAAAAACACCAATAGAGTATACTAACACATATATATGGAATTTAGAAAGATGGCAATGATGACCCTGTATGCAAGACAGCAAAAGAGACACAGATGTGTAGAGCAGCCTTTTGGACTCAGAGGGAGAGGGAGAGGGTGGGATGATTTGGGAGAATGGCATTGAAACATGGATACTATCATGCAAGAAACGAATCACCAGTCTATGTCTGACACAGGATACAGCATGCTTGGGGCTGGTGCACGGGGAGGACCCAGAGAGATGTTATGGGGAGAGAGGTGGGAGGGGGGGTTCACGTTTGGGAACGCATGTACACCCGTGGTGGATTCATGTCAATGGATGACAAAACCAATACAGTATTGTAAAGTAAAATAAAGATTAAAATTAAAATAAAATAAAAGTGGGCACTCTAATTTTTAAATAGCCATAATATTTGATGTAAAGTAAATTTATTAAAGAACAGTCACTATATGGTCCAGCAATCTGACTTCTGGGCATATATTCAGAAAAGACAAAAACCCTAATTCTAAAAGAAGACATACACCCCATTGTTGATAGCAGCACAATTTAAAATATCTAAGACATGGAAGCAACATAAATGCCCATTGACAGATGAATAGGTAAATAAAATGTGGCATCTCTCTATGCATCTATATATAAAATAGAATATTACTCAACCATAAAAAGAATGAAATAATGCCATTTGCAGCAACATGGATGGATCTAGAGATTATCATACTAAATGAAGTAAGTCAGAAAAAGACAAGTATCACATCACTTATATGTGGAATCTAAGAAAGTGATACAAATGAACTTATTTACAAAACAGAAACAGACTCACAGACATAGAAAACAAATTTATGGCTACCAAAGGGTAAAAGCTGGGGGAAGGGATAAGTTAGGAATCTGGGATTAACTGTTGTGTGTATGTATGTTAGTCACTCAGACATGTCCAACTCTTTGCGACCCTCAACTGCAGCCCGTCAGGCTTCTCTGTCTGGAATTATCCAGGCAAGAATACTGCAGTGGGTAGCCATTCCCTTCTCCTGGGCATCTTAATTCAACTATACTTTAATTTTTAAAATTCATCAAAAAAACCCATAAGTTTCTTAGTTTCTTCTTTTTTTCCTTCATATAGAGACTCCAAAAGATGACAAAAATATCTTTTATTAAATCTCATGATCTTTATAGAAGAAACTCTAATTTGCTTCAGTTGTAATCATACTAATCTCTATTCCCTACAAAAAAAATAGAAGCAACATATTAGAGTGCCAGGGTAAAGACAGAAGCAAGATGTTATTGAAAGTGGAGATGGCAAAACTACTAAAATTAATTCAAAGAACTCAAAAATTGCAGCATTTTGGGAGTAATTAGTGGGGAGATGAACACCTTGTGTACACTTCTATGGCTATACAGGGGATCAATGTCACAACAGTTGATGCACATAAGAATGATTCCTGGTTCTCAACAAAAGGTAGATTTCATGCAACATCTTCTGTTGAAGAAGAAAGGTCAGAGTTGCATTCTTTAGGAAGATTTTGATATCAATGTTTAAAGTGAGGGAAAGTTGAGGTACTTAAAGCCTTGGGTAGCTGAAAACTCATGTAAAAACTCACTTTCCTGGGATAAATAAAATACTTGATAATAAGACTATGACCTCCACAGCTTTTGTCATTAAATTGTTGATCTGGGATATCTTTGGAAGGAATGTAGCTGAACTGGGGAAGAGTAATAATTAATAATGTTTACTCAGAAAGTGTCATGCTGTCCATGTTTTTACCAAAAGGCTATGCATCTTATCAAGAAATTTTAAGTGCCTAGACTTCACTGCAACATATTAAGGAATCAGAAAGCAGGATGTCAGAACACTCAGATAAGAAAAGGGAGAAGGCTTTCTGTATAAACAGATGAAGTAGACCTCATTTTTCAGAGCTTCATGTGCCCACTTAAAAATTTGGTCATAACGACCCAGAGGTACAGTGAACACAAATGAGTATATAATTTTTAAACCACTTGTAAGTCTCGCAAACAATCCTGATACAATAGAAACAGATTCCTGTACAATATAAAAGAAAACACTGTGGAGTCTTCAGAATTGGTTCAACTCAGCCAGAACAATGTTGGTGGAGAGATGTGGAATGGAATTGATTAGGCACTATTTCACCACTTTTAATGTCTCTTTTGCTCATTTATTAGTGAGAGTCATTGTTATGAAAATTTTATAATGCATCTTTAAAATATTTGTTTCATATATTTATGCTTAAATCGATTTATAGCAAGATGGATTGGGTTCTCTTTCCATAGTGTACTTTCTAATACATGTTTTGTAATTTTCTAGATCAATAATCAGCAAATCTTTTCTGTAGAATGTCAGGTAGTCATCATCAATAAATAGTTCTGAGCAATTAGACATATAAGACAAAAAAGAAAAAAACAGCTTAATGTTAATGTAAAATAACCTTTCAGAAAAAAAGTATAAGAATTTGAGAATCGAGGCCTAGACAAAGAGTTCTTAGACTTGACAACAAAAGCATGATTCATTAAGGAAATAAGGATAAAATGAATCTCATCAAAATTACCAACTTTGGTTCTGTGAAACACCCTGTTAAGATGATACAAAAACATGATATAGAGTGAGAAAGAATGTTTTCAAACAATATATCTAACAATGAACTGACATCTAGAATATAAAGGAATATTAAATTTTCAACAATTAAAAAAGTCAATCTAACCAGAAAATATGCAAAAGACATGAATAACTATTTCACATAAGAGAACATACTGATAGCAAAAATAAAAAATACATAAAAGGAAATAAAACTATTACAGAAATACAAATGAAAACTACAATGAGACATCACTGTTACATATCAGAAGGGGTAAAATTAAAAATCGTGAAAACATCAAATGTTGGCATAGGTGCAGAGAAACTGGATCATTCAAACTTTGCTTATGGAATTACAAAATAAGCAACTTTCATTTTATAGCAACTCTGGAATACAATTTGACAGTTTCAAAAGAAAATCAAATTTTCAGCTGCAAAAGACCCAGCAGCTGTACTCCTGGGCATTCATCCCAGATAAATGAAAACTTAGGTTATCTTTTTTTAAAAAAAATCTCTAGCAAGCATCCAAAGCAGCTTCATTTGTAATAGCCAAAAGCTGGAAACAACCAAGATACACTTCAATGTGTAAATGGTGAAATAAATTACAGTGTGTGTGTATATATATATATATATATATATATATATATATACACAATGGAACACTATTCAACAACAGAAGGAATAAAATAAAAAGAAGGAAATCAACAAATTAGAGGAATCTCCAGAAAAATAGTAGGTGAAAAAAGCCCATTCCAAAGGTAACATACTGTATGATTCCATATATATAACATTCTTAAAAATGACAAAACTATAAAAATGAAATTAATGGTTTCTAGGGCTGAAGGAGAGGTTTGGAGCTGGGAGAAAAACACATGTGGCTATAAATGAGCAACATGAGGAATCCTTTTCATGATTAAACTTTTATTTACATTACTTTACTCACTTTATCCTTATGATATTGTACTATGTGTTGAAAGATGATACCATGATAAAATGGGATACAGGCTACCTGAGATATCTCTATACTTTTCGTTACAACTGCATATGAATTTAAAATTAGCTCAAATTAAAGAGCATAATTTTCATGAAAAGAGTTTAATTTTTTAAAGGACATAACTATATCTGGCTTTGCAGGCCATAAGATCTATGTTGTAACTACTCATCTCTGTCCATGTGATGTTTAAGTAGCCATGGATAGCAAGTAAGTAGATGAACACATCTGTATTTTACTAAAATGTTTTCAGGTAAACAGACAGCAGGTTGGATCTGTCACACAGCCTATAATTTGCAGACCTTGGCCCTCAGTTAAATAATCCCTATAAAAATGATCAATTGTTACACTTAAAAAGCATCACATAACCATGTCTTAACCTACAGCCATGCTGCAATTAATGAGATAGTTCAGAAACCTGAAAATCATACTTAACTCAAATTTTCTTACTATGAAGCTAAGATTTAAAATCATACTTAACTTGCATTTTTAATACTGTAAAGGGAAGATTTCTATCACAGCAGACTCATGATATCTTTCCCATTTATGTAATCAGTTCAGTTCAGCCACTCAGTCGTGTCCAACTCTTTGCAATCCATGAATCGCAGCACGCCAGGCCTCCCTGTCCATCACCAACTCCCAGAGTTCACTCAGACTCACGTTCATTGAGTCAGTGATGCCATCCAGCCATCTCATCCTCTGTTGTCCCCTTCTCCTCCTGTCCCCAATCCCTCCCAGCATCAGAGTCTTTTCCAATGAGTCAACTCTTCACATGAGGTGGCCAAGGTACTGGAGCTTCAGCTTTAGCATCATTCCTTCCAATGAAATCCCAGGGCTGATCTTCAGAATGGACTGGTTGGATCTCCTTACAGTCCAAGGGACTCTCAAGAGTCTTCTCCAACACCACAGTTCAAAAGCACCTTTATGTAATAGGTTGGCCAAAATGTTCTTTTGGGGTTTTCTCTACCATCTTACAGAAACATCTGAACATATGTTGTGGAAAACCCAATGTTTATACTGCAGGTGCTTTATCACTGCTCTAGTTTCAAATTCTTGAAAACTCCCTTCTCTGTCCTCTGCCATCATGTGTTTAACTCCCCCTTCTTTCTTTCCCCCAATTTCAGTTGTCCCTCTTTCCTCCCACTCTTAATAAATAGATTGAAACTTATTTTGTTAAGTTCTTCCCTGTCTCTATTACCTACCTAGTACTATTTCCCACCCATAATCCTCACTTTTCCATCAACGCAAAGAACAACTCTCTCCAGGATAGGCCATCTGTGAAGAATGGGTGAGAGGAAAGAAATGCACTCCCAAAGTAAGAATTCTCATTAATGGTTGCTGCTGCTGCTGCTAAGCTGCTTCAGTCGTGTCTGACTCTGTGTGACCCCATGGACTGTAGAGGGTGGTAAACTAGACAAACATTGATACACTAATCATTTTTCTCATGCTTCCCATGATCGTGTTTGAATTAGCTTTGACATACTCCTCTAGTTAAGGCATGGGTCCCCAACCTCCAGGATCTAATGTCTGATGAACTAAGGTGGAGCTAATGTAATAATAAAAGAAATAAAGTGGACAAAACATGTAATACACTTCAATTATACCGAATCCATTCTCCTCTTCCCCAGTCCATGGAATTATTGTCTTCCACAAAACTCACCCCTGGTAGCTAAAATGGTTGGGGACCACTGATTTAAGGTATCACTAAGCCAGGGTAAGCAGTTCATGGAGCGCTCTTTTAAAAGTGCTTTGCTGCAAAATGTCACACATAAGATACATTAGAACAAATTCATATGAAACTCTTGGATTGAGAAGGTAACCAATTACACATTCAGAAGAGGGCAAGGAGGTTTAGTTTTGTTTTTTTGCTTTGTTTTTATATAAAAGCTTTCCCTCTGTGAATCCCAGAAATCTAGCCATGAAGGACACTGGGTAATTATTTTGAATGATGACCCCTGAAATTCCTTCCTACACATTACAAGCCTGACTCTCACCCTGGACCCTTTGGCAGTACACATTTTCATCCATCTTGAAACAGAATGCCCTAAACTGATGAAAGAGAAATGAGGCAATCAAATAATGCCTGTCAGAAGGCGAAATAGGCACGGCATATTTCTCCTCATTACTGCGTATTATGAGAGCTAATGGCAGAGATGAATATCTCTAGTCAGAGCCACTTATATAGGAATTTACATTTAAAAGTAATTGCTGTAGATCATAATTGGTTGATTGGGTGTTCTCAACTCCTCAGGCCCTTTTCAGACTTCAGCTACATGATACATACCAGGCTTTCAGAGGGCCAATTTGTGTAAAAGGAAATGTAATTTGTCCCTTATAAAATATCAAGTTGGAAAATGTTATCACCTTCTTCACATCTTCCCAGACCAGTTATTGTCTCCCACTGTAGGAGTCATCAACTACCATGGAGAGAGTAATTGACATGAAAATATAAATTATGGAGTTGAACCCAAATCTAACTCTAACTTGTATGAGTCATTTCACAAACTGATTTTAGAAAAAGACACCCATGTTATTTTATTAATCTTAGTAACCACAATTCTCCATGCCATATTAGTGGTGAGATCATTATACCCCCCTTGGAGTTTTTCTCTTCTTAAATTATATGATCTCCTATAAGCTTTTGGAAAGTGGGGGATCAATTAGGCTTTTCTTTTTTCTTTCTCTTATCAGAAAAAAGAAAAAGTATCTCTTCAGTCCTTGAGGGGTTTCTCCATGGCTCAGCAGGTAAAGAATCCACTTGCAATGCAAGAGCACAGGAGACAAGTTTGATCTCTGGGTCAGGAAGATTCCCTGGCAGAGGAAAGGGCAACTCACTCCAGTATTCTTGCCTGGAGAATCCCATTGACAGAGGAGCCTGGGGGCCACAGTCCCAAGGGTTGCAAAGAGTCAGATATGACTGAGCACAGCACAGAGTTCAGCTCAGTCCTCTACTGCTTTGCTTTTGGCTGCCAGAAAGCTCCTCCATAAATTATGGGATCTATCCAGCCCCAGATAGGAAGACAGTTTACTGCTGAGACAACACTCCAGTGATGATCACTGAATCTCCAAGGAAGACAATATCAACTCCTTAATACCAAAATCAGATCAAGGTGCCTGCACAGAACTCTTGGAGTTTCAACTCATATTGTTTAGCTCTTCCAATTCACATTCACATCAGCAGACTTGCAGAGCATATAGGACAGGAATGGGGTGGGTGTCTGTGTTCTGAACCTTACGGGTCCAGAATTCCTAACTCCCTGCCATCCCCAGAGAGTCATATGTAGAAGCCAATCAGATTTTTCTTCTCACAACTGAAGCTCAATAGGGCTGGTCATACCCATTTTCTAGATAATAGGTCCACTTTTTAAATGGAGGATATCTTGAGTAATTCACAGATTACCTATCCTTCTAAGAAAAACTTCTTCCAAGCAATTCCAGGTTATTTTTTCTGCTTTCTTTGCTTAGAAAACTGGGGAGGGGAATCTACCAATGTAGTTTCTGTGAGGGCAATTTGCTACAGTACTCATAACATTATTTCAAGGAAATACAGTTCCCCTTCACCAACATGTCCCAGAAGTCTCCTGTGCCTTGTTTGGTGCTTTGTTAATTCAAGCTACTTGCATATTTATTTATATTCCATTCGTTTGAAAATTTAAATTCATTTATTATTTTTTAATCTCTGCTTCACCATCTTTATAAACGAAAGTCAACAAAGGGCTTCTCCAACCTAACACTTACTGATATTATGGTTGTCACCATGAGACTTCCAGGCAGTTGTATCAATTCATTCTTCTCTCCATGATGTTCGGCATATTGCCTGATACATTTAGGATGTTTACTCATCGTTAGCAAAATTCATTTATGAATGGATGAGAGGAAAGAATGGAGAGAGGAAACAAGAGAGGAAGGGATGGAGGGAAGATGGCAGGAATAGAAGAAGCAAAGGAAGAAGAGTGGATGGAAGACAAGGAAGGAGGAAGGGATGGAAGAAGGGAGGGAGAGAGGAAAGAAGCCATAATGATTTATGCCTTTGGGTCAAGTCACTATAGTATCTAGGCATCTTCTGATCAAAACTAAAATAAATTCTGAGAAGTAAGAGTGATTATATCATTAGTCACAAAGACTTTGCTGAAAAATTCTTTATCTGATTTCTTTGTAGTGACAACCTGAGTAAATGGGGATACCAGTAAGTAAACATATGTAACTGACACTCAGGCATGGTGGAAGGAAAGGATGACTGGCAGGTTACAGTATAGGGGCTTTTGTACAACTAAGATCTGCAGATTCCAGAAGCAGGGATGAATGTGAAAGAGTAAGGAGAGCTAAAAGGTCACAAAAGACAAATCACTGATAACTCTTTGTATTAGAGTTCTCTAGAGAACTCTAAGAGAGATAGATACATTGGTAGATAAGAGACAAACAGATAGGAGAAAATTTATTACAGAAATTAGCTCATATGGTTACAGAGGCAAAGAAGTCCCACAGTCTGCCACCCATAAGTAGGAGAATCAAGAAAGTCTGTGGCATAATTCAGTCTGAGGCCAGATGTCCAAGAACCAAGGGGCTGCCGATGTAAGTCCCAGAGTCCAAAGGCCCAAGAACCAGAATCTCGGCTGTCCAAGGGAGTTTTTTGTTCAACAGGAAGCAGGGGTGGGGGAGTGGATTCACCCTTCCTCTGCCTTTTGGTTCTACTTGAGCTCCCATTGGATTGGATGAGGCTTGCCCACATGATAAGAGTGTATCTCTTTATTCAGTCTACTGAGTCAAATACTATTTTCTTCTAACAATTCCCTCACAGACACACCTAGAAAAAAGTATTTTATCAGCTATCTTGATATCCCATAGCCCAGTTAAGTAGGCACATAAAATCAACCATCTCACTCTTTCTTTTATCAGCCAGTTTATGAATGTTAGGCTCAGAAGCAGCCTGTTCATCACTCACAGTATTTATCACACAATGCAACCTGTCAGCTTCTATAAGGTGGAAAGAAGCAATGGAAAAGAGAAATCATTTAAGGGGAGGACCAGACTTGGAATCAGAAAACCGGTTTGGGGAGTGCCTACTCTACTTCCTAAGCTGTCTGTTAACTTATCTGAATGCACAAAATGTGCATAATCATAACAGCCCTCCTGGGGTTGTTGTAAGGACTGAAGGAGAGACAATTTACCTGAAGCCTCCTAATGAATGATAAAGCACTAGGCAGATTCAAAGAGGTGGTTTTGTTGCCCAGAGATAATTGAGACTAAAACCATTTTCAAGAGAACAATTGCAAGTTTTCACACCTTGATCTCCCATGTGTAATTTGGAAAATTACAGTGTATGGTTACTTCTGAAACAGAGGAGCTAACTACTTGTCTTTGACTTTCAAGGATATTGGATGAAATTTGAAACCATAGGGGCACAAAGAATTAGCTTGGGAAAGGAGCAGAAATAATAGCTCTCTACTGATAAGAGCAAATACATTTTAACTCTGAAATTCCCCACTGTGAGAAAATACCATAAAATTCTCTTTGCACAGGTAATGCATTGGTTATGAACCAGAAACCACTGTATATTTCAATTGCTGAAAAAGAACACTTTGGAGACACCACTACACTACTTTCCTCTATTCTAAAAGAAAAGGTAGTTGATATTTAAGGTGGAATAGGGAATATGTCTTGTTTCTCTTTAATTCTCACAATAAGTCTATTAAAACCTAAACAAACAAACAAAAACATGTATCATCTGAGCTTTTGGAAATTAAAAGACCAATCTCACACAAGTTTTCCTGAAGTGAAACTTTTCGTATATTTACATACCTCTTCATTGTGACTTAATCACCAATTGTTAAATGCTTCCACTGAAATTTATTAACAGATGTTGGGTACTGGTAATATCAACATTCAGTATACCCTGGCACAGAGTAGATGCTCTGTAAACCTTTTGTGCATGTGTGCTAAGTCTCTTCAGCCTTGTCTGACTCTTTGCTACCCCATGGACTGCAATCCCCCAGGCTCCTCTGTCCATGGGATTCTCTAAGCAAGAACACTGGAGCAGGTTGCCACGTCCTCCTCCAGGAGATCTTCATGGAATCAAATCCATGAATCAAACCCTGGAATCAAACCCATGTCTCCTGCAGCTCCTGCATTGTAGGCAGATTCCTTACCTCTGAGCCACTGGGGAAGCCCCTGTAAACCTTAGCTACAGAAATAAACCAAGCCCTAGCATATAAGTGCACAAACCCATATCAGCCTGCTTTATTACTACAGTGCAGGTAAATTTTATATTTGACTCCATAATATGTCTCTACTTGTTTGATTCTAAAGACAGAGTTCTCCTAAATCTTCAAAACAAATTGGCTTTCCAGAAAGATAGCTGTGACTGCCATGTGGACCATTCCATGTGCTCAATCAAAAAATTAAGACATAAGAATTGGTATAAAAATAGACATTGTGGCAATCATTTTTTCTCCTGATGATGATTTCATCTCACAAATGAACTCATTTAGTGACTTGAATCATGTAACAAACATCAGACTATAGTCAACCAGATCTTTTTCCTAATGTAATCTACTTCAACCAGGAACAAATGAGCACAGAGAATCAGGGCTTATTCCTGGAGATAAATAAGAAATAACACAGTGTATTGGCCCAAAAGGAAAATGCAGAAGAGAGACAACTGAAAACTCATCTTCTGGATGAATCACAATCTGCCCTAACCTTTGTCCTGTTCAGCCTTCCACTTGCATAGGATTATGCATTGGGAAAAATCTTAAAGATACATTCTTAATGGGGTACCCTGTTCCATGTAAGTCCTGAGAGATTTAGCTTCATGATTTCTACTTGGGGCTCACACTGACCTTGTAGGAACTAGTAAAGGCCCCTTTGAGGCAATGTCATTGTCCCATCTGGGGGCATAGAGTTCACTGGTACACAAGCTCCGCTTGATCGAGGCTAGACAAAATGAACATCATCCAGGGGTGCAGTGATGGGGTGAACCACTGCTGTAGACACAGTATTATGTTATATTATTTAGAGCTTCATTCTAGTTGCTTCCCCTTCTCTATCTTGGGACTTCTCTATTCCACTATACTGTATCATTGCCTCAAGTTCATGTGATTTCTTAGGATAATCTCTCCAAAATCACAGGCACGCTTGGAAGAGGAAGTGTTTCCAGTATTTGAAGGAATTTATGAGTCCAATAAATATGGAATGAAGCAAACTCTACCTCTAAACAGATAGGAGACCTTGAGCAAGTTCCTTAGCATCTCTGTGTCTTCTATCCCTTCATTTAGAGACAATGATGCTGTGACGATGATGAAATGAGATGGCTATTCCAGAGTGTACAGCACAATGTCTAAATATAATGAGGTACCCAATCATCAATGTTTTCTTTCTTTTATTATTATTTTTTTTTTCTATGCCAATTCACAACTCCACATCCTTGGAAATTTCATCCAGTTACATTCTGGAGAGGTGGAGCTTTACAAATTGAAGATTGATGTTTCTATAAATGAAACAAATTCCTCAGTCCAAAATTATCAGTACACATTCACTGGCATTTTATGTGTTTAATCCCATTTACTCATTTCAGAAGACTGTGGCAGATATAAGTATTCTTCCTTTGATAATGCTATTGAAGCTGAGACTCAGAAGAGTTAAACATTTGGCCATAATCTCTCAAATTTGTTTTCTAAATATAAGTGAAATATTAATAAGTGAAATATTTAGAAGGCAGATTTGTAGGAATTCTTACATAACACTAAGTCTGAACTGTATTCCAAGCAGTATTCCTCAAAGTAGTGAAAGGTTTTTGCTGAAATACGAAAGATGCCTCTGGAGGAGAAGAATTCAATCCGGGGCCAGAGACAAGGCTTGATTGCTCAGAGTTTTTGTAATAGAGTTTTCAGTTCAGTTCAGTCGCCCACTAGTGTCTGACTCTTTGCGACCCCATGAATCACAGCATGCCAGGTCTCCCTGTCCATCACCAACTCCCGGAGTCCACCCAATCACATGCCCATTGTGTTGGTGATGCCATCCAACTCATCCTCTGTCATCCCCTTCTCCTCCTGCCCTCAATCTTTCCCAACATCAGGGTATTTTCAAATGAGTCAGCTCTTTGCATCAGGTGGCCAAAGTTGGAGTTTCAGCTTCAACATCAGTCCTTTCAGTGAACACCCAGAATTGATCTCCTTTAGGATGGACTGGCTGGATCTCCTTGCAGTCCAAAGGACTCTCAAGAGTCTTCCCCAACATCACACTTCAAAAGCATCAATTCTTCGGCACTCAGCTTTCTTTATAGTCCAACTCTCACATCCATACATGACCACTGGAAAAACCATAGTCGTGACTAGATGAACCTTTGTTGACAAAGTATAAAATAGATTTTTATTAAGTATAAATGGGATAGAGAAAGCTTCTGACATAGACATCAGAAGGGGGCAGAAAGAGTACCCCCTTGCTAGTGTTAGCAATGGAGTTATATACCTTTTAATTAGTTATTACAATGAATCAAAAGAATGTCTCAAGTTTGTGAAAATTTTACCAGACCCACTCCCACAATTTACATTTTAGGATAACAAGATTAGAATTTAATAATAGAAAGATCCTACCAGACCCATTCCCATAATACACATTCTCAAATATCAGGATTAGTCAGAAGGTGTCCAGGAAGGAGAAACTGTCCTCAAGCAGGATACATTGTTGTTGTATACTCCCTAGTATAAACTGATTTGTGCAATTGACTAAGACTAAGGAATGTAGTGGAGAAGGCAGTGGCATCCCACTCCACTACTCTTGCCTGGAAAATCCCATGGGCAGAGGAGCCTGGTAGGCTGCCGTCTATGGGGTCGCTAAGAGTCGGACACGACTGAGTGACTTCACTTTCACTTTTCACTTTCATGCATTGGAGAGGTAAATGGCAACCCACTCCAGAGTTCTTGCCTGGAGAATCCCAGGGACGGGGGAGTCTGGTGGGCTGCCATCTATGGGGTCGCACAGGGTCGGACACGACTGAAGCAACTTGGCAGGCAAGAAATGTAGAGGGGGAAAAAAAGTTTGTCCTTTCTCCTCCTTCAGAATTCCAGATCCCTATCTCTGCATTGAGAACCCCAGACCCCTTCGCCTCCTTGGGGACACTGGACTTCTTATCAGTCTACCTAGGAATTGACTCTCTCAGTAGAGGCACTGAAATCACTGGCATCACAAGCAGCTGAGCTATTTATTAAAAGTTCAGATTCAGGGGCACCTGACTCCAGGCCTTCAAGCAAAATTTGGGTGGTTTTGAGTCCGAACATTTTTTTATTTTTAATAAATTGTCTGGATGACTCTTCTGCTGTTTCTTTCTTTCTTTTTTTTTTTAATTTTAAAATCTTTAATTCTTACATGCGTTCCCAAACATGAACCCCCTCCCACCTCCCTCCCCATAACATCTCTTTGGGTCATCCCCGTGCACCAGCCCCAAGCATGCTGTATCCTGTGTCAGACATAGACTGGTGATTCGATTCTTACATGATAGTATACATGTTTCAATGCCATTCTCCCAAATCATCCCACCCTCTCCCTCTCCCTCTGAGTCCAAAAGTCCGTTATACACATCTGTGTCTTGCATACAGGGTCGTCATTGCCATCTTTCTAAATTCCATATATATGTGTTAGTATACTGTATTGGTGTTTTTCTTTCTGGCTTACTTCAATCTGTATAATCGGCTCCAGTTTCATCCATCTCATCAGAACTGATTCAAATGAATTCTTTTTAATGGCTGAGTAATACTCCATTGTGTATATGTACCACTGCTTTCTTATCCATTCATCTGCTGATGGACATCTAGGTTGTTTCCATGTCCTGGCTATTATAAACAGTGCTGCAATGAACATTGGGGTACATGTGTCTCTTTCAATTCTGGTTTCCTCGGTGTGTATGCCCAGCGGTGGGATTGCTGGGTTATAAGACAGTTCTATTTGCAATTTTTTAAGGAATCTCCACACCGTTCTCCATAGTGGCTGTACTAGTTTGCATTCCCACCAACAGTGTAGGAGGGTTCCCTTTCTCCACACCCTCTCCAGCATTTATTGCTTGCAGATTTTTGGATCGCAGCCATTCTGACTGGTGTGAAGTGGTACCTCATTGTGGTTTTGATTTGCATTTCTCTAATAATGAGTGATGTTGAGCATCTTTTCATGTGTTTGTTAGCCATCCGTATGTCTTCTTTGGAGAAATGTCTATTTAGTTCTTTGGCCCATTTTTTGATTGGGTCGTTTATTTTTCTGGAATTGAGCTGCAGAAGTTGCTTGTATATTTTTGAGATTAGTTGTTTGTCAGTTGCTTCATTTGCTATTATTTTCTCCCATTCAGAAGGCTGTCTTTTCACCTTGCTTATATTTTCCTTTGTTGTGCAGAAGCCTTTAATTTTAATTAGATCCCATTTGTTTATTTTTGCTTTTATTTCCAGAATTCTGGGAGGTGGATCATAGAGGATCCTGCTGTGATTTATGTCAGAGAGTGTTTTGCCTATGTTCTCCTCTAGGAGTTTTATAGTTTCTGATCTTACATTTAGATCTTTAATCCATTTTGAGTTTATTTTTGTGTGCGGTGTTAGAAAGTGATCTAGTTTCATTCTTTTACAAGTGGTTGACCAGTTTTCCCAGCACCACTTGTTAAAGAGATTGTCTTTACTCCATTGTATATTCTTGCCTCCTTTGTCAAAGATAAGGTGTCCATATGTGTGTGGATTTATCTCTGGGCTTTCTATTTTGTTCCATTGATCTATATGTCTGTCTTTGTGCCAGTACCATACTGTCTTGATGACTGTGGCTTTGTAGTAGAGCCTGAAGTCAGGCAAGTTGATTCCTCCAGTTCCATTCTTCTTTCTCAAGATTGCTTTGGCTATTCGAGGTTTTTGTATTTCCATACAAATCTTGAAATTATTTGTTCTAGTTCTGTGAAAATGTGGCTGGTAGCTTGATAGGGATTGCATTGAATTTGTAAATTGCTTTGGGTAGTATACTCATTTTCACTATATTGATTCTTCCAATCCATGAACATGGTATATTTCTCCATCTATTAGTGTCCTCTTTGATTTCTTTCATCAGTGTTTTATAGTTTTCTATGTACAGGTCTTTAGTTTCTTTAGGTAGATATATTCCTAAGTATTTTATTCTTTTCGTTGCAATGGTGAATGGAATTGTTTCCTTAATTTCTTTTCTACTTTCTCATTATTCGTGTATAGGAATGCAAGGGATTTCTGTGTGTTGATTTTATATCCTGCAACTTTACTATATTCATTGATTAGCTCTAGTAATTTTCTGGTGGAGTTTAGGGTTTTCCATGTAGAGGATCATGTCATCTGCAAACAGTGAGAGTTTTACTTCTTCTTTTCCAATTTGGATTCCTTTTATTTCTTTTTCTGCTCTGATTGCTGTGGCCAAAACTTCCAGAACTATGTTGAATAGTAGCGGTGAAAGTGGACACCCTTGTCTTGTTCCTGACTTTAGGGGAAATGCTTTCAATTTTTCACCATTGAGGATAATGTTTGCTGTGGGTTTGCCATAGATAGCTTTTATTATGTTGAGGTATGTTCCTTCTATTCCTGCTTTCTGGAGAGTTTTTATCATAAATGGATGTTGAATTTTGTCAAAGGCCTTCTCTGCATCTATTGAGATAATCATATGGGTTTTATTTTTCAATTTGTTAATGTGGTGAATTACATTGATTGATTTGCGGATATTGAAGAATCCTTGCATCCCTGGGATAAAGCCCACTTGGTCATGGTGTATGATCTTTTTAATGTGTTGTTGGATTCTGATTGCTAGAATTTTGTTGAGGATTTTTGCATCTATGTTCATCAGAGATATTGGCCTGTAGTTTTCCTTTTTGTGACATCTTTGTCAGGTTTTGGTATTAGGGTGATGGTGGCCTCATAGAATGAGTTTGGAAGTTTACCTTCCTCTGCAATTTCTGGAAGAGTTTGAGGAGGATAGGTGTTAGCTCTTCTCGAAATTTTTGGTAGAATTCAGCTGTGAAGCCATCTGGACCTGGGCTTTTGTTTGCTGGAAGATTTCTGATTACAGTATCAATTTCATGCTTGTGATGGGTCTGTTAAGATTTTCTATTTCTTCCTGGTTCAGTTTTGGAAAATTGTACTTTTCTAAGAATTTGTCCATTTCTTCCACGTTGTCCATTTTATTGGCATACAACTGCTGATAGTAGTCTCTTATGATCCTTTGTATTTCTGTGTTGTCTGTTGTGATCTCTCCATTTTCATTTCTAATTTTATTGATTTGATTTTTCTCTCTTTGCTTCTTGATGAGTCTGGCTAATGGTTTGTCAATTTTATTTATCCTTGCAAAGAACCAGCTTTTGGCTTTGTTGATTTTTGCTATGGTCTCTTTTGTTTCTTTTGCATTTATTTCGGCCCTAATTTTTAAGATTTCTTTCCTTCTACTAACTCTGGGGTTCTCCAACTCTTCCTTTTCTAGTTGCTTTAGTTGTAGAGTTAGGTTATTTATTTGACTTTTTCTTGTTTCTTGAGGTATGCCTGTATTGCTATGAACTTTCCTCTTAGCACTGCTTTATAGTGTCCCACAGGTTTTGGGTTGTTGTGTTTTCATTTTCATTCGTTTCTATGCATATTTTGATTTCTTTTTGATTTCTTCTGTGATTTGTTGGTTATTCAGAAGTGTGTTGTTCAACCTCCATATGTTGGAATTTTTAATAGTTTTTCTCCTGTAATTGAGATCTAATCTTAATGCATTATGGTCAGAAAAGATGCTTGGAATGATTTCGATTTTCTTGAATTTATCAAGTTTAGATTTATGGCCCAGGATGTGATCTATCCTGGAGAAGGTTCCATGAGCACTTGGAAAAAAGGTGAAATTCATTGTTTTGGGGTGAAATGTCCTATTGATATCAATTAGGTCTAACTGATCTAATGTATCATTTAAAGTTTGCATTTCTTTGTTAATTTTCTGTTTAGTTGATCTGTCCATAGGTGTGAGTGGGGTATTAAAGTCTCCCACTATTATTGTGTTATTGTTGATTTCCCCTTTCATACTTGTTAGCATTTGTCTTACATATTGTGGTGCTCCTATATTGGGTGCATATATATTTATAATTGTTATATCTTCTTCTTGGATTGTTCCTTTGATCATTATGTAGTGGCCTTCTTTGTCTCTTTTCACAGCCTTTGTTTTAAAGTCTATTTTATCGGATATGAGTATTGCCACTCCTGCTTTCTTTTGGTCTCTATTCGCGTGGTATATCTTTTCCAGCCCTTCACTTTCAGTCTGTATGTGTCCCTTGTTTTGAGGTGGGTCTCTTGTAAGCAGCATATAGAGGGGTCTTGTTTTTGTATCCATTCGGCCAGTCTTTGTCTTTTTGGTTGGGGCGTTCAACCCATTTACGTTTAAGGTAATTATTGATAAGTATGATCCCGTTGCCATTTACTTTATTGTTTTGGGTTCGGGTTTATACACCCTTTCGTGTTTCCTGTCTAGAGGATATCCTTTAGAATTTGTTGGAGAGCTGGTTTGGTGGTGCTGAATTCTCTCAGCTTTTGCTTGTCTGTAAAGCTTTTGATTTCTCCTTCGTATTTGAATGAGATCCTTGCTGGGTACAGTAATCTGGGCTGTAGGTTATTGTCTTTCATCACTTTAAGTATGTCTTGCCATTCCCTCCTGGCCTGAAGAGTTTCTATTGAAAGATCAGCTGTTATCCTTATGGGAATCCCCTTGTGTGTTATTTGTTGTTTTTCCCTTGCTGCTTTTAATATTTGTTCTTTGTGTTTGATCTTTGTTAATTTGATTAATATGTGTCTTGGGGTGTTTCGCCTTGGGTTTATCCTATTTGGGACTCTCTGTGTTTCTTGGACTTGGGTGATTATTTCCTTCCCCATTTTAGGGAAGTTTTCAACTATTATCTCCTCAAGGATTTTCTCATGGTCGTTCTTTCTGTCTTCTTCTTCTGGGACTCCTATAATTCGAATGTTGGAGCGTTTCATATTGTCCTGGAGGTCTCTGAGATTGTCCTCATTTCTTTTAATTCGTTTTTCTTGTTTCCTCTCTGATTCATTTATTTCTACCATTCTATCTTCTATTTCACTAATCCTATCTTCTGCCTCCGTTATTCTACTATTTGTTGCCTCCAGAGTGTTTCTGATCTCATTTATTGTGTTATTCATTATATTTTGACTCTTTTTTATTTCTTCTAGGTCCTTGTTAAACCTTTCTTGTATCTTCTCAATCCCTGTCTCCAGGCTATTTATCTGTGATTCCATTTTGATTTCAAGATTTTGGATCATTTTCACTATCAATATTCGGAATTCTTTCTCAGGTAGATTCCCTATCTCTTCCTCTTTTGTTTGGTTTGGTGGGCAACTCTCCTGTTCCTTTACCTGCTGAGTATTCCTCTGTCTCTTCATCTTGGTTATATTGCTGCGTTTGGGGTGGCCTTTTTATATTCTGGTAATTTGTGGGGTTCTCTTGATTATGGAGCTTCTTCATTGTGGGTGGGGTTCTATCAGTGGCTTGTCAAGGTTTCCTGTTTAGGGAGGCTTGTGTTGGAGTTCCGGTGGGTGGAGCTTGGTTTCTTCTCTCTGGAGTGCAATGGAGTGACCAGTAATGGGTTATGAGACATCAAAGGTTTTGGAATATTTTTGAGCTGCCTGTATATTGAAGCTCAGGGGAGTGTTCCTGTGTTGCTGGAGAATTTGCGTGGTATGTCTTGTTTTGGAACTTGTTGGCCCTTGGGTGGAGCTTGGTTTCGGTGTAGGTATGAAGGCATTTGATGAGCTCCTATTGCTTAATGTTCCCTGAATTCAAGAGTTCTCTAATGTTTTCAGGCTTTGGATTTAAGCCTCCTGCTTCTGGTTTTCAGTTTTATTTTTACAGTAGCCTCTAGACTTCTCCATGAATACAGCACCGATGATAAGACTTCTAGGTTAAAGATGAAAAGTTTCTCCACATTGAGGGACATTCAGAGAGGTTCACTGAGTTACAAGGAGAGTAGAAGATGGAGGGGTAGTTAGAGGTAACTGGAATGAGATGTGGTCAGATCAAAAGAGGAGAGAGCAAGCTAGCCAGTGGTCACTTCCTTATGTGCGCTCTGTAGTCTGGACCGCTCAGAGGTATTTACGGAGTTATATGGGGAAGAGGAGAGGGAGGAAGTAAACAGAGGTAGCCAGGAGGATAAGAGAGAGGAATGAGAAGGAGAGAGACAAATCTG
This sequence comes from Ovis aries, assembly GCF_016772045.2. Lineage (NCBI taxonomy): Eukaryota > Metazoa > Chordata > Mammalia > Artiodactyla > Bovidae > Ovis > Ovis aries. The sequence continues at coordinate 20,141,484 of NC_056072.1, forward strand.
CCAGTAACCAGTTCCTTAGGTGTTCTCCACCGTCTGGAACACACAGAGGTTCACAGAGTTGGATAGAGAAGAGAAGGGGGAGGAAAGAGACAGAGGCCACCTGGTGGAGAAAAAGGAGAGTCCAAATGAGGAGAGAGTGGTCAAGCTAGTAATCTCGCTCTCAGGTAAACTTGGGTAGTGAAGTTTGGGTTTTTTAATGTACAAAATTGACAACAAAAACCAAAAAGCAAAGATTAAAAATCTAGAGTAGAGGTTGGATTTTCAGAAATACAATATTAAAGAAAAGAAGCAGAAGGAGAAAGGAAGAAAGAGAGAGAGAGAGAGAGAGAGAGAGAGAGAGAGAAGGAAAAAAAAGAATTATTTAAAAAAAAAAAACAAAACACCATCAACCATCCAAAGACTATATATGGTGTTTGCCTTAAAAAAAAAAAAAAGTCTTTTTTTTTTAAAATAGTAATAGTAGGTTATAGAAATAAAAATTAGAGGAGAAACAGAAGACTTAACAATTTAAAAAAACTAGAAAAAAAAGGAATGATTTTTAAAATAGTAAAAATATTTCTGGTCCTTCTCTGATGTTGTGGGCAGTGTGGAATCACTTCCAAGGTGGTTCCCTCTGTTTAACTTCTTCTGTTTGCTGTTTTTTAGGCTCACTAGTTCAGTCGCTCTGTGGGGAGGGGGGATGCTGCAAACAAATAGCACTGTCGTGTGCACACAGTGTCTCAGCCCCGCTTGACCTGTCCCTTCTCGCGGTGCACAAACCGCTCCGGCTCTACGATGTTCAGCCGGGAACCGTCTGGGGCCAGCCCTAGGCTGCGTGCACTTCCCCGGTCCAAGCCGCTCAGGTTTGGCGCTCAGGCAGCCCTCAGAGGCACAGATTCGGTTGGGACTGCACTTTGTGCCCTTCCCAGGTCCGAGTAGCTCAGGAGTTTGGCGAGTGCGATTGCTGGACTTGTTGCCTTTTCTGCCGCTGCTGCTCAGCTTTCTGGGTGGACCACTGGTGCCCCCCGTGAGGCAGATGGTGACTGTCCAGCACCCCCAGAAGTCTTAGCAAAGGAGCCTGCTTGCAGTTAGGTAAGTAAAGTCTCTCCGGGTCTACAATTGCCCCTTTCCAGTCCTTACGGCTCTGGCTGCCTGTCCCCGGTGGGGGATGGTCTGCAGCCGGCTTATTCCATCCTTTGTTCTGTGCTCGGTCCTGGTGGTGTCTTATGTTCGAGCTTTCGTGCGGTAGCTATCCCACAGTCTGGTTTGCTAGCCCAAGTTAGATCGTTCTGGTTGCGCGTGGGGCATTCCTGCCCGATCCTTACAAAGCACTGCAGCCCGCGCCTCCCGCGCGTCCCTGCCCTTCCCCCACTAGGTTGTGGCAGATGCAAGCGTCTGTGCTGCTTTTCCGCTGGGGGAGTTACTGTTGGGCTTGTAATCTCTTGGTTTTAATTATTTCTTTATTTTTCCCTTCCTGTTATGTTGCCCTCTGCGTTTCCAAGGCTCGCCACAGACTCGGCAGGGAGAGTGTTTCCTGGTGTTTGGAAACCTCTCTTCTTAAAATTCCCTTCCCGGGATGGGCTTCCCTTCCCAGGACGGAGCTCCCTCCCCACCTCCTTTGTCTCCTTTTTCGTCTTTTATATTTTTTCCTACCTGTTTTTGAAGACAATGGTCTGCTTTTCTGGTTGCCTGATGTCCTCTGCCAGCCTACAGAAGTTGTTTTGTGGAGTTTGTTCAGCGCTGAAATGTTCTTTTGAGGAATTTGTGAGGGAGAAAGTGGTCTTCCCGTCCTATTCCTCTGCCATCTTTACAGTTCCTCCTTCTGCTAAGTTTCAGAGCTTGACTATTTCCAACCCCAAGGAAATCAGTTAGTAGATACCTAGTTAACTGACGAATGTCCACAGGATTTACTTAATAAATAGATGAATAAAAGTAAAAATTAGCATCCTTAACTCTGGAGGCACTCTGTAAGCAGACTAGCAGGTCAGACAGACTTTCTAGCTCTATTTCCACATTCCTGTGCCCTGAAGGACTGGGGAGAGAACAGGGGCCTAGTGTCCACGTAAGAATGCACGGTACATTGATAATATTGGAGCATCATTATGTTCTCCTTTATCTTACTTTAGGGAATTTTTTTTTAAATCCAAGAGAAAATTTTCTAGTATATTCTCTTTATTTTCTTTATTTACTTTTCCACCCAAAGCTTGTCTTCAAGTAAAAGTGTATTGTTGGTACATAGTTTATATTTCAGAGAAGGCAATGGCACCCCACTCCAGTACTCTTGCCTGGAAAATCCCATAGATGGAGGAGCCTGGTAGGCTAAAATCCATGGGGTCACTGGAAGTTGGACACGACTGAGCAACTTCAGTTTCACTTTTCACTTTCATGCATTGGAGAAGGAAATGGAAACCCACTCCAGTATTCTTGCCTGGAGAATCCCAGGGACGGGGGAGCCTAGTGGGCTGCCATCTATGGGGTTGCACAGAGTTGAAGATTGAAGCGATTTAGCAGCAGCAGCAGCAGTTTATATTTAGTAAAGTTCAAGCTTTCAAATGTGTAACAAATATGTCACATGGACTCTAAAATATTGCTGTGAACCAGCAAAAGGCAATTCAGAGTTTCAGGTGTTGGAAATGTACTGGGACATATATTTTAGAATCTGCGCTACCAAAAGGACATCTTGAGGGAACAAATAGATCTGTTTTCCCTGAAGCTTGCCTGGTCTAGCCAGCAAGATGTGATCTGCTGAATGACAAGACTTGTTTCTATACACTAACAAAAGTTAGAAAGGATTATTAGTGAGTAGAAGATTGCCAAGTTTCCTTTCCAGATCTCCAACTACATACAACAAATGCTGAAAAGGAAACCATTGATTGGTACCCTGGTGAAGGCACTCTCAAAACTCAAGGAAAAAAAACGGAAAATACTTCCACTTCACCCCCAAAAGGCATCCCAACTCAGTGAGTACCTTTAAAGGACCCATTCAGTTCAATAAATGATCCTGGTGGAAAGACCTACAGTCTAAAGACTTGAAGTTCACGGTTCACGTATTGTTGAAGCCTGGCTTGGAGAATTTTGAGCATTACTTTACTAGCATGTGAGATGAGTGCAATTGTGCGGTAGTTTGAGCATTCTTTGGTGTTGCACTTCTTAGGGATTGGAATGAAAACGGACCTTTTCCAGTCCTGTGGCCACTGCTGAGTTTTCCAAATTTGCTGGCATATTGAGTGCAGCACTTTCACAGCATCATCTTTTAGGATTTGAAATAGCTCAACTGGAATTCCATCACCTCCACTACCTTTGTTCGTAGTGATGCTTTCTAAGGCCCACTTGACTTCACATTCCAGGATGTCTGCCTCTAAGTGAGTGATCACACCATCGTGATTATCTGGGTTGTGAAGATCTTTTTTGTACAGTTCTATGTATTCTTGCCACCTCTTGTTAATATCTTCTGCTTCTGTTAGGTCCATACCATCCTTTATCGAGCCCATCTTTGCATGAAAAGTTCCCTTGATATCTCAAATTTTCTTGAAGCGATCTCTAGTCTTTCCCATTCTATTGTTTTCCTATATTCCTTTGCACTGATCACTGAGGAAGGCTTTCTTATCTCTCCTTGCTATTCTTTGGAACTCTGCATTCAAATGGGTGTATCTTTCCTTTTCTCCTTTGCTTTTTGCTTCTCTTCTTTCCATATTCACAGCTATTCCTAAGGCCTCCTCAGAGAGCCATTTTGCTTTTTTTCATTTCTTTTTCTTAGGGATGGTCTTGTTCCCTGTCTCCTGTACAATGTCACGAACCTCCATCCATAGTTCATCAGGCACTCTAACAGATATAGTCCCTTAAAATTTATTTCTCCCTCTCACTGTATAATCATTAGGGATTTGATTTAGGTCATACCTGAGTGGTCCAGCGGTTTTCCCTACTTTCTTCAATTTAAGTCTGAATTTGGCAATAAGGATTTCATGCAATATGGCAGTAAGGAACTCTTTTCACAGCCTGGCATGCTGCAGTCCATAGGGTTGCAAAGAGTTGGACACGAATGAGTGACTGAACTGACTGACTTGACTAAATACCTGGACATCAGCTTACAAATGGAGTTCACCAAGATCACCATCCTTTTGTATCCTGGGTTTGGAGGTGAACGGTGGTTACTGCTAAAGGCAGGCAAAGTAAGACACAGACAGATGATGAAATATTTTCATAAATGAGATGGACTGCAGTGGGCATTGGCAGAATATGACTTTCAATTTCTGGAGTGTATGATAGTTGGCCTAGGTTGAATGTAAGTCATCCCCTTTGGAAATTGTAACTTTAGGTTCTTCAATAATCAGTACATGGAATTTACCTGGCCTATATGCCAGGTAATTTTAAAAAATTTATCATCTATCACATTTTTATAATATTGTATTATCAAAATTATGAAACATAAAAAATTGAAAAAATTTTGTAGTAAACTTGTATGCCCACCACCTACACTCTAACGCTAATGTCTTATTATTTTACTATCTACTCAGTCTCTTAGCTATTCATCAATCCATCTTATTTGTGGTGCATTTCAAAGTTAATTTCAGAGGTCAGTCGATTTCACCATAAACTATACATATTTATATAACTGAACTAAGTATTTGATTATAGTTTTCTTCTTTTGACATAAAATTTGAGTACAATAATGTCCATATGTTGCACTTTGACAAATGCATACATCTCTGTAATACAAAACCCTATCAAGATATTGAACATGACCATCATCCAAAAAAGATTTCTCATATCTCTTTCTAATCAAATTCCACCCAGGCTGCTTCAAAGGCAACCATTATTTCAATCAGTTTCTACCATATACTAGTGTTCCTGTTCCTGATCTTTGTATAAATGGAATCAGACAGAAGGCATTCCCATGTAAGTTTTCATCTTGTTTATGGTATTTTTCAGGTTTATACATATTGTTGACTTGATATTAATTTACTCTTTTTCACTACTGAGTATTATTTCATTCTGTGCACATATCTGTTATTTGATACCTGGACTGTTACGGTTTTTTGAGTAAAGCTGTTAATGTTCTTTCATAAAAAGAAGGCAATGGTATATAGATAAGTCTGCCCCCAAAGGGAGGGCTATGTTAAGACTGACATTGTTTAGAATTTCTACAATATAATGATAAAAGCAGACCAACTTTATTCCCTTTTACTCTTGTTTTTAAATTCTTCACATGCAATGCATTCACTTACTGCCTGCATCTGAGTTGTTCCCACTATCTATCACGCCCCACCCCCATCAACAGCTCACTAAGACTGTGTTCATTTGGTTCACATTTATTAGCCTATTTCTGGTGTAAAGTCTGGCACACCTGTGGCTCAACAAATGTTTATTAATTTGCTAAACGTATGACCTACCATTGACAGTGATACATAAAAGCAGTAGAATTCAAGTGAGCTTTCTTGTTTCTAAAGCTTCTCTTAAAGCCCACTATATTTCTATGCTAAAATAAATATGCTAAAATATGAGTAAATGTTTTTACTCTCCTGAAAATACTTATTAAAAAGTCTCCTGGAGGTTTTGATTTTAGTCTGTTAGGCAAACCATGTCCTATGTCATGATACTTGGCATTAGTTTAAAGTAAATGACATATTGCCACTGTTCATTGAAATTTAAAATGTATACACATTGAGTCCTTTCTAACCATTTAACTTCAGTTCTAAACAAACAGCCAACATTCATTTTTATGTGATTTTCAAAGGAGTTTGCACCTGTGCGAATAAATGGCTTAAGATTGATCAATTTACTTTGGAATATTGTTTGCTTATTTTCAACGCTGTTTTTACAAGTGAGAAAGCCAATTTAAAATGTCACCACATCTATGAACAAACCAAAAATTGTCTTCTTGAGATTATACTGACTCTTAAATGTGTATAGATAAACAACTATCGATTTATTTGTAATTAGTATTCTTTTGTATTTGCAATCCTAATTTCTTGCATTATCTTGACCTCCCACTTGTGGTTTTTCGACAAATAAATGATGTTATGGTCATGTTTTATTGAGGGAAATGACTAAAACTGCCCATGAAACGCACAACTGCTATTTCCTTGGAATCAGTACAAAATTATTTCTGAAGATTTGAAAACAAAGTTAGCATTTAATTCTTTCCAAGATCAAAGGCATAATTACCAATGCTGGAAGCAAACAATCAGTCCTTCAGACTCAGTCTCATTATTTCCTATTTGTGTGAACTCAGGAAATTTACTAAATTTCTCTGTACTTTAGCCTCCTTTGGAAAGAGCAGCCAAACACTTTGAGCCAAACTCACAGGAAGGTTGTGAGGACCAAATGTGTTTTTGTGCAGACCACACTGAGTCCACAAGGACAGCTGAGTTTAGAAGTCAGAGCCTCTATCTCTCTCAGTCCTCTGTGCCCAGAAATCTGTCTTCAACCTTTACAACCATGATATAAATTATGGTGAGTATTTTAGAGACAATGCCACTGAGGCTCTGAAAGATTGATACAGGATTACAACTCTGTCTCAAACATCATCTCGAACCTCACAAACCCTTTCCCTGGTCATTACACTGTAGCTTAAAAGGATATGTCTGGCAATAAGCAAGGTCAAGCTCTGCTGGCTGTTCAACTACTGCAAATTCAACAAAGAATTTTACTGCATTTAATAAATATTTCATATAAAGATCTGACACAAATTCTATCTCAAGTTTCACTTAAAAATTTAAGAAGTAGAGTTATTTAGAATAGTTTATCCTTTTCAATAAACTAAGAAAACTGACTTCCCCTGAAGTGAAATATGTGAAAACTGCCTGAACATTTGAAATTTAAGACCTACTCCATTATCCATCTAGGCACCTGCATTTCACCAGCTTTGACTTGACAGACAAGATAAATTCTCCAAAATGCACTGATATATCTCTCAAGAACAGAAAATTCCCAGCTTCATCGAATGGGTTGTGTTATGCAATTTAATTTTTGTATGTCCACTTTGCCCCCTTAAAAGATAATACATCAACAGAGCAATATATTTACAACTGTAGTACTAAGAGTCATTGTTATACATGCTTCGCTGAGTCAAATTCAATGGTCAAAGGTGGAAGCTGAAAATAAATATTCAATCCCCAGGTGGGAAAGATAAGCAGTGAGGCAGAGAACTCCTGAATCATAAATCTTTGCCCTGTCAGACAGGCAGGGAGAATGTAAGCTAATGAGGTGTAAAAGGTACAAATCCATTTCTGGGTTACTATCTGTCTTCAGAATCATGGGTCAGAGATGCCCAAAGTAAGCTGGAACAATCTGTCGAGACAGTTCCTGCCACATTCCCTCATTCAAGGAGTGAAACTTCTAAGTAAACCTATTCATATCTAAGATAGCAGGAGCTCCGGGAGTCAGGATTTATGGCACATGGTTCTTATTTTTTAGGAACCAGGAATTTAATAAACGGGAGGAAAAAATTAAAATGTTTTAAACATCATCTAAATTAGAGTTTATGACTTAGAAACCATCTGATATCCTTCTATGATGAATTTTTTGTCTCCCACTTAGGCAACATCTGTTTATGCACAGTGTATTTTTCAAGTAGCTCTTTCTGTTTATTCTTTTCCAGGATAAGACAGATTTTCACCAAAATCATGTTTAGATGAATATGTAATTATCTCTGGGCTTCCCTGCTGGTAAATCCACCTGCAATGCGGGAGACCTGGGTTCATTCCCTGGGCTAGGAAGATCCCCTGGGGAAGGGAAAGGCTACCCACTCCAGTATTCTGGCCTGGAGAAATTATCTCTAGTAGTGAATGTATGTGTCCACATTATTTAAAACCCCTAACATGAGACCACCTACACTTGGGGTCAGGTTTTTTCATCTCTTCTGCGCCCTCCACCATCCACTCTTGAGTTAGAGTTGTTCCAGAAAACAGGAGTAAAGTGTAGACAGAGGTGACTTTATCAGTGTGCAAACTAGGCAGGCATGCTGAAAAGGGCCTCACTCTTGATTTAAAGCTTTGTTGTTTCTGTCTTGGAATTGCTACTGATTTTAGCTTTGCACCTGTGTTTTGTCAATGAAGTCTGATGGGACAATGAGAAGATGACACAAGAGAAGAGATACACCCAAAATGCACATCTGCTGCCCTTCCTTGACATCCTGCCTGCGTGTAGTGGTGCCAGTGCCCCATAAACACAAAATTCTGATGGATCCATGATATGTGGGAACTCAGGGAGACTTGAAGGTTGTATAATGTAGGCCTGTTCCTTTTATAATGGAGTAAGTGGGGTGCTGATAGCTCTGTGAGACTACACTTTCCATTCAAACCAAAACATGCTTTGAAGATAAAAAGACAACATCATTCTAAGAAACTAAACAGCTAAGGATTCCTATCATATATTTTCTTCTGTGCCAGCCAACTACATATGTAAAAATGGGGACACAGAAGGAGATGGGAACATAGGGAAGCCCATAGTTTATTCTGATTCTTCCTCACTACTTACTGTAAGTTAAATATGTTAGTACAACATGCCTGAAGTGAAGTGAAGTCACTCAGTCGTGTCCAACTCTTTGTGACCCCGTGGACTGTAGCCTACCAGGCTTCACCATCTATGGGATTCTCCAGGCAAGAATACTGGGGTGGGTTACCATTTCCTTCTCTAGGGGATCTTCCCGACCCAGGGATCGAACCTGGGTCTCCCGCATTGGAGGCAGACGCTTTAACCTCTGAGCCACCAGGGAAGCAAAGTAAAACCAATTGTTAGTTTTGTGCAGTGTTTCTATTCTTCTGTTAAGAATGAAAAACATATGCATAAATGAATTAGAAAATATGAACAGTGTAATTTTGGTGAGTTCACCTATGAATGAAATATGCCTATGTTTTCATTAGTAACTAGTATTGCCCAATATAAAGATGAAAAGTGTGTGCGTGCATGCTAAGTCACTTCAGTAATGTCTCACTCTTTGCAACACTATGGATGGTAGCCTGCCAGGCTCCTCTGTCCATGGAATTCTCCAGGCAAGAATACTGGAGTGAGTTGCCAAAAGATAAAAGGTAAAGTCAGGCCAATAATTTAAAATTTTAATTTTTCTTTACATAGATTCTAAAATATCAAGATATGACAAGGTAAGAGAGATCACAAAAGAAAAGGAAAACAAGTCTTTATATTTTAGTGCCCTTAATGGCCCTTTTACTCGCTTTTTTAGACACAATCTACATTTTGATTTTGCACTAGATTCCATGCTTTGCTTAGTTGACCCTGAATGCAGGACAATGTTTTAAATTATTAATTATTAGGACAAAATATCATTCCTAGTAATAACTAGATCCAACAGAAATACACTGACTATAAAATAGATGATTTTGGTATAAAAAATCTTATATGGTCTTCCTCTTCCTTCCAAACTAGGTTCTATACATGTAAGTCAGTTGGTTTATTCTGCCCAGTTCATATTCCAAGTTCACTATACATTAAAAATTAACCCTCACTTAGAATACTGGTTAATCAAAATCAAGTACAAGGAAGCATCAGTACCTTTGTCTTCAAGGGTCTGAGGTAAATGAGTGTTACATGGTATCTGAACTCAGATCCTGATATATCATTTTACTGTTTTTCTCCTTTGCTAGGAACACAATGTTTCAGAAAACATTGAGTGAATTACTTTGTCTTCTAGATTCTTCCCCTTGGGACCACCTCTCTGGGAACCAAACTTCCATGCTGTGATATGCTCATTAACCATAGAGCAGTCATATGTAAATGTTCTAACCAGCAGCCAGTCATTCACTGCCAGCTATGGGAGGAAGTCAGCTTGAATATTTCAGCCCAAAGCTTTCAGTTGATGGTAGGCTTAGGCAGCTAACCACTGGCAGCACACGAGAAATATCAAGTAAGTACTGTTACTCTTTCTAGAACTTTCCTGATTTCCAATCAAAATTATTATAGCTATTTAAATCCACTGAGTTTTGAGGCAATTTGTTATGTAACCATGAACAACCAGAACATCAAGTCTTGTAAACTTGAAAATAGCAGGTACAAAGTCCCGTTTAAATGCCCATACAGTTTCTACAGTCTATACAAATCGGTTAAAAAAACAACAACATGGTGAACTAATTAGGAGAATTTTTCCGGAAAAGGTGTCATTTGATTCCACAAGACAAGAAACTTGTCAATCAAAATTTTAAGAGAAAAACTATAGGTATACACAATTAAATACATGCTAGAATCATTAAGAGAATTTTTCTCAATCAGCATGTTTGAGGTTTCATTATTCATGACAGAAACATGTCATTCTTTCATAGTGAATTACTGCATGGTTACTTCCAAGAAAATAATCTAAATGAACACAGAAAATTTCCTCAAGGGTGGTTTATTAATTGCCCTCTAACTGTATCATTGTAGTCATAATGGAAGATTGAACAATTTTTCTTTCCATGGATTTTGTTGATCTCCTTGCCTTCTTTGTTAACATCAAAGAAGGACTTGCTTGATTACAATCTACTCGCCAAGAATCAGTAAAATTCTAATCTGAGCAACCACTATGTTTTTAGAAAGTCTTTTGAGAACAGAATAAAGCGAGCAGACAAGTAGAGCACACTGCTTGTTTGAACAGGGATGTATTCAATTCCCCAACTTGCAGTGTACTGAGATACCATAGAGATAAGCATGTAATCTCTTTATCTACTTCTAACAAGCAGAACTTTCTACCTTATTTGTAGGGATAATGTTCTCAGGCTCTACAGAAAAAAGGCAAGTTCAAAACCTTAAACAGCAACTGCAGCAAATACTAATTGAGAATGCAGCCACAAAGGCTTACTCCTTGGTTTGTTTCATAAACTTGGACTCAGAATATCAAGGGGGCTAAGTGTTCATATACCTTGCAGTTGGATTACTGTGAGTTTCTTTTGCTCTTTGAAATCAATTTAGTCTAGCAAATTTGGCTATAACACAAACATTTGTTGAGAAAACCTATATACCTCTATCTATCTGATCTCTTAGAATTCTAGAATGTGAGAATTGGAAATAAGAGAGATGCTACAGCTCTGTGGTTTTCAGACTCTGTTCCATGGAACTCTCTAGTTTTTCATATGTTCCAGAATTTTGGTTTAGCATTTATGTGTAAAACATACGTAATATATTTTCAAATTAAAATATGAATACTACACACATTAAAGATACCTACTGACTGTATCAGGCTTCCCTGGTGGCTCAGAGAGAAAAGAGTCTGTCTGCAGTATGGGAGACCCTGGTTCGATCCCTGGGTTGGGAAGATCCCCTGGAAATGGAAATGGCAACCTGCTCCTATATCCTTGCTTGAAAAATTCCACAGACGGAGGAGCCTGGCCGGCTATAGTCCATGGAGTCGCAAAGAGTTGGACAGGACTGAGCGACTTCACTTTCTTTCTTTCTTTCTTTTTTTTCCACTGAATGTATTAAAAACCTCAAAGCCTCCAAAGGGTGGGGTACTCTGAAGATCCCTCTTCTACCTGGGGTGTTTCAGAAGGCATCCTGGGGATCAGACTCATAACTTTGAAAATTTACCCACATTCGGGTTCTGAGAGGAGACATGAACACTAAATGCAGTGAGGTATTATGTATGGCATCCTGGGTGAAAAAGAGAGGTACACTGGGCTCTTCTGAGCATGCTGAGTAGCAGTCTCAACAGCTGTGGGGCAGAGACCATACCCTTGAGGCCCTGCCTTACAGTTTGTTGTTGTTGTTGCAGGTCAGACATTGTGTCAGAAAGTTTACACTGAAGTGAAGTGAAATGAAGTCGCTCAGTTGTGTCCGACTCTTTGTGACCCCATGGACGGTAGCCTACTGGGTTCCTCCATCCATGGGATTTTCCAGGCAAGAGTACTGGAATGGGTTGCCATTACCTTCTCCAGAAGATCTTCCTGACCCAGGGATTGAACCCGGGTCTCCCACATTGTAGGCAGACCCTTTACCATCTGAGGCACAAGCAAAGCCCATGCAGTTTTTATGCTTAGAAAGGATCATTCCTTTTCTTCTGCCATGCCTTTAGGGTTGGGTATTTTGGTAGCTCTTAGAGTGGAGTTAGACTGGGTTTCTGGTTTGTTATTGTGGTGATTACCCCCAGAATACCACAGGCTTCAAGACCCCTAGAGATGCTTTGAGTAGAGTAGGGGCTGGCTTTGCAGAGTTTTGATTAATGTCCCTCTGAATTCAGGTTTAGACCTTTCCCTCCTGATATGCTTCAGCGAGAGTCTCTTTTCCAGCTCCCCTGGAGGGACCTCACCACTGCTTCCTGTTGATGCTCCTCAGCCTAATAGAGAGGAGCAGGGGAAAGTCCTGAGTGGCTGGTCTTCAGTCTTGGGAAAGAACTGTGTTCCCAGCGTTATGGTGGAGCCTGTCCAGGGCCCCAGTTCTGCCTATCCTTGTAGTTCCTCCTGCATATATTCCTGCCTCTCTTCTGGGGGCTTCCCCAGTGGCTCCGCAGTAAAGAACCCTCCTGCCAAAACAGAGAGTGCAGCAGGAGCCACAGGTTTGATCCCTGGGTTGGGAAGATCCCCTGGAGAAGAAAATGGCAAACTGCCCCTCTATCTTGCCTGGAAAATCCCATGGACAGAGGAGCATGGGGGGCTATAGTTCAGGTTCAGTCCAGTCCTGGTCACAAAAGAGTCAGAAATGACCTAGCAACTAAACAACAAAAGACAACTTCTGGGAATATAATTACTTTTTTAAAAAAATTCCATTTTCCAGTACCCTAAGGATGACAGGTTCTGTCTTCTATACCCTACAAGTTGGAATCAACATTGCCAGAGAAATATCAATAACCTCAGATATGCAGATGACACCACCCTTATGGCAAAAAGTGAAGAGGAACTAAAAAGCCTCTTGATGAAAGTGAAAGAGGAGAGGAAAACAGTGGCTTAAAGCTCAACATTCAGAAAATGAAGATCATGGAATCTGGTCCCATCACTTCATGGCAGAGATAGGGAAACAGTGGAAAATGTCACACTTTACTTTTTTGGGCTCCAAAATCACTGCAGATGGTGACTGCAGCCATGAAATTAAAAGACGCTTACTCCTTGGAAGGAAAGTTATGACCAACCTGGACAGCATATTAAAAAGCAAAGACATTACTTTGCCAACAAAGGTCCGTCTAGTCAAGGGTATGGTTTTTCCAGTTGTCATGTATAGATGTGAGAATTGGACTGTGAAGAAAGCTGAGTGCCGAAGAATTGATGCTTTTGAACTATGGTGTTGGAGACGACTCTTGAGAGTCCCTTGGACTGCAAGGAGATCCAACCAGTCCAGTCAAAAGAAGATCAGTCCTAGGTGTTCATTGGAAGGACTGATGTTAAAGCTGAAACTCCAGTACTTTGGCCACCTCATGCGAGAATTGACTCATTGGAAAAGACTCTGATGCTGGGAGGGATTGGGGGCAGGAGGAGAAGGGGATGACAGAGGATGAGATGGCTGGAAGGCATCACCGACTCAATGGATGTGAGTTTGAGTGAACTCTGGAAGTTGATGATGGACAGGAAGGCCTGGTGTGCTGCAATTCATGGTGTGGCAAAGAGTTGGACATGACTGAGTGACTGAACTGAACTGAACTGATAACACTCAGGTTAAGAACTTTCCATCTAGGAGTTGAGAAGGGTTCAGGGGACTTCTAGGCCTCAACCACAGTAGCTATTCTTGCTGTCCCCCAGTCAGTTCCATGAGGGAAGATTTCTTAGGATCTACCACAGTCTTCCTTGTGAGAAGCTGGTGGAGGGCAATATACAAATGTCTGCATCTTGTGAACTACTCCTCATGTGAATCGCCCCCATATACACCATCCACTGGTTGACAGACTCCCAGATTCCCACACTTGACATCCACCAATTCATCAGCTAGTCTCAATTTATCCAATGTTGAAAGAAGTGAAATGCCTCAGTCCTTAGAACTGGCTGAGAGAAAAGAAGTTAAGACTAGAATATTGAAAAACTGCACTATCTACTTCCCACCTTCAATGAAGGTGAGCCATCATTTCTTTTCTTCAGTGTGTCTCATACCCATTTTCTTTTAACTTTATCTTGAAGAAGAATGATATGTTGAGAAATGCTAGTATGTATAGGTAAAAAGGAGTGAAGAAAAGATGAGGCCAAATCAAAAGGACATCTTCAACTTACTTGACCAGGTAATAGTTTCTGACTCTGGGGAGAGCCAAAGCTTCATGTATCATATGTTAGAGGGAGAACAGAGAAATTAAGAAAATTTCCTTCACATGTATTATTAATAATAAAAAATAAATTTATAGGGACAAGACTACAAACCCTATAAACTTATGGTGACTATCTCTAAAGGTAAAGTTTCAGAAATATTGACTGAGTGTTGCAAGAAGGAGAGGTAATGAACCCTGCAAAAATGGAAAGACCATATGCTCTAGGTCGGAGAAGGCAATGGCACCCCACTCCAGTACTCTTGCCTGGATAATCCCATGGATGGAGGAGCCTGGTAAGCTGCAGTCCATGGGGTCGCTAAGAGTCGGACATGACTGAGCGACTTCCCTTTCACTTTTCACTTTTTTGCATTGGAGAAGGAAATGGCAACACACTCAAGTGTTCTTGCCTGGAGAATCCCAAGGAGGAGCCTGGTGGGCTTCCGTCTATGGGGTGGCACAGAGTTGGACACGACTGAAGCGACTTAGCAGCAGCAGCAACAGCAGCATATGCTCTAGGTAAGCAAGTGATTCCATCTCATATATCCCTGCAGGTGCCTCTCTCTCTCCAGATTTTCTTTTAGTTATCTGCCCTGAGACTTCAGGGATAATTTCAAGAAAAGTCACAAACCTTCAGTCTGTCTTTTTCTTGTTATAATAGTTGGAGAAGCACTATTCCTGTGGTAGGTACTATGAGAAAGAAAAAAAAAAGATAAAGAAGACAGGAAAGAAAAATGCATTAAATGCATTCCTGACAAAGAAGAATGCATTAAAAGGGAAAGACAAAACCAAGATAAAACTACCACCAATTTGTACCCGAAAATTTTCTACAGAGATCACAATAAAGCTTTAAGAAAGAAATGACATTGAGTTGTCCTTAAAAACACAGGATTTTAAGAAATGGAGAAACAAGATCAGGACAATAAGAGAGAGAGAACGGAATAAATAAAACGAGTTAAAAGGATTTAGAAGAGCTCAGCTTAGGTGGAGAGTAGGGTTCAGGAAGAGAACAGTGGAAACAAGGCTGAAAAGGGGATTGGGAGTAATATTATGCAGGCCTTCAAACACCAGGTTATAGTTTGCATTTTTGATGTCTGTCACTATACATCAAACCAACTTAGGGGAACCCTTTTATAGCGTGCAGAGTATCTATTTCTGGAAACCAATAGGTAAGCCCAAAGACATCCAGCATTACAAGAAAGCAAAGGAAAAGGCAGGTGTTTTCCACCTATTCAAAAACTTTGAGTGTTTTCCTTAGACCCAAATACGTGTGATTTGCAATGGATGTCCTTTTCTGGCCAGATTCTGACTATATACCAACTTATTTTTAGAAAGTTCATCTCCTTCCTCCATAAACATGCTGGGCTGAATCTCATGCCCTGTGTATGCCCAGTAGATGGGTTAATAAGACAATAACACTTTATGCAGAGGCTATTCCTGATACTTGTTTCTTATCTATGCGATCATGCATAACTCTCTGAATAAAGTAGAGCAGTATTGTTCCAGGGCTCATTCAAGCACAAAATAGACTTCCAGTGAATTACAGCAGGCTCCTGCTTAAAGAACTATTTGTTTAGATGTTTCTTGAAAGAGTTGAACCAATACTTTGCACACTTTAGTAGACCAGTTTATACAGCCTGGGATTTATGGAGTTGGATTAAAGCTTATCTTGAGGCATTAGTGGGGCATGTCAGTTGCTATGCCCCACAGCAGTGTCTAAAGAGTGATTCAAGGGGAAGTTGAAGAACTGCCCCCATTGTTGACTAAAAAGAAAGACATCTCCTCTAGAGAAACAATGGAACCAAGACCTAGTAAGAAAGAAATGTCCATCTGTTTCATCTGCATTTTCATTAAGGCTTTACCACTTTCAAACTCCTCTGTTAAATAGAAATCGCAGGAGTAGTATCATTTAATAAACCAAATCCCTTCTTTATGGGGCTTAGTTTATATAGTGGCTTACAACTTCCTCAACTCATTTGAGGGATGATGTATCTAATTAATACCAGTAGCTCAAAAACTACATTGTGGTGAAAATGAAATAGATGGGAGGAGGGGGAGGAAGAGGGAGAAGATTTCAAGTAATTATATCTAACATACTGATTGCTAGATATGTTAGATCTTGTTCCTGATTAATTTCAGATCAGGAACTTCTTATTGCCAAATTCAGACTCAAATTGAAAAAAATAGGGAAAACCACTAGACCATTCAGGTATGACCTCAATCAAATCCCGTATGATTATACAGTGGAAGTGAGAAATAGATTTAAGGGCCTAGATCTGATAGATAGAGTGCCTGATGAACTATGGAATGAGGCTCATGACATTGTACAGGAGACAGGGATCAAGACCATCCCCATGGAAAAGAAATGGAAAAAAGCAAAATGGCTATCTGGGGAGGCCTTACAAATAGCTGTGAAAAGAAGAGAGGCGAAAAGCCAAGGAGAAAAGGAAAGACATCAGCGTCTGAATGCAGAGTTCCAAAGAAGAGCAAGGACAGATAAGAAAGCCTTCCTCAGCAATCAGTGCAAAGAAATAGAGGAAAACAACAGAGATCTCTTCAAGAAAATTAGAGATACCAAGGGAACTTTTCATGCAAAGGTGGGCTTGATAAAGGACAGAAATGGTATGGAGCTAACAGAAGAAGAAGATATTAAGAAGAGGTGGCAAGAATACACAGAAGAACTGTACAAGAAAGATCTTCATGACCAAGATAATCACAATGGTGTGATCACTCACCTAGAGACAGACATCCTGGAATGTGAAGTAAAGTGGGCCTTAGAAAGCATCACTACAAGCAAAGCTAGTGGAGGTGATGGAATTCTAGTTGAGCTAATTCAAATCCTGAAAGATGATGCTGTGGAAGTGCTGCACTCAATATGCCAGCAAATTTGGAAAACTCAGCAGTGGTCACAGGACTGGAAAAGGTCCGTTTTCATTCCAGTCCCAAAGAAAGGCAATGCCAAAGAATGCTCAAACAACCGCAAAATTGCACTCATCTCACATGCTAGTAAAGTAATGCTCACAATTCTCCAAGCCAGGCTGCAGCAACACATGAACCGTGAATTTCCAGATGTTCAAGCTGGTTTTAGAAAAGGCAGAGGAACCAGAGATCAAATTGCCAACATCAGATGGATCATCGAAAAAGCAAGACAGTTCCAAAAAAACATCTCTTTCTGCTTTATTGACTATGCCAAAGCATTTGACTGTGTGGATCACAAGGAACTGTGGAAAATTCTGAAAGAGATGGGAATACCAGACCACCTGACCTGCCTCTTGAGAAACCTGTGTGCAGCTCAGGAAGCAACAGTTGGAACTGGACATAGAACATCAGACTGGTTCCAAATAGGAAAAGGAGTATGTCAAGGCTGTATATTGTCACCCTATTTATTTAACTTAAATGCAGAGTACATCATGAGAAACGCTGGACTGGAGGAAGCACAGGCTGGAATCAGGATTGCTGGGAGAAATATCAATAACCTCAGATATGCAGATGACACCATCCTTATGGCAGAAAGTGAAGAGGAACTAAAAAGCCTCTTGATGAAAGTGAAAGAGGAAAGTGAAGAAGTTGGCTTAAAGCTCAACATTCAGAAAACTAAGATCATGGCATCCGGTCCCATCACTTCATGGGAAATAGATGGGGAAACAGTGGAAACGGTGTCAGACTTTATTTTATTGGGCTCCAAAATCACTGCAGATAGTGATTGCAGCCATGAAATTAAAAGACACTTACTCCTTGGAAGGAAAGTTATGACCAACCTGGATAGTATATTAAAAAGCAGAGATATTACTTTGACAACAAACATCTATCTAGTCAAGGCTATGGTTTTCCAGTTGTCATGTATGGATGTGAGAGTTGGACTGTGAAGAAAGCTGAGTGCCGAAGAATTGATGCTTTTGAACTGTGGTGTTGGAGAAGACTCTTGAGAGTCCCTTGGACTGCAAGGAGATCCAACCAGTCCATTCAAAAGGAGATCAGTCCTGGATGTTCACTGGAAGGACTCATGCTATAGTCGAAACTCCAGTACTTTGGCCACCTCATGCGAAGAGTTGACCCATTGGAAAAGCCTCTGATGCTGGGAGGGATTAGGGGCAGGAGGAGAAGGGGACGACCAAGGATGAGATAGCTGGATAGCATCACAGATGAGATGGACATGAGTTTGAGTAAACTCCGGGAGTTGGTGATGGACAGGGAGGCCTGACATGCTGTGATTCATGGGGTCGCAAAGAGTCAGACATGACTGAGAGGCTGAATTGAACTGAACTGAATTTTAAATATTGTCATTGAGCCTCTTAACTTATTACTATTACCTTTATAAGAAGCATTGAGGATTAAAGACTTGGTATTTTCTTAAAATACTTATCAGGAAGTGACAAAATCTATATATACACTACTACCTGTACACATTTTCATCCACTGTATTCCACAGTATTTCCATTTCCATCCACTGTATTATTCTGCCTCCTACTGGGAAAAGAAGCATGCCATGATAACGCTTCTGAGGTGCTTGATACATCAAAATGAGATTACTGAGAATTATTAGCAGCTATTTTTTCCTTATGTGTATTAGGCATGCATATTTTATTTTAGCTTAAAAAAGAATGAAATATTAAAGAATGATGCTATAGACAAAAAAGAGTGAAGAGTAAACAATGATACACCAAACAGACTATTTCATCCTACCTTATTTAACTAGGTTTCCTCCCTGTGATGTAATATTTACTAAGATTTAATACGTGATTCCTGAGAAATGAAGCTTTTTGTGGATCAGTAGTTTGGAAAAGACAGTGAAATTAAGGGAACACTTCAAATATATTATATTTAAAACATGTAGTCAGCAAGATTATAAATCCTACAAATCCAGGGTGATTCAGTTCAGTTCAGTCACTCAGTCATGTCCAACTCTTTGCGACCCCATGAACAGCAGTACACCAGGCCTCCCTGTCCATCACCAACTCCCAGAGTTTACACAAACTCATGTCCGTTGAGTCAGTGATGTCATCCAAGCATCTCATCCTCTGTCATCCCCTTCTCCTGCCCTCAATCTTTCCCAGCATCAGGGTCTTTTCCAATGAGTCAGTTCTTCACATCAGGTGACCAAATATTGGAGCTTCAGCTTCAACATCAGTCCTTCCAATGAATATTCAGGACTGATTTCCTTTATATCCTTGCTGTCCAAGGGACTCTCAAAAGTCTTCTCCAACACCACAGTTCAAAAGCATCAATTCTTTGGGGCTCAGCTTTATTTATAGTCCAATTCTCACATCCATACATGACTACTGGAAAACCATAGCCTTGACTAGATGGACCTTTGTTGGCAAAGTAATGTCTCTGCTTTTTAATATGCCATCTAGGTTGGTCACAACTTTCCTTTCAAGGAGTAAGTGTCTTTTAACTTCATGGCTGCAGTCACCATCTGCAGTGATATTGGAGCCCAATAAAATAAAGTCAACCACTGTTTCTACTGTTTCCCCATCTATATGGCACGAGGTGATGGGACCAGATGCCATGATGATGTTTTCTGAATATTGAGCTTTAAGCCAACTTATTCACTCTCCTCTTTCACTTTCATCAAGAGGCTCTTTAGTTCTTCACTTTCTGCCATAAGGGTGGTGCCATCTGCATATCTGAGGTTATTGATATTTCTCCCAGCAGTCTTGATTCCAGCTTGTGCTTCCTCCAGCTCAGCGTTTCTCATGATGTACTCTACATATAAGTTAAATACGCAGGGTGACAATATACAGCCTTGACATACTCCTTTTCCTATTTGGAACCAGTCTTTTGTCCCAAGTCCAGTTCTAACTGTTGCTTCTTGACCTGCATACAGATTTCTCAAGAGGCAGGTCAGGTGGTCTGGTATTCCCATCTCTTTCAGAATTTTCCACAGTTTATTGTGATCCACACAGTCAAATGCTTTGGCATAGTCAATAAAGCAGAAATAGATGTTTTTCTGGAACTCTCTCAGTTTTTCCATGATCCAGTGGATAGTGAAGTGAAAAATCCCTTAGTCATGTCCAACTCTTTGCGATTCTATGAACTTTAGTCTGCCAGGTTCCTCTATCAATGGAATTCTCCAGGCAAGAATACTGGAGTGGGTAGCCGTTCCCTTCTCCAGAATTTCTGAATAACTAGGTATTATAATAGATGCTAAGATTATACACATTTGGAATAATAGCCCTTGCCCTCAAGGGGCTCACACTCTCAGTACATATATCAAATAATTATGTTCTACACCCTGGACTAATACTACATATCAATTATATTCCAATAAGAGTGGGAAAAAATTAAAGAATAGATTCATATTCTCTAAGTGAAAGTAGATACTATGAAACTACAAAAAAAATTCCATAAAAATTTGGAAATATCAAAAACACCACCATGTTAAATGAACAAATCAATTATAAAACACTTATAACAATAAGTTTGAACTTAAAATAATAATAATAAAACACTTATAAAACCAATGCACTGAAATACATATTTTAATACAACAAATTGAATATTATATAATACTGTAAGCAATGTAAAATAAAATAAATTTGTAAAAACAAAATACTATGTGAGTATAGCTTAGGCTAGAGATTATTCTTCAGTTTAATCCAGAAAACCTGCACATGCAGAGATATTGGACTTCCAAGGGCAATTCTGGGAAAAAAGAGTAAGCATATTACAGATTCCCAGAAAGCTTTCTGCAGATACGCTTTGTGTAAATGATAACAGTATCCATATACAGAAATTACAGACAAATAATAAACATTATGCATGTGATTTAGCCCTGATGTCTTTTAAAAACAATGACAGTATTATCAGAAAGGTCTAATCATGAAGAATTAAAAGCAAAGCAAGAGTGACTCTTCAATTACAGAAATGAACAGCCCAGGAAGCTAGATCCCACATTTCTAAATTTGCTTCAACACCCTCATTCATGGAGACAATTCCTTTTCAATTAAAAGGCTCTCTCTTTCCAAGTTAAATTTAGCAATGAGAAAGATTTATATTGGATTTTGTGAGGCAGGCATGGTTACCTTCTGCCTGAAAAGACAAATAGCTCTACTGATATAGATTCTATATGTTATTAATAACTGATAGGGACTTTGTGAGGAAAAAAACCCAACCTGCTTCTATGCATACACAATATTTGCAAACTCATTTCAAATAAGAGCCAGTGGAGAGGCGGAGTGAAGGGCATCTGACATCTTCTGCAAACAGGTAGCAAGGTGAATCTTTAAGATAGCTGGATTTCAGAAGAAGTGAGGAGGAAAAATGATCCCTGATGAAAAACTTTTCACTTTTTTGCTAATATCAAGGAAAGTTCAACAATAAATAAATGAAGGGAGAAAGAAAATAAATATTGAATAAACAACTTACTGAAAACAGACCAAGACATTTGGCGAGACTCTGAAAGCCATTGGATATCTGAAAAGGAAACAGAACTGACAGTCCTTTACTCACCATAATGGAAACATGTTTACTAAACACACTGACAAAGTGATGACGCCATCCCCAAAATAAATGCAGTGTATTATGTTATCTGACAGCATTCTCCATGTACATGATATTTTATGTATGAAAATTATATAGGGAACAATTGCACATCTGCTTCTGTGTTCTTATAAATAATGAAGGGGAACTATTTCTTGATGATGTAGCCTCTCATGAATTTGCTCAGATCAAACCAATTGTGACCCAATTTTTCAAAGTGTCAAAGGCCACCCTTCAGCTCAAGTTGTGATGTAAAATATTTATGGGATTGGCCAAGGGAGAGGGACTAAAAGTCCTTCAATTAGAAATATTGTGTCCTACTAATATGAAGGGTAGAACACTGGAGCATTACATAGCTCCTATCATAGCATTACAGCTGCCTAGTAAGAAAGAAATGACTTTATTCATCAGAAAAACTGATCAAAGGTCAATACTCCTCTTTTATCAGACAACCAAAATAGACCTTGCATGTGGATCAGGTCATGCGGAATCGAGTGCAAGGAGACCTCCTAACATGTATTCAGCCTGATCCAGTCAAGTCATAATTTAGAAATAAAGTAGAGCTCTACAGATCAGTAGTGCCCTGTGGCTTTCTTAGAGCATGAAAGTTCTGTAAACTTGCTTCAGTAGTCTTTGGTAGCATCTAAAAAGGGGAGGCCGTCGTCTCCTTTTTAACCAAAGCAACTCTGTCCTTAGGTGTATGATGTATCACAAAATTTTCACTTGAAGAAGGATTCTAGGGATGTAAAAAGTTTGAAACCAACTGGACAATATCTCGTGAAGCATCGTGTAGCACTTATTAGAAGTCACAAACCAATCACTGAGAGAGAGGAAATCAAATCCACATCTCCTGACTGTAATGCCAGTATGTGTGCATGTGTGTGAGTGAGTGTTGGGGTGATGATTTGTTTGTTTGGTATTATTATTTATTGTAGGTCAGTGGTGTTTAACTTTGCCTTGAGTTTGATTCACTTGGGGAGCCTATGCCCAGGACACAACTGAGTGTTACATTCAAAACCTCTACAGATAGGACCCAGGTGTCTGTGTGTTTTTGTTTTTTTTTTTTTTTTAAGCATCCCAAGTGTTCCCAACAGGTAACCAAGGTGGAAAATCAGGGGCTTTGGCAGAAATTTTGAAATTATCAATACATTTTTAAGCTCATTTTATCAATAAATGTGCCTGGAGTTTGATTTCCTGCTCTGATATGCATCAGCTGTCAAAACTCAGGAATGAAGTGATGTCTTGTGGTCTGTTTTTTCATGTGTAACAGGACGGGTATGGAGAAGGTCAGTTGTTTTCCAATTGTGTTCTTGGGAAGCATATGATTTCGGAAGGGTACAAAAGGGTTAAGAGATGCAATAATAGATAAGATTCAGTAACTCTTCACCAATTTTTATATTTCTCCATAAAATATTTTCAATTGAGCTTTTCTTTGAAGAAAAAAATGCTACACTACAGCTTTTCAAGGTTTTAAGATTGCAGAGCTAGAAAACGTCTAAGATGCTTTTAAAATTTAGCATCCAGGTATTATAGAATTTTACAAAAAACTAGTCAATTTAGTCATTCTAAGGTCAGAATTCTAGAACTGGTGTTTTCAGCTCCCTAATTTTCACCAATGTTTTCATCATACACTGGGAGCAAGGGCGATAGAAGGAAGGTTAGTGCTAGTCTATCAAGTGCCTACATTAAGCAGCCTTCCTTCCAGATGCCTAAATAACTAATAGGGAGTAATCATCTCAGTTTTCTCCAAGAACTGTTCCAGTTTTGGTAATGAAAATCTGGTGTCCCAGCAAACCCCTCAGTCATGGGTAAACTGGGACAGTTGGTCATCTATGACTAGCAGACAGATTTGGGTGGCTTCATTCCATTTTTAACTTCATCCCACAATCTCTGGGTATGCTCATTAAATGGAACAGATGAACCCTGGGTGGATGAGTCAATATAACCCAGAAAGGATCTACATCATTTCATCTGAAGGTCTCTAAGAGGGTCTGCAAGTATCAACAGTAGCTTATGTCTAGAGAAGAATGCTGTAATAATCCATTACACTTGGATAGCATTTAATATGTGAGAGCATTTCTAGAAGCTCTGTTCTACTTAAGTGATCTTTGCATATTTTGCAAAACAAAAGATTTAAATTGTATCCATCTTCATACCATCCTCATGAAGTCAGCACATTTTCCATTAGTCTCTAAATGATATATCCATTTCCACCAATCAGTATACACTTAAAATGCTATTTTCTTCCCTTCTTGCTTTTTCTCTCATGTTTCTAGCTTACCCTTCTTACTTTCATTTCTTGTAATGTGACAAGTGAACTCCGGGAGATGGTGATGGACAGGGAGGCCTGGCGTGCTGCGATTTATGGGGTCGCAAAGAGTCGGACACGACTGAGCAACTGAACTGAACTGAACTGAACTGAATGTGACTCAACCCTTGGATATTTCTGCTGTGGCAGGAAGTCTTCATGCCTCATGGGATGTTTTCTCCTTCCTCGATCAGGGTAGCAACAGTAATAGCTGTCATTTACTGAGGACTTACTCTGAACCAGGCACTGTGTTAAACAGCCTTAAGTACATCACCTTATTTGATCTTCACAATTCTAAGGGACTAATACTTATATCCTTCTTTTGATGGTGACCAAAAAGTGGCTTTGAGACATCAAGGATCTGGCAGAAATTCCCATGGAAAATGGCAAAGTTAGGATTTGAGTTCCTGGCCCTCTCTTTCCACCATATCAGTTATCACACTAATTTGTCTTCCCCAAAATATTTTTGCTGCTATATGCTATTACTTGGTCCTAAAACATTTGCCAATTGCTTCCAAAAATCCCTATTCAAAACCACATTATGGTAAACTCAGTAGATGTTGTATTTCCCATAGAACAGGTAAGATGACAGAGACACAGACTTTCCTAAGAATCAAAAGTATATTACTAAGAACCAAGACTTAACTCATTTCACTCTTTAAGATATTTATAAAATCAAATTTAGTTTACCCCTGGGAGGTTTGGGAATCTATATTAGGAGCTTATGAGTTTTCCTAGACATAGGTACTTATATTTTGTGTCATAAGCATAATAATCACTAGAGTTAGTCGTGTAAGCATGTTTGAAATCCTCTATCAGTGTGGTTAATAGAATTTTTTGTAAAGATAAAAATATTCTATATGCAATGGTCTAATATGGAAGATGCTAGCCATATGTGGTTCTTAAGTGTTTAAAATGTGGTTAGTTTATGGGGGAACAAAATAATAATGCTTAATGTTAATTAATTTAAAGTCAATGTCAATAGACCCATATGTCTAACTGGTATCATACTGGAGAAATCAACATCTAGATCAGAGGTCTGCAAACTTACAGCCACAGAAAAGCAAGTTTAGGTAGAACACAGCTACTTTCATTTATTATAGATTGTCCTAGTAACTCAAAAGCAGTCACAGACAAAGTCAAGCAGTTGCAATGGAGCTGTATGATCCTCAAAGACTAAAATATTTATTACTCGGCTTTTAACAGGGGAAAAAAAGTTGCTGATCTCTGGTCTAGTTGGCTACCTGAGGCCTATCTTTGCATTTGTGTCCATAGTGGCCTTTATGCCACTTTCCTTATGCATCTTAATGTGAAAAAGGAAAGAAGATGGGCAGTTTATTCAAAGCACTATAGTATAGACATGCCAAATGCCTACTAATCTGCATTGTAGCAGTTAGTATGATATTCACATAACAATGGATATCCTGAGTCACTCTCAATTTTGTGCCAGTTTACCACAGATTCTTAATAGAAAATGTGGTAGTAAATACACCAAGAAGAATTTTTCTGTCCCTAATTTACTCATTAATTATACAGGGTATTAATTGAATTGAGCTTCCCTAGTGACTCAAACAGTAAAGAATCTACCTGCAATGTGGGAGACACAGGTTCAATCCCTGGGTTGGGAAGATACTCTGGAGAAGGAAATGGCCACCCACTCCAGTATTCTTGCCTGGAGAATTCCATGGACAAAGGAGCCTGGTGGACTACAGTCTATGGGATTGCAAAGAGTCTGACACTACTGACCTGAGTGACTAACACTTTAACTTCTTTCTTTAATTTAATTTGAATTTTAATAGCACTGTAACATTAACTATATCTTCAATTGAACCTGACCATTGTAGGGAATTATCTTAAAATCGGCACTTTTAATGACTGGTCAGTGATGAATCTGAATGCCCTGAACACAGCTAAAAAAAATCTTAAAGTTAGAAATGTTTTATATCAGCCAGCAGTCCCCAACATTTTTGGCACCATGGACAAGTTTCATGGAAAACAATTTTTTCAAGGCCAGGTGAGGGAAAGGTATGGTTTGGGGATGATTCAAGCACATTACATTTATTGTGTACTTTTTTTCTATTATCATTACATCATCTCCACCTCAGATCATCAGGCATTAGATCTTGGAGCTTGGGGACCCTTGTTTTATACTACACACTAGGCAGACAGACATTAGAAATATTCAAGAAAAAAAAAGTACCAAAATAGACTTGAGTTTCTATATTTCCATTATTATCTTCAACATGAGCATTCTGTTTTAACCAAACATGATCATTTACCTCGTTTAATTAGTGATGGTAATTTGAATTTCATAAAACTTGTACCTTTGTTTGCAATTACCATATATATATTCAAATTTGTAGGTAAAGAAAAAAATAAAGGCAGACAATAGAAAACAGGTGAAAGAATAGAAAACAGCACAACACTGACAAGGATTTCAAGAAGCCCTCAGAGCTTAAGAATCTTCTGATGAGGATGCCTCACAGAGACCCCTCCCCGAACTCTCTTCTCATTCTCTCTGGAAGTAGGCTAAATGGAGAATAAATGTGAAATTGTTAGTGGTAAAGAATCCCCCTGCCAATGCAGGAGATGCAACAGAGGTGGGTTTGATCCCCGGGTTGGGAAGATCCTCTGGAGAAGGAAATGGCAACCCACTCTAGTATTCTTGCCTGAAAAATTCCATGGACAGAGAAGCCCGGTGGGCTCCAGTACATGGGGTCACAAAGAGTTAGACATGACTGAGTGCACGTGCACACACGCAAACACACATTTTATAATTAACTATTTTGTATAAAATATCTTTATTTTCTGTTTGTAAAATCTTTTGAGATGTTTAGATGACAGAAACAGTATCAAAACAAAGGTGTCATTATGGTTAATAAAATTGCATGAATGCAAAAGTGACCTGGGGTGGGTAGAAAAAATAGACAGCTTTAGTTTTCAGACTAAAGCAAACAGTACTAGCCATTGAGCCTTTTTTACAACCTCCACTTTGTTGACTAGATTAAAAGTATATTTGGACCTCTGTCATAGCCATAATCAGCCTATACAATCACAAGCAAAGGTAAGAAAGAATCCCACTCTGTTGCCATAATCCCTTCACAGGCCCTCCAAGGGGCAATGCATTTTCAACAATCCCTACTATTCATCGGTATAAATAAGAAATCAGAAACATTGTCAATAGATATTCAAAAAAAATAGATATTCAGCTCTTAAAGTTATAAAATTATTATATGAAAAAATTATCTAAATTTCTATGTTTTTTGTCTCCTTCTTTGCCAGTATAATTCAGGATCACACTTGACTGGCAGACATTAGAACATTAGTCTATATTTCCAATTATAACATTTGATAATAAGTGTGATCACTTAGTTATATATTAATATTTAGAGTTGAGTGATCAATAAACTGTGGAAAACTCTGAAAGAGATGGGAATACCAGACCACCTGATCTGCCTCTTGAGAAACCTGTATGCAGGTCAGGAAGCAACAGTTAGAACTGGACATGGAACAACAGACTGGTTCCAAGTAGGAAAAGGAGTACATCAAGGCTGTATATTGTCACCCTGCTTAGAAACGCTGGACTGGAAGAAGCACAAGCTGGAATAAAGATTGCCAGGAGAAATATCAATAACCTCAGATATGCAGATGACACTACCCTTATGGCAGAAAGTGAAGAAGAACTAAAAAGCCTCTTGATGAAAGTGAAAGAGGAGAGTGAAAAAGTTGGCTTAAAGCTCAACATTCAGAAAACTAAGATCATGGCATCTTGTCCCATCACTTCATGGGAAATAGATGGGGAAACAGTGGAAACAGTGTCAGACTTTATTTTCTGGGGCTCCAAAATCACTGCAGATGGTGACTGCAGCCATGAAATTAAAAGACGCTTACTCCTTGGAAGAAAAGTTATGACCAACCTAGATAGCATATTCAAAAGCAGAGACATTACTTTGCCAACAAAGGTCTGTCTAGTCAAGGCTATGGTTTTTCCTGTGCTCATGTATGGATGTGAGACCTGGATTGTGAAGAAAACTGAGCACTGAAGAATTGATGCTTTTGAACTGTGGTGTTGGAGAAGACTCTTGAGAGTCCCTTAAATTGCAAGGAGATCCAACCAGTCCATTCTGAAGGAGATCAGCCCTGGGATTTCTTTGGAGGGACTGATGCTAAAGCTGAAACTCCAGTACTTTGGCCACCTCATGTGAAGAGTTGACTCATTGGAAAAGACCCTGATGCTGGGAGGGATTGGGGCCAGGAGGAGGAGATGACAGAGGATGAGATGGCTGGATGGCATCACGGACTCAATGGATGTGAGTCTGAGTGAACCTGGGAGTTGGTGATGGACAGGGAGGCCTGGTGTGCTGTGATTCATGGGGTCACAAAGAGTTGGACATGACTGAGTGCCTGAACTGAACTGAACTGATGAAGAATTGATCCTTTTGAACTGTGGTGTTGGAAAGACTCTTGAGAGTCCCTTAGACTGTAACAAAATCCAACCAGTCAATCCTAAAGGAAATCAGTCCTGAATATTCATTGGAAGGACTGATGCTGAAGCTGAAACTCCAAAACTTTGGCCACCTGATGAAAATAAATGACTAATCAGAAAAGACCCTGATGGTGGGAAAGATCGAAGGCGGGAGTAGAAGGGGATGGCACAGAATGAGATGGTTGGATGACATCACCAATGCGATGGACACAAATTTGAGGTCCAGGAGTTGGTGATGGATAGGGAATCCTGGTGTGCTGCAGTCCATGGGGTCACAAAGTATCAGACATGACTGAGCTACTGAACTGAACTGAATAATATCCAAAGTAATTTAAGAAATAAGATCTAAAAAGGTGTTAGCTACAACTTCGTCTTAGTGAATTTCTAATGTGTTAGGAGCTAAGGGAAAGAGAACACAGAGAAAGGGAAATACAAACCTATTTCTTGAGTTCACAGTTGATACTAGTCTTCTACTGAAGTCTCATCAAATGAATGTCTGAACCCTCTCAAAGAAAGTAAGAACCATGTTACAAGTTAGCTGACTCATTTGTGATATCAGACATCATTTAATCCTGCAGTCCTAACCTTTTAAGACCCAGTAGGTAAAGCTGGCATCTTGGAAGCAAATCTATGACTAACTTCTGCTGAAAAATCTCTTTCTCATAGTAAGGAGGAAGAACATCCTCTAAAGATTCTTACATACTAATCACTCCACTTTGGAGATGTTTCCTTTATACACTGCTAATTAAAGGAAAAAGTCTGGGTTATTCAACTGCATATATTAAGCCTGATTGATGTTAATCCTTTTTATATTTAATAAATCTCCAAATCATTTCTATTTAAGACTTCATCATGTCAGGAGTAGGAAATGTTTATAGCTCTCAAAAAATGCCCAAGGGAAAAACAAATCCGCACACATGTAGAAAAACACACACTCATATTGAAATAGGAAGAGACTTCTAATGCAGTAAATCTACAAATAAAATATACCCCAAATTATTGATGGTACAATAAGAAAGCAAAGCTTCATTAACCTTTATATGTATATGCAGAGGTCACATTGCATATATATTCAACTTAGAAAAAAATATTCCAATTATTAACCACCCCAAAATACAGTGATAGATTTTTTTGTGAGCTCTGTGATTTCAAGACTCTTAGGCTGAATTGGCATGGCAGTGTGGGTTAGCTATTCAGTAGCTCTCATCCACTGAAATAGAGAAACTATTAATAAGGATGCAGTTAGAACCAAACATGGAACAACAGAGTGGTTCCAAATTGGGAAAGGAGTATGTCAAGGCTGTATATTGTCACCCTGATTATTTAACTTTTATGCATGCTAAATGCTGGACTGGATGAAACACAACCTGGGACCAAGATTGGAGGAAGAAATATCAATAACCTCAGATATGCAGATGATACCACCGTTATGACAGAAAGCAAAGAGGAACTAAAGAGCCTCTTGATGACGGTGAAAGAGGAGAGTGAAAAAGCTGGCTTACAACTCAACATTCAAAAAATGAACAATCATGGCATCCAGTTCCACCGCTTCATGGCAAATAGATGGGGAAACAATGGAAATAGTGAAAGACTGTATTTTCTTGGGATCCAAAATCATTGCAGATGGGGACTGCCGCCATGAAATTAAAATACACCTGCTCCTTGGAAGAAAAACTATGACAAACTTAGACAGCACATTAAAAAGCAGAGACATTATTTTGCCAATAAAGTTCTGCATAGTCAAAGCTATGGTAATTATTTATGGATGTGGGAGTTGGACTATTAAGAAAGCTGAGCACCAAGAATTAATGCTTTTGAACTGTGGTGCTGGAAAAGACTTGAATGTGCCTTGGACTGTAAGGTGATCAAATCAGTCAATCCTAAAGGAAATCAGTCCTGAATATTCATTGAAAGGACTGATGTTGAAGCTGAAGTGCCAATACTTTGGCCACCTGACATGAAGAACTGACTCACTGAAAAAGACCCTGATCCTGGGAAAGACTGAAGGCAGGAGGAGAAGGGGACGACAGAGGATGAGATGGTTGGATGGCATCACCGACTCTATGGACATGAATTTGAGTAAGCTCCAGGAAATGGTGAAGGACAGGGAAGCCTGGAGTGCTGCAGTCCATGGGGTTGCAAAGATTCGGACACGACTGAGCAACTGAACAACAACAGATTTGTCACTCTTTTCCTCAAGAATCATGTCTATATCCTCTTTATTTGGATCTGTATGGTGTGTGACTGCTTTGGCTAATAAAATACAGTGAAAATGATTCATGGCAGCTTCTAGACCCAGGTCTTGAGCCAATGGCAACATTCATTTTCTGTCTTCTGGAATATTTACTCTTGGAACCATCTTGTCATGCACTGAGGAAGTCCATGTGCAGTCACCAGCCTCGAATCCTCATAAAATTGCAAGCCATGTAAGTAACCTAAGCTGGAGGTGGATTCTCCAGCTTGCGCTGACACTGCATGGAGAAGAGAGGAGTCATGCCCTTCGGTCCTGTTCAAATTGAAGACTGTGAGCAAAATAAATGGCTGCTGTTGTTCAAATCACTAAGATTTGAGTGGACAATGGGTTATAAGCAGAAGAGACACTTGTCACTTTCAGGCCACAAAAAGTAACAGCTACTGTAATAGACCTTTTCGATCTATCTACTCTCCTGTCAAGAGGGTTTGTAGGAGATGAATGTGGAGATGGAGGAAACAGCATGGGAAACTCTAGATTCCCAGGTAGCTACACAAAAGGAAATTGTCCTGGAATAGCAGCCAGAGCTGCAACAGACTTTTTGCTGGAAAGTGTTAATGCTATTTTGTGATGAAATATAATTTAAGGTCATGTGTTACCATAGTAAAGCCATGCCCCACTCCTGATTGTTACAATATCAATTTCATTCTTCATAGAGAATAAGAATTGCAACATACAAAAATAGGCTTTCAAAACAAGTTATAAGGGAATATTATTTTGGTGAACAGTGAGGATTTTACAGTCAATATCTAGAGAAGGCAATGGCACCCCACTCCAGTACTCTTGCCTGGAAAATTCCATGGGCAAAGGAGCCTGATAGGCTGCAGTCCATGGGGTCGCTAAGAGTCGGACACGACTGAGCGACTTCACTTTCACTTTCATGCATTGGAGAAGGAAATGCCAACACACTCCAGTGTTCTTGCCTGGAGAATCCCAGGGACGGGGGAGCCTGGTGGGCTGCCATCTATGGGGTCACACAGAATTGGACACAACTGAAGCGACTTAGCAGCAGCAGCAGCAGCATACAAGCTAGGAGGGGGGAAGAAGCTGACTTTGTGTCTCCATGAATATCCGTAATTGTTTCTGGACTATCAAATTCAACTCAAAAATAACTTTCATTAGGAAGCAGATGCAATATTTCTGATAAGTCATCCCAAACCAAACTGGAACAACTGAAAAATCCTTAACCAGTACTTTGATTCTATCTTTTTAATGACAGGAATTTTCCAAAAATAAAGTCCTTCCCTGAATGTTTTATTGAAACTTTTAAAAGACATTTTAGGATGGGAAACACATGTACACCCATGGTGGATTCATGTCAATGTATGGCAAAACCAATACAATATTGTAAAGTAAAATAAATAAATAAATAAAAGACGTTTTTCTGTTATTAAAAAAAAACAACACTAAAATTGTGAGACACTGGAAAGGGTGTCAGGCAGTGGTAAGAATAAGCTACTTAAAAATTTTTTTAAATGTGCAGAATTAAGAAGGCCCTGATTTTTCAAAATGTTCCATGATTATAATAAAAATTATACTGTTGATATAGTTTTAGACCAAAAAAAGGAAGTAAAAATCTCACTGGAGAATTTTTTTCCTGGAGAATAAGATTCATGGTACTAATAAGCAACATGGATACTGGTATTCCTGATTGCTGAATTTTTGCTTCTCCTGCTCCTATCTACATCTCAATAAGAGGAATCTGCATTTACCCCATATCTGACTTCTGCTTTGGTGGGGCTTAAATTCCAACTCTTTTCCCTAGCTCTGTGCACCTGCGGCACTCTCAGCTCTGCTCTTTCATTTGCTGAGCTGTTGAGTTTTTACTGATGCTGTTGTTGGATTTCCCAGAGCTTTGCTCTGGAACATAAATAATCTAGGATTAAGTATGGCCTAATGGTAATCTGAATGCAGATTTGGGATATATTTCTGTCTTTTACCCTCTGCCAAGATTTCCCTTGTTCCCAGCCACTCAATGACAGTTCCTGCTTAGGTTCTACTCTGCTATGCTATGATGTGCAAAACAGTCTCAGAAAAATATCTGGGCTCAATGTGCTTTACTTCTGTGCTGGTTATTCAACATTTTTATATAGTTATATCATGTATCTTGTCCAGATTTTATGGTTGTTGTTTATGAAACACTTTTTCACAGCCTGAACTGGGAATATCCAAACTAACTTTAAAATGTAGTCCTTATCTTTAGAGATACAAGTCAAACATTAATAGCTGATACGAGCTGTTATTTTGGATTTGCATCTAAATAATTTGGAGGGAGAATGTTTAGGGAAGACTGATCATGAGAAAGGCTGTTTCCTTCCTACGGTGAAAAAGTTTGACCCACATAAGACAAGAAATATGCGAGGAAAGGGCAGATAACTTTTTATCTCCACACCCCCTCCAATGGACTGCTCCTAGGCATAATCTCTTTCCTAATCGCTTCTTCCAAGGCATATCATGAGGCTGTGACTCTAACAGTGACCTCCATTATTATTTTTTTATGGTCTGTTACAATGCAGTGGTCAGCAGATAACATGTCCCCCAGTACTGTTCCCATTCTCTGTTTCCTTTTTCTTTTATCTTACTCGCACTGCCCTGGGTTAGGACCTTCCCAATAAAGCATGAGCAGTAGAAAAGCTCTTCTACTTTTGATTCTATTTGACTGAATAGAAATACCACAAACACATTTGTTCTCTTTGTAATTCCTAAAGACAATAATACATGGAAGTAGATCTATTTGAATTTGTGATACTACTGTCAGATGGAGGTCAAGTATAGTTGAAATGATATCGGATATGTTGTAAGAAATTACCACATACCATCGAATTTCTGTTTTATATTATTCATAAAGAGAAGAAGCTGAGTCCTAAGAATGTTCAAAATCTTTTCAGGATCACAATGCTACTTAACTAAAGTTAAGTTTGAGACTCAAACATCCAATTCTGAGCTCTTAATCACTATGCTGTTACTTATTATATTACAATACTTTATTATTATAACTAAAGTTTTATTCCTCTCTCATTTTGTTGAGAAAAATGAATACTTGGATATTGTGGGATAATATTTCAATGGCCTAAAAATAAACTTCAGTTGATTGACATTTAAAAGAAAAATCTGTTACTAAATTTTGTGCCATTTTTAAGAATTAGGTGTTTAGAGCTAAATTAGATTTTACTAAAAATAACAAATAATTGGAGTGTTTTGCTCCTCAAGTGTTCCATAGTGAAATTATCTGTTATATTTGAATCCACAGATTTAATGGATTCAGTGACTGGCTTCTTTTCCTTTTCTAAGACTTGAATTCCAAGATCTGTGTCTAGATTGTCCCCATAATTCATACATTCGGCTCTTCTCCTCTTTTGCCAAATAGCAAATGTCGCACCACATGAAAGCAGTCAGATGAATATCCTCAGAAAGAACTAACCAAATTGGCATCAGCAACAGAAGAAAGTTAAGCTGTTTGTTCAGTGAAATTTAATTTAAAGCTCATGGGCTCATTCACAAGACCGTGGGTCACTAGAATATTGCTTTGGATTTTTCAAAAGTTCTTTAGTGAGAGAAAATAAAAATAAAGGATAGATATATAAATCTATACCTATCGGTATATCTTCTTATAATGCACGTGTGTGTGTATGCGTGTGTGTGTATGTGTGTGTGATATTTTAAGAAATATGCAACAGCTGAACTAATAAACAGAAAAGGAGGATTGATCATAGGCATATAAACTAGACAGTCCTCCTTAAATCGAAACAACTATTCTGCTTGCTGGACTTCCCTGGTGGCTCAGGCAGTAAAGCATCTGCTTACAATGCGGGAGACCCGGGTTCAATCCCTGGGTTGGAAGGATCTCCTGGAGAAGGAAATGGCAACCAACCCCAGTATTCTTGCCTGGAAAATCCCATAGATGGAGGAGCCTGGTAGGCTACAGTTCATGGGGTTGCAAAGAGTCGGATATGACTGAGCGACTTCACTTTCACTTTCATTCTGCTTGCTGGATGTA
The DNA here is from genome assembly GCF_016772045.2 of Ovis aries. NCBI lineage: Eukaryota > Metazoa > Chordata > Mammalia > Artiodactyla > Bovidae > Ovis > Ovis aries. Next base: position 20,176,130 of record NC_056072.1, read on the forward strand.
AGCTTGAATGAAGCTGAGTGTTTGTTAATGGCTGATTGCTTTCATTACAAATAACATATACAAGAGTTTTACAATTTTAGTCCTCATTGATTTTTCTGATTTTTAAATTCCCTTTCCCTTTTTTTTTTTTTTTTTTTTGGTAATTCCAGTTCTCATATGGGTTGACATTTGGAGTAAGTAGGACCAAAATGAAATTCTTACCTTCTGTCTTCTCCATCACAGAAAGAAATATCAGGGGATTCTATGTCATGTTTTCATGCTACCTAAAGCCATCACCATAGTTGCTTCAGCTGCCAAAGAAATCTAGACATATGTAACATCTCATCAATGCAATTTTTCTCTATTATTTGCACTGTCCACTTGATCTTTGTAACAACTTTGAAGCAGGAAAGAATATTTCACATACATTTTAGATTTTTTTTCTATGCCATTTTCCAAATCTATCTTTTATCCCCATTGGTGAGTCAAAAACTCTGTTTTTCTTTTTCTTTAAATAGATCAAATAATTTCCTTGTTCTTGTTTAGCAGGCTTTTGACTACCTGACTGGTTTGCTTTACCAAAATTATGAACTCAGAGAGCATGCAAGATTCAAGTTCTTAAAATCCTTTCAGGCAGTATAGGCATTTCTACATTTCCTATATGTTTCATTTCTCAACTTTTTTAAGTAAAATATTTACTGATCACTTTTAAAATTTTGCTTTAATTCCAAAGTAGACCATCCTTTTTCTCTGAGTTTATTTATTCTAACAAACACTTGTACCACCATCTTTTCTACTATGGCAACACATATTTCTTTCCACACTCATGAAACGCAAAACAGTTCTGATCTTTGAAAAAAAGTCTCCAGGAAGGTGCTAGAATGCAGCTTTAACTGTGCATTTCAACTGTACATGGTTTCAGTTCTCCCTATTAAATTCATTTCTTTCTCCCAGATTATGGTTCTATACAGGTATTATTTTAAACAACTGTTCAGTGATGTTAGATATGCCTCATTTTGTTGGCTTATTTGTCTGCCTGGTGTATATTTACTGAGCATCCCCAGTGTCTGCAATGGGCCAGGCTCTGGAAATACAGTGGTGAATAAGCCAAGGTCTCTGCTCTAAAAAACTTAATGTTCATTCTGATTGATGAACTAAATCCAAACTGAAGCATGTACTGAACATAAAATACTTAACCCCTCCCTAAAGGATTATTTCAACAAATTGAAGATTGGAAAATATATATTAACAATTGTGTGGGGACCTAATTAAAATTAAAAACTTCTGTACAACAAAGGAAACTATAAGCAAGGTGAAAAGACAGCCTTCAGAATGGGAGAAAATAATAGCAAATGAAGCAACTGACAAAGAATTAATCTCAAAAATATATAAGCAACTCCTGCAGCTCAATTCCAGAAAAATAAATGACCCAATCAAAAAATGAGCCAAAGAACTAAATAGACATTTCTTCAAAGAAGACATACAGATGGCTAACAAACACATGAAAAGATGCTCAACATCACTCATTATTAGAGAAATGCAAATCAAAACCACAATGAGGTACCATTTCACGCCAGTCAGAATGCCTGCTATCCAAAAGTCTACAAACAATAAATGCTAGAGAGGGTATGGAGAAAAGGGAACCTCTTACACTGTTGGTGGGAATGCAAACTAGTACAGCCACTATGGAGAACAGTGTGGAGATTCCTTACAAAACTGGAAATAGAATGGTCATATGACCCAGCAATCCCACTGCTGGGCATACACACTGAGGAAATCAGAATTGAAAGAGAAACATGTACCCCAATGTTCATCACAGCACTGTTTATAATAGCCAGGACATGGAAGCAACCTAGATGTCCATCAGCAGAGGAATGGATAAGAAAGCTGTGGTACATATACCAATACAGTATTACTCAGCCATTAAATAGAATACATTTGAATCAGTTCTAATGAGGTGGATGAAACTGGAGTTTATTATATAGAGTGAAGTAAGTCAGAAAGAAAAACACCAATATAGTATACTAATGCATATATATGGAATTTAGAAAGATTAACCCTTTATGTGGGACAGAAAAAGAGACACAGATGTATAGAACAGTGTTTTGGACTCTGGGAGAGGGCGAGGGTGGGATGATTTGGGAGAATGGCATTGAAACATGTATATTATCATATGTGAAACAAATTGCCAGTCCAGGTTCATGCATGATACAAGATGCTCGGGGATGGCACACTGGGAAAACCCAGAGGGAAGGGATAGGGAGGGAAGTGGGAGGGGGGTTCAGGATGGGGAACACATGTATACCCATGGCGGATTCATGTCAATGTATGGTAAACCAATACAATATTGTAAAGTAATTAGCCTCCAATTAAAATAAATAAATTTATATTAAAAAAATTGTGTGAGTAACAGTATATAACATTCACTGGATACTTTTTCTGCTTTAAGCACTCCTCTAGAACTTTATTTGGAATATTTCATTCATTTCTCATCATGGCCCAATAAGATACATTGTTATAATCACTATTTTACAAATGAAACCAGGGCATAGGGAAGTTAAATAATCTACTATACGATCCATGGAGGGCTCATAGTATTTGTGAAACATGCCACACCCTTGACCAAATAAGTTGATCCTTGGTAATGTAGGCCAGGGATACGACATTTTATTTTAACCTTCAAAATGATTCTAATATGTGACCCAAATTAAGATCTGCTGCTGTTTCTAAATCCTTCCCCACCTATATTAAAAAGCTGTTGAGTTTGTGTCCTTTAAACATCATCTTGTCAGTCTCTCTGATGAGAAGAAGAAAAGCTGCTCTGTTCATTAAGACTTCTGTGTTTCAGTGTCAAATATGGGTGTGGACAATGAGTTTCAAATTAGGAAAATAAAATTTTCCTTCACTCTCTGCCACAACAAGGTGGAAATTTGTCTGTACGTAAGCTGCTTCTGCTTCTGAGGAACTCAACTGTCTCCTCTGTAAACTGGCTGTGAGTTTTTAAAAGTACAAATATAAGAATCTCAGCCCTTAGTATTACTAGCTCAGTACTGTCTGACTCTTTGAGACCCCATGGACTGTAGTCTATCAGGATCCTCTGTCCATGGGATTCTCTGGGCAAGAATACTGGAGTGGGTAACCATTCCCTTCTCCAGGGGATCTATCTGACCCAGGGATCTGGCCCAGGTCTCCAGTATTGCAGGCAGATTCTTTACCATCTGAGCCACCAGAGAAGCCCCATCTCACCCCCCAGAGATGCCCCATCTCACCCCTTGGGCTTTTGCCTTCAATTAGTCCATGCTAGATTACCTAGATTACATTGCAATGATACCAAATCTCAATGGCTTAAGACAAAGATAATAATAAAACCTCCCTTAACTGTAAACACTTCGTAGGATTTTTGGTGCAACTGATGGTGGCAGAGAGTTAAAATAATCCTGAGATTGCAGGGTATGACTTCATGAGCAGTCAAAAATAACAGGAAAAGGCAATTACTCTAGTCTACCCCTTCTGTCTCTTTTGTTAAAGATCAGCTAGCTACCTCTCCTGCAAGGCAGGTTGTCATGGTAATGAAAGGATAAAGGGCATGACATAAGAATAATGGGCAAGAGGTTATTTATAGCCACTTTATTAATGTCTTCTTTGGACCAGGCATGGGGTATTGTATTACCTATCCTCTCATGCCTTTTAACATCAATAAAGTCTCCCAAGAGACCAGCCTCTATGTTTCCTAATTTAATCCAGAATGCTGATAGTTTACAACCACAATTTGAGGATCCAGCCAAAGAACTGGTGATATCCAAGTTCCCTATAAAGGCAAAGAGGAACTAATGAGGCAGATGGGCAAAAGTGTTTTAGGTTAAAACAACAACAGAATAGCAACTAGGCCCCACATCCCACATATCATGTTCAAAAACCATGGCAGCACGTGAGAGAATGTGCTAACTACCATGTGTAATTCTGTATGGCTAGGTGGGCCAGACTATTCAGACTTAATGCACTATGTTAAAAAATTTGGACTTTATCAAGAAAAGCCAATACTGAATTGATTTGTTCAAGATCATTTATTAAGTTGAGAGGAGACTATTGACAGGATTACTTGGTACATCTTATTCTCAGATTAGAGGACACATGTTTCTCTCTGTGTGTATGTGTGTGTGTGTGCTTATATACCCTGAATGTTCACTGGGAGGACTGTTTCTAAAAAGCTGAAGCTACAGTCTCTTGGTCACCTCATGTGAAGAGCTTACTCATTGGAAAAGATCCTGATTCTGAGAAAGATTGAAGGCAAAAGGAGAAAGGGGAGGCAGAGAATGAGATGGTTACATAGTCTGACTGACTCAATGGACATGAATTTGAACAAACTGTGGGAGATAGTGGAGGACAGAGAAGCCTGGCATGCTATAGTCCATGGGATCACAAAGAGTCATGCACAACTTAGTAACTGAAAAACAACAAGTGTATGTGTGTGTGTGTGTGTGTGTGTGTGTGTGTGTGTGTGTGTGTGTGTGTGTGTGTGTGTGTGTGTGTGTGTAAGAAAAGAGAATAGGAAATGGGAAAAGTAGTGACTTAACGACTCCAGCTACATGAATCGGTTATCATTTGAGCTGTTCTTTAGAACAGTAATGAGTTTATAAGAGCCTAGACAAAAGAGCTTTGTAAAATTCTAGAGAATATCAGGGGTCAGGGACAAAATAATGAAAAAAAACATAATGACTGGTATGTTTCCTTGCCATCTTCATCATATCCAAAGGCCCTTCACCAAGGCAAGAAACCAGAAAAGAGGGAAATGGCCAGCAGCAAATAGCATCACTTGACACACAGGTCATGGTTCCTCTCAACTAATGTACTTTCCTCCCTGACTCTGACATTCAAATACCCTGTGCTCACCTTGAGTTTCTTTCAGCCTATACTTTTTGTGATCTAAGGAATGAATACTTAAATGACAATCTACACTTCTGGATCAAAAGCAATAGCAGCAACAACACATTTACACTTAGTCATGGAAAGAACAAGATAAATGAATTCCCACCTAATACTTTCTCACTATTACATGCATACACCTTTATTTTTAGTATATTGTCTGCCACAAGGTGGGAACTAAATTTCACACAACAAAAGCTTTCAAGAGTGGGCTATTAATAGACACCCCAAACTCCTAGCCTTAATTTTACCTTTGTCTCTAGCTCTGGGTCATCTGGTTTAAGGACATCAAAAAGGAAAAAAGGAGATAATAATCTATTGTCTAAGTCTCCTGCTTTATCTTTCTGAGACTATCCTCATTTTCTCTGATCAGAGGTGAAGCCTGTGGTTACCTGTTAATCAACTCCTGATAATACTATTAAGAAATAGTCACAAATATTTTCTGCAATATCAGTAAACAGGATCTCACAGTCATCAGCAATCAAAGCACTCAGGAAGGAGAATACCTGCAATCCAGTAGCCATCAGATCACAGCAGCTCATATCGTTGCAAACTTCTATATAAACTGACTCTTCCCCTTGCCTCCTCAGAGCAGTTCTCTCATGGTTACTTGAAATGCTGTCTCCTGGAATTGAAGCCCTAAAACTTCCCAAGGAATAAAACATAACTCTCAGCTTTCAGACTGAGAATATTTTGTAGGTCGACACATCTTTCCGAAAAAAAAAAAAGCAAAAGAACTGACACCTTCCCACCTCTGTATTAACTTCTCCCTCATTCAATAATGTGTTTTTCTATTCAGATTTCAAGGAATGGCAAATATGACTCTTCTGATCTTCCCAGGGAGGTTATACACCTAGTCCCCTGTGTGTATGTGTGTATTTTTAAGAGGTACAGACAGCCCTCATTACTCTCTGACTTTGGGTTTCTTAAAAGTAGCTGTTGAACTTATGAATCATTATACTCCATCACAATTGTGATTTACAGATTATATAGAAGATGCCCTTCAAATAGTTGCTGAATAAATAATAAGATGTTTGAGTAGCTTTGTGAAATTACACAGCTACTTCTTAAATTAAACCTAGATCAAAGTTTCTCAGAGTCTCTACAACAACCCAGAAAACACAGACTGTTTAAGATATCATCACCATGGCCATGTATGTTTCTTCTAAATTCTGACTCTATTTAAAAAATTTAACACTCCACCTTTTACCTCCTTTGTTAATGTGAGACATTTTAACACATTAGAACACTTAAAATACTGAATGTGACTGTCCGAGAAGGAAAAATAATTTTATCTTTACCTTTCTAGATTCTTGATTGAGATGCCTCTATAATAAAGACACAAATTAACCAGAGAAATACAAGCAGAAGTTTAATATATACCTCCTGTAGACACAGAGCTACCCAAAAAACCTGAGTAGTTCCCCTCAAACACCCTAGTCATCACCTTAAATTGCACCTCTAGCTAAAGACAAAAGTAGTAAGGCTGATGGTGGCATCAGCTATAAAAGGTTGACAGGATAAACAAAATAAACAAAGTTTAGGTTGTTACGCAGATTTAAGTCTTCATATTCTCCATTGACAAGAGTTTCTAGAAATTTAGTCATCCTTCTCTTCCTGGTACAGAGGGAGACATCCTTACAAATGGAGATTTCTCTCATAAATTTAAATGTCTCTTACAAAAGGGTAACTTTCACTCAAGTTTTTAGAGCTTTGCCTATGTCAGCCATTTCTTAAAAATAATCAGCCTAAAATAATTCTTATGTCAAAGAGGCTTATTTGGGGGTGACAAATTCTGCCCCTCCATTTACATCCAAATCTGCAGGAAATGACATGATAGCAGAAACATCTCATTTCTTCTTCAGGTAGGAGGGCAGACTGCTGGATGGTTCATGAGCTCAGGGTATAGATATAAACTGCCTTGACTTGCTCCCTATCTCCACCACATACTTAACAAATGAGCCCTTGGGTGAACTAATCACTTTCTCTGTGCATTAATTTCCTCATCTGCAAAGTGGCACTCAGCTCATAGGATGAACATAACATCTAGTACATAGGATTACCATGGGGATAAATAAACTAAGCCATGGAAAATACTTATCACAGAGCCAAGTATATCGCTTTAGATATTAATATTCCAAGTATAAGAGAACATGAGAGCAACATTTACATTTTATAAATCATTTGTCACATTAGGGATATGAGACAATCTCAACCCTCCTTTTATAGCATGTGCTTATTTCGTAGATACATTTTCAACAACCGACGATGGTCACTAGAATAGCTACTGTCAGTAACAAGAGCTTGTAGCTCCCCTGCTTTCTGCCCAGCTCCAGCTGGACACATTACCTGATAGGTTTTCCATGTGGCTGTCAGATGATACATAACTCAACAAAAATATATTTATTGTCTAATATCCTGCATTAGTTCTCTGATAAAAGAAACAAACAAATCATCTGAAACTAATTTCTTAAGGAGATTATGATAGGAACTGTATGAGAGAACGTCAGAGTGCTATAAACAGAGCTAAATTTCCTAGGGAGGAATGCAGTGATTTTTGTTAACATGTAATAGTCTCCATTTTTCATCTTTATAGCACTGTGACTGGGAACAGGAACAGAGGTCTGAGCATTAGGATACACAAAATCTAACCTTAGGTTTTCCATGGTTTTGACTCACTAGTAAAGAAACCACCTGTCAGTGCAGGAATGTGGGTTCAATCCCTTGATTGAAGAGACCCCTTGGAGAAGGAAATGTCCACCCCTCCAGTATTCTTGCGTGGATAAGCCCATAGACAGAGGAGTCTGGTGGTCTACAGTCCATGGGGTCCCAAAGAGCTGGACATGACTAAGCACACAGGACTCACTCACTTTCCATGGTTTAGCAAGGATGAATGTATGAAGCAAGTCCCAGTAGCAGCCCTAGTTTATTGCCTGCCACTCAGGATAAGCTCAATCTTGGTGGTTGAATGAATAAACTAAAGGTAAGTCATTTAATACTGACATTGCCTCATCTGAAAAGAGGAGAAATAATACCACATTTGTGTTGCATTGGCGGTGACATAAGAACATTTCAGAAACACGAGTGCTATTTAAGCATTTAAATTTTCTCTTCTTTCTCTAATGCCCTGGCATACATAATACACTTTTCATTTAGAAGGTTTATCTGATCAAAAATATATTTAGAAACCACTTCATGGGTTTGAAGGAGGTGGATAACACAGAAATCACAAAGTAAATTCAAGTCGACCTTCAGGCCTGTCTAAAGACAGTAAGTTTTAAAAAGCAAACTTGAATTCAAATCTAATAACACCTGTCTAGCTGGTGGATCTCATTATGGTCAGTCCATACGTAGTCATCGTTTATAAACCAACACCCAGACCATTTCTTTTCCATTCTTTTATTTATAAAACAATTTATTTCCATAAGAAAGAGGTGAAAGATTTCCATAAGAAAGAGGTGAATAGATTGGAAAAGTTAACAGTTGTAGGAGCACCAGTTACTGTGTTAGTATAATATTGATGATAATATTTTAAAAGGCAATGATAATAGCTAATATTGATCAATCACTGACTCCATGCTAGAGGCTGCTGTGCCCAGCCAGAGTCATCTGTCCTCAGCCATCCCTCCACTTCTTTTCTCAGTCCCCGCTCTCTGGCCAAGAGGTGGACATTGATCTAAATCTGCTTAATCTGCATATTTCCACCATCCTGGCAAAGTAAGCCTGGGGGTTTTCCTACAGATAATGAGAATGAGAAATTTCTCTTTTCCTTTAATTCAACCAGTGGGAGGGTATCAGTCTAACTTGCTGTCTTGCCTTTTCTTCATGTCACAGGAAGAGCCTATCTAGAGATAAAGCAAAGGAAACTAGCACCAAGAGCTAAACAGTTTTCTGATTCTATTTTGTGAGTTCCTGGAATCTGTGATATCTGAAGCCAATTAATCTGGGACATTTAAGTGATGTGAATCAATATTTTATTTCAGTCTCTTTGACTGGAGTTTCTATCATTTACAACCTAAAGATCAAAATGCCTATTTTCATTTTTTTCAATCAAGAATAGCACAGGACACAGGGCTTCCCTGGTGATCCAGTGGTTAAGAATCTGCCTGTCAAAGCAGGAGACAGGTCCCATCCCTAATCAGGGAAGATTCCACAGGCCACGGAGCAAAGGGGCCTGTATACCACAACTACTGAAGCCCAAGTGCTCTAGAGCCTGTGCTCTGCAACAAGAAGCCACTGCGATAAGAACCCGGTTTACCACCACCAGAGAGTAGCGTGTGTGCAGCAATGAAGACCCAGTGCAGCCAAAAATACATAAAATTTTTAAAAAGATTCAAAGAGTGAGCAGAGAGTCATGAGACATTATCCCTCTGTGGATTTATCAATTCTGCCAAATTCTCATAAAGACAACTTCCAGAGAGTCATACTGCCTTTGTGCCTAAGCATGTAATTTCTAACTTCCTTCTGAATACCCTATTATATCATGCTATTCTATTTGGACTTGGGCTGCTGCACCAGGTTCTCAAACCTTCTTTCTCAATATATATCTACCAACAATAATCTGAAAACTTAAATCTCCAGTTGTGTGTGTATGTGTGTGTGTGTGTGTGTGCACGTGCATGCACACACACAGACACACAGGTGAAGGGGAGTGTTAAAAAAAAAACTAGTTTAAAATATACAGTTTGAATATGTGATGCCCCATAAGCATAAGCCTTATATTGAATCCCAAAGTGTGGCTGAATTCTGCAAAATGAGATTCAGAGTCATGGAACAATGGTTTGGTTTATGTTCTGATACTAAAGCTGCAGGTTTTAGTAAGTCACTTTACTTTTCTCATTCACTGACCTCTCACCAATTAAATGAGAGGAATAAGAGTAACAGCCTTTTAACATGGGAGTAGCAACAATTTAGGTGATGAGCAGCTAGAACATGCTGGAAAAATACCTGAGAGCCACTCATGTAGCATTTAATATGCAAAATACACTGTATCTCTAGACCTCCCTGCTCATCTTAGAGAGAAGAGTGAGATTTACTAAGGCTCATGGAAGTTGCCACAAAACCGGCCAGAGGTTCCCTGGTTTTTCTTTTTCTTTAATTGTGCTTTTGCACTCACTCAATCCACTCACAATTTTTATTTCTCACCCCTGCTCTCTCAGCAATACCACTGTTCTGTGAGCTACCTGGGAGTTGCTTAAAATGCCATTTCATTCTAGTATTGAATGAAATACTAGTCTTCACTCTCAGATATTCTGATTTTGAATCTTGGAAAAAGTCTAGAAATCTGAATTTTTAATGACCATGCCCAGTATTTCTGATGCTGGGGATGCACAGATCACACTTGGAGAACACTGAATCTAGCCCATGACAATAGTCAAAGAAACTGAACCCCTTTTCTCTTGGGTTGATGTTTTGATTTAAAACTGAAATGTTTTGGCCACATGTGATGCAAAGGCCCCTAGGAAGATGTTTATATGAAAATCTCCCCATTTGGTACACATTACTAGTGAAAATCCCATAAATAAAAATTGCCTATACTTTAGGAAATATATGAGGTAGACATTATCATTCCCTTTATGTGGCTAATGTTAGAGCCCAGAGAAGGTGAAGTGAAAAATGTATATCATTTGCCTGACTAATGTTGTACTTTAAAACTACCAGTTCTTGCAGAGCATTTTGTATCCACATGGAACTGGGCACAAGAGCAATAAATTAATATGCCTCAAAGCAATAAGCTTCCTGAATGAATGACTGCCTGTGTATTTTAAGGCAAAAACAGCTTCAAACATTAATTATAAATATTTATATTCTCCTCCAAATATTTTGTGAATGCTGCGTCTTTATTGAATTTCTAGGAAGCAAAGCAACTTGTTAACCTATAAGTTAAATGAAGCTATCATTGTGTCTAATGCAAAACTGAAGGGGATCTCTGTCAAAATATTCTAACAGATTGTCCTGGCATTTTATTCAAATGTTTGTGGAAGACTGGAGTGATATGACACGCTAAATATTTGGTGTTGCCCTGAAAGCTTTTTACCTGAAAGTGTTTTGGTTTAGATTCAATCTATGAAGCAGAAAGGAGCCATGGAGGTAACCTACCCTGACATCTAAACTTTATGAGTAGAGTCAGAGGGTCCTGAAAATTCAGAGATGGACTCACAGATACCAAATAAGTTAAAAGTCAGAGTTATTAAACCCAGGACTTCCTTCCTCGTAAGGCAGTTTTAACTATTATATAAGCAGTACTTCTCAAAGAACCCAGAAAAAAGTTGAACACCTATTTATAAGAGGCCACAAACTTGCATTGAATACTTGGTCTTTTGCATTCACAGACTGAAGCCTTGGATGAGCTGACTAAGTTAATATTCTCTTGTGACAGGACTGTTATCATTTTTCATAGACAAATGATTAAAGCATGAGTTCCATCAGTTATCAATGAAAAATTACAGCTTATTGCATATGGTTGTATATACATTTTTTCCTCTGTTTCTTCATAAGACAATCTACTAAAAAAGACTGTGAGGAGCCCCTCAACTCAGATGACTAGAATTTGAAGACATTAAATGTCTTGGCTGGGCTCCCCCAGATAATGAAACCTGTAGACCTACTGATGCGTGTTCTTCATACTCTCACACAACGGCTTCTGAAAATAACCAAACTTACCTTTAACAGTCTGATTCACATGCCCAACTACCATCTAGGACTTGAGTCCCTCTTTGAAGGCTTAGATAACAAGGCATCTTGAATCCATTTTTCTCTATATATTATCTAAGGATTTTGCAAAGTCACAAATCTGTAGATCTGTTCAAAAGATCCCCTGATACGTAAACTGAGATAATGTTTGCTTTTCTGGTAGTCTTGACAGTTAAAGGCCAGCTGATCAGGAATAACAACACGCCACTGACTTGCTGAGTTTCTCCATTCTTATCTCTAAGGACCAGGCCAACCAGACCACTCTCATAATCACGTGCATCTATCCAGTTCATCATCCATAGCCTGTCTGATCTATAGTTAGATGGTCATAACCTGTATCTTACACAACCAGAAGACTCTGAAATCCAGGGCTTTAGCCTCATAATAGGGGATTTTCTTTCAAGATTTATCATACCTACTCTTAGACTCCTGCCAGAAAAACTGACCCTGCTGTTCTAGTATTACACAAAGATCACAAACAGAAAGGAGAATATCCCCTTATTTTCTTCTCTCTGGAATCACCAGCCATTAAATGGATAAACTCACTTTTGTCCCAACCTTGTAATAGTGGTTGAAGGTGATGATACAGTTTTCAGAATAAAGGATAACCCTAAGTCCAAGTTTATATACACTGCTGGCTAATAAGGAAAAAAGTGTGTCCCAAACATATAACATTTCTTTTTGGACTAAAGCTAAGATATAGAGAGGTAAAAGAATTTAAGACGCTATTGAAGTAAAAGTAGAACTTTCAAAGAAAATCAATAGGTATAGGGGAAGCAGAGAGAACAGATAGCAAAAGAACAAGGCATTAAAAATGGATAGTAACATGGACCAAACTGAATCTGTTCTTATTTCTCCAGGACATGCCCTATCAAATGGAATGACATTATTTTTTAGATCATCAGGTAAGATTTAATGCATATCTGCTTAGCTGTTACATTAAGACAAAGACATATTGGTTGCATTGTCTTTTCGTAATATTGATTAGTCCTCCCTTTCCAAAATCTAAGTACTTAGAAAACTAGTGACAAAGTCTTTTAGGAGGCATTATGGAAGGCATTGATTAATATTTGCTGCCATGTAGTCAATGCTGATTATTTATCATGGTCACATTCTAAATCAGTACTCAAGGAGACACACATGCTCCAGTGAGCCTTCTGGGTGTTAGCTGATGGGTAATAGGACTTGCTCAAGCACAAGATTTCTTGAGAAACAAATTAGCTTCTTTTCAGAAAGTTGAGTGTTCTATTTTACTTATCAGTATCCCCCACTATGAAGCACTATCTCATAATGTCTTATTTTGTGCATGATTTCAGACCAGATAATATTTTCTCATCTGAATTGAAGAGCCAGAATGAATATACCTTGGTTTAAAGCCCAGGACAACCATTTATTAGTTGGGTGACCTTTTGTAGGTCATTTAATCTCTATAAGTCTCATATTTTTAAAAATCAGTAACATGTAGATAATCATTATCTCATGGAGCTCCTGAGAGGATGAAACAAGATAGAGCAAGTAAAGCCTGTAGCACTGTGTTACTAACACACTGGAAATCTCAATACATTTTATTCATTATGTTATGTTTTTTGATCATTATTATAAGGTCAAGGGGCTTCCCAGGTGACTCAGCGGTAAAGAATCTGACTGTCAATGCAGAAGACACAGGTTCAATCTCTGGGTTGGGAAGATGCCCTAGAGAAGGAAATGGCAACCCACTCTAGTACTCTTGCCTGGGAAATCCCATGGATAGAGGAGCCAGACAAGATATGGTCCATAGGGTAGCAAAGAGTCAGACTCAACTGAGCACACACACATAAGGTCAACAATCTGCTTCAACAAAGATTTTAGTACAAATGTAAACTGCGGCATGTGGGGTGGCCTCACTGAAACTGATGATTACTGCCAACTAAAGAATGCTGCTGACCATCTGGTTCTGCGAAGAATAGGTCTCTTGCTACTGCAGCTGTTGACCTTCTACACACCCTGAAAGGCATTCAGGGTGGAGATCAGGAATGGAGCACTCTGTCCTCTGGGAAAACTGGCAGCACAGGCCCTCAGATAGTTAGATACTTACAGGAGAAAATTTTACAGGTTCAATTTCTTACATCTTTCCATACATATTATAGAACAATACCAAAATCATTAACTAAGATACCAGTGGCTCAAGACTAGCAGTAACCTTCTACCAAGATATATGCTCATTTGCTAGTACTCCCTTCTTCAAATTCACATATATACTGACCTTCCCCCTATATCTCCTAAGAAGTTCCTCAAAGCTACCTGAGCAGCTGTTTCCTAGGCTAGAGTTCTCAGTTTTATCCCCCAATAAAACTGAAACAGCTTTCATTGTGCTTTTTTATCTCAGTCGACATTATAAACCCTTTAAATATTAGTTATTGGCCTCGCCTGCACATTAGAATCAACCAGAGACCTTGAAAAAGCCCCAGCCTTTAGTCTGTTCACCAAGTCACATAAAGGAGATTTTCTGGGGTAGACACCTAGATAGCAGTATTTTTTAAAGCTTCCCAGGGAATAATTTCGACTGGCTATCAAGGTTGAGAATGACTATTTAAAAATATAACTGACCATACAGCCTCAGTCAGAGGCAGGCTTTACAGAACATTATTCCTCTACAGCTTCTAGCCTATCCCTTTTTATGAATCAGTTTTCATATAGGGTAGTTAGGATCAATGGGAACCTCCTTACTCCATCCACGGGGCACAATGGTCCTTAAACATTTTGTGTCACTATTTTTTTTTCTCTTTGAAATATTAATATGAAAAAGCAATATTCTATGAGGATACAATAATGAATTATATGAATTATATCACTTTATTAACAAACTGGAAATCCCTTGATAAACACAAAATTTTAATTGTGGTGTTCAGAAGAAAATTGTAGACATCTCTTTTGGGTTCAGTATCCCATACTTTGCTGTTTTTTTGTTTTAACTGTTTAAACAGTTTTACCACTGTTCACAGTATCTCATACTCTTTTGTTTTTCTAGTGTAACACCAAGCAAATTCTGATTAATAAAATACTCCTTGGCAATGGTAATGAGTACTTTTTTTTTGGATATTTTTAAACAACTCATTTGCAATCATACAATATTCTTCAATTAAACTAAATTAGATGCCTGAGAGGGTAGCAATATTTTCAGACTATTGTTACAAATATGTCTACTAACAACATCTAACACATTTAATTTCATAATTATGTTATATTAATACAAGAAGCACTAAAACTTAGAATAAGTGCTTAAACTCTACAGGATACATTTATCTGACATGTATTGACAAGAGCACTTCTGATACACTGATAGTGTGCCAGAAGTTTGCATAACATTTTAAGGAAATATAATGCCCATGACCTGTATAATTCTGTGTGAGTGAATATGTAATTTTGAAGTGATTATACATGAAAAAGCCTGAGATTAAAACCATTAAAAAAAAGTCTCTACAACTTTTCCAACCAATGTGTATCAATGATAATCTCAGAAATATTTCAGTAGAACTTCAGAGACATTCATCATGCAAATTACTGCTAATAATTGCCAGCTTATTTCAAACAATATTTGTGGACTAGGGAGCTAGGTTATGGTTCTCATTTCCATTTTATACATCATGCAGGTAAAATTTTCATTCCTGAGCGGCTAGAGTTAATTTGTGCAGGACTGACACCTTGCAAGTTGGTCAGCACCAAAAAGAACATATCTTACTTATAGCCAAACAGAAAAACACTTGGAGGCCAATAGATACATTAACTGGCACTGTTTACATCCTACTCCACTCCTTCCTTAGCTTTTAACCAGAGCCAAGCTGATCTCATGTAAGTCTGTCTGTATTAGACTCCCATCTGCTCTTCCCCTCCTACCAATCTATCTTTCCCAAGGGTACCAATCCAGTTTTATTCCTTTGCTGTCTTCTTTTTCTGAGATAGCAAGTTCTGTTTTCCAGGATCACACCACTCTCAGATTTACTTAAGATTAAGTCCTGTTTGGCTTAAGGCTCAAATCATCTTTAATACCAATAACCTACTGCTGGTTCTGCAAACTCATTTCTTGGAAGGAGATTTTTTAAAGCAATCACAAAAAAATGAAAGTCACACTCTTATAAAGTGTAAAGATCATTGTTATTAGGTTTGAGATATAAAACTATCATATATTTTGCTGTCCCTGTGTAGAATAAAACTGAGGACAAGCAAAAATACCTTAGCTCTTTGCTCCAGAAAATGCACTTCTGGAAGAAAAGACCTACAACTAAATGAGACAATATGCTTTTCAAAACTGACATCTTGCTTACCAACGTGTGCTCAGTCATTTCAGTCGTGTCTGCCTCTTTGCGATCCCATGGACTATAGCCTGCCAGCCTCCTCTGTCCATGGGATTTCCCAGGCAAGAATACTGGAGTGCACTGTCATGTCCTTCTCCTTTCTGACTCAGGGATCAAACCCACGTCTCCTGCATCCCCTGCATTGCAGGTGGATTCTTAACTGCTGAGCCACTGGGTTCACCTCAAAAGCCTTAACAGCCATTATATTGTAAATTCAGCCCAATCCTGACATATTCCCCACCTTGCAAGATATACCTTTAAATTGCCCAGGGCAGGTCCTAAAACCCTATAAACCCCAAAGCCCCTCTTCTGAGATTCAATAACCGTCAATGTGTGTTCTCTCTTATGGAGCAGGACTAACACACTTAGCTTTTTTTTGATCAACAGGTTATTCTGATGGTCTTTAAGAGATGGGAACTGATAGCCAGACTCCATACAACAAAAATAAGGAAACTTGTATAAAGGATATGAGGAAGCAATTCACAGAAGAGGAAATCCTCAGGATATTTAAAATATGGAATATGTTCAAAGGAAAGAGAGTATTTCTAAATAATGCACATGGTAGATGAAATTCCTGACAAAGGAGACATTCAAACTTAGACTTACTTGGAGATTGCCACAGTCTGAATCAGAGGTAAATGATGCAAAGTAAAGAAAGACTTTCAGGCCAAAAAAAAATCAGGATAACCACAGAAAATAAAACTATGTGATGTAATTGGTGGATCAGACTTGTGAGACAAGTATATGTCAAGAAAAGGCTGGACAAGGAGCTGAAGACCAATTATGAAGGGTCTTGAGTATTTTAAGGTGTAAAGGACACAGTAGTTCTTTATCAGTACTGCATTCTCACATTGCAATTTAATTCCAAGGGACCATTGCTCAAGTAGGTCATGACTTCCTTCAGGGTAGCGGTGTTGCTGTGAACTATCCTCCAAGGATCCAAACTGGAGACCTAGCCTAGACATAAAGATATGAAAACATCAGTTTAAAAAAATACAACAAACATCTCTACTAGTATCTTATGTCTGTGATAGAAATTCATTGAAGCTCTGTGAGTGAAGGAGGCAAGGCATATATATTCCTTGACATATGAACAAATGCAGTTCAGAAAAGAAACAGAAGGCAGCTACTGACCACAGGCAAGGTGGTAGTATGTTTGTGTGTGTGCATGTGTAAACTAACATGAGCTTATATGTGTAGGGATGTATGTTTATGCACTCTAATATGTATACATAATTCTACATGTTCACAACTACTCTGTTTAGAAGGTACTGTTATTATCTTTTCAAAAACATGGAATTGGACAATTTGATTGGATCAGTGAGTGGAGCTGGCACATGAACTAAGCTTGTCTGACTCCTACTCCAGTGTTCATTATATGATATTTCTTCCCCTTGCTTGTCATTTTCCAAAGTTCTTATCTGACAGTGTTTCCTCTACCCTTCCTACAAACAACCCTAACTGTTGAACTTTTTTCCTTCCTCATCATGCCTCAAACAGATACTGCCAGTTTTGCTGACTTGTTAAGTCTCATTAAGTTAAGACCCACAAATACTGTCGCTCTGACTGTGGTCCCCAAAGATAGATGTATGTAATATTCAAGTCATAAGACTGAAACTCAGAATGTGGTTGTGCTTTTCCTAGTGAGTTCAGACAAGGCTCTGTGACTTTCATTTAAGTCTTCTGCCAACAGCTTCTTACAAAACATCTAATATCGGCTTCTTGAAGGCAACCAATTATTAAATGTATTATATTTCTCATAAAGCTAGAAATAATTTACCTTCAGTTGAACTACAACATATTTGAGAATTACCTTTCTTTCTAAAGAGAAATGGGGGCCATTCTCTTGCATTCCTATACACTAACAATGAAAAATCAGAAAGAGAAATTAAGAAAAAAATCCCATTCACCATTGCAACAAAAAGAATAAAATACCTAGGAATAAGCTTGCCTAAAGAGACAAAAGACCTGTATGTAGGAAACCATAAGACACTGATGAAAGAAATTAAAGATGACACAAATAGATGGAGAGATATACTGTGTTCTTGGATTGGAAATAATTAATACTGTGAATATGATTATACAACCCCAAACAATCTACAGATTCAATGCAATCCATATCAAACTACCAATGGTATTTTCACAGAACTAGAATAAAAATGTTCACAATTTGTATGGAAACACAGTTCAGTTCAGTTCAGTCGCTCAGTCATGTCCGACTCTTTGTGACCCCATGAATCGCGGCACGCCAGGCCTCCCTGTTCATCACCATCTCCCGGAGTTCACTCAGACTCACGTCCATTGAAACACAAAAGACCCTGAATAGTCAAAGCAATCTTGAGAAAGAAAAATGAAACTGGAGGAAATCAACTATACTGACTTAAGACTATACTACAAAGCTACAGTCATCAAGACATTATAGTTTTGGCACAAAACAGAAATATAGACCAATGGAACAAGATAGAAAGCCTAGAGATAAACCCACACACCTATGGGCACCTTACCTTTGACAAAGGGGGCAAGAATATACAATTAAGAAAAGACAGCTGCCTCGATAAGTGGTGCTGGGAAAACTGGACAACTACATGTAAAAGAATAAAACTAGAACTTCCTAACACCATACAGACAAACTCAAAATGGATTAAAGACTTAAATTCAAGGCCAGAAATTATAAAGCTCTTAAAGAAAAACATAACCAGTACACTCTTCGACATAAATGATAGCAAGATCCTCTTTGCTACTTCCTAGAGTAATGAAAATGAAAACAAAAATAAACAAATGGGACCTAATTAAACTTAAAAGATTCTGCACAGCAAAAGAAACAGTGTGTTTGTTAGTCATTCAGCCATGTCTGACTCTTTGCAACCCCATGGGTTATTGCCTGCCAGGTTCCTCCATCCATGTGATTTTCTAGGCAAGAATACTGGAGTGGGTTGCCATTTCCTTCTCCAAAAAGAAACAGTACTGGACAGTCCTCAGAATGGAAGAAAACAATTGCAAATGAAATAAATGACAAAAAATTAATCTCCAAAGTGTATATGCAGTTCATACAGCTCACTATGAGAAAAACAAACAGCACAATCAAAAAATGGGCAGAAGTCCTAAACAGACATTTCTCTAAAAAAGGCATTCAGGTGGCCAATAAACACATGAAAAGATGCTCAACATCAGTAATTATTGGAGAAATACAAATCAAAATGACAATGAGGTATCATCTCACACCAGTCAGAATGACCATCATCAAAAAATCTACAAATAATAAATGCTGGAGAGGATGCGGAGAAAAAGAAGCCCTCTTGCACTGTTGATGGGAATGTAAATTGATACAGCCACTATTGAGAACAGTATGGAGATTCCTTAAAAACCTAGGAATAAAACCACCATATGACCCAGCAATCCCACTGGGCATATGCTCTGAGATAACCATAATTGAAAAAGACACATGTTTACTGCAGTACTATTTACAAGAGCTAGGATATGGAATCAACCTAGATATACATCTACAGATAATGGATTAAGAAGATATAGTACATATATCCAGTGGAATATTACTCAGCCATATAAAAGAACAAATGTGAGTCAATTCAAGTGAGATGGATAAAGCTAGAGTCTGTTATTGGAGAAGGCAATGGCACCAGTACTCTTGCCTGGAAAATCCCATGATGGAGGAGCCTGGTAGGCTGCAGTCCATGGGATCACGAAAAGTTGGACACGACTGAGTGACTTCACTTTCACTTTTCACTTTCATGAATTGGAGAAGGAAGTGGCAACCCACTCCAGTGTTCTTGCCTGGAGAATCCCAGGAATGGAGGAGCCTGGTGGGCTGCAGTCTATGGGGTCGCACAGAGTCGGACACGACTGAAGCGACTTAGCAGCAGCAGCAGCAGCAGCAGCAGCAGCAGAGTCTGTTATACAGACTGAAGTAAGTCAGAAAGAGAAAAACAAATATAGTATATTAACACATACATATGGAATCTAGAAAATGGTATTGATGATTCGCAGGGAAGGGATGATTCAGATATAGAGAACAGACTTCTGAACACAGTGGGGGAGGAAAGAGTGGGACAAATGGAGAAAGCAGCATGAACATATATACACTACCATGTAAAAGAGATAACTGGTAAGAAGTTACTACATGACACAGGGAGTCCCCTGCTGCTCTTTAATGACCTAGAGGGGTGAGATGTGGGGAGGGGAGGGGAGGGAGGCTCAAGAGGAAGGTGATATATGTATAATTATGGCTGATTTGCATTGTTGTACAGCAAAACCAATACAACATTGTAATTTTCCTCCAATAAAGTTTTTACTGAATATTATTATGCAAAAGAAATAAGCCAAATCATCACCTCAAGATCAAGAATTATTTTGAGATACCTACTGAATATAGTCATAAGCAAAACCTCAGTGAAATTTTATGCAAAAGCTATACATTAGAAGGACAGGAAGAACAGCAAATCTGACTTTCATCTATTTTTAAGTGTAAGCTTTATAGCCACACAATGGCAAAATGCTTCCATATTCAAGGCTATATCTAGTCATTCAAAGAAAATTAGACAACTGAGGAAAGTTTCTGGATAATTCTGGTTTTTCCTAAACCTCACATCTAAAATCTGTAAAAAACTGATGTGAAAGAGATAAAGGCAGAAGCTTCTGGAAGGTCAGTTTCCTGTGAACTTCAGTGGGAGGCAGCAGTATTTGACTCTTTCTCCACTGAACAACTGTTAAGTAGGAAAATAATTTCTTTTACTAGAACATTCCTGCTGGGAACAGAGTTAAGACCCACAAATTCTTTGGCTCTGTAGTTGTGCCCACATTCTGTCAGGCAATGAGAACTAAAGAGGCAGAAGTACTTGTCTTAGTCAATTCAGGCTGCTATCTATAACAAAGGACCTTACCCTGAGTGATTTAAACAACAGAAACCTATTTCTTGCAGTTCTGGAAGC
The DNA here is from genome assembly GCF_016772045.2 of Ovis aries. Classification (NCBI taxonomy): domain Eukaryota; kingdom Metazoa; phylum Chordata; class Mammalia; order Artiodactyla; family Bovidae; genus Ovis; species Ovis aries. The sequence continues at coordinate 20,196,999 of NC_056072.1, forward strand.
CAGCCATCCAAGATCAAAGAGCCAACATGGTGGGGTTCTGGTGAGGACCACCTCTTCCAGGATACACACTACTGGCTTCTTGCTGAGTCCTGACACAGAAGAAGAGGAGCAGTAGCTAATTCTCCATCTCTTCTTATAAGGGCACTAATCTCATTTGTGTCTGCTCCACCCTAATGAGTTAATCAACTCCTGAAGTTCCCACCTCAAAATACCATACCAATAAGATTAGGGTTTCAGGTCTTCCCTGGTGGCCCAGTGGTGAAGAGTTGGCCTACCAATGCAGGGGACATGGGTTTGATCCCTGGTCCGGGAAGATCCCATATGCTGTGCAACAACTAACCAGCTAACTACTGGTTCAACTAACTACTAAGCCAGCACTCTAGAGCCTGTGAGCCTCAACTGCTGAAGCCCACATGCCTAGAGCCTCTGCTCCACAGTAAGAAAGAAGTCTGCACTGTGAAGACTGCACTGTGAAGAGAGAAGTCCACTGCAATGAGAAGTCTGTGCACCACAACTAGAGAGTAGCACCACTCTTGGAAACGAAGAAGGCCCTTGTACAGCAATGGAAATCCATCACAGGCAAAAATAAAATAAAGCAAATATTGAAAAAAAAAAAGATTAGGGTTTCAACATAAGAACTGACTGCAGGGGCAAATATTCTACCTTGCCAATCTCTCTTTGCAGACTACTTCAGCACTCTCTTTTATTTCTTATAAATATTGAAGTGATTAGGAGATCAATTCTACTCCTGAAACTACTTGTTTGGCTCAACTCATTCATGCCAGAAGTATTCACTGTACACCTATGTGTCAGTCAGTTTTAGGCATCACTGCCACGGTGACAAATGAGACAGATTTGGTTCTTGCCTTCCTAGAGGAAACCAAGAGTCTTACCATATTCAGTACTGGGATATAGTTAAAAAGAACTAAAGGTCAATGAACTATTTCCATGTTACTTTTTCAAGCTTTGAGCTATTTTAGAAAGGTAAAATTTAATCCTAAGAGATTCTAGTGCTTTGCTTAGTTGCTCAGTCGTGTCTGACCTTTTGTGACCCCATGGACTGTAGCCTACCAGGCTCCTCTAACCATGGGGATTCTCCAGACAAGAATACTAGAGTGGGTTGCCATGCTCTTCTCCAGGGGACCTTCCCAACCCAGGTCTCCCTCATTGCAGGCTGATTCTTACCATCTGAGCCACCAGGGATGCCCAAGAATACTGGAGTGGGTAGCCTATCCCTTCTCCAGAGGACCTTCCCAATCCAGGACTCAAACTAGGGTCTCCTGCATTGCAGGCAGACTCTTTACCAGCTGAGCTACCAGGGAAGACCAAGAGATTCAAACTGCCTTTAAAGGATGACTTAGGCTGATAACCAATGCTAATTAAGAGCACTGGAACCAGAAGGCGGCAAGCCATCCATCACACTTTCTTAACTGGTTGAACTGAAAACTGTAAAATATCAAGAACTTATTAACTTGTTGATTTCAGTTCATTTTAAGCAAATGGCACACACACACACACACACACACACACACACACACATCAAGGACACTGAATTGAAGGGAATTTTCCTGCTCTCATGTGAGGATGTTCCCTGGTAGTTAAATATGACTCTAGTTAACAAATCAACATATCACTGTGACATTTTAGAAGACATTTATATTTCTCAGAACTGTTTAAGATCATGTCTGAATTATAGCTCATACAGAAAAACAGGTGATTACACACTATATGTAATTGCAAAGCAGAGGGTGTGTGTCTGTGTGTCTGTGTGTGTATGTGTCTGTGTGTGTGTGTGTGTCTGGGTGTATGTGTTAAAGGAAAATTGAGTGGAAGTGTAAGAGGCGTGGCAGGATCTGTTTTGTCTAAGTCTGCCATCTTCATGCCAATTACAGTGAAAAGTGAATGCCCAATAATGACATGAGTTGAGAATTACCAACTGTATAATTTTTCATTTAAAAGGGAAACCATAGTAAGCTTCCTGTGAATTTCTTCTAAGGAGCACAGCAGTGAGCTGAACTCAGAAGACAGGATATTCATGGCTCTTTTTAGCTTCAGGATTTATTTCTGTTTCCATGGCAATTCTGTCACATAAAACTGCATTACTCCTCTTGGTAAGAGGTCTTTCATTTGTCATATATACCAGTAACCCTAAAAGTACCTTCGGTGATTAGGCCCAGTCCAAATGCACAGCAAACTGGCTAATATATTTATTTTACATCAATAGTGTTGCTCCATTTTAATGACAATGGCATTCTTATTTGGCATTTTATTTGCTACATCAATTCTAAAGTCCTATTTTATTAGCTAGTATGGGTCTTTTGAGTACAACTGCACTGGAGCTGCAGAAGTCAATAAAAGTGATAAATGAAATGTACCAGTCAATCATTTTTCCTTTGCTCAGTTTAACAAATCCCTCTGTAACACAGCCAGCACTGAACAGCCAATGCTAATGTCCTCCACTTATGTCACTGTTAAAAATAATAATTGATTGAGACTTGAACGTGGCTTCAAGAGCCATTTGAATCTCTAATGCCAATGCAATATTACTATTAGGCTATTATTAACACTCTCTTGGGCACTTCACACTTACCCATTCCATTTTGAACTCTTGTCAGAGCACCATTTGATCACCATTTTGAGTGATATAAGTCAGAATCATAACTTTAGAAACTTAGGGATCCAAGGATCTCTATACTCCAATTTCTTCATTTTAAAAATGAGGGAAGAATCCCAGTGAGACTAAATAGTTATAAAGTCAAACAGTTTAGCGGCAAAGCCTGAAGAACAAGCTAGAATTTTGCTCACATCAGGACAATTGAAGATAATCTATATGTTCACTGCTTCACTCCTGGGAAGAAAAATTTACACCCACTCCCCCAGGGATGTTTTCTAAGAATCATGAGTAAGCTTTGAAGTTGTATGCACATTATTTGGATGAGTAGAATTGAACTGTGTATTAGCAAGCGTTATATGAATATTATTCAAATGCAGTGAGTTTAACTGTACAATGTAACTGCATGTTTTAAATCCTAAATATATTGAGTTTCCTATGTAAAAGTTGACCCTTCTGACAATGATTTATATGACTATCTATTTGAGTGATACTGGTGGTGAGTGTGTAAGATGTGCATTAATTTACTGGGTTATATCTGAGGAGGCATGAAACTAGAGGCAAGACATCTACCCATATGGCTAATCTTGACACCCAATACACAATAAAAAGGGAATCCAGCCCCATCCAATCAAAGTGTGGTAGCCATCTTGACCAGACATATAAGCCTGGTTGGAGACTGACTTCATCTGATGAGAAATGTCTTCACTTATCCCTGCTTAAGCAAATTGGTTGCTAACTCAGAGTCCTCTGGAGGCCAACAGGTGTCTGAACTCTTTTCTTCTAGGAACAGACCATTCAAGAAGCAGTTATATTACCCTGGCTTCCTGGTTTGCCTTCCCACTCACTAGTTTGGGTATCCAAGATCCATGGAGACCTCTCTATATCCCTCTGCTACAAACAAATCTATTTTTTTTATTACATTAATTTTATTGGAGTATAGTTGCTTTTGGGCTTCCTTGGTGGCTCAGTGGTAAAAAATTTGCGTGCCAATGCCAGAGATGCAGGTTTGATTCCTGGGTCACGAATACTCCTTAGAGGAGAAAATGGCAAACCACTCCAATGTTCATGCCTGGGAAATCCCAAGAACAGAGGAGCTTGGTGGGCTACAGTTCATGGGGGTCCCAAAACAAAGGTTGTTCAACTATTAGGTTTGCCTAGACTTAAAATAGGGAAAATGGAGCGTTTCAATCTTCATTTTATTTTTTTGATTAAAAAAAAGTAGTTTTAACTATAGTGAGTTATTTCTAACAAGGAATACATTCAGAGACCAACTGGTCCTATCCTCTGCCAACACCAACATACCACTAAACTACCAAATAGTCATGCAGGATCTACTTGAGTACCTTGAGTGACAGTTAAATCACTAACTTCAAGATAACTAGTTCATAATCCTTCCAAGAATTGTATTAATATGAAACAATTTTTAACCTTATAGTTTCCATATATAAAGCCAAATGGAAGAAACCTGGCCTCTTCATCATGACACTGATTTGCATTTTTTAAAGATAGTTATTATGATCTTCCTGAATATAGTGTGAGTGAATGAAAGTTGCTCAGTCATGTCCAACTCTTTGCAACCTCATGGACTACATAGTCCATGGAATTCTCCAGGCCAGAATACTGGAGTGAGTAACCCTTCTCTTCTCCAGGGGATCTTCCCAACCCAGGGATTGAACCCAGGTCTCCAGCATTGTAGGCGGATTCTTTACCAGCTGAGCCACAAGGGAAGCCCAAGAATACTGGAGTGGGTAGCCAATGCCTTCTCCAGCAGATCTTCCTGACCCAGTAATTGAACTGGGGTCTCCTGGATTGCAGGAGGATTCTTTACCAACTGAGCTATCAGGAAGCCCAAATATACTGTTCTCCAGCCTAAATATTCCCAGTGGTTCCTAGTCCTATTTGGAAAAAGAGACTATCTATAGAACAAAATCTACCAAGCGCCACAAGACATGCTTTCTATTTTCTTTTGGGTTACAATATTATTTTACCTAATTAGAAATGAAGTTAAATTCCTGCCCTGTAAATAGTTTCATCTGTACCATTTTTCTAGACTCCATGTAGAGAATGGGAGTGTGGACGAAGGGAAGGGGGAGGGGTGAGATGAATTGGGAGATTGGGGTTGACATATGCACACTAACATGTATAAAACAAATAGCTAGTAGGAACCTGCTGTATGGTGCAGGGAGCTCAGCTCTGTGCTCTGTGGTGACCCAGAGGGGTGCGAAGGGGGCATGGCGGGAGTGAGGCCCAAGAAGGAGATATGTGTATACACAGAGATGATAAGTTCATTGTACAGCAGAAACTAACAGCACTGTAAAGCAATTATTCTCCAATTGTTTTAAAAAAAAAAAGGAAAGACGTGAAGTTATGTTATCAGGGATAATTCCTATCTTGGCATTTTCTTATATCAACAAGCATCACTCACTTATGAGTGAACTGAATATCAGTTCAGTTCAGTCCAGTAGCTCAGTCATGTCCAACTCTTTGCGACCCCATAGACTGTAGCATGCCGGGCCTCCCTAATTCATCACCAACTCCCAGAGCTGGCTCAAACTCATGTCCATCAAGTCGGTGATGCCATCCAACAATTTTATCCTCTCGCATCCCCTTCTCTTCCTACCTTCAATCTTTCTCAGCATCAGGTCTTTTCAAATGAGACAGTTCTTCACATCAGGTGGCCAAAGTATTGGAGTTTCATCTTCAGAGTCAGTCTTCCCAATGAATATTCAGGACTGTTTTCCTTTAGGATTGACAGATTTGATCTTGCTGTCCAAGGGACTCTCAAGTGTCTTCTTCAACACCACAGTTCAAAAGCATCAATTCTTCAGCGCTCAGCTTTCTTTATAGTCTAATTCTCACATCCATACACGACTACTGGAAAAACCATAGCCTTGACTAGATGGACCTTTGTTAGCAAAGTAATGTCTCTGCTTTTTAAAATGCTATCTAGGTTGGTCATAACTTTTCTTTCAAGGAGCAAGAGTCTTTTGATTTCATGGCTGCAGTGACCATCTGCAGTGATTTTGGAGCCCAAAATGATAAAGTCGCTCACTGTTTCCATTGTTTTCCTATCTATTTGCCATGAAGAGATGGGACCAGATGCCATGATCTTAGTTTTCTGAATGTTGAGTTTTAAACCAACTTTTTTACTCTCTTCTTTCACTTTCATCAAGAGGCTCTTTAGTTCTTCTTCACTTTCTGCCATAAGGGTGATATTGTCTGCATATCTGAGGTTATTGATATTTCTCCCGGCAATCTTGATTCCAGCTTGTGCTTTATCCAGGCCAGCTTTTCTCATGATGTACTCTGCATAGACGCTAAATAAGCAGGGTGACAATATACAGCCTTGACACACTCCTTTCCTGATTTGGAATCAGTTTCTTCTTCCATGTCCAGTTCTAACTGTTGCTTCTTGACCTAAATACAGATTTTTCAGGAGGCGGGTAAGGTGGTGCTGTATTCACATCTCTTTAAGAATTTCCACAGTTTGTTGTGATCCACACAATCAAAGGCTTTGGCATAATCAATAAAGACAAAATAGATGTTTCTCTGGAACTCTCTTGCTTTTTCAATGATCCAATGGATGTTAGCAATTTAATCTCTGGTTCCTCTGCCTTTTCTCAATCCAGCTTGAACATCTGGAAATTCACAGTTCACATACTATTGAAGCCTGGCTTGAAGAATTTTGAGCATTACTTTGCTAGTGTGTGAGATGAGTGCAATTGTGCGGTAGTTTGAACATTGTTTGGCATTGCCTTTCTTTGGGATTGGAATAAAAAGTGACCTTTTCCAGTCCTGTAGCCACTGTTGAGTTTTCCAAATTTGATGACTTTATTGTATGGCACCTTAAACTGTAGACTTAAGATATATGTGGTTCCTTTAGAATATTTCAAATTATTTTACTTACAGAATAAAACCATTTATATCATAACCAAAAGCAAAGTTTACAAATCATATCCATCTTAGAGAGATGACTTGTTGAATAGAAATGACAAAGGGCTTCTTATTGGTTGAGAGATTTAGAAATGTCAGAGGATTGGAAGGTTTTAAACCTATGCATGGAGAAGGTGATGAGGATTGGGAGCTATGGAGATAGATGCAAACTGTGCCAGCCTCAGTTATAAGCAATAGACATATACATACAAGCATAAATATTTAGCAAGTAATAAAAACACAAAAACATGTTGACTTTCCTTCAGACTCAAAAGGCACACAGGGAAACACTTTAATTTATACCATGTTTTTACTTTATTATTATATAAACCCTATAATATTTGCAGTTTGTAAATATATATTCAAATAATGTAGAAAAAATTAATCTTCTGTATTTTTACTACTAGAAAGAATCTATGCTTGCCAGTTGATCAGAAACTCTAAGAATATAAGCAAGAATTTTACCCCTAGTTCCTTGCAGAGTTCCTGGTATATAATACATATTTGTGGGAAGAGGAAAGACAGTAATAAAGTATGAAACTCAAAATATATCTCAAAGTATTAAAATGTTAGCATCTTCATTTTACATGGTTATTTAAGAACAAAAAGAAAAATGACTGCAAGCTGAAGTAGTACAAAATAATTTTAATAGAGAGAAATTACAGCTGTTCTGTAAGCTGTAAACATCATTGTCAAAATAATAAAAACTCTCTTACTAACATTGATAAATGTATAGGGAAATGAAAAAGGAGTAAAACTAATATTTATTTAGTATACTATAACTCAAAATATTTGTCAAAAAGTGAGAATTAAAGTGTTTTCTTTCACTGTAGAAATAATAATAAAGAAAGCCTATCAAGGTCCGTCTAGTCAAGGCTATGGTTTTTCCAGTGGTCATGTATGGATGTGAGAGTTGGACTGTGAAGAAAGCTGAGCGCCGAAGAATTGATGATTTTGAACTGTGGTGTTGGAGAAGACTCTTGAGAGTCCCTTCGACTGCAAGGAGATCCAACCAGTCCATCCTAAAGGAGTCCTGGGTGTTCACTGGAAGGACTGATGCTGAAGCTGAAACTCCAATACTTCGGCCACCTCATGCGAAGAGTTGACTCATTGGAAAAGACCCTGTTGCTGGGAGGGATTGGGGGCAGGAGGAGAAGGGGACGACTGAGGATGAGATGGCTGGATGGCATCACCGACTCGATGGACATGAGTTTGAGTGAACTCCAGGAGTTGGTGATGGACAGGGAGGCCTGGCGTGCTGTGATTCCTGAGGTCGCGAAGAGTCAGACACGACTGAGCAACTGAACTGAACTGAACTGAACTGATCAAGACAGGAGTTCCCCTTCTGGGAAGATAGAATTGCACAATTATTCCTATCTTTCCACTAAATACACTAACAACCTAGGACATTACACATAAGCAATCATAAAGAGACCCTTAGAGGTGGAGAGAAGAAGGCAGACCAGCTTGAATGCTTGTGACTCAAAGAACAGCAGGGTGGTGAGTTCTCTCGATTTTCCTTTTCCTCATATACTGAGTCATTTCCCTTTTCCTCAATGACTCAGTGATGGAGGAAAATGCTGCAATGTTCTTCCAGTCATTTATGTTGATGGTCTCCTTTGTATTAAAACTGGCAAGCTTAGATATACATGATGCAAAAAAGGATCTAGTTTTGGGGGGATATCATATAAATATATTTTTACATAATATAATGCCAGATGAATTTATTTCTATAATGGATTTTAAAAACATTTAAGAATAAAACAGCCCACAAAGTGACAGCGATACTCTCTCAAGTATCACCTAAATTAATAATTCAGTAACAAATTTTTAATTTTCATTCTTGGCAATAACAGTCAAGTGACCTAACCTTATAATTAACTTTCCTGATTCTACCCTCTTTAAAGATTGTTCTCTTAACTTATATGCTGGTTACATAAGTCAATTTACTTGGCACTCAGCTTGGATAAACAATGAACATTGAAGATTTCACTGTAATTCAAATAAGTTATTGCATTTTAAAATAGGGACATTTTCTGGGTGAATGTTTAAATTCTCCATTCACTAACCTTGGTGTAAGATGTGTTATCAATTGACAATTGAAGAATATTCACTTTGGGAGAAGCACAAACGGCTTTTGTCTCCTCTTAGTATGAAATAATTTTTCTGTTTTCTAAATTTCTCTATCTTGGTTCTTCTAGTGACACTTACATTAATTTTCTTTGAATTATAAAGATTAATGCTCAGATACTATTTCTCTCTATCTCTCTGGACCTTGTGCTCCTTAAAGTTCTTTAATGTGTGGTTTTATATTCCTCTTAGAGCCAAACTCAAACCATTATCAATAGTGAAGCAGTCATTAGAAAATGAATCAAAAGGAAGTAGTTTTTGGTGTTTTTTCCTCACTGTGTTATAATTATACTTTATCAAAGAAATAATGTTCATGAGATTTCAACCAAGGCTTTCACTTGAACAATGAAAAAATTCTCCAGCTAATGAAAAAATAACAATAAAATTTTTTGATGTATATAGAACTTATAAAACTCTAACAACAAAAACAACAACAAAATTTCACAAACAATCTGATTAAAAATTCGGCAGAGGAACTCCATGGGGCCACAAAGAGTCAGACACAAATGAGTGAGCGTGCACACAGACACACAATGAAAAGAAGTTTTTCAAATAAGAATATCCAAATGACCAACAGGTACATGAAAAAAATGTCTAACTTCATTAATCAGGGAAATTTAAATCAAAGCCACAAAGTGGTAACACTTCGTATCTGACAATGGCTATCATCAAGGAAACAAGAGATAACAAGTGTTGGCCAAGATGTGAAGAAAAGGGAACCTTTGGACACTGCTGGAGGGAAGGAAAACTGGTACAACTGCTCTGGGAAACATTATGGAAGTTATTCAAAAACAATAAAAGTGCAGCTACCATAAGATCCAGCAATCCTACTTCTGAATATATATAGATAAATGTCTCTCTAAAACTGAGAACAGGATATCAAAGAGATATATGCCATGTTTATTGCAACATTACTCACAACTGCCACAAGGTAGAAACAATCTAAGTGTCTTCAAGGGATGAATGGATAAAGAAGATGTGTATACATGGATATGGAATACTGTTCAACAAAGAGAAATAAAGAAATTCTGCCATGCAATAACATGGATGGACATTGAGGGCATGACTCTTAGTGACATAAACCAGACAGAGGAAGACAAGTACTGTCTTATATCATTTATATGTGGAATCTGAAGAAGGTGAACTCATAGGAAATGAGTAAAATGGTGGTTACTAGGGGCAGGGAGTGGAGAAATCGGGGAGACATTGTTAAAGGGTACAGACTTACAACTAAAAGATGAATAAATCCTAAGGGTTTAACTCACAGCACGGAGGTTATAGTAAAGAATACTGTATTGTATACCTTAAAATTACCAAGAGATTTGATCTTAAATGTTCTCACTGTAAAAGAATTATGTATAAATGTAGCATGTCAACACATTGTACAGCATAACTTATACAATATTATATGTCAATTAAGTCTCAGTGAAATAGCTATGTAAGTAAGTAAATAAGTTAAAAAATAAAGAAAACAAGTAAGCTGGAAGGTATAGTAGGACAATATTGTGGAAAGGATGAGAATAACAGATCATAATTCTGCTTATTTTTAATGTAAAAATTAAATGCATTTTAAGAATATTGTGTTTTGCTATTCAGTAGTAATGTCTTGGCTTATTAATAAAATATAATTTCTAATATGAGATATATCTATCCCACATATCCACACATACCAAGTTAATAACTATACCAACTGGAATTGAATATTTACTTCAACATCCTGTTAAGTGACAAAATCTTGTTTATACCTTTTTATAGATAATATTTTCAGAATGAAATTGGTCTGTATGCCTGAGGCTGATTTGAATTTGTAAGCATACATTGGTGTAAGTCTAACAAAAAAATTATGCTTTTCATACTTCTACTCACTTAGCACTGATTATATAGACTAGCATATATTGTTATCCAAATTCATAATTAATTAGTCCTTAGAGCTACAAAAAGTAAAAATATCCTGTGGGACTTTATATTCATAATGTAATTTTAAAATATATTTTGGGGCCAAGAATTTTAATTTATCAGGAATCCAAGCCTGTCTTAAACTTATTTCAGGCACTGCACAAATCACTCCTCAGCTAGCTAAGTCTCTAAATAAAAGTTAAACTGGGTTCAGCTTCCAAAATAAGTAAACAAATACATCTAACATTTGTCTCCAAACACACAGAACTTGGATTGAAAATATGTTTTAAAAAAATCCCCAAAGTCACATTATTATAACTCAAAAACAATTAAGAATGACAGTCTTAGAGATACAACAGATTTCATTCTCAGTTGAACATTTCCGATCTCTTTTATCACCAGTCATGATATATAAAGTTCATGGCACCATTATGTCGTGCTATAGCCTACATTTTGAAGCTGCCTAAGACCACTAAGTGCAGGCGGCTGCGGCTGGCACACTAAGCGCAGCTGAGAGGAGCTAGCTCACGTCCGAGGTCAGGGGCAGTGGCCTAGAGTGCCAGGCTGCGACGGCCAGAGGAGCTACCCCGCGTCCAAGATCAGGGGCTGCGGCCGAGAGGAGCTACCCCGCGTCCAAGGTCACAGGCGACGGCCAGGAGGAGCTACCCCACACCTGAGGCCAGGGGTGGCAACCGGGAAGGGCAACCCCACATCCAAGGAGCGGTAGCTGCGAGGGCACAGGAGGGCCTAGAGGAGTCATCCCACGTTGAAGGTCAGGAAGGGCGGTGGTGAGGAGATACCACTCATCCAAGGTAAGGAGCAGCGGCTGCACTTTGCTGGACCAGCCGTGAAGAGATACCCCACGCCCAAGGTAAAAGAAACCCAGGTAAGATGGTAGATGTTCCAAGAGGGCATCAGAGGGCAGACACACTGAAACCATACTCACAGAAAAATAGTCAATCTAATCACACTAGGACCACAGCCTTGTCTAACTCAATGAAACTAAGCCATGCCTGTGGGGCAACCCAAGACGGGTGGGTCATGGTGGAGAGGTCTGACAGAATGTGGTCCACTGGAGAAGGGAATGGCAAACCACTTCAGTCTTCTTGCCTTGAGAACCCCATGAAAAGTATGAAAAGGTAAAATGATAGGATACTGAAAGAGGAACTCCCCAGGTCAGTAGGTGCCCAATATGCCACTGGAGATCAGTGGAGAAATAACTCCAGAAAGAATGAAGGGATGGAGCCAAAGCAAAAACAATACCCAGCTGTGGATGTGACTGGTGATAGAAGCAAGGTCCAATGCTGTAAAGGGCAATATTGCATAGGAACCTGGAATGTCAGGTCCATGAATCAGGGCAAACTGGAAGTGGTCAAACAAGGGAAGGCAAGAGTGAACATCGACATTCTAGGAATCAGCGAACTAAAATGGACTAGAATGGGTCAATTTAACTCAGATGACCATTACATCTACTACTGTGGGCAAGAATCCCTCAGAAGAAATGGGGTAGCCATCATGGTCAACAAAAGAGTCTGAAATGCAGTACTTGGATGCAATCACAAAGACGACAGAATGATCTCTCTTCATCTCCAAGGCAAACCATTCAATATCACAGTTATCCAAGTCTATGCCCCAACCAGTAACGCTGAAGAAGCTGAAGATGAACGGTTCTATGAAGACTTATAAGACCTTTTAGAACTAACACCTAAAAAACATGTCCTTTTCATTATAGGGGACTGGAATGCAAAAGTAGGAAGTCAAGAAACAGCCGGAGTAACAGGCAAATTTGGCCTTGGAATATGGAATGAAGCAGGGCAAAGACTAATAGAGTTTTGCCAAGAAAATGCACTGGTCATAGCAAACACCCTCTTCCAACAACACAAGAGAAGACTCTACACATGGACATCACTAGACGGTCAACACCAAAATCAGATTGATTACATTCTTTGCAGCCAAAGATGGAGAAGCTCTATACAGTAAACAAAAACAAGACCAGGAGCTGACTGTGGCTCAGATCATGAACTCCTTATTACCAAATTCAGACTCAAATTGAAGAAAGTAGGGAAAACTGCTAGACCATTCAGGTATGACCTACATCAAATCCCTTATGATTATACAGTGGAAGTGAGAAATAGATTTGAGGGCCTAGATCTGATAGATAGAGTGCCTGATGAACTATGGAATGTGGTTCGTGACATGGTACAGGAGACAGGGATCAAGACCATCCCCAAGGAAAAGAAATGCAAAAAAGCAAAATGGCTGTCTGGGGAGGACTTACAAATAGCTGTGAAAAGAAGAGAGGTGAAAAGCAAAGGAGAAAAGGAAAGATATAAGCATCTGAACGCAGAGTTCCAAAGAATAGCAAGAAGAGATAAGAAAGCCTTCTTCAGCAATCAGTGCAAAGAAATAGAGGAAAACAACAGAATGGGAAAGACTAGAGAACTCTTCAAGAAAATTAGAGATACCAAGGGAACATTTCATGCAAAGATGGGCTTGATAAAGGACAGAAATGGTATGGACCTAACAGAAGCAGAAGATATTAAGAAGAGGTGGCAAGAATACACAGAAGAACTGTACAAAAAAGATCTTCATGACCTGGATAATCACGATGGTGGGATCACTCATCTAGAGTCAGACATCTTGGAAGATGAAGTCAAGTGGGCCTTAGAAAGCATCACTACGAACAAAGCTAGTGGAGGTGATGGAATTCCAATTGAGCTGTTTCAAATCCTGAAAGATGATGCTGTGAAAGTGCTGCACTCAATATGGCAGCAAATTAGGAAAACTCAGCAGTGGGCACAGGACTGGAAAAGGTCAGTTTTCTTTGCAATTCCAAAGAAAGGCAATGCCAAAGAATGCTTAAACTCCCGCACAATTGCACTCATCTCACACGCCAGTTAAGTAATGCTCAAAATTCTCCAAGCCAAGCTTCAGCAATACGTGAACCGTGAACTTCCTGATGTTCAAGCTGGTTCTAGAAAAGGCAGAGGAATCAGAGATCAAATTGCCAACATCCGCTGGATCATGAAAAAGCAAGAGAGTTCCATAAAAACATCTCTTTCTGCTTTATTGACTATGCCAAAGCCTTTGACTGTGTGGATCACAATAAACTGTGGAAAATTCTGAAAGAGATGGGAATACCAGACCACCTGACCTGCCCCTTGAGCAATCTGTATGCAGGTCAGGAAGCAACAGTTAGAACTGGACATGGAACATCAGACTGGTTCCAAATAGGAAAAGGAGTACGTTAAGGCTGTATATTGTCACCCTGCTTATTTAACTTCTATGCAGAGTACGCTGCATGAGAAATGCTGGACTGGAAGAAACACAAGCTGGAATCAAGATTGCCAGGAGAAATATCAATAACCTTAGATATGCAGATGACATCACCCTTATGGCAAAGGTCAAAAGCCTTTTGATGAAAGAGGAGAGTGGAAAAAGTTGGCTTAAAGCTCAACATTCAGAAAACGAAGATCATGGCATCCGGTCCCATCACTTCATGGGAAATAGATGGGGAAACAGTGGAAACAGTGTCAGACTTTATTTTGGGGGGCTCCAAAATCACTGCAGATGGTGACTGCAGCCATGAAATGAAAAGACGCTTAATCCTTGGAAGAAAAGTTATGACCACCCTAGATAGCATATTCAAAAGCAGAGACATTACCTTGCCGACTAAGGTTTGTCTAGTCAAGGCTATGGTTTTTCCAGTGGTCATTTATAGATGTGAGAGTTGGACTGTGAAGAAGGCTGAGTGCCGAAGAATTGATGCTTTTGAACTGTGGTGTTGGAGAAGACTCTTGAGAGTCCCTTGGACTTCAAGGAGATCCAACCAGTCCATTCTGAAGGAGATCAGCCCTGGGATTTCTTTGGAAGGAATGATGCTAAAGCTGAAACTCCAGTACTTTGCATGAAACTCCAGTACTTCCTCATGCGAAGAGTTGACTCATTGGAAAAGACTCTGATGCTGGGACAGATTGGGGGCAGGAGGAGAAGGGGATGACAGAGGATGAGATGGCTGGATGGCATCACGGACTCGATGGACGTGAGTCTGAGTGAACTCCAGGAGTTGGTGATGGACAGGGTGGCCTGGCGTGCTGAGATTCATGGGTTCCCAAAGAGTCGGACACGACTGAGCGACTGAACTCAACTGAAGACCGATATACATAGTGGCAAATTTTTAGAACTGATAAAGTATAAAATATTTGTTAGAAAAAGTGTTAAGAGTAAATTGGTTTTGGACATTTTAAGATTTGGAAAATTTACAAAGGAGAGACCCTGTGGAAATAGAAATGGATTGGTCCTCACTGGTGAAGATGCTACTTTGGGCTTCTCAAGTGGTGCAAATGGTAAAGAACCCACCTATCAATGCAGAAGACATAAGAAACACAGGTTGGATCCCTGACAATGTTGGGATCACAGTTTGTCATTATCAGAATGTGGTCATTAATTGTCCCTGAAAGTGAAAGTTTTAGTCACTCAGTCATGTCTGACTCTGTGACCGCATGCACTTTAGCCCGCCAGGCTTCTCTATCCATAGAATTCTCCAGGAAAGAATACTGCAATGGGTTGCCATTCCCTTCTTCGGGGGATCTTCCTGATCCAGGGATCAAACCCAGGTCTCCCGCATTGCAGGCAGATTCTTCACTGTTTCAGTCATCATGTGTCCCTTGCAGCCATATATAGCCAGTGAGCCTTCCTTACCTGAACGACTGGATCTGGGATTCTGTTATGAAATATGGGAGACTGTCCTTTCTCAAACACAGTAAAGACTAAGTGAGAAGGAATTTAATTAGACTGGGAGACCCAAATGTTGGAAAACACTCTCTTGAGACCGGAGCCACCTGATATACAGTGATTTGCTCTGCAGACTTTCAGTGACACAGTCTCCCTCTTTCAAACAGTTCTTCTGAGAAAAATGATCCAAACTCTTCAAATTCCATCTGACAGAGTGTTTCCCAGCATATTCTCTTCAGAGCACTCCTTCCAAGAAAGGTTCCCCCAAATGATTCTGTGATTAATACAGACTGATCATGAAGAAACATGGTAGCTAAGAGGATTAAATTCTGCAGTTGATCTCCTGATTTGGAGACCTGTGTTTTCACAGGTATATATCTTAACCTTCTGTGCCTAAATTTTCCTATTGTAAAATGTGGGTAACAATAATATCTAATTCACAGGATTATTGTAAAAATTAAATTAGATATTATACATACAAGGCTTAGAACAGTGCTAGGTATGAATTAAGCACTCAATAAATGTTAGCTACATGTAGCCATAAAAATAAACCTGAGAAATTCAACAATAACTCTCTTCTGAAGATTATTATAAGTGTGAGCATATGAATGCTCTGAAAAGTACTTAAAGAAATTGGTTTAACCCAGTATTTCCCAAACCTAAATAGCTGATCATTTAATGACTCATTGAACTAGTTTTTCAGCAGAATATCCTATGAAAAGCCATCTTGACAATTTTTACTGATGCCAAAACCAAGTTGAGTGGATGGGTATTAGACCAATACAATCAGTAGTTATAAGAAAAAAGGATCCACCATCTTTTCAAAAAGAACTTCATTCTCACTGTAAGAAAGTAATTACTTGATCACATTGGAAGAGAACTATGTGACAAGATGTATGAATTCAAGGGCTAGCTGCATGAACTGAGACAGGCAAACCCAAAAAATGAACTTTGAAGCACTCTTAAGAAACCAATTATATCCCAATTTAGCAGTTATCTGTTGCTGAACACTTGAATGACCCTTCATTTACACTACTGCTATACCCTAATTACTTATCAACACTTATCAACTACTTATCTACACCTTACAGAGAAGGGAAGGCTGATGACCCTGCCTTCAGCAATATAGCAAAGCTTCTAGAGATCATTTAAGACAGATAGCTGGCCTCTATGATCAAACTCAAAAAAATAACTCCTTGAATTGAACACTCAATAGTTCTAGGCATTTCATATTACTAATCCTCACAAAAATTTCCCAGTGGGCATTATAACTTTATACATAAAGTAACTAAAGCTGCAAAGCAGTTGAGTTATATAATTAAGAATCTGGTAACAGATTCATCCAGATCTATGAGATTTCAAAACGAGTGCTTTTTTTTTTTTTTTTTTTTTGGTACTAAGTTGGCTACTTATACAATGATTATCAACTGTTCCTTCTTGATTTTTTTTTAATCATCTTTTCCTCCTATATTGTTATCTCTTTTCCTATGACACTGACTCATAAGATCCTTAAAGAAATGGAATGAAAGTCTTCTCAGGGAAGATTCTGAGAAAGCAAATTCTTATGGATTGGTACTCTCTTAAGCTAGTCCTTGGTGGGAGTGGCTTCTTTTCTTTTCTAGAAATCCAGAAAAGACTGGTGTGGCAGCTTTGAAACACTAACTTCGAGAAGCTTGCAGTGGAGACTGAGTGCCAAGTTGCTTCAGTCATGTCCCAGTCTTTTGTGACCCCATGGACTGTAGCCCATCAGGCTCCTCTGTCCATGGGATTCTCCAGGCAAGAATACTGGAGTGGGGTTGCCATGCCCTCCTCCAGAAGATCTTCCCAACTCAGAGATGGAACCCATGTCTCATGTCTCCTTCCTTGGCAGGTGGGTTCTTTACCACTAGCGCCACCTGGGAAGCCTTGCAGTGGGGTCTTAAAAAAGGAACAAATTGGAGTTTGGAAGCTGGGAATTGGTCTAAGGCCTTAAATTTTTGGAGGTGTTAGTTTTCTAATAAACTCAAGCTTCCCTGGAAAGTTTCTTCCTCACATTTGGTGGCTAGGGGCTAATATTTCTGCAGCTATAGGAACTCAACTTCCATAAGTTAATGGCAAAGTCGGATTCAGTTTAGTTCAGTTCAGTCGCTCAGTCATGTTCAACTCTTTGCGACCCCATGGACTGCAGCATACCAGGCCTCCCTGTCCATCACCAACTCCCAGAGTTTACCCAAACTCATGTCCATTGAGTCGGTGATGCCATCCAACCATCTCATCCTCTGTCGTCCCCTACTCATCCTCCCCTCATTCTTTCCCAGCATCAAGGTCTTTTCAAATGAGTCAGCTCTTTGCATCCGGTGGCCAAAGTATTGGAGTTTCAGCTTCAACATCAGTCCTTCCAGTGAACACCTAGGACTGATCTCCTTTAGGATGGACTGGCTGGATCTCCTTGAAGTCCAAGGGACCCTCAAGAGTCTTCTCCAACACCACAGTTCAAAAGCATCAATTCTTCAGCATTCAGCTTTCTTTACAGTTCAATTCTCACATTCATATATGACTACTAGAAAAACCATAGCCTTGACTAGACGGACCTTTGTTGGCAAAGCAATGTCTCTGCTTTTTAATATGCTGTCTAGGTTGGTCATAACTTTCCTTCCTAGTTATATGGAATTCTGCTTCACCACCAATATTTTAAGAAATGCATCTGTTTCTAAAGATAGCTGAGGGACAGCTATGCAGTGGAGAAAAATAATCCACTGATTCTGTCATCATCAGGGTCTATTACTTAGAAATAAAGTTAACAGCAGTCAACATTAAGGCCAAGTCAGTGTTGTGCTAAGACAAATAGGAAATCAGAAACCGCCTTGTATTCCTTTTGTTTCCAAATAACCTTATTAGAATTAAATCCCAAATGTGCCCAAGATGGGCTGGAAGGATTTACAGTCTACAAGTGTCTAATGATTAGAGATAAATTTGGGTATCATTAATATAGTACCTATGGGGAAATGTTCACTATTACTGGCTTTCATATTTGTTGTAAATTTGTATTAATGACTGTCAGTGGACTTGCTCAGTAATTGGACTATAACATTAATGAACTGATGTTGATTTACCATACCTGAGGCTGTAAAATTATAATTACAAATGGCTGTTGAAAGAGGTATCAAGTCAGAAATCATACACCGATAGTAGTACAAAGTGCATAAATAACTTGAAGATGTATCATGAATTTGGGATATAAGCCGAATGAAGAAACAAAGAAGATGCAGTCCCTTGGAGGCATTAAAACTTACCAGCTTTAGAAAGAGTTTTGCCTAGATAGAGCTGACACTCTTGGGACAGTAAATCAATATTTTGGGGTTGGCTCAAATTGGCAGTCCAGAACTAGAACAGATCGGGGGCAATGGAGGTGGTTAAACCATGTTATTGAGGGCCTGGCTTGCCGTACTGCCCCTCATAATGTAGGCTTCATCCTTAATAGACCCATTCAAGAGTAAGACAATTTCTAGCAACAAGTGTGTTTGTATTCTTTGGGGTTTCATATGCAGTTGGAAAGAATAGGTCAATTCCCACAACCTTTAAACAGAAGCACTGAACTTCCTGCCAATTAGGTCATAGCACCAGGGGGAATGCCATGGTGTGAATAAAACTCAGGCTTGGGATTTCCCTGGTGGGTCAATGGTTAAGAATTCACCTTCCAATGAAGGGGACATGGGTTTGATCCCCAGCCGGGCAACTAAAGCCTGCACACTGCTACAACTGACTCCACATGCTTTAGAACCTGCTCACTACAACTAGAGAAGCCTGTGTGCTGCAAAGAAGATTCCACATGCCACAAGTAAGACTCGACACAGCCAAAAACAAAAAGCACTCAGGCTTTAGTTTTCTGATTTACTGACCAAAATGACAAGAGAATGTCATTATCCTAGTAAGTTTTGATCAATCAAGTTTACTCCAAAAATAGGAAATTCAACCCCATGAAAAACCTATATCTACAGGTTGTTATTTTCAGTGAATATATTTCATAACATTGAAGATATCATTTCCTCAAAAAAGATATCATATCTTTTTATTCTTTAAGAATCAAGTAAATATATTTGCTATAAACACAAAGAAGGGAGTAGTGAGGGGTGAGTTTTTTATCTATACAGACATAATTAACATCTAAAGGATGGCTTTTACTATGTGACCTATAAATGAGAATGTTTATTCTGTCTCACAATAAGGCTGAAAGTGAAAGTGTTACTCATTCAGTTATGTCTGACTCTCTGTGATTCCAAGGATTATATATAGCCTGGCAGATTTTTCTGTCCATGGAATTCTCCAGGCAAGAATGCTGGAGTGGTAGCCATTCGTTTCTCCAGGAGATCTTCCCAAGCCAGTGATCAATCCCAGGTCTCTTACACTGCAGGCAGATTCTTTACCATCTGAACCAACAGGGAAGCCCATTCATTTACACATGCATACATATACATATACATAGAATTAGAGGTTTAAACATATGCAGATATCTCAAATGTCTTAAGTGACATTCTTTTAAGCTTTCTAAGTACCCACCAGTTGATTTTATAATTTAATAACAAATAATCACACCTCTAAAAAACAAAAAAAGTAAATTGATGTGGATATCCTATATTTCTGAGGATAATTACTTGAATCAGAGATGTCTGCTTAAATTAATTTACAAACAGTAGATAAGTAACTGGACACAGAAGACACTTATGGAGGATTTCACATATAATTCACATCAACGAACTTTTACACACCAGTTTGACTATATCATGATTAGCTGTTCTCTATATTTCAGTATATAAGATGAGAATTCAGAACAGATTGAAGATAATGACTTTCTTCTTAAGTTTTATCAGATTCTCAATATTGCCTATATGTCAATTGCCACATGGTTAAGTTGGTAAAACTGGGAGTTTAAAGAGGCTATGGTGGAGCCAGGTCTTGGCCAATGCTAGAAACAATCACCTAAGGGCAACATTTTCAGAAAAGTTTAGCACAAATACCCCTTGGGAATAACTATCCATGTCTCAACTGAACGCAATGAGAGAGAAATCAACACTGATCACCAAGTCCAACAAGTGGGGGTTGGGACACCTTGCTATTTGATTGAATGAAAATTGTGGAGAAGATAGAAAAGAAAGCAAATCTTGGCCAACAAACAAACAAAAAAGTGAGGCAACATGCCTAGTAGAATTTACAGGGAGCTACAAAGAATCTTAAAATAGTTTTCTTTATTATGCAATTAAACCTGAACTGTGTTAGATATTATTAAAGAACCTTAGGCTTAGTCATTAGGATGAATAATGAATTTCATCTTTCCTTTTTCATTTTGCCAGGTACTGAGGATAAAGTAATAAACAAACATATTACTTGATTGTATGCACTTAAAATTTAATGTGGGAGACAGTTCTTGAACACTATCACAAATATATTATTACCAACTGCAATAGGAGGTGTCAAAGAAAAGCTGAAAGCATCATAAGACTGTCTGACATAAGAATACAATTTAGATTTGGGGGATAATCCTTAGAAACAGTGGAATTTAAGCTGAATAAATAATAACTATTCAGATTTAGAACTGAAATAAAAGGCAATCTATGAAACTAAAGTTGCCTGTCTATGAAACTAAAGTTTCATAGCCTGTCTAAGGGCTCTTAAATGAAAAAGAGATTTAAGAACAATTTAACCAAGGGCATGGCATCATTCAGAAAAGGTGAGGTTTTTTTTCTCTGATTTGTTATCCCATGACATTCACTCTCTACTTTACATTAGCAGTCATATCAGTCTGTATTTAGGTGCCTCATCTATTATAAACAACTGATCAACGTATTTGAAGTTTAAAAAAAGATTGCCCTTGCAAAGTCTGTGACATTATTAGACTAGATGGGGGAAATTAGTAGGTGCTCTGACGAACTTGTAATACAAAGGGTACACTTAAGATGAATTTCAAATTTGCTTGACATGTATCTTTAAAAAAGTTTCTAACTCTGTCCACTATTAAGGCTTAGAATCAATGGTCAACTGAGAAAACTCTTGACACCTGGAATATGGTCTTTACCATTTCCATAAATGGAATTGGGGAACTTTAGAGAAATAGCTGGGGTAGAAAATGTACAAGATAGACCTGGAGCACATCTAAACCAGAAACAAAAAAAATTTTCAAAAGTAATGCTGCTCATGCCAAAGAACTCAGAATCTTCCTATGGCTAAAGATGGGGAAATCGAACATAATAACTGCAATGATTGAAACACATTGAGTATTTTACAATCCTTGAATTCAAAATAACAAAAAAGGAAGAAAACTCTGTCTTTTTTCCCTTTAGAGAAGAATGATAGTGAATCTACTTGTTAGTTCAGAAACTCGTAAAAAAATAAATGTGGGGATGGATAGGGAGGATGAATCAAATATTTAACCTATCCCATGTATATGAACTATACCTTGGGGTAGCCAAATAATTAAACGATGCTTCTCTTTCTAAATTGGGATAAGTAAGACTGCCAGAGCTTTAAGTATAAATAGGATATTAACACATACGGTAATAACAATTACATTCAAGAATTAGCGAATCCTTTATTCTGTATAGGGCTCTGTACTTAACATTTTGCATATATCATGTAATTCAAGCTTCACAGAATTTTGTCCCAATGTTAGGTATTACTCCCATTATAAAATAAAAAAACTGCCATTTAAAGAATGTGTCATATATCTACAAAGCACTTGAATTATGAATTAAATCTGTAAACCCAAGTTATCTAACTCAGTGGCCTGCTTTCTTAACTATATTGACCAAGAATGATAGAAACAAGTTAAAGAGGTTATAAGAGAAAAAAAAAGGAGTATCTAATATGCTTTTGGCAGATTGTGAAGCTTCCAGGAAGAAGAGATATCTCAGTTAAGATATGATGGATAGTGGTATTTACATATAAATGAGTACAGTGAGAGAGACCACAGGAGGAACTTACCAGGCAAAAGGAACATCTTGAATTAAAGCCAGCATGCCTGAGAGAGGACGATGTATCTTTTAGTTATCGTTATGCAACAAACCATCCTAAAACTTAGTAGTATAAAGTAGTACACAATTATTTCTTAGGCATATGTGGCGTTCATTCAATCAATGCCACACAGTTCTTACATTGGCAAGGATTGTTTGTGTATCTGTGGATTAACTAGGGTCTCTGTTCTACATACCTCTCACCCTCCACTGGGGACAATGTCCTTCTCTTGGAAAGGTCAGAAGAGTAAGAAGGTAAACAGAAGCAAGATACTTTTCTTCAAATATATATATATATATATATATATATATATATATATATATATTCCTTTATTTATTTAGCTGTGCCAGGTCTTAGTTGTGGCACATGGATCTTTGATGTCCAGTGTAGAAGGTGGGATCTTTAATGGTGGCATGTGGGATCTAGTTCCCTGACCAGGGATTGAACCCAGGCCCCCTGAATTGGGAGTGTGGAGTCTTAGCCACTGGACCACCAGGGAAGTCCCAAGCAAGCTTTTTGAAAACTAACATTAGGAATACTAGGTAACTGTCTCTTGCTCACTCTATTCCCCAAAGTTAGTCAGAAGACCAGACAGTGCTGGAGATTTCAGAACTCAACCCAGTAACCAGGTACACAAAAAAGCAGATAAGTAATTGGGGCCACCACTGATGCAAATATACCACACAAAGCCAGGCGCTGCAAATGGCACGTAACATCTGACAGTAGAGAGCCTTAAGGGCTTAGATGCAAAACAAATCTAGAATTTAGCCCAGTGTCTATTTTAGCATCATTTGTAGGGAAAGCTATGAGTGAAATATGGATGCTATTGTACCAGGGCTATTTCCTCTTTGTAACCTCCAGAATCCTTCTTTTCTCTCTCATCTTTAAAGTGTTATTTTGAAAGGCAATACTTCAAGTTTGTTAAGTTCTCCAGAGACCAGAGAATTTCTATGGTACAGGACTACTAACAGACTTGACTATGCCATGCTAATCAGCCCTTCGGTCAACACGCTGTCACAGACACTCAGTGTGTACTTCATGGATGGAAAGAGGAAACAACATTACCTATTCCAACAGCATGCATAGTATGCCCGAAATCAGAAACTGTCAGACTCTTTCAATACAGCCAGCTCCCTTACCTCACACTCGCTTTAAAAATGGGAACATACTCTCTTTTATGACTTTGCTGTATCTCTTCGATGAATCTCAATTACAGTACCTATGAGCTGCTGCTGCTGCTGCTAAGTCGCTTCAGTTGTGTCCGATTCTATGTGACCCCAGAGATGGCAGCCCACCAGGCTCCCCGTCCCTGGGATTTTCCAGGCAAGAACACTGGAGGGGGTTGCCATTTCCTTCTCCAATACATGAAAGTGAAAAGTGAAAGTGAAGTCGCTGGAGTCCTGTCCGACTCTTAGCGACCCCATGGATTGCAGCCCATCAGCCTCCTCCGTCCATGGGGTTTTCCAGGCAAGAGTACTAGAGTGGGGTTGCTATACCCAAAATGTGAATTTGCTCTCTCTCCAGCTGTCACAGAGGAAATTAGCTTAGAGATTAGCAGTGGTTTAAAGCATAAAATAAGAAAGAAAGACACGGTCAAGTGTCATTCTCTGGAAGAAAATTTCTTTCTTTTTTTTTTTTTTCCTAAGTTAGAGCCATGTTTTAAAATCTGGAAATTCTAAAGTTGTCTTTTCACACATGGTTGAGTTTTTTTTTTTTTTAATTTTTTAAAAATTTTCTTCTCCTAATGATGTTAAAGTCTCCAGATATAAATAGGATCCCTTTTAAAAAATCACTCACTTAAAATCTTTCCCTGTTTCTTCTACAGGGATCATTACACTCAGGTTGATTCTGTGACATCTCATCATCATTATCTGTGGTTTGGGGATGTAGAGAATGTCTCCAATGCATGGAATTTCCTTAGCTAATCATATCAGAAATGATTTCATGTCATTGTTTTTGAGAGTAATGTGAACACAGACATATAGTTCATTTCAGTTCAGTTCAGTCGCTCAGTCATGTCCGACTCTTTGCAACCCCATGAATCACAGCACGCCAGGCCTCCCTGTCCATCAGCATCTCCCGGAGTTCACTCAAACTCACGTCTATTCAGTCAGTGATGCCATCCAGCCATCTCATCCTCTGTTGTCCCCTTTTCCTCCTGCCCCCAATCTGTCCCAGCATCAGAGTCTTTTCCAATGAGTCAACTCTTCGCATGAGGTGGCCAAAGTACTGGAGTTTCAGCATCAGCATCAGTCCTTCCAAAGAACACCCAGGGCTGATCTCCTTCAGAATGGACTGGTTGGATCTCCTTGCAGTCCAAGGGACTCTCAAGAGTCTTCTCCAACACCACAGTTCAAAAGCATCAATTCTTCGGTGCTCAGCTGTCTTCACAGCCCAACTCTCACATCCATACATGACCACAGGAAAAACCATAGCCTTGACTAAATGGACCTTTGTTGGCAAAGTAATGTCTCTGCTTTTCAATATGCTATCTACGTTGGTCATAACTTTCCTTCCAAGGAGTAAGCATCTTTTAATTTCATGGGTTCAGTCACCATCTACAGTGATTTTGGAGCCCAAAAGATAAAGTCTGACACTGTTTCCACTGTTTCCCCATCTATTTCCCATGAAGTGATGGGACCAGATGCCATGATCTTCGTTTTCTGAATCTGACATATAGAATTGGATTCAAAAAACTGGTTACTTCAAAGTTACAAGAAAATATAAAAACATATAAATAAGAAAAAATATAACAGTGGCTAGAAGACATCTTCAACTAAATAACTCAAATAACAAAGATGCATAAGCAAAAAAAATATATATATATTCAAAACATATCAAAAACTCTTAGAAACTTATTTAGACCAATAAACTGCACAGACAATCTCAACTCATTAAACATGTTCTTTTCATTTATCATCTTTAGGCATGCTATATATTCTGCACCCTTGCCTTTTTCTTCCCCCAAGCTTCATATGTCTTCTAAGACTCTTGATTTATAGGTATCTACTCCATCCCTTTCCTTTCCTTAGAATTTATCTGTTAATGAACCCAAGTCATTTAACTAGTATTTTCTCACAGTCTGGACTTTGCCATCTGTACCATTATGGTGCAGATCAAGTTTTTCTGTCTTTTGCACTTCTTGAAAATTGGCAGGTGTATCAAGGGACTTAATCAGAGTTACTTCAGAAAGATTATAGGTAGCCACTCTGGGAAATAGTTCTGCTGTTCCTCAGTAAAGTTAAACAGAGTATCCATATGACCCAGTATTCCCATTCCTATGTATATACTCAAAAGAATGAAAAACATATAACATTTATAGCAAATTATTCATAACAGCCAAAAAAGTAGAAACAAACCAATATCCATCAACTGATGAATGGATAAACCAAATTCAGTATATAGTGGAATAATATTCAACAACAAAAAAGAACAGAGTACAAATAAATACTATAAAATGGATAAATTTAGAAAACATTTATGCTAAATGAAAAAAGTCAGTAACTAAAACCACATGTTGTATGATTTCATTTAAATTAAATGTCCAAAACAATTAAATCTCTTGGAGCAGAATACAGATTACTGACTGCAAGCAGTTGGGGAAGGAATGAGAAATGAGTGCTTATGGATAGTAACTTCCTTCTTAGGGTGATAAAATGTTCTGGAATGAGAATATTACAATGATTCACAACTTCACAAATATAATAAAGACCACTAAATTATACATTTTAAAAGGATGTAATTTTTTGGTATGTGGATTATATCTGTTTTAAAAGATTTCAGATCATATGAAAGCAGGTACATAATTGGGGTACCTCTTATGTAATGTGAGTGTCAGCTGATGCTCAAAATCTAAATCTAATAATTCACTGAGGAATGCAAAGTACTGATATTCTAATTCTTTTTTTTCATAACAGGGATATTTTATTTAAAAATTCTTCTCATCTTGTATTTGGTTAGCCAATGATAAACTTTTCATACAAAAAGTAGAATAAATCCTTAATTATTTCTATTTTCCAACTTTAAAGATAAATACCTGATTTTTTATCATCCTTTGAAAGAAGTTAATTCACATATGCATGCATGCACACACGCGCATACACACACACTAACTATGAATTCACGAGTTGAAATAGACTGAATATGTTTTGATCGGCTGCAATATTACCCTTCTTAAAGCCCAAACAATCCAATCTTTGGTCAGGGGGAGCCTTTACCAACACGCTCCCAAGTACATTTGACATAACTCTGGTAGTTTTTAATACTTTCCTCATTCATCTTGTATATTTCCTGCTTGAGACCTGGAATTAGCTATTTCCCCAACAAGTCTTGGTTTCTTAGAGCAAGAAGTGGTACTCTAAAAATCACAGTCTGGACCCTTAATATGCTTAATGTTACTGGGTTAATCAAGGTTTCAGATCTCTTTCAGAATCAAATAAGATAAAGGCATATAAAGACATGTCTTTATATATACATATGTGCATGCATGCTAAGTCACTTCACTCCTTGTGACCCTATGAACTATAGCCTACCAGGCCCCTCTGTCCATGGGATTCTCCAGGCAATAATACTGGAGTGGATTGCCATGCACTCTTCCAGGGGATCTTCCCAACCCAGGTATCTAACCCATGTCTCCTGCATTGGCAGGCAGATTCTTTACTACTAAGCTACCAGGAAACCCCATGTATGTGTGTATGTATATGTGTGTATATATATAATATAAAAGATATGTTCTATCATTAACTGCAAAATATATATTGAGTTGATGTAATGGTTTCTATTGTTCAGTCACTAAGTTGTGTCTGACTGTTTGCCACCCCATGGACTGCAAGACACCAGGCCCCTCTGTCCTCCATTATCTCCTGGAGTGTGCTCAAATTCATGTCCACTGAACTGGTGATGTTATCTAACTATCTAATCCTCTGTCATCCCTTTCTCCTTTAGCCTTCAATATTTCCCATCAAGAAGGTCTTATCCAAACACCTCTATTTAAAACACAAAGCTACAATATCTTACTATATCTCTTATATTATACATCTATTGCTCCTTTCTTCATACATCTATTGCTCCTTTCTTCTACACTGGTAATGAAGACAAGTTTTTTCACATTACACACATAATCGGTGAGGATGAGGTTCTGGAGGAGGCCTTGTCAACTGGGGGACTTGACCTCATCTTCGTGCCAGGTCTCGGGTTCGACAAACAGAGCAACCGTTTGGGATGGGGCAAGGGCTACTATGACACCTACCTGAAGCGCTGTCTGCAGTCCCAGGACGTGAAACCCTACACCCTGGCCTTGGCTTTCAAAGAGCAGATCTGCCTCCAGGTCCCGGTGGATGAGAACGATGTGAGGGTAGACGAAGTGCTTTACGAAGACTCCTGAGCACCTTTGGCTCTGACGACCGCAGCTGAATAATCAAGGTTTTGTGCCAGAAAAAAGTCGAATATGTGTATTTTCTCTTTGTCAGAAATTAGTGGAAATTGCACACTAATGTGAATATGGGCTGTATTGTTTTCGATGTAAGATACACCTAACATGAAACCAGGTTTTAAAATCAATAGCCGTGTGTGTAATAGGACATTGATTAAAATGGAGACTACCACCATGTGATTTTAAATTTAACTTTCTGGCCTTAATGTCCCAGGTTGGTCTCTCTGCTTTGTGGTGGTGGTGGTTTAGTTGCTCAGTCGAGCCTGACTCTTGGTGACCCCATGGACTATAGCCTGCCAGGCTCCCCTGTCTATGGGATTCTCCAGGCAAGAATACTGGGGTGGATTGCCATTACCTCCTCTCAACCCAGGGATTGAACCCAGGTCTCTCACGTTGCAGGCAGATTTTTTTTTTTTACCATTTGAGCCATTAGGGAATCCCTGGTTCTGCTTTGAAGTGTAAGTTGAACATTCATGAGGCGCTGTGCTCTAACTCAGAGTGTGAGGGGAAAGGAAACTTATGGGGAATGGACACTGTCATGAAGTCCTGTCAGGGGTCTGAGTCAGTCTGGCAGGCACACAGAGACCCAGCAATTACTAAATGATTTGGAGTTTGCTTTGCATTCAAAGTTCCCCAAGAATATTCTCCACTTTTATCATGGCTTCACTTACTGGAAATTATGTCTGATGCTTTCTAACATTTGATGGACAACAGACTAAAACCTTTTATGATTTAAATATTTAAATCTGGCTAATGTGTTCCCATCTCTGCTGTTCCGGGTGTCAGTCACTGATGAATTTAAGATCTGGTGTCTTAAAAGGACGCATTTGAATCAGTTCTAATGAGATGGATGAAACTAGAGCCTATTATACAGAGTGAAGTAAGTCAGAAAGAAAAACACCAATAGAGTATATTAACGCATATAGATGGAATTTAGAAAGATAGTAACGATGACGCTATATGCGAGACCGCAAAACAGACACAGATATAAAGAACAGACTTCTGGACTCTGAGAGAAGGTGAGGTGGAATGATTTGAGAGAATAGCATTGAAACATGTATATCACAATCTGTGAAATAGATGACCAGTCCAAGTTCGATGCATGAAACAGGGCACTTGAAGTCGGTGCACTGGGACAGCACTGAGGGATAGAATGGGAGGGAGGTGGGAGGGGGTTCAGGATGGGGGACATATGTACACCCATGGGTGATTCATGTCAATGTATGGCAGAAACCACCACAATATTATAAAGTAATTAGCCTCCAATTAAATAAGTAGATTAAAAATAATAATAATAATAATAAATAATAAAATACGATGTTAATATCACTGATGCCAATCAAGTTCCTAGGAAAAATTAAAACCATTTTCTATATGCAGTCCCCAATCTCCTCCTCATTCATTTGTGATTTGCCATATATACATTGCCTGATAACTTTAGAAAAAATAGAAACATTTAGGAAAATCCTGATACAAATCCTTGTATCATTTCCTTAATGCCTTCTACCTTATTATTAAATAGCACGTTGCACTAAAAACTCTTTGTGGACATATATTTCCAGCATATTTGATCATTTGTAAGGAAGTTACTTTGCTCCTTATTATCTTTTTCTTATTACAATAACCTTGAATGATATTTGGGCTTCCGTGGTGGCTCAGCTGGTAAAGAATCTGCCTGCAGTGCGGGAGACCTGGGTTCGATCCCTGGGTTGGGAAGATCCCCTGGCGAAGGGAGCAGCTACCCACTCCAGTATTCTGGCCTGGAGAATTCAATGGACTACATAGTCCACGGAGTCAGACATGA
Source organism: Ovis aries (assembly GCF_016772045.2). NCBI lineage: Eukaryota > Metazoa > Chordata > Mammalia > Artiodactyla > Bovidae > Ovis > Ovis aries. The sequence goes on from NC_056072.1 coordinate 20,226,525, forward strand.
CTAAGCAACTTTCACTGAATGGTATTTGGCTTCAAAATAGTTTTTGTTATATATTTTTGTGTGAAACTTGTTGACGTGAAACTTTCTAAGGAGGCACAGCTCAGGGCATCATTACTAAAGTCACAGAGCTTGCTCATCTATTGTATGTACACTGTGTTCAAAAATATGGCAGCTCACTTTTCGGGATTTCCCGGCTCTGATCTAGAGTTTCTCTATTCTTTTCTCTATTGTGGCTATCCTGCTCAATTTAGATCCCATCATAGTAGCTTCTCTTTAGTTTGAGGTCCTATCCTGGATAGGAACCCTGGAAGGTAAGTTCGGAAGATCCATGAGTGCTCTAGGTTCTTCTGTCCTTTATATTTATCCTTTACACAAGAGGACAAAACCCTCTTGGTGTCAGCTGCTGTTCACATGTTGACCCTCCTGCATACAGCTGGCTCTTTGGGGGTTCTCTGTTCTTTGGGTTCTCATGATTGTTAGACACCACATGGCTTCTCTCTGCCCCATGACCACCATGTACATCCTGTAGCTATTTATGGCTATCCCCACTCATGTGTATTTTGAAATGTGTGAGATGCCTTTCATCTGGTCTTCTTGTTACAAACAGTGTTATGGGTTTTCGGTTTTGCTATATATTGCAGCAATCTGGCTTTATGTGGGGAGTTAGAGAGTTTCAGCAAAAGATGTCCCCTTTGACACCATTTTTCAAGAATGCTGCTCATTGGTTTCTGAAATAATCAGACTTGTTTGAAAATGAGTTTTACATATGCAAAAATAATTACTTAGAAATAATAGGAAAGCTAAATTTCTTCAGTGATGCATGTTACAAATTTCCTTGACCAAAACTTTTCAAACACACTTGAAATTTTAAACGCTCTCTATAGAAGGACAACAGTTACTTGAGTTTCTACTGATAACATAAATATCACAATCTACTGCACAATACCCCACACAGTGATATCAGAAAAACTACTTGGGGGCTTCCATGGTGGCTCAGTGGTTAAGAGTGCAAGGCAACGGACACCAGTTTGATCCCTGGTCCAGGAAGATCCCACATACTATAGAGCAACAAAGCCTATACACCACAGCTATTGAAACTATGCTCCAGATTCCAGGAGACTCAACTACTCAGCCCATGTGCCACAAGGAGCCCACATGCCCTAGAGCCCGTGCTCTACAAGAACAGAAGCCACAGCCATGAGAAGCCAGCATGCTGAACTAGAGGGTAGACTCCACTCGCCACAGCTAGAGAGAGCCTGTGTATAGCCATAAAGACCTACCAGCAGCCATGAAAATAAAATAAATGAAGTATTTATTATGATAAAATAGAAATAAATAAATATTTTTAAAAAGAATTACTTGATGTGGTGGCATACCTGGAACCTATCCATCACAAGCGTGATCATGTTTCTTTCACTATGAAAAGAAATTAACAAAAAGTTTCAGAATACTCTTTTCACATTTCACAAATCATACAATTCTGCTCCAAAACAAACAGCTTTTTCTAAATTGGTGGTCCTATTTTGCGTCCTAGTTGCCTTCAGAGTTTTTGAAATTTGTTTGTGTACTTTATTTTTTTTTTATTTTTTATTTTTTTTTTTAATTTTAAAATCTTTAATTCTTACATGCGTTCCCAAACATGAACCCCCCTCCCACCACCCTCCCCATAACATCTCTCTGGGTCATCCCCATGCACCAGCCCCAAGCATGCTGTATCCTGCATCGGACATAGACTGGTGATTCGATTCTTACATGATAGTATACATGTTAAAATGCCATTCTCCCAAATCATCCCACCCTCTCCCTCTCCCTCTGAGTCCAAAAGTCCGTTATACACATCTGTGTCTTTTTTGCTGTCTTGCATACAGGGTCGTCATTGCCATCTTTCTAAATTCCATATATATGTGTTAGTATACTGTATTGGTGTTTTTCTTTCTGGCTTACTTCACTCTGTATAATCGGCTCCAGTTTCATCCATCTCATCAGAACTGATTCAAATGAATTCTTTTTTAATACTTTTTTATGTAGACCATTTTTAAAGTCTCGATTGAATATGTTAGAGCATCGGTTGTGTCTTATGTTTTGGTTTTTTGGCTGCAAGCCATGTGGGATCCTAGCTCCCTAATCAGGAATCAAATCCTTGACTCCTGCACTGGAACGCAAAGTCTTAGCCTCTGGACTGCCAGAGAAGTCCCTGTAGTTGGTTGTTTATTAGTCTTGGTAAAGAATGATTTTATTAAGTGAAATTTGAATCCAGTTTCACATTCTACAGTCATTTGTAAACTATCAGCAAAGCTGACAGAAGGCAAAAGATTGGTGTAGACATGGAGCTGATTCACTTCCCCAAATCTCAGTTTACACTTCTGTAAAATGGAGATGATGAAAATACATGAAATAATGAGCATTAGACTAAAAACAAAATTAAATAATGAACATAAGACTTTTTTAAAACATTAAGTCATGATGTAAAGCCAGTAATTTCTGTGAGTAGTACTCCTCCTCCTAAGTAATGGAATTTCATATATTTCACATGTATGCTAAACTCTTTTGAAGAAGGACTGATTTTCATAAATATGTTGTCATTTCTTCTGCAGCACCTGCTGATTCAAAATGAAATATTATTAATTCACCTGTTTCTAAAAATGTGTGTTTATTTCTATGGAAATCTCCATCAGGCATACAGGAAGCATTAGAAATATCAGAGTTGCCACAGCATGGGAATATGAGGACATTTTACATTCTGCCAATGTCATCATAAGAAGTTAACAGCCACGGTAGTAGCTGCAATTTAAGTAGAATTCTTTTACCATATTTTACTGTGAAATCTCCATCTTCCCACTATTTTCTATTTTCTACTGGAGTGTAAAGATAGGTTAAATGACTTTCTTTGATTTATGTTGAGTTCTCTTCTATCATGCTCCTGTTCATCTTGTCTAATCAGAGATCCACACAACCTATGCCTCTCTGTACACCCTCAGAAAAGATCTTCCTTCCAGATGCTGTACATATATTGTCAAGTTGTTCCAATGTAAAGACAGAGTCTATAAGAAGAATTTCTGGGCAAGTTATCACACAGTTTCAGGACTGAAACATGGAATAAAAAGCCATTAAGGGATATGGATTTAAGCAGTCTTCACACTCCCTCCAGGCCTGTGCACTCTTCCATGAGACAAATTGGACAGTGCTTTTCCTCTGTGGTAGCTCTGGAGGCTTGGATTGTTCAGAGGAAACACCTTCCTGGTTTGGTTTTGCGTGGCAGCTCAAAATGGCACAAAGCACCCCTTCTTTTAAACTCAGGTTCATGAACTCATGAAAAGGAACCTAGTGGATGAGTTTTACCCTCATTCAGAATCCAGTAAAATTAAACTCCCCAAATAGACCTATGTGGGGTTTGTTAGCAGTAAAATTTGAGAAAACAATGAAACTAAACCCCTCACCGTGCCAAATTCTTTTACTTTTCTCAGATTTAGGAGAGTCAGATGGATTACCTCACATAAGCAGACCATTTGAGTAAAAGTAACTTATATGTAGAGTACATCATGAGAAATACTGGGCTGGAAGAAGCACAAGCTGGAATCAAGACTGCCGGGAGAAATATCAATAACCGCAGATATGCAGATATCACCCTTATGGCAGAAAGTGAAGAGGAGCTAAAAGCCTCTTGATGAAAGTGAAAGAGGAGAGTGAAAAAGTTGGCTGAAAGCTCAACATTGAGAAAAGGAAGATCATGGCAACTCGTCTCATCACTTCATGGGAAATAGATGGGGAAACAGTGTCAGACATTTTTTGGGGGGGGTGCTCCAAAATCACTGCAGATGATGACTGCAGCCATGAAATTAAAAGACGCTTACTCCTTGGAAGAAAAGTTATGACCAACCTAGACAGCATATTCAAAAGCAGAGACATTACTTTGCTGGCTAAGGTCCGTCTAGTCAAGGCTATGGATTTTCCAGTGGTCACGTATAGATGTGAGAGTTGGACTGTGAAGAAGGTTGAGCACCGAAGAATTGATGCTTTTGAACTGTGGTGTTGGAGAAGACTCTTGAGAATCCCTTGGACTTCAAGGAGATCCAACCAGTCCATACTGAAGGAGATCAACCCTGGGATTTCTTTGGAAGGAATGATGCTAAAGCTGAAACTCCAGTACTTTGGCCACCTCATGCGAAGAGTTGACTCATTGGAAAAGACTTTGATACTGGGAGTGATTGGGGGCAGGAGGAGAAGGGGATGACAGAGGATGAGATGGCTGGATGGCATCACTGACTCGATGGACGTGAGTATGAGTGAACTCCGGGAGTTGGTGATGGACAGGGAGGCCTGGCGTACTGCAATTCATGGGGTCGCAAAGAGTTGGACACGATTGAGCGACTGAACTGAACTGAATTGAATCTTATTTTATATACAACAGACAAACATTGCATTGAATTCCTTCCATCTATTACACAAAATCTATGAGAAAGAAAAGAAAAGTTGAAATGAATTATATATATGTGTATATATATATATATATTTGGTCAGCATTCAGTAAATTATTACTAGTATTTTAACAATTTATCACTGACAGGACTGTGTGAGCAAATGGTATCATACTCTTTCAATAAAAAGTGCAAAGTGATCACAGAAAAGGTATGTTTTAACAAATTTGAACCACTGTTTTCCTACCAGAATTGTTTCAAATTCCCTTACAAACCATTTAGGCTTTGTCAACATAGAAGTTCTTTATTCTTTACTTTTAACAAAATGAAATTCTGTAGGAGATAGCGCCTATATTTTCTTTTTAAATTCAGAAAGACAACACATGCATCAAGTAGGAATTAGAAAGGTTTTCAACTGAGGTTAAAGCAAGTTACTTTGGCAGTTCATCTACTGTTCAGGATGATCTGCCCACAGATCTGACAGGATTGTGTTCCAGAACAAATTTCTTATACAAGCTCCAGGCAATGACCTTGTAAATTTTCCTTTGGTACAACCTCTGTGGCTTACACTACAAATCAGTCTCTAATCATTCCTTCATTCCTTAAGAGCAAAACATTATTATTCAGCTTTCCCTTGTATTGTCATTTTCATGTCTGGATCAGATAAGCTTGGATAAGATCTCCTTTCAGGAGTTTTGTAATGTTCAGTTTCCGACAAAAAGTGCATTCTCAGTAGAAAAAGCTCATAGCTGCCAAATGTAGATTTAAACTGTCTAACTGGCTTTATTACTTGAAAGTGTTTCTTAAATCCTTAAGGCAGTCTGAACCAATGCTGATGAAAAGCACTTGTGTCTGAAATTTAACCCTTTTGTATCAGGATTCTGAATACTAATTCATCTGTTTGGCTTGGGAGAGACTTAAAATTATCTAGTGCAAAAGTCTAGCTTTTATAAAACAGGAAAGTGAGTCTCTGAGATATAAAGGTCACAGAGGAAGGCAGATTCAGAGCCTGAATCTATGTGCCTCTGTAACACTGCCAATATTCAGAGACCATCGGCTGGGGTTGAAAGATGAGAATAAACAAGGTCAGGGGTCAGACTATCTTGACTTGAATCCTAGCTTTTCCATTCTCAAGCACCATGACGTGAGTCGTCTTGACTGTCTCAATCACTTTACATGTTACAGCACCAAGACACACAGATTAGAAATTTTAGATTACACTGTCCTAACTTCACATGATTAAGAAGCTCCTGCAGAGCCATTGGTCCCCAAATCATGCTGCTCTCTTGGCATAAATATTTTTTGAGAATCCATAGAAAAACTGAATTGCATTCATTCTTTTCTGCCCAATTTCTGTCCTTTTAGATATACTTGTGTTCATGCATGCTAAGTCCCTTGTGTCCAACTCTTTGCGACCCCACAGACTGTAGCCTTTCAGGCTCCTCTCTTCATAGGATTCTCCAGGCAAGAATATTGGAGTGGGTTGCCATGCCTTCCTCCAGAGGATCTTCCTGACCCAGGGATGGAACCCGCATCTCTTACATCTCATGCATTGGCAGGCGGGTTCTTTACGACAGTGAGAGAGCCACATCTTTACATTTCCAAGTTGTCTGAGGGTGCCTTATTGAAACCCCTAAATAAACAAAACCAGTATCTGTTTTCTAAGGATATCAGTAAAGCCTTAGATGAAACTATCACTAGTTGGCCCCTGGGCCTATCTTCAGTGGAAAGGTTTCAATTTTAATCTATGAAGATTGAATCTCACCTTCTGCCTTCACGAACTTTTTTTAAAATTTTTTAAAGTTTCAATACTCGTAGTTTTAATTAATAATTTTTAAAAGTTTTATTTTCTACCTTCTAATACTGTATGATTCAATTGCTTTTAGTAAAGTCACAGATTCATACAATCTTCACTTCAATCAAATTTAGAACATTTTTCATTACCCCAAAAAGAAACCTCACACTCTACAGCCATCTATCTATCCCCTAGCTCTGGGCTACAGCTAATACACCTTCTCTTTCTATCAATTTGCCATTCTGGATATTTCATGTGAATGGCATCATACAATATGTGGTCCTCTGTGACCGATTTCTTTCATTAGCATATTTTCAGGGTCACCTATGCTTAGCGTATATCAATAGGTATACTTTTTTTATTTAAATTTACAGTTTTCTTTTGCATAGTTCACTTCCCTTCAACACAATTATATGCACATATACACACATATACATATACACATATATGTACATATACAACTTCCAGGACAGCAGGAAGGCAATCGAGGCTTCAGGGGACAGTGTGAAGGCAAGCAAGGTGTCAGGGGACAGTGGAAAAGAAGTAGAAGCTTCAGAGGACAGCGATCAGGAGGTGGCAACAAAAGTAACAGATTCTAAAACAAAGGCCAGAAGTGGAGTTTTAATAAAGCATTTGGACAATAATTTTAGTTAGAGGATTTATTTGGCAAAAATAGAACTATGCTCAGCAACGTGGAACTGAACATTATTTTTCATACAAAGTTAAAACCACATTGTATTTCCTTCCTGACCACTTGCCCCATCCCCATCTCTTCGAGAGAGAAAAGCTTCATATAAATTATTTCCTCTGATTGATGACTGTCATTTATAATTTTATTGCTACTTTTGTCTTGGGTATTCCTTTGGAAAAGGTGTATGGATTCATTACATATTCTAATGTATTGTCTATAGATTATAAGATAAAATCAAGCATGGATCTGCTGATACTTTTTAAGTTGACCTGTGTTTATACATGTAATGTCTCTTAATAACAGCCTTCCCTGGTGGCTCAGATGGTAAAGACTCTCCTGCAATGCAGGATCCCTAGGTCGGGAAGATCCCTTGGACAAGGAAATGGCAACCCACTCCAGTAGTCTTCCCTGGAGAATTCCATGGACAGAGGAGCCTGGCAGGCTACAGTCCATGGGGTTGCAAAGAGCCAGGCATGACTGAGCAACTATCACTCACACACATATATATACACACACACATAGATATCAGTTTTTCAATTATAGAAGACATTTTAGCCGATTTATGCAGTTTTAAATCAATCTTTAATATTCTTATATGTTTTGTTAAGTGATAAATAGAGGGCAAGGGGATAAAAATATTTCACTACCAAAGGCAGGTGGTGCTGGTGACAGAATGGGGCAATTCTATGTAAAAAGAAAAATACATCTGCAGAGTGGAATGGGAAACAGCAGGTGCCAATGACTTCAGTGCCACATGTATCCTTATAATTCTAATTAGCTGTGCACAAGGTTCATTTGAGGAACAGGAGGAGATTGCGCTCTTCAACACCTGCGTGAACATCCCCTTCCATCAAATTATAGGATGCTTTCTTCCTGGAGTTTCATCTTTAACTGTATGTTTTCAATGTGCCACAGAAAAAAGCAAACCACTTATGTAAAATTGCTTTGATGTGGTGGTAGGTTAGAGAGATTTTTAAATTGCTACCAATTTTAAATTGCTGCCAATTTTTAAATTGGCTGTGCCTTAAATCAGTTTTTAGTAATTACTAATACCTAGTTTTATTTGACTTAATTCAAAAGTCTGTTTCCAAAATAAATAAAGAACTGATGAACCACTGTGTAAAGCTAATCTTCTGTTTTTTAATCTCCAGAGTCTGGAAACTGATTTGAGGGTATGGATTTTTTAAAAATAATGCTTCATTAATAGTACCATGGATATTTCAAACTGATTTATTAAAGTAAATTTAAAAAGAGTAAGCAAAACCAAAATAATCTGCAAGATATAAATATTTTATTCTATGATACCTACAACAAAGCATATTTTTCTTCATTGCTATTTTAATTTGAATGAATACAGAAAGAAAAATTAATAGTTCATATCCCTGGATTCATGTTGCACAGCATCTTATTTAACGTACATGTTCTTTAATTGAAAACCTGGCCTCTTTTCTTCTCATTGATACCTGAGACGTAAAGCTTTCAAGTATGTGACTATGATGTCCACCTCTCAAATGGACCTTGGCTTCCACTGCACTCTCCCACGGCATTTTTACAGCAAAGGCTAAAGAGTTTGGAAGCAGTTCATGCTTTACTGTCTGTGTAATATGAAGAAAGTCCATTCCCCTGGTGGATTTTTGCTAGGGCAGAGTGGAAAGATTTCTTAACATTCCAGTGGAAAGCATTCCTCTCATAATGAAACCATGTAAATTTCTTAAGAAATTTTTCTACATAAAGCCCAGGGAGGCTCAGTTCAGTTCAGTTGCTCAGTCCTATCCGACTCTTTGTGACCCCATGAATCGCAGACGCCAGGCCTCCCTGTCCATTACCAACTCCTGGAGTTTAGACAAACTCATGTCCATCGAGTCGGTGATGCCATCCAGCCATCTCATCCTCTGTTGTCCCCTTCTCCTCCTGTTCCTAATCCCTCCCAGCATCAGAGTCTTTTCCAATGAGTCAACTCTTCACATGAGGTGGCCAAAGTAGTGGAGTTTCAGCTTTAGCATCAGTCCTTCCAATCAGCTACCATCAACTACACTTACCAGAGGATTCAAAGACTAAGAACTGATGTTTTGTTCAGTTTTCCAATGTGGAAACTGGGAAAACTTTTTATGTGCCAGCAATTTGACACTTATCAAATATCAGCTTAATGAGTGAGGCATAATTCCCCCCTTTTTACAGATATGAAAACTGAGGTTTACATACTTGTCCCATAGTTACACAGATGGTAAGGGATATAAGCGTACCTGAACTCCTTGATTTCAAAGCACACCAAATTATCATGCTATCATGCTTCTCAAGCAAGCTACAAAAGGAAATGTCCTTGTGGGTTCAGTCTGATCTCTCCTGGACTCCAAATTTAGTATTAAGTTTAAATTTAACTAAGCTTAAGCTGAACTGTTTCTTTTTTTACATATCTCTATGGAGACCTTATAACCCAACTAGTTGAAATTTTAAATCCTTTGCTCTGTTTTTAGATGAGGAATCAAAACATATGTGACAATGATTTTTGATCACCTATTCAGATTTCTTCTCCTTTAGGTGTAAATTCTGTAATTCAGGGTAAGATTCCCTCAGGTTCAAGGATAAAACCAGAGTAGTCTAAATTATTAGTATGTGAATTCCCCTGGCAATTGGCAGGGATGCAGGCTGGAGAGTTTAATATGTGTCCTAAATTGGCTCAGACCACAGATAATGAAATGCTGCTGGCAGCCTTTTTACTACCATTGGAGAAACCAGTCTTAGGATGAGGACACACCCTAGGGCAGCAGAACAACCTAGAGCCTTGATGACATCATTAAACCATCATTGGTGCCTTGCCTAGAGCCTGCCTTACCTTTAAAACTCCTGTTTTTGCTTTATTCTCTAATATAATAACTTGTTTTATTGTTCATTCAATTTGAGTCAGTATGTTTTCTTATTTGCAGCCTAAAACATTCTGAATGATAGACTCACTGTACATCAGTTTTTCTTTTAGGAAAATTAGTTGTTGATTATATTGGCTAAATAATGCTGAAACCTATAAAGGAAATTTTCCATTTTCTGACTTTTCAAAAAGTATTTGGAACACAATGCACAAAATTTAGCTGATCAAGGAAACAGCCAAATTATAACACAAGCAAATTTGAAGTTTATGATACCTAGGGAAAAAGAAAGAATTCAAAATGAAAGGGAACTGGTGATTCAGAGTCAGTACATAAATAATAGCTCAGAGTGGCTTTTAAGGGAATCATCCACCATATTATATCTCAAGCAAAATATAAAGTTGAAACTACTTAAGATGCCATAATATTTTTATAATTAGGTATTGGCTAAGGGCCCTTGACAAATTTTGGCCTGGATATTCACAAGATAATAAAAATTTAGCTACCAATAACTCAATGGACGTGAGTTTGAGTGAACTTCAGGAGTTGGTGATGGACAGGGAGGCCTGGTGTGCTGCAATTCATGGGCTCGCAAAGAGTCAGACATGATTGAGTGACTGAACTGAACTGAATCCTCTTGCATAGTTTCTTTTGAAAGTGTTGATATGTTTGTTGCTCATAGAAAACTACTTTCTGTATATGGACTTTTTTTTTCTATTTGGATAAATTATTTTGAATTATGCAAAACTACAAGCCAAATTTTTCTACATATGAATTACAAATCCAACAGAAATAAAGGAGACCTCGGGGGAATACACCACATCATCACCTTTGCAAGATTTTTTATCAGAAGCCACCATGGAGGAAAGAAAAGGCAAATTTCTCTATTCTTTGCTCCAGCCACCAAGCCTCTTCCCTCCTTTCTTTGAAATTCTTTAAGTGGAAAATCAGGTCTCTCAGAATTGTGAAGATGTACTCAACCTTGTAGCCTCACAGTGCAGCATATTGCCTGGCATCTAATAGAGGATGGATGGGCTTTTCTGACGGCTCAGTATCTGCCTGCAATGCAGGAGGCTTGCAGGAGACGTGGGTTCAACCCCTGAGATGGGAAGATTCCCTGGACAAGGGAATGGGACCCATGTTCAAATGAGACTGGTGGGCTACAGTCCATGGGGTTGCAAAGAGTCAGACATGACTTAGCGACTAAACAACCAATAGAGGTTGGATAATATCAGACACTAGATTGTGAAGAACAGATGTGTGTTCTCACAGATGTGTGGTCTTCCAAAGACCAAAGCATTGGACACTTGTTGATCCTAACAAATATATGTTAAATGTATAGGAGCACTTGTACTTGAGCAGATTCTCAATGCATGTTTATTAAATATATATACAATTCATGGCCAAATTTCAACATTTGCTAATTTCCTTGGTTCCTTTCACTGAATTTATCAAGTATTAGCAAAATACTTATAAACTTTAAGGATACCTCATTTTATTAAACATGCTAAAAGAATCGAATGGAGCAGAATTCTGGAAATGTGTCTGTGGTTTCCTACAATGATTAATGTGACTTTAACCATGACACTTCACCTTCCTGAGACTCACACTCAGCATACATTACATAATGTGTGCAGGGGGAAGCAAAGAGATGAAGCTGTACTGGTATCTGGCACAGGAAAGAGAACAAATACGTATTAGCGTCTTGTTTGCTTATTAGTTCTTTTTTAAAAATACTGAGACAAGATTCCTATGCTATAAAACCTACCCTTTTAAGGAGTATAATTCAGTAAGTTTTAGTATATTCACAAGATTATGCTCCCCAAACTCCATTTGGTACCCCCTACATCCCATATGGACTCCTGGTCTCTGGCAAACACTGGTCTACTCACTTTCTCTATGGACTTGCATATTCTGAACATTTCATATAAATGGAACTACACAATACATGGCCTTTTGTGTCTGGCTTCTTTACTTATCACAACATTTCCAAGGTTCATCCAGTTGTAACATGAATAGCTACTTTATTCACTTTTAGGACTGAATAATACTCCACTGTTTGCATAGACCACATTTCTTTCTTCATTCATTAACTGATGAACATTTGAGTTGTTTCTGCTTTTGGCTACTGTAAATAATGCCAATAAATATTTGTGTACAATTATTTTTGAAGATACACTTTAATTTCTCTTGTGTATATAAATAGGGTCATAAAGAAACTTTAACTTTATTGAGGAACTATCAAACTCTTGTAAATCAGCTGCTTCATTTTATATTCCCGTTAGTAATGCATGAGGGTCTGACTTCCTCACCATTTCATCAATAGTTATTCCTCTTTTTTATTATAGCCAACCTAATGGGTTAAAAATGGTATTTCAGTGTAGTAGTTTTGATTTGCATTATTCATGTTTTCCTGATGTCTAATAATTTTGAGAATGCCTTCCTATGATTACTGGCCATTTCTACATCTTTGAAGAAATATCTATTCCTATTCAAATGCTTCATCCATTTTTGACTGGGTTTTGACTTTTAATAGTTAAGTTGTAAAATTTCTTTATATGTTCTGAATATTAGATCCTTATCAGATAATTGAAGTGTACAATAAATATTATTACATTGCACTTTTGCTAAGTGATTAAATATATTTAATATTTATTACAGAATTACTATTTACCATAACAATTAATGGGGATTCTCTGGTAGCTCAGATGATAAAGAATCTGTCTGCAGTGCAGGAGACCCAAGCTTGATCCCTGGGTCAGGAATTAGTAATCATTGTTTAATAATATATTAATATAGATTAATATCAGAAAAAATAAACTAAAAGGCAAAAATCTGTTGTTAGAGTTAAAGAAGGGCATTTTAATGAAAAAACAGTTGTTGCTAAACCTTCAGTTATCCTTTGGTTACTATTTGCTTGTTATATATTTTTCCAATCTCCAGTTCAGTTCAGTCGCTCAGTCGTGTCCGACTCTTTGTGACCCCATGAATCACAGCACGCCAGGCCTCCCTGTCCATCACCATCTCCCGGAGTTCACTCAGACTCACGTCTATTGAGTCAGTGATGCCATCCAGACATCTCATCCTCTGTTGTCCCCTTCTTCTCCTGCCCCCAATCCCTCCCAGCATCAGAGTCTTTTCCAATGAGTCAACTCTTCACATGAGGTGGCCAAAGTATTGGAGCTTCAGCTTCAGCATCATTCCCTCCAAAGAAATCCCAGGGCTGATCTCCTTCAGAATGGACTGGTTGGATCTCCTTGCAGTCCAAGGGACTCTCAAAGTCTTCTCCAACACCACAGTTCAAAAGCATCAATTCTTCGGTGCTCAGCTTTCTTCACAGTCCAACTTTCACATCCATACATGACCACTGGAAACACCATAACCTTGACCAGATGGAACTTTGTTGGCAGAGTAATGCCTCTGCTTTTGAATATAGTATCTAGGTTGGTTATAACTTTTCTTCCAAGGAGTAAGCGTCTTTTAATTTCATGGCTGCAGTCACCATCTGCAGTGATCTCTTACTTTAGACCTATTTTTGTCTTTGAATCTAAAGTATGGCTCTTGCAAATACTGTGTATTTGGATAACATAAAATATTCTGTCAAATTAGCCTTTTTATTAGAGTGTCTAACCTACTTCCATTTAACGTAATTAATGGTAAGTAAAATTTTTACCTGCCATTTTGCTATTTATTTTATATATGTCTTGAGTCTTTTTTGTTCTTCTCTTTCTCCTTTACTGCCTTATTTTTTGTTAAAAACCTATTTCCCTATGTATCTTTTTCATTTCCATATAATTCTTTTACTATTTTTTGTGTTATTTTCTTAGCAGTTGCCCTGGGGATTATAATTAAAGCTTATAATGATCTAGTCTGGATTAATTTCAACTTAATTTCAGCAGCAAACAAAAACTTTACTCTTATATACTTCTATTACCTCCTCCTCATTTACTGTCATGCAAGCTACATTTCTACACACTGATGCTCATAAACACAATTTTATAACTATCATTGCTTTATGCAATTATCTTAAAAATCAGATATGATTTTTAGAAAGAAGTTACAAAGAAAAATACATTTACACTGTATGCTTCATTGGTTTCATTGCCTTTATTGTTTTTCTTCCTTTCTTCTTGTGGATTCAAGTTATTGCTAGTGTGCTTCCATGTCAGTGTTAGGGTCTTCCTATAATTCTTTCAGGACTGGTTTGCTAGCGGCAAATCCTGTCAGTTTTTGTTTACCTGGAAATGTTTTTCTCTTACATTTATGATGGGTATAGAATTTTGGGTTCAGTATTATTTTTTTCTTTTGGCACAGTGAATATTCATTCTATTGTATTTTTGTCTCAATGACTTCTAATGAGAATATGAGTGCCCCTCCCCAAACACACACATATTGAGGTATTTTGTCCAAAATGAATCACTTCTCTTGCTGCTCTCAAGTTTTTCTTTGGCTTTCAAAAGTGCAATTGTGATATATTCTGCTGTGGATCTATTTGATTTTATCCTATTAAGGTTCATTTGGCTTCTTAAATGATACATTAACATTATTCATCATATTTGGGGAGTTTTCAGTCATTATTTTTTCAAATATTACTTCTATTCCCATCTCTTTTTTTCCTCTGAGCCTCATATAATGCATATATTATACACCACTAGTGGTAAACACCTAGTGGTAAACCACAAGTGTCTCAAACTCTTAGCCTTCTTTTATTCTTTTTTCCTTTTGTTTCTCAAACTGGATAATCTCATCTGATCTACATTCAAATTTGCTGCTTTGTCTGCAAATTGAAGATTAAGACTGTATAGTGAATTTTTCACTTCACTTATTCGACTTTCCCATTCTAGAATTTCTATTTTTTAATAATTTGTTTCTCTTTATATGCTTTAGTGAAACATCCTTCTCATATTTTCATTTAGTACTTTACAAGTGGTTTCTTATAATTCTCTGAATATCTTGAAATTTGATTTAAAAATTTTGTACTATAAGCTTCTGTATGCTTCCTTTTTTCCTGTGTGTGAATCATACTTTCTCATGTGTTTACATGTTTTATAATTTTTTTAACTGTTCATTTTAAAAAGGTAACGTTGCAGCTCTGTACATCAGATTTTTCTCCTTCCTCAATGTATACTGTCGCTGCAGTTTGTTATTGGCATGGTTGTTTGTGAATACTTTCAAGTCTGTATTCTTTGTTGATATAGCCACTGAAATGTGTGTGTGTGTGTGTGTGTGTGTGTGTGTGTGTGTGTTGCTTAGTGGTCAGATAATGATTTTGCACATATTTTCTCAAATACCTACAAGCAATAATAAGTCTCCTCATCTTTGCCAAGGACTCTGTGGATTTTGGGGTATGCTCTCAATTCTCAGTCAAAATTTTTACTCTGTCTTAGCCTTTATTTCCTGTATACATAGAACCTTAACACTGGCCAGAGGTGAGACCTTAGGACTGTATCAGGAATTCAGGATCCACACAGCCACAGCAATGTACATAGGTCTATATATGCACATCAGTTCAGTTCAGTCGATCACGCATGTCTGACTCTTTGCAATCCCATGAATCGCAGCACGCCAGGCCTCCCAGTACATCACCATCTCCCAGAGTTCACTCAGAATCACATCCATCGAGTCAGTGATGCCATCCAGCCATCTCATCCTCAGTCGTCCCCTTCTCCTCCTGCCCCCAATCCCTCCCAGCATCAGACTCTTTTCCAATGAGTCAACTCTTCGCATGAGGTGGCCAAAGTACTGGAGTTTCAGCTTTACCATCATTCCTTCTAAAGAAATCCCAGGGTTGATCTCCTTCAGAATGGACTGGTTGGATCTCCTTGCAGTCCAAGGGACTCTCAAGAATCTTCTCCAACACCACAGTTCAAAAGCATCAATTCTTCGGCACTCAGCCTTCTTCACAGTCCAACTCTCACATCCATATATGACCACAGGAAAAACCATAGCCTTGACTAGACGGACCTTAGTCAGCAAAGTAATGTCTCTGTTTTTCAATATGCTACCTAGGTTGGTCATAACTTTTCTTCCAAGGAGTAAGCGTCTTTTAATTTCAGGCTGAAGTCACCATCTGCAGTGATTTTGTGCCCCAGAAAAATAAAGTCTGACACTGCTTCCACTGCTTCCCCATCTATTTCCCATGAAGTGATGGGACTGGATGCCATGATCTTCGTTTTTCTTTTTTTCTTTTTTTAAAATTTTTTTATTATTTTTTTAATTTTTATTTTTACTTTATTTTACTTTACAATGCTGTATTGCTTTTGTCATACATTGACATGAATCCACCACGGGTGTACATATGTTCCCAAACATGAACCCCCCTCCCACCTCCCTCCCCATAACATCTCTCTGGGTCATCCCCATGCACCAGCCCCAAGCATGCTGTATCCTGCATCGGACATAGACTGGCGATTCGATTCTTACATGATAGTATACATGTTTCAATGCCATTCTCCCAAATCATCCCACCCTCTCCCTCTCCCTCTGAGTCCAAAAGTCCACTATACACATCTGTGTCTTTTTGCTGTCTTGCATACAGGGTCATCATTGCCATCTTTCTAAATTCCATATATATTTGTTAGTATACTGTATTGGTGTTTTTCTTTCCAGCTTACTTCACTCTGTATAATCGGCTCCAGTTTCATCCATCCCATCAGAACTGATTCAAATGAATTCTTTTTAACGGCTGAGTAATACTCCATTGTGTATATGTACCACTGCTTTCTTATCCATTCATCTGCTGATGGACATCTAGGTTGTTTCCATGACCTGGCTATTATAAACAGTGCTACGATGAACATTGGGGTACATGTGTCTCTTTCAATTCTGGTTTCCTTGGTGTGTATGCCCAGCGGTGGGATTGCTGAGTCATAAGGCAGTTCTATTTGCAATTTTTTAAGGAAACTCCACACTGTTCTCCATAGTGGCTGTACTAGTTTGCATTCGCACCAACAGTGTAGGAGGGTTCCCTTTTCTCCACACCCTCTCCAGCATTTATTGCTTGCAGATTTTTGGATCGCAGCCATTCTGACTGGTGTGAAGTGGTACCTCACTGTGGTTTTGATTTGCATTTCTCTAATAATGAGTGATGTTGAGCATCTTTTCATGTGTTTGTTAGCCATCCGTAAGTCTTCTTTGGAGAAATGTCTATATAGTTCTTTGGCCCATTTTTTGATTAGGTCGTTTATTTTTCTGGAATTGAGTTAAATAAGTTGCTTGTATATTCTTGAGATTAGTTGTTTGTTGGTTGTTTCATTTGCTATTATTTTCTCCCATTCAGAAGGCTGTCTTTTCACCTTGCTTATATTTTCCTTTGTTGTGCAGAAGCTTTTAATTTTAATTAGATCCCATTTGTTTATTTTTGCTTTTATTTCCAGATTTCTGGGAGGTGGATCATAGAGGATTCTGCTGTGATTTATGTCGGAGACTGTTTTGCCTATGTTTTCCTCGAAGAGTTTTATAGTTTCTGGTCTTATATTTAGATCTTTAATCCATTTTGAGTTTATTTTTGTGTGCGGTGTTAGAAAGTTATCTAGTTTCCTTCTTTTACAAGTGGTTGACCAGTTTTCCCAGCACCTCGTTTTCTGAATGTTGAGCTTTAAGCCAACTTTTTTGCTCTTCTCCTTCACCTTCATCAAGAGGCTTTTTAGCTCCTCTTCACTTTCTGCCATAAGGGTGGTGTCATCTGCATATCTGAAGTTATTGATATTTCTCCCAGCAATCTTGATTCCATCTTGTGTTTCTTCCAGTCCAGGGTTTCTCATGATGTACTCTGCACAGAAGTTAAATAAGCAGGGTGACAATATACAGCCTTGATGTACTCCTTTTCCTATATGGAACCAGTCTGTTGTTCCATGTCCAGTTCTAACTGTTGCTTCCTGACCTGCATACAGATTTCTCAAGAGGCAGGTCAGATGGAATGGTATTCCCATCTCTTTCAGAATTTTCCACAGTTCCTTGTGATCCACACAGTCAAAGGCTTTGGCATAGTCAATGAAGCAGAAATACATGTTTTTCTGGAACTCTCTTGCTTTTTCCATGATCCAGCGAATGTTGGCAATTTGATCTCTGGTTCCTCTGCCTTTTCTAAAACCAGCTTGAACATCAGGGAGTTCACAGTTCACCTATTGCTGAAGCTTGGCTTGGAGAATTCTGAGCATTATTTTACTAGCGTGTGAGATGAGTGCAATTGTGCGGTAGTTTGAGCATTCTTTGGCATCATTGCCTTTCTTTGGAATAGGAATGAAAACTGACCTTTTCCAGTCCTGTGGCCACTGCTGAGTTTTCCAAATTTACTGGCATACTGAGTGCAGCACTTCCACAGCATCATCTTTCAGGATTCGAAACAGCTCAACTGGAATTCCATCACCTCCACTAGCTTTGTTTGTAGTGATGCTTTCTAAGGCCCACTTGACTTCACTTTCCAAGATATCTGACTCTAGATTAGTGATCACATCATCATGATTATCTGGGTCGTGAAGATCTTTTTTGTACAGTTCTTCTGTGTATTCCTGCCACCTCTTCTTAATATCTTCTGCTTCTGTTAGGTCCATACCATTTCTGTCCTTTATCGAGCCCATCTTTGCATGCATTGTTCCCTTGGTATCTCTAATTTTCTTGAAGAGATCTCTAGTCTTTCCCATTCTGTTGTTTTCCTCTATTTCTTTGCATTGATTGCTGAAGAAGGCTTTCTTATCTCTTCTTGCTATTCTTTGGAACTCTGCACTCAGATGCTTTCGCCTCTCTTCTTTTCACAGCTATTTGTAAGGCCTTCCCAGACAGCCATTTTGCTTTTTTGCATTTCTTTTCCGGGGATTGTCTTGATCCCTGTCTCCTGTACAATGTCACGAACCTCATTCCATAGTTCTTCAGGCACTCTATTTATCATATCTAGGCCCTTAAATCTATTTCTCACTTTCACTGTATAATCATAAGGGATTTGATTGAGGTCATACCTGAATGGTCTAGTGGTTTTCCCTACTTTCTTCAATTTGAGTCTGAATTTGGTAATAAGGAGTTCATGATCTGAGCCACAGTCAGCTCCTGGTCTTGTTTTTGTTGACTGTATAGAGCTTCTCCATCTTTGGCTGCAAAGAATATAATCAATCTGATTTCAGTGTCGACCATCTAGTGATGTCCATGTGTATAGTCTTCTCTTGTGTTGTTGGAAGAGGGTGTTTGCCCTGACCAGTGCATTTTTTTTTTTTTTTTGGCAAAACTCTATTAGTCTTTGCCCTGCTTCATTCTGCATTCCAAGGCCAAAGTTGCCTGTTACTCCAGGTGTTTCTTGACTTCCTACTTTTGCATTCCAGTCCCCTATAATGAAAAGGACATCTTTTGGGGGTGTTAGTTCTAAAAGGTCTTTCTGCCTTCATAAAACCATTCAACTTCAGCTTCTTCAGTGTTACTGGTTGGGTCATAGACTTGGATAACTGTGATATTGAATGGTTTGCCTTGGAGATGAACAGAGATCATTCTGTCGTTTTTGAGATTGCATCCAAGTACTGCATTTCAGACTCTTTTGTTGACCATGATGGCTACTCCACTTCTTCTGAGGGATTCCTGCCCGCAGCAGTAGATGTAATGGTCATCTGAGGTAAATTCAACCATTCCAGTTCATTTAGTTCACAGATTCCTAGAATGTCAACATTCACCCTTGCCATCTCTTATTTGACCACTTCCAATTTGCCTTGATTCATGAACTGGACATTCCAGGTTCCTATGCAATATTGCTCTTTACAGCATCGGAACTTGCTTCTGTCACCAGTCACATCCACAGCTGGGTATTGTTTTTGCTTTGGCTCTATCCCTTCATTCTTTCTGGAGTTATTTCTCCACTGATCTCCAGTAGCATATTGGGCACCTAATGACCTGGGGAGTTCCTCTTTCGGTATCCTATCATTTTGCTTTTTCATACTCTTCATGGGGTTCTCAAGGCAAGAATACTGAAGTGGCTTGCCATTCCCTTCTCCAGTGGATATATGCACATAACCTTCTATATTCATAGAAATACATCAGAATTTTTTAGTTTCTTGAGGACATCTCATTTCTCAAGTTATCCTTTTATGATTTTTGTTAACCTATTGTTTGATTCAACTATGTTCAACCATCTCAGGTATCCTGAGATATTAAACAACTGCATCTGATTTTTATCTATTTACCTATTTTTTAGATAAATGCTTCTAAAGGAACGGATGGTCACATCGTCAAACTCTGAGTCAGGTCAAAGATGGCTTTGTGAATAGAGTCTTCTGGAGAATCACTGCAGGTCACATAATGGCAACTTCCTGATAATGGGATTTTGAAGTAGCTCCAATCAAGTTCTACTACCTCCAGTGACTACCAGGATGCTATTTTTCACCATGATTGTGGATTATTGAAGGATGTTTCAGAGATGACAAAGAGAATGAGGACAGGAAAAACTAAAATTCCACAGAGTCTAATATGTTCTTACTGAGATTATTCAAGAAAGCTGTTTCTCTTGGATTAACACTCTTCAGATTGTTGAAAGCCTTTGGTTAATATCCAGAGCCTAAAAAAAGGAGATTCTGATGATTTTCCCCATGTTTTCATTACATTCATGGAGGAAAGAATTTTTAGAAGTCACTTCTCTCTCATTTTTGTTGCCATCACCACAACCATTTTTTAAAACATATCCCTAATTCATCAATTCAGTGACAATTATAAAAATCAACCTTCCATTTGCCAGCTCTTAGAATGTCTCATTGCCTTATCTGTACTCTATGAGTTAACATAGGGTCCACATAAGTCCCGATGTCCAAGGTTTTCTTCAAAGGAAACAGAATTGCTTAAGTTGGAAATACAGAAAAGAATCATAGCCCAGGAGAATTTATGTTTATTTATCATATATTTCATGGTAAGATGAAGGCAAAAGGAACATAAGCCCAAAAGTGTAATTTATATCTTAAAACAAATTTTAGGAAATTATAAGTACAATATAGAAAATCTGACAAACAATCTAGGATCATAATCTGGATGATGTCATTTGGAAAGTAAATAAAAGTATATACCATATCCTGGGGAATATTTAGACACTGTGTTGTTGAGTTTTTGTATGTGTGTGTCCACACATGTGCCTATTTTCCTAACACGCAGAGTTTAAGAACCATTGTGTCTAAAATTTGACAGTACAGTGCATGGGACCATGCTAGATACTGCCCTGCCTTAATCATTTAATCTTTACAAGAATCAATAAAAGGTAATATTCTGAATGAGTAAAATGAGGCTTCAGGTATTTAAATATTGATTAAAGATATACATCAAGTAATCAATTAACTAATATTTGAATCCAAGCCTAACTTAGTATTCCCCACAGAGCTCTCAGTGCTCAAGAAGAAGCACCAATAACAATTCTCCCTTTTGGATACACTAAAGTTCAATGATTGGAAATTGTAAAAAACAAACAAACAAACAAACAAACAAACAAACAACTTACTATTTGCAAGGTGGTGATCTTAGAACAAAGACCAAGATTGCTTTAAGTGCACTGAGAGAGACAGATAAGGAACTAAGTTCTCTGTTTTGAATTAAACATCTATTTCTAGCAGTCTTTGCAATCTTTGTCAAGTCACTTAATTTCTCTGTGCTTTAGTTTCCTCATTATGTTAAACAGGAATATTAGTGCCTATATCTTCATTTACCTGAGGATATAAGCAGATGTACATAATGTCCTTTGACATTAAATTCTGGCATATGGTATTAAGTACACAATAAACGGCAACTAAAAAGAAAAAACTGAAAATTAAAAGCTTTCACCTTCTTATTGAGGGACTGATTGTATATAGCAAATCAGTTTTACTGCTATAAATACATAGCAAAAGAACTTATCTTCTATTTCCTATTTTGAACCAATTATCTCATACAAAAAACTTTCCTGTTTCCTTCCTAATTCCAAGTCAAATGTTCTGCCTTTCATGTTTCTTATTTTAAAATATTTATGGATCCTACCATTTTGGGAGACTTCATATAAATTCATCCCAACTGTTAAGTTTACCTCCAAACACTACATAACTCAATGAATGTAACTTGCTCTGAGACACAAAGCAGGTAGCTTGTATTAAAGTTATGCTAGACTCACTCCCTGACTCTCAAAACAAAATGCTGAGGTGCCCAAATGGAAAACGAAAAATGCAATCTAGCTATATGTTTGGTATTTCAAGTTTTTAGTTTAAATTCAATCAATTGCCCAAACCTGTACCTACTTGATTACCTAATGCCCCATGCATTCATTCAAACTAAGCAGTGGGGGATGGGGAGTGGGATGGATGGAGGTGGGGGGTGCGGGAGGACACTTAAGCTGAGTGGTGGTGGTTTAGTTATTCAGTCATGACTCTTGTAACCCCATGAACTGTAGACCACCAGGCTCCTCTGTCCATGGGCTGAGTACTAGCAGTCTTTTAAACAAAACAAGTCAAATTTTTCGTTTCAACCAATGTAAAAAAAAAATAAAAAATAAACAAAACAAGTCAAATTTTTCAAGTTTCAACTAATATATTTGACATTATTTAAATATATCCTTTGTAAATCTGTTTAGTTGAGGTCCTATAAATGTTAACAGAGCATTTTTGGTAGGCACAAGTAGAGACTCCTGCAGCAAACCATCTCCATCATCTCCTTTTGTACTCCTCAGGGGATTTTAATATCTATTCATAAGCACAAGGAAGTTTTAGTCAGGCTTAGAGCAGGGAGGAGAAGTAGAGGAGTAAGCTTGACATTCATGAGGGTAGGGTCTTTTCAGTCTATCTCTTTCTCTTTTAATTGTAAAGATTTGAAATACTGTGTTCACTTCCATCTCCAGCACCCTGGACAGTGCCTGCTTTCCACTGTAAGTGTTCAAATTATTTTTTGAGTCAAAGATCCTTACAGTTAAGCAATACAATACGGAGGTTAGCAGAATCGACTTAAAGTAACTGCTTAAAAGTAACTCTAGGTTCCACAAGCAGAGCTACTATGAAGCCCAGATAGCAAAATATGTCACATAGTTGTCAAATACATCCATCTCTCCATCTCTAACTAGAACCCACCACTTTACTGATATCCATGAACTTGGGAATTTGGAAACACTCTGGAAAATGGTATTCTTAGTAGAAATGTTGGCATTCTCATAGTGGCCAGTGCAAATAATGATGAGGTCTCTCTAAAAGACCTGGCAACATGGAACATGGAATGGAACATGATTCAAAACACAGGGCTGACTAGTGCTTGGGAACACACATTAAGATTACTTGATCAAGTAATCAGGGGCTCATGCCATAAAAAATTGGAAAATAAGAAGTAATGACCAAGTCTGTAATCACATCTAGTAGTTTCTGGGATATCTAATAATTTTCGATCTTGGATTTCTAAATATCTGGGGAAATAAACATGTGTTTATTATTTTTATTATCATTTTGAAGTTCTATGAATTTCTCAGAATTTTCAGGAGATAATGTTCACAGAACCATTAAACTTTCCCCTTTGAAACATTCATGTAAATTTAGTGTAGGAACTATGCCTGAATTCTATAATTCAAAGTCTGTAGCTACAGAAACAGCAACATTTTCTCAGTGTTTAATGCTTGAAAACAACTTAGTTAAAATGTGAATTCATGTTTGAAGTTCAACTGTAATGTGGTTAATTCTAGAAATTTAATATAACAAACGTCTTTCCTTTTGTACAAACTTTTTCATGGCTCTGCACAGGAAACACTGTTCTCAGAGTTTCTTCAGTGTTACGGTTATTGGAAGTGACAACTGATACAGATTAACTAGGCATTCAAGAAGACATTTGCCATTGGCAATCACTAATAATAGACCAGGAATATTTACTTCTCCATCCAAAAGTGTTGTATATTGCCAACAGCTACAGATTCTTTGCAGTTCTTCCCATCAAGAATCAGGTATTATTCCCCACCACTAGCCCTGTGACTATATTTGACAAACAGAATGAAGCAGGAGGGACTTCGGGTAAGTTCTGAGCCTAAGCCTAAGGATATCTTGAAGTTTCTGCTTTTGCTCTCTTGGAAGACAGTCAACATGTGAATATGCCTGGATCTTCATGATAAAAAACCATATAGAGTGACACAGCTTTCCCTCCTGAGGCTCCAAACCTGTAATTCTGCACATCTCAAACGTTAGGATAAAGATAAAGATGATTCAAACAAATGAAAAGATATCCCATGTTCTTGGATCAGAAGAATACTGGTAAGACAGCCATACTATTCAAAGCAATCTATAGATTTAATGTGATCACTATCAAAATATTCATGACTTTTTCGCAGAACTAGAACAAACAACCCTAAATTTATATGGAACCATGATAGACACAGAATTGCCAAAACATCCTGAGGAAAAAGAGCACAACCCCATCAGACTTCAGACAATACTACTGAGCTATAGTCATCAAAATAGCTTGATATTGGCACAAAAACAGACATACATTTCAATGGAACAGAATAGAGAGCCCAAAAATAAACCAACAAACCTACAGTCAACTAATCTACTAATATGACAAAGGAGGTAAGAATATACAATTAGGAAAAGGCAGTACTTTCAGCAAATGATATTGGGAAAGCTAGACAGCCACATAACTGAAAATGGTTTAAATATCTAAATATAAGATATGATACCATATAACTCCTAGAAGAGAACATAGAAAAAATATTCTAGGACATAAATCATAGCAATATTTCCTTAGATCAGTCTTCTAAGACAAAAGAAAAAAAAAAGGAAAAGTAAGCAAATGGGACCTAATTAAAACTTTTTGCATGCCAAATGAAACAATCAAGAAAATTAAAAAACAACCTGTAGAATGGAAGAAAACATTTGCAAATGATGCAACCCACAAGGGATTAATATTCAAAATATACAAACAGCTCATACAACTCAATATAAAAAAATTTACAATGGCAGAAGACTTAAGTAGACATTTCTCCAAAGAAAACATTCAGATGACCAAGAGGCACATGAAATGATGATCAACACTGCTAATTATTAGAGAAACACAAATCAAAACTACAATGAAATTTTACCTCACATCTGTCGTAATGGCAATTATCAAAAATCCTACAAATAATAAATGGTGGAGAACATTTGGAGAGAAGGGAACTCTCCTGCATTGTTAGTAGGAATATAAATTGTTGCCTCCACTATGGAAAACAGCATGGAGATCTCTTCCAGCAATCCCACACCTGGGAATACATCTGGAAAAGATTACAATTCTAATTTGAAACCGGTATGCAGGTGAAGAAGCAACAGTAAGAATCTGATATAGAACAACAGACTAGTTCCAGATTGGGAAAGGAGTACATCAAGGCTGTATATTGTCACCCTGCTTATTTAACTTATATGCAGAGTGCATCATGGAAAATGCCAGGCTGGATGAAACACAAGCTGGAATCAAGACTGCTGGGAGAAATATCAATAAACTCAGATATGCAGATGACACCACCCTTATGACAGAAAGTGAGGAGAAACTGAAGAGCCTCTTGATGAAAGTGAAAGAGGAGAGTGAAAAAGTTGGCTTAAAACTCAACATTCAAAAAACTAAGATCATGGCATCTGGTCCCATCACTTCATGGCAAATAGATGGGAAACAAAGGAACCATCAACAGGCTGTATTTTCTTGGGCTCCAAAATCACTGCAGATGGTGACTGAAGCCATGAAATTAAAAGATGCTTTTCCTTGAAAGAAAAGCTATGACCAGCCTACTTCAGTTCAGTCAGTTCAGTCACTCAGCCGTGTCCGACTCTTTGCGACCCCATGAATTGCAGCACACCAGGCCTCCCTGTTCATTACCAACTCTTGGAGGTCACCCAAACTCATGTGCATCGAGTCGGTGATGCCATCCAGCCATCTCATCCTCTGTCGTCCCCTTCTCCTCCTGCCCCCAGTTCCTCCCAGCATCAGAGTCTTTTCCAATGAGCCAACTCTTCTCATGAGGTGGCCAAAGTATTGGAGTTTCAGCCTCAGCATCAGTCCTTCCAATGAACACCCAGGACTAGTCTTAGAGGATGGACTGGTTGGATCTCCTTGCAGTCCAAGGGACTTTCTAGAGTCTTCTCCAGCACCATAGTTCAGACGCATCAATTCTCTGGTGCTTAGCTTTCCTCACAGTCCAACTCTCACATCCATACATGACCACTGGAAAAATCATAGCCTTGACTAGATGGACCTTTGTTGACAAAGTAATATCTCTGCTTTTTAATATGCTATCTAGGTTGGTGATAACTTTCCTTCCAAGGAGTAAGAATCTTTTAATTTAATGGCTGCAATCACCATCTGCAGTGGTTTTGGAGCCCCCCATAAAGTCTGACACTGTTTCCACTGTTTCCCCATCTATATCTGAGGAAGTGATGGGACCAGATGTCATGATCTTAGTTTTCTGAATGTTGAGCTTTAAGCCAACTTTTTCACTCTCCTCTTTCACTTTACCAAGAGGCTTTTTAGTTCCTCTTCACTCTCTGCCATAAGGGTGGTGTCATCTCCATATCTGAGGAGGTCCATGAATCAAGACAAATTGGAAGTGGTCAAACAGGAGATGGCAAGAGAGAACGTTAACATTCTAGGAATCAGCAAACTAAAATGGACTGGAATGGGTCAATTTAACTCAGATGACCATTATATCTACTACTGTGGGCAGGAATCCCTTTGAAGAAATGGAGTAGCCATCACAGTCAACAGAAGAGTCTGAGATGCAGTACTTGGATGCAATCTCAAAAACGACAGAATGATCTCTGTTCATTTCCAAGCAAACCATTCAGTATCACGGTTATCCAAGTCTATGCCCCAATCAGTAACGCTGAAGAAGCTGAAGTTGAACAGTTCTATGAAGACCTACAAGACCTTTTAGAACTAACACCCAAAAAAGATGTCCTTTTCATTATAGGGGGCTGGAATGAAAAAGTAGGAAGTCAAGAAACACCGGAGTCACAGGCAAATTCATCCTTGGAATGCAGAATGAAGCAGGGCAAAAGCTAATAGAGTTTTGCCAGGAGAACACACTGGTCATAGCAAACACCCTCTTCCGACAATATAAGAGAAGACGCTACACATGGACATCACCAGATGGTTAACACCGAAATCTGATTATATTCTTTGCAGCCAAAGACGGAGAAGCGCTATACAGTCAGCAAAAACAAGACCAAGAGCTGACTGTGGCTCAGATCATGAACTCCTTATTGCCAAAGTCAGACTTAAATTGAAGAAAGTAGAGAAAACCACTAGACCATTCAGGTATGACCTAAATCAAATCCCTTATGATTATACGGTAGAAGTGAGAAATAGATTTAAGGGACTAGATCTGATAGACAGAGTGCCTGATGAACTATGGACAGAGGTTCTTGACATTGTACAGGAGACAGGAGACAGGAGATCATCCCCATGGAAAAGACCAGCCTAGACAGCATACTAAAAAGCAGAGATATTACTCTGCCAACAAAAGTCTGTCTATTCAAAGCTATGGTTTCTCCAGTAGTCATGTATGGATATGAGTATTGGACCATAAAGAAAGCTGAACGCTGAAGAATTGATGCTTTTCAACTGTGGTGTTGGAGAAGACTCTTGTGAGTCCCATGGACTGCAAGGAGATCAGGCCAGTCAATCCTACAAGAAATCATCCCTGAATATTCATCGGAAGGACTTATGTTAAAGCTGAAACTCCAATACTTTGGCCACTTGATGTGAAGAACAAACTTATTGGAAAAAACCCTGATGCTGGGAATGATTGAAGGCAGTAGAAAAAGGGGATGACAGAGGATAAGATGGTTGGACAGCATCACCAACTTGATGGATATGAGTTTGAGCAACTCCAGGAGTTGGTGATTGACAGGGAAGCCTGGCATGCTGCAGTCCATGGGGTCACAAAGAGCTGGACAAGACTGAGTGACTGAACTGACCAATTGACTAATTTGAAAAGTTACATGCACCCCAATGTCCACAGAAGCATCATTTGCCACAACCCCTTGTGGCTCAGCTGGTAAAGAATTTGCTTGCAATACGGGAGACCTGGATTCAATCCCTGGGTTGGGAAGATCCGCTGGAGAAGGGAAAGGCTACCCACTTCAGTATGCTGGCCTAGAGAATTCCATAGACTGTATAGTCCATGGGGTTGTAAAGATCAGGACATGACTGAGCAACTTTCACTTTCACTTTTCAAGACATGAAAACAACCCACATAACCCACATGTCCATCAACTGATGATTGGTTTAAGAAGATGTGGTGTGTATATAAAATGAAATATTAGTCAGTCATAAATAAGGAATGAAATATTGCCATTTGCAGCAATATGGATAGACCTAGAAATTATCACACCAAGTGAAGAAAGTCAGATAAAGACAAATACATATATTACATAGCATATATTCATTTATATGTGGAACTTACAAAATAACAGAAATGAATCTACATACAAAACAGAAAGAGACTCACAGACAAAACAAACATAGTTACCAAAGGGGAAGGAGGGGATGGATAAATTAGGAGTATGGGATCAGCTGAAACAACTATACATAAAGGGCTTCCCTGGTGGTTCAGCAGTAAAGAAGCCACCTGCAGTGCAGGGGATGCATGAGACACCGACTCATTCCCTGTAGGAGGAAATGGCAACCCACTTCAGTATTTTTGCCTGGGAAATTTCACAAACAGAGGAACCTGGCAGGCTACAGTCCATGGAGTCCTAAAGAGTCAGACATGACTAAAGAAACTGAGCACCCATACACTCACTATACATAAAATAGATAAGCAACATGGATTTACTGTGTAGCATGGGAAATTACATTCTATTTTGTAATAATGTAGAGTGGAAAATAATCAGAAAGTCACTAGCCATAGAGAGGGAGAAGAAGGTAAGAGAGAAGGAAAACAGTAAGAAATAATTCTGCTAATAAACAGAGGACGAGATGCTTGGATGGCATCACCAACTCAATGGACATGAGTTTGAGCAAGCTCTGGCAGTTGGTGATGGACAGGGAAGCCAGGTAAGCCACAGTCTGTGGGGTCACAAAGAGTCAGACATGACTGAGTGACTGAACTGAATTGAATAGACTCTCTGGAGTCTATTTGGCTCTCCCTGCTAAACAATCTTACATCAATGTTGAGATGTCTGCTGCCCACACCCACCCACCCTAACTGGCATTCTTAAGAAGCTTTTCATCCCAGGCCTCTTAAATTTTATTTCTCCTTGTTTGTCTAATTCTTGACAGAAATATGATAGAGTCTTCTGGGACAGATGCTACCTGTTGATAAATCTTGCATCTTTCTCTTATCAGATAGACGAAAGCTAATTAGGTTAATAAAAATGCATGGATTTTATCATCAAATAAACTTGTATGGTTTCAGTGTGTCTGCCTCTTAGAGGGCATCAGAGGGCAGACACACTGAAACCATACTCACAGAAAACTAGTCAATCCAATCACACTAGGACCACAGCCTTGTCTAACTCAATGAAACCAAGCCATGCCTGAGGGGCAACCCAAGACGGGTGGGTCATGGTGGAGAGGTCTGACAGCATGATCCACTGGAGAAGGGAATGGCAAGCCACTTCAGTATTCTTGCCTTGAGAACCCCATGAACAGTATGAAAAAGCAAAATGATAGGATACCGAAAGAGGAACTCCCCAGGTCATTAGGTGCCCAATATGCTACTGGAGATCAGTGGAGAAATAACTCCAGAAAGAATGAAGGGATGGAGCTAAAGCAAAAACAATACCCAGCTGTGGATGTGACTGGTGATAGAAGCAAGATCTGATGCTGTAAAGAGCAATATTGCATAGGAACCTGGAATGTCCAGCTCCTGAATCAAGGCAAATTGGAAGTGGTCAAATAAGAGATGGAAAGGGTGAACGTTGACATTCTAGGAATCAGTGAACTAAAATGGACTGGAATGGGTGAATTTAACTCAGATGACCATCATATCTACTACTGCAGGCAGGAATCCCTCAGAAGAAGTGGAGTAGCCATCATGGTCAACAAAAGAGTCTGAAATGCAGTACTTGGATGTAATCTCAAAAACGACAGAATGATCTCTGTTCGTCTCCATGGCAAACCATTCAATATCAGAGTTATCCAAGTCTATGACACAACCAGTAACACTGAAGAAGCTGAAGTTGAATGATTTTATGAAGGCAGAAACACCTTTTAGAACTAACACCCCAAAAAGATGTTCTTTTCATTATAGGGGACTGGAATGAAAAAGTAGCAAGTCAAGAAACACCTGGAGTAACAGGCAACTTTGGCCTTGGAATGCAGAATGAAGCAGGGCAAAGACTAATAGAGTTTTGCCAAAAAAAAAAAAAAAAATGAACTGGTCAGGGCAAACACCGTCTTCCAACAACACAAGGGAAGACTGTACATGTGGACATCACCAGATGGTCAACACCAAAATCAGATTGATTATATTCTTTGCAGTCAAAGATGGAGAAGCTCTATACAGTCAACAAAAACAAGACCAGGAGCTGACTGTGGCTCAGATCATGAACTCCTTATTACCAAATTCAGACTCAAATTGAAGAAAGTTGGGAAAATTGCTTGACCATTCAGGTATGACCTCAATTAAATCCCTTATGATTATACAGTGGAAGTGAGAAATAGATTTAAGGGCCTAGATCTGATTGATAGAGTGCCTGAAGAACTATGGAATGAGGTTCGTGACATTGTACAGGAGACAGGGATCAAGACCATCCCCATGGAAAAGAAATGCAAAAAACCAAAATGGCTGTCTGGGGAGGACTTACAAATAGCTGTGAAAAGAAGAGAGGCAAAAAGCCAAGGAGAAAAGGAAAGATATAAGCGTCTGAATGCAGAGTTCCAAAGAATAGCAAGAAGAGATAAGAAAGCCTTCTTCAGCAATCAATGCAAAGAAATAGAGGAAAGCAACAGAATGGGAAAGACTAGAGATCTCTTCAAGAAAATTAGAGATACCAAGGGAACAATTCATGCAAAGATGGGCTTGATAAAGGACAGAAATGGTATGGACCTAACAGAAGCAGAAGATATTAAGAAGAGGTGGCAGGAATACACAGAAGTACTGTACAAAAAAGATCTTCATGACCCAGATAATCATGATGATGTGATCACTAACCTAGAGCCAGACATCTTGGAAAGTGAAGTCAAGTGGGCCTTAGAAAGCATCACTACAAACAAAGCTAGTGGAGGTGATGGCATTCCAGTTGAGCTGTTTCAAATCCTGAAAGATGATGCTGTGGAAGTGCTGCACTCAATATGCCAGCAAATTTGGAAAACTCAGCAGTGGCCACAGGACTGGAAAAGGTCAGTTTTCATTCCTATTCCAAAGAAAGGCAATGCCAAAGAATGCTCAAACTACTGCAAAATTGCACTCATCTCACACGCTAGTAAAGTAATGCTCAAAATTCTCCAAGCCAGGCTTAGGCAATACGTGAACGGTGAACTCCCTGATGTTCAAGCTGGTTTTAGAAAAGGCAGAGGAACCAGAGATCAAATTGTCAACATCCACTGGATCATGGAAAAAGCAAGAGAGTTCCAGAAAAACATCTCTTTCTGCTTTATTGACTATGCGAAAGCCTTTGACTGTGTGGATCACAAGGAACTGTGGAAAATTCTGAAAGAGATGGGAATACCAGACAACCTAACCTGTCCTTTGAGAAATCTGTATGCAGGTCAGGAAGCAACAGTTAGAACTGGACATGGAACAACAGACTGGTTCCAAATAGGAAAAGGAGTACATCAAGGCTGTATATTGTCACCCTGCTTATTTAACTTCTATGCAGAGTACGCTGCATGAGAAACGCTGGACTGGAAGAAACACAAGCTGGAATCAATATTGCCAGGAGAAATATCAATAACCTCAGATATGCAGATGATACCACTCTTATGGCAGAAAGTGAAAAGGAGCTAAAAAGCCTCTTGATGAAAGTGAAAGAGGAGAGCAAAAAAGTTGGCTTAAAGCTCAACATTCAGAAAATGAAGATCATGGGATCCGGTCCCATCACTTCATGGGAAATAGATGTGGAAACAGTGGAAACAGTGGCAGACTTTATTTTGGGGGGCTCCAAAATCACTGCAGATGGTGACTGCAGCCATGAAATTAAAAGACGCTTACTCCTTGGAAGAAAAGTTATGACCAACCTAGATAGCATATTCAAAAGCAGAGACATTACTTTGCCGACTAAGGTCCGTCTAGTCAAGGCTATGGTTTTTCCTGTGGTCATGTACGGATGTGAAAGTTGGACTGTGAAGAAGGCTGAGCGCCGAAGAATTGATGCTTTTGAACTGTGGTGTTGGAGAAGACTCTTGAGAGTCCCTTGGACTGCAAGGAGATACAACCAGTCCATTCTGAGAGAGATCAACCCTGGGATTTCTTTGGAAGGAATGATGGTAAAGCTGAAACTCCAGTACTTTGGCCACCTCATGAGAAGAGTTCATTCATTGGAAAAGACTCTGATGCTGGGAGGGACTGAGGGCAGGAGGAGAAGGAGATGACCGAGGATGAGATGGCTGGATGGCATCACGGACTCGATGGACGTGAGTCTGAGTGAACTCCGGGAGATGGTGATGTACAAGGAGGCCTGGCATGCTGCGATTCATGGGGTCGCAAAGAGTCAGACACGACTGAGTGACTGAACTGAACTGAGACTTTTATGCAAACTTTATTCCCCTCTACTATCACTACTGTACCTCATAGCTGAATGGCTTTGTCAAGAAGCTTACACTCCACTAATCTTAAAGTCTTACTCCTAAAAATGGGTTATTATCAAAAATAAAAAATGGGTTATTATCCACAATTTCAGTGTTTTTAAAAATTAAACATGTTGAAGTATGCCCTAAGGACCTAGAAACTAATAGATGATCATGAAATATCATCAAATCCCTTTCCAAAATAGTTGTAAAGTTTTACAAAACTGCCTATATCATTCCCATTTACCTTAGGCTGTGGAATCCTCCATACACTGACTCTTTTCTCTCTCTTTGGTGATAAATACTATACTAAATATCGAGTTGATAAATGATGAAGTTCATAAGATAAATAATCATTAAAGGAATAAATATAAACATTAATATTTACTCATCTCAACAAAAGCCATTTTATTAAGCTGAAAGCCCTGAATGAGTAGAGAATTAGTGTAAAAAGAATATATTGTCTTGCTGTCAGCTGAGGAAAATATTATCCAGTGCCTAACTTTCAGAAGTTTAGAGATACATTCAGAAGTGCTAGCAGAAGCACAGTTTGAGGTTCTTATCATTTTTGGAAGGTTCTTTGACCCCTTCTACCTGGCTGATTAATAATGACATACACTATTTATAATTACATTTCTGGATAATGGATTAATTTTAAACAAGTTACATAAGAATAAAATTAATTAGTGACTATTTGCAAATATATTCACAGTGAGATTCACTTAAATAGTGAAGTGTTTGTGCAATTAAAGTATGATTTAACAAAACTGATGTAATACAACTTTTTTAGAAATACATTGCAAAAGTGTGTGTGTGTGTATGTGTGTGTGTATATATATATATATATATATATATTTATTTATGTGGGGCTTCCTTCATGGCTTAAAGGGTAAAGTGTTTATGAAAGAAACATCAGGCAAGGCAGTCCTGGATAGTGTAAGATCTATTAGGGATTAATTAGGAGTTTCTTTCATACCTATAGAAGCAGGAAGTGGTGATGTGCATACTGGTTTTTTGCCAATATCTCAAAGGTCCTTGAAAGATTACTGTATGGTAAACCTATAACTCTTAGGATGACTTTTGATCTCTAGGTTCAAAAAAGCACTTTTAGAGTAGCATTCACAGAAAATAACAAAGGACAAAAGCATCATGAGACTGAGTGCTAAAAATGACTTTCCATCTTCCATCTTTGATGTGGGTGGCACTCAAGGGCAGGGAAAGGCTTTGTTTCTCTGTAACACTGTGTCTAACCATAGTAATCATACATCCCAGTGTACTCAGAATTTATTGCCCTGGCATTTGTCCAGGATTAGTTATTCTAAAACAAAGCACTGTTGATCTGAGCTGCATTAAAATAACCCTAAGCTAAGCTAAGTCACTTCAGTCATGTCTGACTCTGTGTGACCCCATAGACGGCAGCCCACCAGGCTCCCCCGTCCCTGGGATTCTCCAGGCAAGAACACTGGAGTGGGTTGCCATTTCCTTCTCCATGAAATAACCCTAGGCTTTGAAATACCGTCAACTAGTACTTCCTGCTTCTACTAGGAATTTCCCAGCTGTGCTGAAAAGAGTAGTAAGCAGAGTTCACCTTAACAAGACTAAATGTGAACGATCAACAGCATGTCCCACCTTATGTTTCCTGAACCTTTTCTGATGCAACAGAATTAAGGTCAATTATCAAGTGCATATCCTGATACACTTGATAGTGAGATATCAGACCAAGTGACCAACTTTTTCTGATTTGGGTAGTGCTGGAGTTAGATTTGGCATTGTTGTTCTGCTGACCATTTAACCACCAGTCAGATATGCTGTGGTCCATGCCATGACCTAAGAGATATAAAAAGCCACCAGTTGGCAGGGACAGTGAGAAACATGGGAATTAGGGGAACAGGAAATATGTACAGTTAAGTTCAGATCAGTCACTCAGTCAAGTCTGACTCTTTGCAATCCCATGAACTGCAGCACACCAGGTTTCCCTGTTGATCACCAACTCCCAGAGCTTGCCCAAACTCATGTCCATTGAGTCAGTGATGCCATACAAACATCTCATCCTCTGTCATCCCCTTCTCCTCCTGCCTTCAATCTATCCCAGCATCAGGGTCTCTTCTAATGAATCAGTTTTTCGCATCTGGTGGTCAAAGCATTGGAGCTTCAGCTTCAGCTTCAGCATCAGTCCTTGCAACGAATATTCAGGACTGATTTCCTTTAGGATTAACATGTTTGATCTCCTTGCAGTCCAAGGGACTCTCAAGAGTCTTCTCCAACACCACAGCTCAAAAGGATCAATTCATCAGCGTTTAGCCTTATTTATTGTCCAACTTTCACAACCATTCATGACTACTAGAAAAACCATAGCTTTGACTGGATGGACAGTTGTTGGCAAAGTAATGTCTCTGCTTTTTAATATGCTGGCTAGGTTGGTCATAACTTTTCTTCCAAGGAGCAAGTGTCTTTTAATTTCATGGCTGCAGTCACCATCTGCAGCGATTCTGAAGCCCCCAAAAATAAAGTCTCTCACTGTTTTCATTCTTTTCCCATCTATTTGCCATGAAGTGATGAGACCAGATGCCATGATCTTAGTTTTTGGAATGTTGGGTTTTAAGCCAGCATTTTCACTCTCCTCTTTACTTTCATCAAGAGGCTCTTTAGTTCTTCTTCACTTTCTGCCATAATGGTGGTGCCATTTGAGTATCTGAGGTTATTGATATTTCTCCCAGCCAATCTTGATTCTAGCTTGTGCTTCATCCAGCCTGGCATCTCACATGATGTACTTTGCATATAAGTTAAATAAGCAGACTGACAATATACAGCCTTGACATACTCCTTTCCCAATTTGGAACCAGTCTGTTGTTCCATGTCCAATTCTAACTGTTGCTTCTTGACCTGTATACATATTTCTCATGAGACAGGCAAGGTGGTCTGATATTCCCATCTCTTTAAGAATTTTCCACAGTCTATTGTGATCTACACAGCCAAAGACTCTGGCGTAGTCAATGAAGCAGAAGTAGATTTTTTTTTTTCTGTAATTCTCTTGCTTTTTCTAAGATCCAATGGATGTTGGCAATTTGATCTCTGGTTACTCTGCCTTTTCTAAACCCAGCTTGAACATCTGGAAATGCTCAGTTGACGTACTGTTGAAGCCTAGCTGACTTTTTCAGCATCACTTTGCTACTGTGTGAGATGAGTGCAATTATGTGGTAGTATGAACATTCTTTGACGTTGCCTTTCTTTGGGATTGGAATGAAAACTGACCTTTTCCAGTCCTACGGCCACTGCTGAGCCTTTTGAATTTGCTGGCATATTGAGTGCTTTGCAATTCCACTACCTTTGTTAGTAGTGATGCTTCCTAAGGCCCATTCGATTTTGCAATCCAGGATGCCTGGCTCTAGGTAAATGATCAAACCATCATGGGTATCTAGGTCATTAAGATCATTTTTTTTATAGTTTTGTCTATTCTTGCCACCTCTTCTAATGTTTTCTGCTTCTGTTAGGTTTATACCGTTTGTGTCTTTTAATGTACCCATCTTTGTATGAAATGTTCCCTTGATATCAGAGATCTCTAGTCTTTCCCATTCTGTTGTTTTCCTGTATTTCTTTGCATTGATCGCTGAGTAAGGTTTTCTTATCTCTCCTTGCTACTCTTTCCAATTCTGCATGCAGATAGGTATATCTTTCCTTTTCTCCTTTGCCTTTCACTTCTCTTCTTTTCTCAGCTATTTGTAAGGCCTCCTCAGACAACCATTTTGTCTTTTTACATTTTTTTCTTGGGGGTGCTCTTGATCACTCCCTTCTTTACAATGTCCCAAACCTCTGTCCATAGTTCTTAAGCAATTCTATCAGATCTAATCCCTTGAATCTATTTGTCACTTCCACTGCATAATCGTAAGGGATTTGATTTAGGTCATACCTGAATGGTCTAGTGGTTTCCCCTACTTTCTTCAATAGTTTGAATTTGGCAATAAGAAGTTCATGATCTGAGCCACAGTCAGATCCTGGTCTTGTTTTTGCTGACTGTATGGAGCTTCTCCATCTTTGGCTGCAAAGAATATAATCAGTCTGATTTCAGTATTGACCATCTGGTGATGTCCTTGTGTAGAGTCTTCTCTTGTGTTGTTAGAAGGTGTTTGCAATGATCAGTGTGTTCTCTTGGCAAAACTCTGTTAGCCTTTGCCCTGCTTCATTTTGTGCTTCATGGCCAAACTTTCCTGTTACTCCAGGTATCTCTTGATTCTTACTTTTGCATTTCAGTCCCCTATGATGAAAAAGACATCTTTTTTTGTTGTTAGTTCTAGAAGGTCTTGTAGGTCTTCATAGAACTGTTCAACTTCAACTTCTTTAGCATTAGTGGTTGGGACATAGACTTGGATTACTGTAATACTGAATGATTTGCCTCGGAAAGGAACAGAGATCATTTTGTCATTTTTGAGATTGCACCCAAGTATTGCATTTCGGATTCTTTTGTTGACTATGAGGGCTATTTCATTTCTTCTATATTCTTGCTAACAGTAGTATATATAATGGTCATCTGAATTAAATTTGCCTATCCCAGTCCATTTTATTTCACTGATTTCTAAAATGTTGAGGTTCATTCTTGCCATCTCCTGTTTAACCACTTTCAATTTACCTTGATTCTTGGACCCAACATTCCAGGTTTCTATGCAATATTGTTCTTTACAGCATCAGACTTGACTGTCACCACAAGACACATCCATAACTGGGCATTTCCACTTTGGCTCAGTCTGTTCATTCCTTCTGGAGCTATTTTGCTCTTCTCCAGTAGCACACTGGTCACCTACTGACCGGTGGGGCTCATCTTTCAGTGTCGTATCATTTTTCCTTTTCTCCTATGGAGTGTCTCCTGCAGAGGCACAGGTCAGCAGCAGCCTGCTGCAGGGACAGGGGCTCTGGCTACAGCAGACCAGGGATGCACAGCGTGTGGCATAAGTCCTCCTGGAGGAAGTCACCATTAGCCCCACCAGATAGTCTCCCAGCAGATGACCCACAAACTGGAGAATAATTACACCAAAGACGTTCTTACACTATTGCAGAAGTTCTAGGGCTGACAACAGACTTCCCAACCTGAAGATCTAGCAAAGGGACTGAGAATCCCCAGGGAATTTGACTTTGAAGGCCAGTGAGATCTGACCACAGAATTTCCACGGGACTGGGGAAACAGATTCCTGGAGGACACAAACAAAACACTGTGCACACCAGGACCCAGGAGAAAGGAGCAGTGACCCCAAAGGAGACTGAGACAGACTTTCCTGTGAGTGTCCAAGAGTCTCTGGCAAAGGTGTGGGTCAATACTGGCCTGCCGTGGGGTCAGGAGCACTGACTACAACAGTCCTGGGAGCTGTGACATGCTGGTACAAATCCTTTTGAAGAAGGTTGCCATTACTGCTATTACCCTTACCATACTTAGGCCTCAGGCCAAAATACAGGGAGGGAAAGGAACACAGCCACATCCATCAACCGAAGACTGCATTAAAGATTTACTGAGCATGGCCCTGATTCCCCTATCAGAGTGAGACCCAGATACCCCCACAGCCAGTCCTTCCCATCAAGAAGCTTCCAGAAGCCTCTTATCCCTCACCATCAGAGGGCATACAGAATGAAAACCACAGTTACAAAAAACTAATCAAACTGATCACATGGATCACAGCCTTGTCTAACTCAATGAAACTATGAGCCATGCCATGTAGGGCCACGCAAGATGGACTGGTCATGGTGGAAAGTTCTGATAAAACATGGTCCACTGGAGAAGGAAATGGCAAATCACTTCAGCATTCTTGCCTTAAGAATCCCATGAACAGTGTGAAAAGACATATGCACGGGTAATAGCAAATCAGGACTCCTGCTGCAGAACATATAAACAGTAGTATGACAACTGTCACTGTCACCTGAACCCCCAAAGCAGAAAAGTTAATATCAGTGGTAAACTTCTAAGATTTCTGTCTGTTGCTGTTCTCTCCAAATAAATTGAAAACTAACACCCTTGTTGGCACAACACTTATAAAGACAAAAAGCATGGGACTGTTATGTTTAATAAAATAAGTCTATACCAAAGGTATACATCCCTATATATCAATTTTATCCCAATGATATCACTATAATTGATATTATTTTATATCAGTAAACTCCCAGCTAATAATTTCAATACACTAGGGGACACAGCCCAGAAATCCAAACCCATTAAAATAATCAAAACTTAATCCATATCAAAGGCATAACACAGCACAGATTCAACCAGTTGTTTCCAGAGTTTAAGCTCGGAGAAGGCAATGGCAACCCACTCCAGTACTCTTGCCTGGAAAAATCCCATGGGCAGAGGAGCCTGGTAGGCTGCAGTGCATGAGGTCGCTATGAGTCGGACAGGACTGAGCTACTTCACTTTCACTTTTCACTTTCATGCACTGGAGAAGGAAATGGCAACCCACTCCAGTGTTCTTGCCTGGAGAATCCCAAGGATGTGGGAGCCTGGTGGGCTGCCATCTATGGGGTCGCACAGAGTTGGACACAACTGAAGCGACTTAGCAGCAGCAGCAGCAGGGATAAAACTAGAAAATTCCTCACCTTCACTGTGTCATGTGCCAGAAACTGTTAGCAGCCCTGAATATATAGCCGTGAACAAGACAAATAGGCTCCAAATTTCCATACAACTTAAATTTTAGTAAGAAAAAACATAATGAACAAAAGAGATCATTAAGCAAACTTCAGTCATACCTAATCAAGTGCCATGAAGGAGGTAAATAGCTAATCTAATACAGAAGAACCAGATTTGAGGGAAATAGCTTTATATCAGTGTTGTCAAGGAAGATCTTATTGAATGACACAGTCTGACATACAAGTGTATGGATGTGAGTGTAAAACATTTCAGGTAGGCAAGTCCAGTTAGTCGAACAGTGCTGAGCAGGGTATGAGTTTGATAATTCAGAAGAAAAAAAAAATTATCATCTTTATGGTTTGAGCTCTTCTTGGATATCAGGAAAGATGAACAAAGAGAGATGAAAATGTTTCTTTGCCTTCTCTAGTGGAGTTTATGAGCTCCCCAAAACACCCAAGACACAGTGTCGAGACTATGCCTTCTGACTTTCATGGAAACCACAGAGAACTGATATATACAGGCTAGAGGCTCACAGAGTTCAATATCTCTAATAGATATGTTTTTCCCCGTGTTTCCCTTTCTCTTACTGAACTGTCTCCTCTGAAAACTTATTAGGGCTTGAGGAGGTGGCGTTAATCATGGCAACGCTAAGGGAGAAGTTGCAGAAGCAATTAATGCTGGAGCTGAAGAATGTCATTTCCTTGCCTTTGGCTGGTAGCCTCAATTCATTTTCATAATGTGGTGACTCTACTCCCCACTGACCCCATAACACATGCCTTCATGTATTGCCTTCACTGCAGAACTGGTTACATTACAGCACTAGGTGAGCATTCTTCTCAAACATGAAAGTCTCTTATGTCAGGGAGTAAAAACACGTGGCTTGATGTTTAACGAGACCTAAACTTAGACTAGAGGGCAAAATTTTAAGGAAACTTTAGCTCAGTCTTTCTAAAAAAGAGCTTTCAACGATATAAACAAATCATCTTATATGATACTATGTTTTCCATCCCTAGAAGCATTAAAGCAACAGCTTCTGGGCTTGTTAAGTGATGTTGCATAAAGAGAATCTTCTCCCTGTGAGAAAGATTGTTTTAGAAATGTCCTATGGTCCCTATCTCTAAGAAGCTGAGAAAGAGTTATTAAGTGATTTACTGCAGAAACAGTTCCTGGTTGCCTGAGAGAAAAAAGAACAGTTTCTCTGAAATGCTTGGGCTACTACTACATCATAGGTACAGTATGTATTTACCATGGATAGAGAAAATGCTATTGGTTGGTTGGGAGGTTTTTAAGATATCTGAGTCACTGGATTTGAGTCTTGGTTACATCACTTGGATCCCATTAATTTTCCCTGAAAACATGAGCATTATAGCCATGAATATGAATTCTAATTGCTGTTAAACTTTTGAATTCAGTGTCCCACTTTGATGAGAAATTTCTTGAAACACTCTTTCACTATCTTCAAATTAGGTTCAAGATAATAAATCCTATATATATATATATATATTATATATATATATATATATACTATCAAAACTAACAAATAATGTCACAACTATACTCAAAGGAGAAAAATAGCAGTGGTTTATAATCAAATAAATTCATGTCAATATGTAAATAAATTGACACAACTATACTGAAAAACACACAGATGTATATCCTACAGGGAGAAATCACTGTAAATGTGACAATAACAAAGGTAGACTAATTCCAGAGTGTTTCTATTAATGATCCAAAATCTGTAAACAGCATAACTTTTAGCAACATGATTTTTTATAACAATGAATAACTCTTGATAAAGTTTCTAAATGAAACAGAATACAATCTTAGCTCAGTTGATGGAGCAGTTCACCCCCCAAAAATATTTTGAGACTAGGCAAAATGTGTTTTCTTTTTATATGCACAATGAACCTAGCTACTAAGTTCTGGTAATGATAAACAGAGTAGTTCAGGTGATATTAAAATGTCAGATAGAGGACAATTTTCTAATTTATTTATTTTTGGCAGTGCTGGGTCCTCATTGCTGCGTGGGCTTTTCTCTGGTTGTGGCCAATGGGGACTACTCTAGTTGTGGTGTGCGGGCTTCTCATTGAGGTGGCTTCTCTTGCTGCAGAGCACAGGCTCTAGGGTGCTCAGGCTGCAGTAGTTGCAGCTTGTGGGCTCAGGAGTTGTGGTTCCTGGGCTCTAGAGCATAGGCTCAATAACTGTGGAGCACAGGCTTAGTTGCTTCATGGGATGTGGGATGTTCCCAGACCAGAGATTGAACTCATGTCACCTGCTTTGGCAGAGAAATTCTCTATCACTGAGCCATCAGGGAAGCCTTAGATGACAGTTCTTTTTGTTCTTAGGTACTCCATCCATTGTGACTGTGTGGATCCCTACAAACTGTAGAAAATTCTTAAAGAGATGGGAATACCAGACCACCTGCCTCCTGAGAAATCTGTATGCAGGTCAAGAAGCAAAAGTTAGAATTGGACATGGAGCAATACACTGGTGCAAAATTGGGAAAGGACTATGTCAAGGCTGTGTATATCAAGGCTGAATATGTCAAGGTTGTCACTCTGCTTATTTAACTTATATGTAGAGTACATCATGGAAAATGGTGGGCTGGATGAAGCACAAACTGAAATCAAGATTGCCAGGAGAAATATCAATAATCTGAGATACGCAGATGACACCACCCTTATGGCAGAAAGTGAAGAATTAAAGAGCCTCTTGATAAAAGTGAAGGAGGAGAGTGAAAAAGTTGGCTTATAACTCAACATTCAGAAAACTAATATCATGGCATCCAGTCCCACCACTTCATGGCAAATATTGGGAAACAGTGACAGACTTTATTTTGAGGGGCTCCAAAATCACTGCAGATGGTGACTGCAGCCATGAAATTAAAAGATGCTTTCTCCTTGAAAGAACAGCTATGATCAACCTAGCAAGCATATTCAAAAGCAGAGACATTACTTTGCCAACAAAGGTCCATCTCGTCAAAGGTATGGTTTTTCTAGTAGTCATGTATGGATGTGAGAGTTGGACTATAAACAAAGCTGAACACCAAAGGATTGATGCTT
Organism: Ovis aries; assembly: GCF_016772045.2. Lineage (NCBI taxonomy): Eukaryota > Metazoa > Chordata > Mammalia > Artiodactyla > Bovidae > Ovis > Ovis aries. The sequence goes on from NC_056072.1 coordinate 20,268,603, forward strand.
TTGAACTGTGGTGTTGGAGAAGACTCTTGAGAGTCCCTTGGACTGTAAGGAGATCCAACCAGTCCATCCTAAAGAAATCAGTCCTGAATATTCACTGGAAGTACTGATGCTGAAGCTGAAACTTGGGCCACCTGATGTGAAGAACTGACTCATCTGAAAAGACCCTGATGCTGGGAAAGATTGAAGGCAGGAGGAGAAGGGGACAACAGAGGATGAGATGGTTGGATGGCATCACCTCTTCAATGGACATAAGTTTGAACAATCTCCGGTATTTGGTTAAGGACAGGGAAGCCTGGCATGCTGCAGTCCTTGGGGTTGTAAAGAGTCGGACATGACTGAGTGACTGAATGAACTTAACTGAACTCCATCCATTGCAAAACAGCTGACATTCCTGGCCTCTATCTATTAATGCTTCTCCATCCTCAGTAATGTAAAAAAAAAAAAGGGAGACAAAGTCCACCCACAAATGTCCAAAATAGCACCTGCGGAAATACTAAGTTTTTTGAGAGTTCTGGCATCAGAGTAGGACAGATACAGTATCTTCACTTCCCTTAGCTGTGGGAGGCTGTTAGAGCCAAGTGAAAACTTAAACAGGATTGACTTTCTGAATCAGTATGGATTCTCTGTAGCTGAGGCACCTTAAGAGCACCAGTTTCAAAGTGACCCGAGGAGGCACATCCTTCAGTGCACTGACCCAGATGTCAGTGCTGTGATTTCAGATCACCGGAGATAGGCCTCTCAGAAGAAGGACTTCCTTTTGAAATTAGCAAATGAGAGCTCATGTCTCTTCGTGCAACCCTAGTGTTGGTTTACCTTGCAAACCATTTCTCTGCTTGAACCATTTGGGTTTCTGAGTGGTTATTTAGAGCTAAAAGCAGCTTTCATTGAGCTTAATCTGGTGACCTTCCTTCACATTGAACTAACCTATGTGACATCCTTTATTCCTAATGAAAAAGTTAATACAATTTATTAATTTCAAAATTACCAAATACCATTTCATCAGTGAAAGTGTGAATAAGGAAATACATTAAATTTAGCACTTAGAAGAGCTGAGGGAAAGATGCGGATGTAGAGAAAGGATGGGGGAAGAGACATCTTGTCAACATCTAATTCTCAGAAGAGCTCCAGAATTGATGGGCCACCCACCTCTTATTGCATCTCTCAATACATATATCATTTCAAACTAATAACTTCCAAAACTGTTGAATAAACTATTTTATTTTGCTCTAAATTTTTCCTGTTAGCAAATCAAATTCTCCAGATTTGCACAGAAGGGATAAAATTTCAATGAACAATCAGCTGTTCTCATTTTCCAACATCCCTATCTAGATTTCCCCTCACTCCACCCACATAGAAAGAGGAAATATGGTCAGAAGTGGACAAAATGGGCAAAATGTTTCTCCCAGAACAGCATCATCACAGTGTGTGTGTGTGTGTGTGTGTGTGTGTGTGTGTGTGCATGTGCGCATGCGGGTGTGTGATAGATAGAGGGATAGAGCTAGAATGAGGGGTAGGGAGAGACTGAGAAAGGGAGCATGGGTGAGAGAGAAAAAGAGAGAGGGAGAGAATTAGTTCCTGAAAAACAAAATATTCATTGCTACAGGAAGGAACTAGGAAAACCTTATGAACAAACAGGTTCTTTGCAGTCTTTAATGCAAAACAGCTGTTCACACCATTCTGATGACTCGCCATTTACAACACACTTTCATAAGCAAGATTCCATTTCATCCTCGCTACAAACCTCTGGTGTAGCTATGATTGTCCCCAATTTATAAATAAGGAAATAGAAGCACAAAGATGTTCATAACTTTCCTTAAATCACACCCTGAGTAACAAGGGGACCAAAAGATCAAGTTACCTGACTCTAGGTTCAGAGCTCTTTTTCTTTTTCATGTTACTTATTCATATAAATTGAGTTTGTTAAATTATAGGCAAGCTGAGCAGTAGGCCCAAATAGATGTAATACGTAAAGGTACCCAACTCATGTTCTGATTGTTGTTTTATAAATATATTGTGAAGATAACTAATTTCTATAGTTCAATAAGTAAAATAATAAGCTCTAAGAATAAGACTGGAATTTTCTGATGGACCTAGTATGATTGGTTTGGAAAGAGATTAAAGACTTTAAATTCTGCCTCTCAGGAAAAGTAGCATAAGGTATTAAATATCCTGTGATTTTAAATAACATTTGATGGTAATGGTGGGAATATGACATCTGTAACAATATGTATGATGCAAGTGATTAGAAAACGTTCCAGATATTTTTCAGATATAAATCCTATTTAAATATAATTTTATAATAAGTGACATCTTACATTGAAAAATGCAAATGATTTAATTGAGTTTTCTGCTTCACACAAAGAATAGTTGTTTTCCACAGTGTAAAATTTTTATTAATCATGTTTTGAATACAAACCTAGCTACAAAGATGGGTCAGTGTGTAGGTACTGAATGTTATAGTGAGAGCTTGACCTGTTGGCAGCATTGTGTCAAAGAATTATAGCACTGGTCCTCAACCTTTTTGACATCAGGGATTGGTTTCACAGAAGACAATTTTTCCAAGGACTGAGGGGAGATGCAGGCAATAGAGAGTGGCTATAAATACAGATGAAGCTCTGCTCCCTTGCCTGCCACTCACCTCCTGCTGCACCAGTCCATGGCCTGAGGTTGGGGACCCCTGAATTATAGGATCATAAGGTCACCATCGGCGAGCTTTTATTTTAATCTTATTTTAAGATTTAAGACAATCTGGTCTCAGTCTCTAGGATATTTCTAAGACTAGAGAGACTTGAGCAGGTATCTGCCACTATCCTCACATGTGAACGTCTCAACTCTGGAACCGTGTCTCAGAGTTGGCAAGTTCAGCTACTTTACATGGACTCAGTCTGCATTATATATCCAAGAACATAGCAGTAAATAATCCCCACTATGTGCTAGCACTGTGCTGAGTGTTTTTATCCAGGTTTTTCTATTTTATCCTCATATATTCCTTGGAGGTGTTATGTTAAGGTTATGCTAGAAGCTCTCACAAAAGAAATCCATACTTTCAGAGATTCTTATACGAGATATTTCTCACAGAAAAATCAGAAAAATATTCTTAGTTTGTAGGCAGTTTTCTTCCACGTGGTGACTCAGAGGTCAAAGTTCCTTTCACCAGGAGACTAAAATCTCCTAGAGTAGAAATAAACAAACTCTGGCCTGGTGTCTAAATCTGGCTGCTAACTGGTTTGTTTGTTGCTTTGTTTTTAATGATCCACAAGGGAAGAATATTTTTAAAATTTTTAAATAGTAGAAACAAAACAGAAATCTAATATTTCCTGACACATAAAAATTATATGGAATTCATTTTTAGTGTCTCTACACAAATTTTTTTTGAGACACAGCTATGCTCATCTGGTGTACATATTGCCTGTGACTGCTTTTGCTCTAAAAGGCAGAATTGAAGAGTTGCCACAGAGATAGTGTGATTCACAAAGCCAAAATATATTTACTATCTGGCTGCAGTGAGCTGAATGTGTACCTCCAAAATTCGTATGTTGAAGTCCTAACTCCCAGTGTAATGGTATTAGTAGGAGGGTCTTTGGGGAGCAATTACTTATAGACGAAGTCATGAGGTACAGCGACTGTGATGGGAGCAGTGCCTTTACAAGCAAAGAAAAGGACTGGAGCTCGATCTCCCTCTCATTCTCTGTGTCTCTTTGAGATATGTGAGAACACAGCAAGAAGGGTAATCATCTGCAAGGTAAGAGAAGGACCTTCACCAAGAGCCCAATCATGCTGACATCCCTGACCTCATATTTTGAGCTTGTGGGAAATAACTGTTTAAGGCATCTACTATTGTTATGGCAGCTCAAGCTGACTAAGGCATTGTTCCTTAACAGAAAAAGTCTGTTGACTGTGACCCTAGAACTTTCTGACAGACTGAAGTTCTACCCACAGAAAGAGAGTGGGAAACAAATTATAACTCAAAGTTGAGAGACGTTAGTGGCTTTCCCAAGGTCTTAGGATTCCATGTTGCATATCCAGGATTCAAACATAGATCTCTCTGACCTCAACTCTCAAAATCTAACTTTATTCTTAGGCTCTTAAATCTCCTCACTAATGTATTCATTTATAACTTTCTAAAAGGATGTATCTTTGGGAAACTGATGTCAGGCAAACACGCCTCATCACATTGTTTTACTTTAACATGCATTGAACTCTAGCTATGCTCTAATAATAACTTTGAAAAAAAAGCATTTAGTATGAAATTTAAAAACCCAGTGTGACTCTGCATGTAATGACTATGTGCCAACCAGTTAATAAATCTTCAAAACAATAGCACTGTTCCCAATAATGTTTTGTATTTCAAAATGATTAATTTTAAACAGTACTCTATATCCCTTGTGTATGATGTCTCAGATCCCATGAGATAAGCAAAACAATCTCTATGCTACTGTGGAATGGAAATAAAATATGATAGGATTTTCTGATGACTCTGAGGAGTTGAATGGCTCCTATGGGACTGCCAAGTTAATTAAAATGAACATAGGATTACTATACTCTATTATGGCACAATTATTCTCTTCCCTCCTTTTTTGTTCCCTCCTTAACGACTCTACAATAAAGGTCAAAGTGAGAGAAATAAATGACAATTTTTCTAGTTATGCTTTTGAATGGGATGTTTTCCACTAAATTTAACAGGACCTAAGTTTGCTAGGTTGGAATTCCTTGATGATCACCACCTCATGTATAAGGGGATAGAAGAACTAGAAAGAAATGGTTATGAACTACTGGTAATCACAACTGCTCTAGGTGTACTTACCTTATACTTAGACCTGCAGAACAAGCAGAGACAAAATGGTCAATTGATGAAGTGGTAGAGAAGGTAGGAGAGATATACAAAGGTTGATATACAAAGACTGGGCACATAATGGGTTTCTTTCTTTAAAAATACTTGATTTAAACTATACTCCAGCTGTCTATCTAGCATTTGTAATTGTCCACACACACAGACATGCTACACTCCTAATAAACGAGAGAATGTGTTTCATTTAGGTGGGATGCTTGATGTACAGCAAACATAGGATTTGAACATACAACTTTCTTTACCTTTTGACATCATGTTGCCACTGGTACTTCCCTGGTAGCTCAGTGGTAAAGAATCTGCCTGCAATACAGGACGTGAGAAGATGTGCGTTCTATCCCTGGATTGGGAAGAACCCCTGAAGAAGGGCATGGAAACCCATTCCAGTATTCTAGTATTCTTGCTTGGAAAATCCCACATACAGAGGAACCTGATGTTCTACAATCCATAGCATCACAAAGAGTCAGACACAACTGAAGTGACTGAGCACACACACACGTCCATGGGCCCTCAATGTGATGGCCACTCATTCTCCATCCATGTTTAATTCCACCCTACCCATCAGTTCTCTCTCGAAGCCATAACTGAGCATAACCTGGTTTTTGTGGGTCAGTGTTAAAGGTTATACACCTTTCAAAGCCATCATATCAGAGAGTTTACAGCCAAATACCAGGTCAGGTGAAGTCTTTTTAGTTCCAGGTATCAGAAAAATGGGCTCAAGTAGGGGAAATAATGAAATTAACTTTGGATTACTACTTAGGCACACATAATTATTATAATGAACAACTTCCAATAAGCCTTGACTCACTAGATCAAAGACATCTCCAAGGACTTGGCTTCCTCCATCTTTTGTCTTTATCTTCTATAGTATCCATTTCATTCCAAAACCTATCCCTTCAGTATTTCAGGGAAGAAACCAGAAAATCCAGAAATGACATGGTTCTTCTTTCACAATGAACAGTAAAGGAATCAGCTTCACCCAAACTATCTTGACACATCTCCTCCATCTGCATTTTAATTATACGGTCTTATATCACATGCCCAACCCTGAATCAATTTGTCATCAGGGTACTGAATATACACTTGTTCTAGCCCCAGTCATATTCTCTAGTCTTAAAGTATGATAAAAGTTAATTTCTTGGAAACCACGTGAAACCACAAATAAAAATCAGCTGCTAGTCCATGGGGTTGCTAAGAGTTGGACACAACTGAGTGACTTCACTTTCACTTTTCATTTTCATGCCCTGGAGAAGAAAATGACAACCCACTCCAGTGTTCTCACCTGGAGAATCCCAGGGACAGGGGAGCCTGGTGAGCTGCTGTCTATGGGGTTGCACAGAGTTGGACACGACTGAAGCAACTTAGCAACAGCAGCAGCAGCAGCTACCAAACAGGAAAAGAGGGGATGGATGCTGCAGAAATATATCAGTCAAAACAGGGTAGATTATTTTGTGATAACAAATGATCCCCAGATCTCAGTAGCCTAAAACAACAAATGTTCATTTGTGCTATTCTTTCATCATTGCCAGCTGGGCATTCTGATCTATGTCATCACTGCTTTCTAGGACCAGTTTATAGAATGGCCACTTTCTGGACATTTGACAAATAGATTAGAAGAGGGAGAAGAGAATATGAGGACATATGCACTCACTTCTAAAGAGTCTCCACATCAATTTTGATTGAATGTCAAAAACAGGTGATAAGGCCACAAAGGAGGAGAGGAACTGCATGTTCATGGAAGGGAAGAGTTAAAATATTTGTGAGGAGCCTTCATAAATATTCTAAGAAACAACCAACAAGGGGCCATCATATCTATCCTGAGTTAGAGAAAGAGTTTAAACACCACAAAAGTATTTAAAGAGGATGATGTTATAAACTTGAAGAATTAGGGTCTCTCTAGCTTCAGTGGTAAAGAATCCACCTGTAATGCAGGAGACGTGGCAGGAGCCATGTGTTCAGTCCTGGGGTCACGAAGATCCCCTGAAAGAAGAAACGGCAACCCACTCCAGCATTCTTGCCTGGAGAATTCTATGGACAGAGGAGCCCGGCAGGTTACAGTCCAGGGGGTTACAAAGAGGCAGACACGACACAGCGACAGCAGCAGCCGGGAAAGACGCTGAATTGCTGTCAGCTGCTCCCCTAATCCTTATCCCTTCACTGATATTTTCATTGTACAATAATAGTTATATCACAAAGTTTATAGCAGGAGAATCAACCAGAACAAAGAAAATACATGGAGTTAGCAACAATACAGTTATAATTATTACTTTATATAATTTTATGTATTTTAAGGAAGATGAGAGAAGAAACCACAAGCACATTTAGAGAGAGCTTATTATATTAAGTTTTCTAATTAGAAAAAAAGAAAACATATGGAGTTAAGATTAGATCATAAAGGCAGTCTATCTTCTGTTGTATGTCCAGGCAGTATATTCAAGGACCTGAATGACATTCCTTTAGAACTCACAAGCATTGCATTTACTCAAAATCTAATGGGAGAGATATGATCAGAAGAAAGCTGAGGCTAATTTTAACTTTAACTTGAAACCACCAGTGATTTAAGAAGCTTATTTGGATGTTATCAGAGTGCATTGTGACACTCCCCACTTTTTTTTTGTCTTTTCTAACAAGAACAAACAAACAAAAAAAAAACAAACAAAAAAAAACCTTTTGTGACACCCCAACCAGAAAAATGTATACGCTGTAATTGTGATTTAAAAATCAATCTCAAAAAGTCATTGAGAGAATAAATAACAATAAAAGAGAAATAGAATGGCCTAATAGAAAAAGAAGAGTTCTGAAAGACATTACCCAAAAAAGAACTTTGATGGGTGGTCTCTATGAGATTAATGTGCAAAAAGAAATCAAAACTCAATCCATTCTTCCTTTAGAAATAAGCAAAAATGCCTTCACAGGAAAACTTTGTTTTCAATGTTAGTTTTTCTTTTAGTAAAGGGAAATAAGAATCTTAAGAACTAATGGAAAAACCATCCCTAGAGCGATGTCACAGAATTTTATGAAGTGGGAAAAGAAATGATCAAAGGGTCTTCCCATGTGTACATGCTGCATTTGGCATTCTAAAGAGTTTGACCATCTAACTCTGAGATTTTTCTTTACTGATATCTATCCAATTAACTGTGATAGCTTCTTCGAGGCTAGGAAAAATACTGTATCAAACTTAAGCATTTAAAAGTTTATTCCTTACTTTATTAAGTAAATATGTGGTACATTTCAACCACACACAGTCTAGGAGCTGGAAACAGACAGGAGTAAACTTTCTTAAACTCCTTTCTTATGTAAGTAAAGGTCCACTTTAGCTAAGGTTGGTGCATGGCTGTGGGGATGAAACACATGGAAATCACAAAGTCAGTATTCCTCTTAGAACCACAGAAAATCATAAAACAGAGCACAGAAAGAAGAAATATCAAAGGTCCTGGGGGCAGGAAGTGCAGACATGAGCAAGGAAGCAAAAGAATAGTGACAATTAATGATTACATCAGGCTGATTGAGAGGCTTGAACAGGTCTACCTTTTATACAACAGCCGAATCTAAAAAGAAGGGTAGGAGGCATGCTTTATTATCCCCACTTCACAAATGAGAAAACAAGCACTGAGACACAAAAACTAAGTGACTTACCCAAAATCACATCCATCAGCCTAGCTCCAGAATTTGTGCTCTTAACCACATGTGGTCACTGACAAAACTAAAACAGAGAAAATAGTTCATTTTCCATTCCTAAGAGGTGGACAATGTTAAACTTGGAGAAATTACTAGGACATTAGAACATACTTTTTTTGTTGTTTGTTGGTTGTTTTTTTTTTAATTTATGAATGCTGGTATCAACTTGCCTGCATAGGAATAAATAAATCATTTATTTATGGAAAGACATTTTTGCCAACAAGGGTTCAGCTAGTCAAAGCTATGGATTTTCCAGTAGTCAAGTATGGATGTGAGAGTTGGACTATAAAGAAAGCTGACTGCCAAAGAATTAGTGCTTTTGAACTGTGGTGTTGGAGAAGACTCTTGAGAGTCCCTTGGACTGCAAGGAGATCCAACCAGTCCATCCTAAAGGAGATCAGTCCTGGGTGTGCATTGGAAGGACTGATGCTGACACTGAAACTCCAATACTTTGGCCACCTGATGCAAAGAACTGACTCCTTGGAAAAGACCTTATGCTGGGAAAGACTGAAGGCAGACAGAGAAGGGGATGACAGAGAATGAGATGGTTGGATGGCATCAAGCCTCGATGGACATGAGTTTGAGCAAGCTCCAGGAGTTGGTGAAGGACAGGGAAGCCTGGTGTGTTGCAGTCCATGGGGTTGCAAAGAGTCAGACACGACTGAGCGATTGAACTGAACTGAACTGATAAGCACCAGAGATTAAAAAGAGTCACATTCACATTAGACTAATTTCAGAAACTAAGAACACAAGTTATCCTGTAGTAGAGATCAAGTATCTTCATGTTGTTAAAGCATGTGCCAATATGGAATAATGATTATACAATAAATTAATACATAAATGGATGAATTATAAATGTGTTCAGTTTTTATTTTCAAACTTCTATCTTCTTAAGTTCTTACTGATATTCTTCAAAGAAGAATCAGGAATTTTTTAATGAAGCACAAAAACAAAATAATTATACAATTCCTAAAAGAATTCAGAATGTCTTAAGAATGCATATCAGGATAAACCATACTGTTTGCTTCCCCTGACCTTACATGGGACTGGGGAATGGGGCACTCACCACAGTGGAAACTCATTGGTAGGATTCATCTGATGAACTCAGTGCATCTAACTGAAAATGGTTCCCTGTGCATACTCAATTATTTTTATAACCTTTGCTCCACTGGGAGCCTGGAGTCTTAACTACTGGACTACCAGGGAAGTCCTAAAATTTTGGGTTTTAGGCATAGTCAATGGTGTGTATTTATTCAACTGTTTCAATTAACTAAGAGCACAAGTTTCTACTTCGCTAGATAAAATACAGGATGCTCAACTAAATCTGAATTTCAGATAAATAATAAATAAATTTGAGTATAAGTATGCCCCAAGCATTGTATGTGTTTGATTTTTTCCCTCTTATCTGGCAAGTCTGTCACCAAGGTCTAAGAAGCAGGGGTTGCCCTGGGAGAATGCTGCAGCACCAGACACATGTATCTGCCTATAAATTGGTTCTGCTACCCTGAGTAAGTTGCCCTATACCACTCAACTTCAGTTTCCTTATTGGAAAAGAGAGAGGAGTTAGACTACTTGAATTCTGAGGACCCTTTCTTCTGTACATTTGATAGATTTGACTAGTCTCTAACAATCTGGACTACATGCAGAGGAAAGAAGAATGATGTCATTTTTGTAAAATGTCCTGTGAGGCAGAGAAATAAATTATTATTTCTCTTATATCACTTATTATCATTCTCTCCAAGAAGAGGAGAAAAAAACAACAACAGCAGCAAAGTAGACAAATGATGAGGGCAGGACTCGGCTGTCTTCTGGAGATTTTCAGCTGGATAAAAGAGTGTGGCCTGGGGTGTGCTCCTCTCAGAAAGATTCCTGCTGTTCTCCTTGGAGGTTACCATTTGTCCCACCCACAGGGTTCCAAAATTAAGAATCAGTCTCTTTTATGAGGAAAAATAATTCTAATGTATTTATAAGAAGCTAAGATATACAAAGCTGTGAGAAAAATGCTTTTAAAATTATATTTGCATTCATTTAGAGCATAGAATGCTGAATGTAACTATTTTAGCTCAAAAAGTTTTCTGGGCTCAGTTTTTGCTATAAAATAATTACTTTTTGTGGAGTAGTAGACAGTAGTAGGATATAAAGGTACAGCTGTGCCATTGCCATTTGTCTAACTTGGCAAGACTAATTCATACCCCTCACACCACTTCCCCTGAGAGCTCTATATGAAGGATTATCCCAGTGCCTTCATTGCTCCATTGTTCTTAATTGTGCAGCATTTGCTGTTCTGGCTTGAGGTAAATTAGAAATGTAAAGACTTACATGGAATATATGTGTGAACAGAAAACCAGCTATTCTTCTTTTCCTGGGAATTAAAAATACAGTTCTTCAGTTTCTATATTGTGAGCACCATTTCTTTCCAGAGAAGGATAGAAATACAAAGCTACTTCCCACTGTGGCCAAGAGATTCTGGAAAACCTTTTCATAGCAAGACCATGAACACAAGAATATAGGGCTAATTTGGGGAAATCACCACATAAGAGAAATCCCTGGAAATTTTTGGCTAGGGAGTGTGTCACAAGCAAACACAGATGTTCCCTAGGTTAAATGGACATTTTCTCCAGGAATTGCATTTTTTTTTCCATTAAAGGAAGTCCAGGAGAACCATGAATGTTATTCTCTACCATGAAAAGCTCCACAACTGCTATGCCTAATCACAGTAGAATTTAAAAGTTAGAGAGAGGAGGCTGACAGGATTTACTGGCCCCTGAGGACCAAACTTTATTGAGCCCATCTTTGCATGAAATGTTCCCTTGGTGTCTCTAATTTTCTTGAAGAGATCTCTAGTCTTTCCCATTCTGTTGTTTTCCTCTATTTCTTTGCATTGATCACTGAGGAAGGCTTTCTTATCTCTTCTTGCTATTCTTTGGAACTCTGCATTCAGATGCTTGTATCTTTCCTTTTCTCCTTTGCTTTTCACCTCTCTTCTTTTCACAGCTATTTGTAAGGCCTCTTCAGACAGCCATTTTGCTTTTTTGCATTTCTTTTCCATGGGGATGGTCTTGATCCCTGTCTCCTGTACAGTGTCATGAATGCAATGATGCTGAAGCTGATGCTGAAACTCCAGTACTTTGGCCACCTCATGCGAAGAGTTGACTCATTGGAAAAGACTTTGATGCTGGGAGGGATTGGGGGCAGGAGGAGAAGGGGACGACAGAGGATGAGATGGCTGGATGGCATCACTGACTCGATGGACATGAGTCTGAGTGAACTCCCGGAGTTGATGATGGACAGGGAGGCCTGGCATGCTGCGATTCATGGGGTCGCAAAGAGTTGGACACGACTGAGCAACTGAACTGACTGAGGACCAAACTGTTTTGCCATGATCTATACTGTGCTAAGTCACTTCAGTCCTGTCCAACTGTTTGCGACCCCAAGGACTGTAGCCTGCCAGGCTCCTCCATGCATGGGATTTCCCAGGCAAGAATACTGGAATGAGTTGCCACTTCCTTCTCCAGGGGATCTTCCCAACTCAGGGATCGAACCTGGATCTCCTGAATTGCAGATAGATTCTTTACCATCTAAGCCACCAGTGTAGGCCCTGTACAATTAGAGGATTCCATTTCCACCTAATCTTGAGGGCTGCCCTGAAAATCTTCTGTAAGCCTTCAACTCTGTTTATTATTTCCTGAGTCACATACACAGGACAGTGAGCAGGATGGAATCAGAAAATATAATTCTCAGTCAAGATTTTCCAACCTTGACGCTACTGACATTTGGGGTAGTAACGTTCTTTGTAGTAACTGTCCTGCATACTACAGAAAGCTAAAATGACACATCTGGGATATACACAGCAGTGACAGTAGCATATCACCCCTTAGTTGTGACAACCAAAAATGTCTCCAGACACTTCTAAATATCTCCACAGAGAAGGCAACAGAAAATTGATCACGTTTAATCCATGAAAGGAGGGGCTTAGGCTCACAGGGTGGGATTTAGACTATGATAAAATAAAGCCCAGAAATATTAATATATGAAAGGTGTCTATATTTCTTCTCTCTGTGTTGTTCTATTCCCATCTTGATAAAGACAACCTCACATAAATTGTACAGCTTACTGGGGCACCATAATCATTTAAGGTAAACAAAGCATGTTGACTGTAAATGTTGCTTTTCTGTCTTCCGACAAACAATTTTTTTGAATGTTGCCTTCTTGACTATCCAGTCTCTATAGGATATATACCTCTCAAAACCCCACAGTTTTCAACTTACAACAGATTTCCTTAATTGGCCTATATAGTTCTTTAAGATCTAGCGCCTGGCTACCCTACAAGCCTCCTCTCCTCTTTCTACCCAACGTGTATTTTCAAAATCATCTGTTACTATATCGGTCCATCTCTCAGCCTGGATTGCATGTCTCCCCCATGAAACTGTGAGCTCACTGAACACAGACTCTGTATGTTTCTCCTTTTATTTTCAACACTAAGCATAGTTCCAGCATAGTAATGTCCACTAATTCTTTTAGATTTTTTTTTAACGTGGACCAGTTTAAAAGTCTTTATTGAATTTGTTACGATATTCCTTCTATTTCATGTTTTGGTATATTTTGCCATGAGGCATTGAGAGAGTCATTTCCTAGGCAGGTTGATAAGAAGTCTAGGGGTTCCCAAGGAGAGAGGGGTCTGGAATTCTCAAGGAGGAAGACAGGACAAACTTTTTTTTCTCTACATTCCTTAGGATTATATAACAACAATGTATTCTGCCTGAGGACAGTCTCTGGATTAAACCTTCTGGCTAATTCTGTTATCTTAAAATGTAAATTATGGGAGTAGGTCTGGTGAGGTCTTTACAACCTCCAGACATTCTTTGGATTCATTGGAGAGTATATAACTTCATTGCTAACACTAACAAGCGGGTATTCTTTCTACCCCCTTCTGATGCCTATGTCAGAAGCTTTCTCTATCTCCATTATACTTTAATAAAACTTTATTATACAAAAGCTCTGAGAGATCAAGCCTCGTCTCTGGCCCCGGATTGAATTCTTCTCCTCCGGGGGCCAAGAATCCCGGCGTCGTGATTCAACAACAACCTTTCAGCATGTGGGATCATAGCTCCCCAACCAGGAATCAAACCCGCATCCCCTGCATTGGAAGTCAGTCTTAACCACTGGACTGCCAGGGAAGTTTCCACTATTTTTTTTAAAGGATGAAATTAAAGTAATAGTATTTCTTTAAAAACTCTTAAATGGCATCTCTATTTTCTTACAAATCATCTCTACTTTCATACAAATTATCTCTACTCCCTTACAAATCATCTCTACTCCTTCAGTCACCTCCTCCTTGTAGTCAAAATTATTGGACTGGCCAACCAAATAGATACAGAATTGATTCAAAGAGTAAGTTTTTTATTTTTCCCCTGAAAATATAGAACTCCAGTTACATATCTGAAGATTTAAATGAGGTTATTGTGCATTTATTATCCTGCTTGTTATTAGTTTTTCAATAGAAGGGTCTGTTGCATAATGATTAATAGATAAAAAGTGAAAGGGGATGCTATGCCTAGGGTCTCAACTTCTTTAAAACTTTCCCAGAATGAAGTAGTTTGCATATGTTGATGGGGAAAAGAAAGTAGAGTAGGTCAATCAAGTAAAAGTAGCGAGAAAATCATATTTCCTTTGGATATAGCAGGAAAATCATTATGGAAAATTAAACCATTTCTCTAATTCATCAAGACATAATTCTTTTCTTTCTTTCTGTTTTTTTTTTGGGGGGGGGGGAGGTGGCTGGGAGATGGGGGGTAGTTCCCTCGCAGCTACAGTCCTCTATTTAAAAACCTGAGAACCAAGTAGTGACCTTAGGTGCCAGCATGGCCAGGCCTCTTCTTTACCCCCCAAAAAGAGGATGGACATACAAAGATTCTGGTTTTAGGAGTGAATTAAAATTTATTTCCTTTTCTTCATGCCACATTAACAAGATTTATGGTAAATGAGAGAATGTACAAGGTAGTTTTTCTGTCAATTCCCTGAAGCTGTTATGAGCCAGGAAAATAATCTAAATAAAGTTCAGTGGCAATGAAAGCATGAATTGTGAAGCACAGGAATGCCAAACTAAGTCATGTTTCATCAGTCACCAAAATTAATTCTGAATTTCATGGACTCACACAGACTGTCCAAACAAGTACACTGGGAGTCATGTAAGACTAATAAGAAGGACTGAGATAAAACACCAAAGCTGCATTTATTTGTTAACTGTGTACTTTCCACTGGTCATCAAGGAGAACTAGAAACAAGATCTCTAGCTAAAATGACATTTGGCCTAAGAACTACTATAAACTATAGTAGCGGGTGAGGGAATGGGTATCCTTTAATGAAGGGGTTTGCAAGCTTTTTCCCTGTAGGGCCATATAATAAATACTTCAGGCTTTGTGGACATATCATGTCTGAGGCAACTACTGAGTTCTGCTCTAGTAACAGGAAAGTAGCTGCACACTAACACTAACAAATGGGCTATGTTCCAGTAAAACTTATTTGCAAAAACAGGTGATGGGCTGGATGTGATGGGAGGGCCACAGTTTGTTATCCACTGCTGTTTTAATGTCAGGCAACAAAGAACTGAGTGAGAGCCTAAATAAGAAGCAAGGTGGAGTTTGTTATTCCTTCCTAATTTCTCAGTAGATGCATGTTTGCATTTAATACTGCATAGTCATTAATTTAAAATGGAACCTCCAGTGACTCTGAACGGGCAATTAGTTAAAACAAGGTAAAAGTGTAAAGCGTCTGTCAGTTAGCTATCTGATCTGTCTCAATCCACACATGTTAAGTCAGTGAAGGAGCAGAAATGTAATTTTCCAGAACACACAACGAGACTGCTCTGCATGCCTCTAATGAGGAAAAGCTAATTATTTTATTATCTTAACATAAACCTCCCCAAATTAAATATTTCCAGGGTTATAAACTGTTTGCCTCCAAGCTTCATTAAAAGCTTAAAACCAGCCATTTCACTTTTGAAGGCAACATTCTTGGTCTCCTCAGAGTTCAAATAAAGCCTTGACATTTTTACAGACCTTTATCTTTTTCACATTAAAAAAAAAAAAAAAGACTCTGTTTATGTTTTTCTCCTCACTGAGAAGAACTGATTTTTATGTGTGCCTTAATAGGCACCTTGGCCTTCCCCAATGGCTCAGTGGGTAAAGAATCCACCTGCAATGCAGGAGACACAGGAGAAGTGGATTTCATCCCTAGGTTGGGAAGATCCCCTAGAGGAGGAAATGGCAACCCACTCCAATATTCTTGCCTGAAAAATCCCATGGACAGAGGAGCCTGATGGGCTACAGTTCAAAGGGTTGCAAAGAGTCAGACACAACTGAGCAACTGTGTATGCATTATATATTAGCATTTTATCTCATATATCTATACCTATGTCTGTATATATATCACTAGCTTATTTATCCTCCAAGCTAAGTATTCCAACTGTTTGTATTTTTCTTTCCATATTTTGGCATTACAACCTCATTTGGCTGAAACTTTTACCTCAATTTATTTAATCCCATGGATTTAAATTTCAGAATATATAGGCAGAGAGATGAGCCAAATAACCAAGTTTTGCTCCTGAATTTTCTGATCTGTTATTGAACCTGTAAAGCCCAGGGTTTTCATATTTCTTTCTCTCTTTATTCTGAGTCAACAAAAAGCCAAACTTCTTTTAAGCCATTAAGTAAAATTAAGTCCCAAGTGGCAGTCCCAAAACCACTGGTGTTCAATCCTTTCCTCTGTTTCTACAGGGGGAGGTATCAAGCCAGTTTTTAATTTTCATTACCTGTATTTGATAATATGTGATCATATTCAAATGTTTTTATTGCCTCAAGCTTTAAAGCACCTTTCACTCATTCTCTCTTGGGTCAATTTTTTTTAATGTCCTTTATTCTTCATAATATCCAGAGCAAGCCATGTCCAATGACTATACATGTTCCCTATTCTTACTTGAAGTTTGACATCTTCGATTACTGAAAATAAACACATTCTCTTGGAATTTTGGTGGCAGAGGACAGAACAGTGATTGCTACCTGCAACAGAATGCCGGCCATAACAACTGCATTATCAGCCAAAGACAGGCTGTGTTCTCACCCACTTGATTACTTCCTCTGGGAAGAAACCTCAGCAACTGGAAATGCAGTACTAATTCCTTTACTATGTTTTAGAGAGAAGCTTGATAGGCTCCAGGTTAGACATTTACAACTGGCTCTCTGTTTATATTTCATGGAGCACTGAAATATGAAAACACCTGAAGAAGTGGACTTCAGACTGGATACTAACAACTGTTAGCATTTCCTGAGATGATAGATGTCAATCTAATCGCACTAGGACAATAGCCTTGTCTAACTCAATGAAACTAAGCCATGCCTGAGGGGCAACCCAAGACGGTGGGGTCATGGTGGAGAGGTCTGACAGAATGTGGTCCACTGGAGAAGGGAATGGCAAGCCACTTCAGTATTCTTGCCTTGAGAACCCCATGAACAGTATGAAAAGGCAAAATGATAGGATACCAAAGAGGAACTCCCCAGGTCATTAGGTGCCCAATATGCTACTGGAGATCAGTGGAGAAATAACTCCAGAAAGAATGAAGGGATGGAGCCAAAGCAAAAACAATACCCACCTGTGGATGTGACTGGTGACAGAAGCAAGATCTGATGCTGTAAAGAGGAATATTGCATAGGAACCTGGAATGTCAGGTCCATGAATCAAGGCAAATTGGAAGTGGTCAAACAAGAGATGGCAAGGGTGAATGCCAACATTCTAGGAATCAGCGAACTAAAATGGACTGGAATGGGTCAATTTAACTCAGATGATTATCATATCTACTATTGTGGGCAGGAATCCCTCAGAAGAAATGGAGTAGCCACATTGGTCAACAAAAGAGTCTGAAATACAGTACTTGGATGCAATCTCAAAAACGACAGAATGATCTCTGTTCATCTCCAAGGCAAACCATTCAATATCACAGTTATCCAAGTCTATGACACAACCAGTAATGCTGAAGAAGCTGAAGTTGAACGGTTTTATGAATACCTATAAGACCATTTTAGAACTAACACCCAAAAAGATATCTTTTTCATTATAGGGGACTGGAATGCAAAAGTAGGAAGTCAAGAAACACCTGGAGTAACAGGCAACTTTGGCCTTGGAATGCGGAATGAAGCAGGGCAAAGACTAATAGAGTTTTGCCAAGAAAATGCACTAGTCACAGCAAACACCCTCTTCCAACAACACAAGAAAAGACTCTACACATGGACATCACTAGACGGTCAACACCAAAATCAGATTGATTACATTCTTTGCAGTCAAAGATGGAGAAGCTCTATACAGTCAACAAAAACAAGACCAGGAGCTGACTGTGGCTCAGATCATGAACTCCTTATTACCAAATTCAGACTCAAATTGAAGAAAGTAGGGAAAACCGCTAGACCATTCAGGTATGACCTACATCAAATCCTTTATGATTATACAGTGGAAGTGAGAAATAGATTTAAGGGCCTAGATCTGATCGATAGAGTGCCTGATGAACTATGGAATGAGGTTCGTGACATTGTACAGGAGACAGGGATCAAGACCATCCCCATGGAAAAGAAATGCAGAAAAGCAAAATGGCTGTCTGGGGAGGCCTTACAAATAGCAGTGAAAAGAAGAGAGGCAAAAAGCTAAGGAGAAAAGGAAAGATATCAGTGTCTGAGTGCAGAGTTCCAAAGAATAGCAAGAAGAGATAAGAAAGCCTTCTTCCGCGATCAATGCAAAGAAATAGAGGAAAAGAACAGAATGGGAAAGACTAGAGACCTCTTCAAGAAAATCAGAGATACCAAGGGAACATTTCATACAAGGATGGGCTCGATAAAAGACAGAAATGGTATGGACCTAACAGAAGCAGAAGATATTAAGAAGAGGTGGCAGGAATACACAGAAGAACTGTACAAAAAAGATCTTCACGACCCAGATAATCATGATGATGTGATCACTAATCTAGAGCCAGACATCTTGGAAAGTGAAGTCAAGTGGGCCTTAGAAAGCATCACTACAAACGAAGCTAGTGGAGGTGATGGAATTCCAGTTGAGCTGTTTCGAATCCTGAAAGATGATGCTGTGGAAGTGCTGCACTCAATATGCCAGCAAATTTGGAAAACAACTCAGCAGTGGCCACAGGACTGGAAAAGGTCAGTTTTCATTCCTATTCCAAAGAAAGGCAATGCCAAAGAATGCTCAAACTACCACACAATTGCACTCATCTCACACGCTAGTAAAGTAATGCTCAAAATTCTCCAAGCCAGGCTTAGGCAATACATGAACCATGAACTCCCTGATGTTCAAGCTGGTTTTAGAAAAGGCAGAGGAACCAGAGATCAAATTGTCAACATCCTCTGGATCATGGAAAATGCAAGAGAGTTCCAGAAAACATCTCTTTCTGCTTCATTGACTATGCCAAAGCCTTTGACTGTGTGGATCACAAGGAACTGTGGAAAATTCTGAAAGAGATGGGAATACAGACCACCTGACCTGCCTCTTGAGAAATCTGTATGCAGGTCAGGAAGCAACAGTTAGAACTGGACATGGAACAACAGACTGGTTCCAAATAGGAAAAGGAGTACATCAAGGCTGTATATTGTCACCCTGCTTATTTAACTTCTATGCAGAGTACATCATGAGAAACACTGGACTGGAAGAAACACAAGCTGGAACCAAGATTGCCGGGAGAAATATCAATAACCTCAGATATGCAGATGACACCACCCGTATGGCAGAAAGTGAAGAGGAACTAAAAAGCCTCTTGATGAAGGTGAAAGAGGAGAGCGAAATTTTGGCTTAAAGCTCAATATTCAGAAAACGTAGATCATGGCATCTAGTCCCATCACTTCATGGGAAATAGATGGGGAAACAGTGGAAACAGTGTCAGACTTTATTTTGGGGGGCTCCAAAATCACTGCAGATGGTGATTGCAGCCATGAAATTAAAAGACGCTTACTCCTTGGAAGGAAAATTATGAGCAACCTCGATAGTATATTCAAAAGCAGAGACATTACTTTGCCGACTAAGGTCCGTCTAGTCAAGGCTATGGTTTTCCTGTGGTCATGTATGGATGTGAGAGTTGGACTGTGAAGAAGGCTGAGCACCGAAGAATTCATGCTTTTGAACTGTAGTGTTGGAGAAGACTCTTGAGAGTCCCTTGGACTGCAAGGAGATCCAACCAGTCCATTCTGAAGGAGATCAGCCCTGGGATTTCTTTGGAAGGAATGATGCTAAAGCTGAAACTCCAGTACTTTGACCACCTCATGTGAAGAGTTGACTCACTGGAAAAGACTCTGATGCTGGGAGGGATTGGGGGCAGGAGGAGAAGGAGACGACTGAGGATGAGATGGCTGGATGGCATCACGGACTCGATGGACATGAATCTGAGTGAACTCCGGGAGTTGGTGATGAATCGGGAGGCCTGGCGTGCTGCGATTCATGGGGTCGCAAACAGTCAGACACGACTGAGTGAGTGAACTGAATTGAACTGAGATGATAGATAGCTGGGCTCCAGTTAAGGCATTTACAGTCTGCCTCCTGTTTGCCTTCCAAAATGGAAGTAACAATAAAAACAGGGTAAATAGTCAGTGTTTGTCTCTTATAAACACCTTAAGGTAATAGTCATGGCAATAGTAAAGGTAATAGTCATGGCAAGGACACTGAGGGGTGAAACTCTGAGTAAGGGATTAAGGGATCTCCACTACCCCCATTCTGGGGACAAGGGAGACACTGCACATATGCAGAAAGGCTCCTTGTGGGTCAAAATTCAGGGAATAATACCAGGCCATAATGAATCTTGCTCTTCCAGAAGCCTTCACTTTGAGATCCATTTGGCTGAGGGGTTATGTGCACATCCAGTGGAGAGTCCCAGGGCAAGTCAAATGTGGGAAAAGAAACCAGATGACTGGTTTGACAAAAGACAAAGACCAGGAAGAACTGACCTATATAAATGACTTAACCACCTCTCTACTGCACTCCTCCTCATTGAGGAGATGCCCACCACTTTCTCTCCAGGTATGCATCTCTACCTTGCCTCTGTCTTAACTAAACAAACCATTTCTCTGTGTGCTCTCCTATTTGTTGGGCTATCTCTAGTAATAAACTTTGTATCTGTATTTACAGTTTCTGCCTCCATGATAAATACATTTTTCACTGGGGAAAAAGATTCAGGGATAAACAGCTTCTAGCCTCTAACCCTTGCTGGTTTGATGGCTGGGATTCCTGGTTTTCAACCAGGCTGCTGCTTCTGCTAAGTCGCTTCAGTCGTGTCTGACTCTGTGCGACCCCATAGATGGCAGCCCACCAGGCTCCCCCATCCCTGGGATTCTCCAGGCAAGAACACTGGAGTGAGTTGCCATTTCCTTCTCCAGTGCATGAAAGTGAAAAGTGAAAGTGAAGTCGTTCAGCCATGTCTGACTCTCAGCAACCCCATGGACTCCAGCCTACCAGGCTACCCAGGTTCAATTCCTGGGCATGGAATTAAGATCTAGCTTCACACAACTGCTTACTATCAGATATTACTGAGATCAGAAATGTCACAGAGCCTTGGAATCTCCCATGTAAGCCTATATTAAAACCTTGTTAAGATCCTCAGTTTTATTATGTGTCCTCATTTGGAGTTCTTAAGAACTGTTCATAGGAGTAAAGGAGGAAGAAAGAAATTTATATATTTATAAGAAGACAGTGGCACAAATGACCAACTGAATGCTTTCAGTTTGGGCTCTGTTTTTTTTTTTTTTTTTTTCCCCAGGGGTGAGGGATAGGGGTGGGTGTGGATTGGGGTGACTATGAGGAATAACCGGAGGGTTGATGCAAATGCTCTGTACCTTGACTGGGGTGGTAGTACATGAATCTGCACTTGTAGACACAGAAATCTACGTGCACATTGTACCCATGTCAATGTCCTGGTGTCAATATTTTACTATCATTACATGAGACATATGCATTGGGGAAAACTGGATGACAGGTACAAGGGACTTCTCTGTACTATTTTTGCAGATATCTGTGAGTCTATAATTATTTCACAGTAATAAATTAGGGGGAAAATATCCTTCCAAAGGCACACCCAAGGCCTAAGAAACTCCTCCCTCAGATATTTCAAAATAGAAGAGCAATATCATTCAGTATGTTTTCTTAAGAGTTGCTTTAAGTTTAAAATGCATGAGCAATCACCTGGATTTTTTTTTTTAATTATTTCAGAAAGGAGGGCTGTGAGAGCCCCCTTGTCACAATAATCCGATGAGTGTGAGTATCAGATTGAATGAAGGATAGAAATGAATATCATGGTCTCTTAAAATTTTCTCAAGATACTGCACTTTTATTTCTAAGTCTTTGAACTAAGTTTTCCAAGCAAATGCCATAGCTGAGTTTTTTGTTTGCTTGTTCCTGTGGTTATTTGTTTACTTCCTTTTTTTTTTTTTTTTTTTTTGTCAGAAAAATCTGAGAACCCATGAAGGGGTGGGCACCAAGGAAATGTATGGGAACATCTGTAATTTGTGTATAAGTTTAAGTAGACTGTCCTGTCTCTTCGGAATGAACAAAACTGGATTTCTGAGAACCCAATCTTGGTTCTTCTCAAAAATCACAACAATCAAGCATTTGTGCTTTCTAGGTAAGCAGGCTACAGAGACGAACTTTAACCATTTGTGTAGTGTAGAGTGTTAAAAACTAAAGAGAATTAAAAGTTTTAATAAAGCTTAAAAAGAAGAAAAACTAAGAAGAAGTTGCTTTCCAGATTTCTCAAATTCTAAGGTCTTATCAGAATTCATAAGACAATATGGGTTTCTAGTCCACAAACACACATTCTTTCCTGAAGGCCCAGGGGGGCCTCGGCTTTTGAAGCTGCTGCCTACTTCTCTTGACAGGCACTTTAACTAGAAAAAAAAATGCAGAAGAAGGAGAAAATTATTCTTTAACTGCTCAGGAAAGTAAAGAGACATTTGCTTTATCATTATAAATCCATTTTACCAGCTAGAGGTAGTAAAATTTAGCATTTAGTTAGCTAAAATTTAGCATACCCTTAAGAAGATGGATAGAGGGGTATGAAAGCACTCTGGGAAGAAGTGGAAAATTGTCAGATTTATGGAAGCATAGAATGATGGTTACCACAGCTGGAGAGAGGGGAAATGGAAAGGTGATGGTCAATGAGAACAATGTTTCAGTTATGCTAGATAAGGAACTTATGGAGATCTGCTATATAACAGATATAACTGTACATAGCTAACAATACTGTATACTCAACACTTAAAATCTGCTAAGAGTGTAGATTTCATGTTAAGTAATCTTAACATATACACACATGCACACTCATGCAACTAATAATAAAGGGTATGGTAGGAAATTTTGGAAGGAAATGGATATGCTTATGGCCTTAATGGTGGTGATGGTTTCACAGAAGCATGGACTGCAGCATGCCAGGCTTCCCTGTCCTTCACCATCTCTTAGAGTTTGCTCAAACTCACGCCCATTGAATCAGTGATGCCATCCAACCATCTCATCCTCTGTCATCCCCTTCTCCTGCCCTCAATCTTTCCCAGCATCAGGGTCTTTTCCAATGAGTTGACTCTTCTCATCAGGTGACGAAAGGATTGGAGCTTCAGCATCAGTCCTTCCAATGAATATTCAGGACTAATTTCCTTTAGGATTGACTGGTTTGGTCTCCTTGCTATCCCAGGGACTCCCAAGAGTCTTCTCTAGCACCACAGTTCGAAAGCATCTATTCTTCAGTGTTCACCTTTCTTTATGGTCCACCTCTCACATACATACATGACATCTGGAAAAACCATAGCTTTGACTGTACGGACCTTTGTCAGCAAAGTGATATCTCTGCTTTTTAATATGCTGTCTAGGTTTGTCATAGCTTTTAAAGAGTACACATTTTTAAATTTTCTGGCTGCATTTGGATCCATAGAGGTTTTGGAGCCCAAGAAATAAAATCAGTTACCATTTCCACTTTTTCCCCATCTATTTGCCTGAAGTGATGGGACTGAATGCCATGATTCTAGTTTTTTGAATGCTGAGTTCTAAAACTCAGCTTTTTCACTCTCCTCTTTCACCCTCATCAAGAAGCTCTTTAGTTCCCCTTCACTTTCTGCTATTAGAGTGGTTATCATCTGAATATCTGAGGTTGTTAATATTTCTCCCCACAATCTTGATTCCAGCTTGTGAGTTATCCAGCCCAACATTTTGCATGGTGTACTTGGCATAAAGTTAAATAAGCAGGGTGGCAATATACAGCCTTGATGTACTCCTTTCCCAATTTTCAAAGATGCCAGGAGGCAGCACGGGAGAACCCACCCATGACTAGGTCATGCAGAGAGGCCTGATGGGCAAGGCGAGTCAGGCCTCAGGGGTTCCCCCTGGATTTTCCTGAACATCTACCCCCCAAAACCAGAGTCTGCCTTCTCTATTGTACTGTGCTTTTTCACTCTTCTGACACTCTCTGGAAAAAGTTAATTCAGGGCTTCAGTCTCCTGCATCAGCTCAAACTCCTTTGATGGCTCTCTAACTTGCCTAACAGTTGGGGACTTTTTACAACTTGTGAATTGTTTATAGCCCCCCAGCCACAAAAGGCACAAAGCTTAAAGCATCTTAAAGATACAGAGCCTTTTCTAAAGAGCTAAAAATCATATTGGTGATGGGTTTTCACTGTTGAGTCAATGACTGCTGCCAGGCCTCCATATTCTTTATCTTTTAGGCACCTGAAGGATATTAATCAATGTAATCAGGATATAGAAAAAGGTATATAGTAGTTTTGATGTTAGCAACACTAGACTTTTGAGTTAATTGCTTTTCTCTTTGTAAATCACTGTACTTCTTTTACTTGTTGTAAACTGTTATCTTTGCTATGTAAGAATGTAACTTTATTTAGTGCTTTCTGAGAGTGGCACCAGACTTTGGGAAGAACAAGACAAATAAGTCTTCTGGTTGACAAACCCTTATCAGAAAAAGGCCGCAAAATGCTAATTGGCTCTCTGGCCAGAAGATGATGTAATTCACCTAAGACTTACGTATACAACTAGGTATGCAGAGAGAAAGCCTGGTCTCGATAAGAGTCAGGGCTGCTGACGCTGCTTAATTTTATATTATCCATTGATCTCTATGTACAAAAAAGGCATAAAAGGCCTTTACAACAATAGAGGTTGGGCCAGTCACTGGACTGGTTTCCCTCGTGTCTTTAGTCTATTTTCTGGCTGAATTCCCATCTGGGGCATGGAGGCTCGCCATGTCTACTTACTTGGCCCGGCTTCTAAGAGCCACGCTAGAGGGAGCCCAATGTGGGACACCCCCCGCTATTCAAGAGGACACCAGTGGCCTAACGTAGATGGTGCAAGTTCCTTGTCTGGAACTTTATTGGCTTTCCATGTAAACCAAGTTATTCAGCCTCTTTTCTCCACTAAATTTTCCTACTACACTATTTTTTCCTAATCTAATCTTATATTTCTAAATAAATAAGCTTTCCTTGCCTATGTCGTTCACCCTTCGAATTTCCCTGGACCTACCGGGGCTGGACCCCAGCAAACCAGTCCATTATTCCATGTCCAGTTCTAACTTGGCCAACATACAGGTTTTTCAGGAGACAGGTAGGATGGTCTGGTATTCCCATCCATTGAAGAATTTTCCACAGTTTGTTGTGATCCACACAAAGGTGTTAGCACAGTCAATGAAGTAGAAGTAGATAATTTACTGGAATTCTCTTGCTTTTTCTAAGATCCAATGGATGTTTTCAATTTGATCTCTAGTTCCTCTTCCTTTTCTAAATCTAGCTTGTACATCTGGAAGTTCTCAGTTCACATACTGTTGAAGCCTAGCTTGAAGGATTTTGAGCATTACCTTGCTAGCTTGTGAAATGAGCACAATAAATATGTATGTGTTTGTGTGTGTGTGTGTACATGTATATGGGCTTCCCAGGGGGCTCAGTGGTAAATACTCTGCCTGCCAATGCAAGAGAAACAAGAGATGGTGGTTTGATGCCTGGGTCAGGAAGATCCCCTGGATTAGCAAATGGCAACCAACTCCAGAATTCTTTGGAAAATTCCATGCATAGAGAAGCCTGATGGGCTACAATCCAGGTGGTTGCAAAAGAATCAGACACAACTGACTATGCACAAACATATAAATGTATACATTATGAATTTTGTGAAATGTGCTTCTATCTGTCTATTTAGTCAAGTCTTATGTGGAGGTTAGAATGTCTCTTTGCTATTTTCTAGCTCATACAGTGGAGGCTATAGCATGATACTCATGCAAGTTAGACGTAGTCATTTCAAATCCAAGCTCAACCACTCATTAGCTAAATGTCTTTGAGCAAGTTATTTAAGCTCCTTAACTCTCAGCTTCCTTAACTATAAATAAGACCTAATGACATCTGCACCATAAAGATTTATGAAGATTAACTAT
Organism: Ovis aries; assembly: GCF_016772045.2. Lineage (NCBI taxonomy): Eukaryota > Metazoa > Chordata > Mammalia > Artiodactyla > Bovidae > Ovis > Ovis aries. Next base: position 20,294,572 of record NC_056072.1, read on the forward strand.
TTAAGCTTTAGCATACTGACTTGAATAAAAAACACTCGAGAAAATTTAGGTGTTAGTTTTGTCTCTTTACTGGATGGTTGACAACACTTTAAACCATAACCATAACAGAGTGCATAATCAATAAATACTTGCTGACTGACTGAACGAATTTGCTGCTCTTTCTTAACAAATAATATACACATACATACATATATGGGTTTCCCAGATGGCTCGGTGGAAGGCGAGAGACACAGGAGACAAGGATTCCATCCTTGGATTGGGAAGACCCCCTGGAAAAGGAAATGGCAACCCACTCCAGTATTCTTGCCTGAAAAATCCCATGTACAGGGGAGCCTAGCAGGCTACAGTCCATGGCGTCACAAAGAGTGGAGATATATATATGTGTATGTGTGTGTGTGTGTGTGTGCATGCTAAGTCACTTCAGTCATGTGTGACTACTTGTGACCCCATGGACTAGTAGTCTGCTAGGCTCCTCTGTACATGGGATTTTCCAGGCAAGAATACCAGAGTGGGCTGTATGTATACATATGAATACATATATACATGTATAAACATATATATACACATATATATATATATATATATATATATATATTTCTACAAAAGCAAAGACTGACCTGTCACATATTCACACCAGCCAAGAGTAAAATGCATGGAAGGGTTAACATCCACCCAATTTGATCTCCTTTGTAAAAGGAGCCCTGGGTGAGAAAATGAGAATCAAACACATATGAAGAAAGGCCAACAGACTCTCTGCTGAATGAATGCAGCAGGCTTCTCTAGTGAAGTGTTTTCTTTAAAAAAAGCCAGATTCCATTAACTTGAGGCCAGCTTCTCTCATTGTACCTTTTGTATGTTTCCCCTCCCAGACATTTATTTCCCAGCATCCCAGGGATGAGTAGAACACACGTAGAAGAGATAAGAGTTGTAACTGCACCACTGAGCCAACAGGCCCCCAGTGTGAGATGAGACAGCTTAACATTATTACTTTACTCACTGAAAGGGAACCCCTGGGCCTGGATACAAGAAGAGAACAGCAAGAGAAAACTTGAGTGTATGTATATGAAACATGCCCAGGCCCAGAGTCAGTAATCCTCATTGTTTATACAGAGATATTGCCTATCTTTATTTTTTAATAGTTCAGTAGTCACATGCCACTACAAAGAATACTATTAAAATGGCAAAATCTTCTAGTAAGGCAAAGTTAACATTTACTGAGAAACTTCCAGCCAGTGTTTCTGCATACTGTATGTTTCTGCACACTGTATGCAGAAACATACATACATACATAGCCACATTTTTACATACATGTTGCCACATTTAACTCTCACAAAAGTCCTTTGAAGTGTTATGACTGCAGTTCTCAGATGAGGAGACTGAAGTTCAGAAACATGAAATAAACAGCCCAGTCATCCAGTTGACAAACTATGCTGTGATTATGCCAAGGTAGTCTGGCTCCAGAATGCACACATCTTAATCTTATAACTTGTGGCCATACAGGAATTTTTTTTAAATAAATCTGTTCAAAACTTTTCAAGTTATACATTTTATTTGTTTAGTTCCTTTGGTTGCAAGACATGCAGGATCTTAGTTCCTGACCAGGGATCAAACCTGCACCTCTTTCATTGGAAGTGCAGAGACTTAACCACTGAACCACCAGGGAAGTCCTGTCATACAGGAATTTTGTGGTGTCAGTTACTTCTTGAAATGAGCAAGAAGATTCAATCATCTTTCTTGTTGTATTCATGGTACTATTTGTGGTAAACGGATGTTCATACTTAATCAAGCTACATTCATCAACAAATGCCTTCTTGACTGCTTCATAGGCACCTGTTTAATCCTATGTAACTTTTTAAATGAATTAGTCATTAAATAGATAAATGAAAAGGTTAGCATAGAAATTCCATTCATTTAAAGTAGAAGTTTACAGTTCATAAATCTGTTTTCACATGAATAAATTAATTTTGTTTTCAAAACAAATTCCTAGGATAAGTTGGCTTTCTCATGCCATTCTCCAGTTGAGGCTTAGGGTTACACACAGCTTGTTACCAGCACAGCCAGCACCCAAATCTTGTGCTCTTCTCACTCCATGCCCCTAAATCACAGCTCTCCTTAAATCACAGCTACCTCCAACCAATGACACTGCACTTGGAATCCATCAAATACAAACTGATTCCTTCATCAGACATTCCCTATCAGCAAATGAACATAAGCACAGCTGCTGGGCTGGTGGTTTATTGTAACTAAATATTCATCAAAAGTGAACACATTAACAGCTACACACAATAATTAAACCCAAATTAATTTCCTCAGTTAATACATGCCACAGAATTAAATTAAACCTCAACAGACAACAGGGCAGACTGAAACTATTAATCCTCCCATAAGCAACAATAATTATTTTTGCCAATATTTATTTCGTTTGCATCTATAATGTTACATTGCAAGTTTTCACATACCGATGATGATTCTCTGCTTTTCCAGATCAAGAACTTCCTAGTATTAGTTCAAAGTAATCTGTCAGCAGAAATTTTCATGGACTCAGTTTAGGGGCAAACTGTTAACATTTGGGGCAGCAAGGTTCATTAACAATAGTGCTATAATTCGCAATGAGATCCACTGACTGCAAATGGGTGTGCACAGTTAACAGATGTAAACCCTGTAAATGACTAAAGACTAATTTCATGTATATGGAATATGCCTAAAGTCACATATGAAATATGAAACACTTCAAAAATTAATATTTCTATTATTTATATACTTAATGAGAAGCAATCATGGTTTTCTCTGGTTGGAAAATTATGTTTGTAAAATGTATTGATATATTTTTCAATAAATTCTTACTGGAGCTGTCATATGTGACTAGAATTATGCTAAGTCCTGGGACAACAGTGCAAAATAGTCACTATTCCTTTCCTCATAAATCTTGCTTTCAGTGGGAGACAGACATACTTGCAACTAGAAACTAAATAGTTTGTGCCAAAAGTGTATAATGCCTACTTCAGGAAATAAGCATTGGGCAAACTAGTATGAGATGGCATCCATTAGATTATGAAACTTCGGATAAATTGTTTAAACTCTTTCAACTTCAGTGTTTTCATCTGTAAAAATTGGTGTAAGGATCAGATAATGACAATATTTGCTACACTCACTGTATGTTCTCCATATGTCAAGCATTGTACTCAATACATTGTATGTATCTTCTCATTTTTTACAGCAAACCTATAAGGTGAAATTAATATTATCGGTACTGTCATTTTACGTGGTTATAGAGGTTAGCTGTGGTCACACAGCCAATGGAATAATAGCTGATTTTGAATTTGGTTAAGTGGACTTTGTGTGCTGTGCTTAGTCGCTCAGTCTTGTCCAACTCTACGACCCCATGGACTGTAGCCTGCCAGGCTCCTCTGTTCATGGGGATTCTCCAGGCCAGAATACTGGAGTGGGTTGCCATACCTTCCTCAGGCGAATCTCCCCAACCCAGGGATCGAACCCAGGTCTCCCGCATTGTAGACGGATTCTTTACCGTCTGAGCCACCAGGGAAGCCAGAGAGACATATTAACTATCAAGTTATTTTGCCAACTAAGTAAAGAATTCAGAGGCAGACATTAGCATAGTTCTCCCTCTGTGTAATCAGCAACCAGAAATTTATTGAAAAGAGTAACCAGTCTTTTTCCTTTCCAACTACTAACTGACATTTTAACTGATAGTTCAGTCATGACAAAAAAAGCATGTAATGAAACTTAATAACAAATATGTTGTCTCCAGAGGACACAGTTCTGCAGTTTTCATTCAAGCATATGTTATTTCTGAGAAGACACATATGTGAATTTCAGCACAGAGCTGTTTATCGGCAACTGATTAATATTTCTTGGCTATGAGTTTAATGGGGAGTTGAGAGTTTTTATAAATAGAATCTAGAAGATTGTCACCCTCTCACTGTTGAAATTTTCTTAAAGCAATAGAAAAAATCTGTGACTTTGGGCTAGGAATAATAGCTGCTAAGTAAATAAAGGGCTTGGCCATCTATATGGAGTCCTGCCAAATGTTTTCCAAGAAGTGCTTTAATACTATTAAATAGATCAAAAAAGGATATAGGAAGAGAATACTATAAACAAATTATAGAGTCCTTCATTGCATATGTTACTGGCTGCAGCAAGATCAAACTCCCATAAAATGTTTGTATCGGCCTCACATAGTCAAATTGTTCTGACAGAGACTATTCGTAAATGCAATGGATTTCAGCCTTTATCTTCCCAAATGTGAATGAATTAACCTCATATCTAATGTATCAACTCTACTTCCTTGGCAGAACTACTTCCTCCTTCTGATTATGTGTTTGGCTGCCTCTGTCATGTAAGAATCAGTCCTCCTTTTGGTGGCTCCTGATTTCTATGTGAGAATCAATATTTGGTTTCAGTGAAGTTCATTTTTTCCCAGAGAAAGCTACAATCTAGGCAAGATGGGCTTCTCATTTCACAGGACAGTAGCAGCATGTGATCTAAACTTTTCAATTACTGCAAATTTCATTTTATTTTTAACTGTTTCTTTCCTTTTCTTTTTTGCTGATAGTCCTGGTATAAAGGCATTCTCTTTTTCTTGCCTTTTTGTGCAAAGGGAATAAATACATAGCCACAGGAGGTTCAGACAGTCATCTAGGGACCCAGGGAGAGCTAGCTTCTAAATGTAAACAAGACAAAGTAAGGCAGAGAAGAAAGGAAGGAAGTAAAGAAGGGAGGGAGGGCGGGAGGGGAGGAAGAAAGGAAGAAAGTATGATCTCACTGTAATGATGGATCAAGTTTAAATTAAAAGCTGAAACAGCAGTGAACTTTTATTTTTTACTATTATGTATGCCAAAAATTTCCCTTTATTGTTCAGCCAGTTTGAGTTGGCTTTTCTGCTACCTGCATTATGAACATTCTTACAAATACTACCTTATACAAAAGTGTATAAGAAAGGCTTGTAATTCATAAATCTTTTTGTGCATGTGATGACTTTCCTTTTTCAGTCCTCAGATCTTTGAAGCCTACCTAATTTTCTTTCTCCCTTCCAATGGGTAAATTAAAACATCTAAATCATTTAACGACCCAACCTGGATTCTAGTCTCAGATCATTGGAGTTAACAATCAAGAGTATTAGTTTTGGAGTGAAATAGATCTTGCATTTCCAGTGCACCCACTTCTAGTTACCACCTTGGATCAATGCCTTATCTTGGCTCGGTCTAATTCTTCTTATATAAATGCATTAGTTTGTTTTGGCTGCCACAACAAATTACCACAAATTTAGCAGTTTAAACAACATAAATATGTTCTGTTGTGGATCAGAAGAATGATCTGGGTCTCACCACCCCAAAATCAAGGCAGGCTAAATTCCTTCCTATTGGGCTTCCCAGGTGGCTCTGTGATAAAGAATCTGCCTGCAGTGCAGGAGACACAGGTCAGCAAGATCCCCTGGAGAAGGAAATGGCAACCCATACCAGTATTCTTGCCTGGGAAATCCCATGAGCAGAGAACCTGTGGTGGTGTGAAAGAATCTAACGTGACTTAGCAACTAAACAACAACAACCCCTCCTGTTGTCTCTGAGTGGGAGCTATTTGCTTTTCCAGCTCCTAGTTCCTGTCTTCAAAGGCAGCAAGAGCAGGCCAGGTTCTCATATCACTTCACTCTGACCCCATCTGTCACATTTTTAGGGACTTTTGTGATTACACTGGGCCCACCTGGAAAAATCTTTCCTTTGCGTAAAATAACAGATCATGGGTCTTGGGGCTTTGGACATGGGCATCTTTGGGGCATTATTCAACTTATTACAATAATATACACTTTCCTTTCAGGTTTGGAAGAATTAATGGCATAAACTACAAACTAATGGCATACAGTAATAGCATAAGCTGCACATAATAAGTAGATTTTAATTGCAAGTACTATTATTAAACCATAAGGGAATAAGATTCAAATCAGTCTTTGATCTTTCAAATCAGGGTCTCAAGAACCAGGAAGAAGTGTATATACATAGTCAGCATTGCTTCTTTAACCTATTTATCAATCTGGTTTCCATGTGCTTTCTGTCCTTGCATTGCCATGTCCCTCTTTCCATGGCCCAGACTGCTTGCTATAGTTCTTTCCCAGATGTGTTTAAACTCTTGACATGCTGATTTCCTGGATGGTAACAAGGTAAGCCTGTATTAATGCCATACAGTTTGATAAATTATTAAACCAACTGGCTGAGGATGTTAATTGATAAAATAACATGTTAGGCACATAAATTATTCACTTCTAACAAAAAAAAGAACAAGCCTCTAAACTCATTTTCTATAAACATGTCTATTTGAATTCTACCTCCCTGATATTGATATAATCTTAATATTATTCTTTTCATTATGACTAAAAGATTTGAATAATCTTTTAGTTCATTTATTGCAATCAAAATTATTTTAAAAGAAACTTTATATCACCACTAAAACAATAACACAAACTGGTATAACTTGTTATAAGTAGGCAACAACCAAACAAGTAAAGATAAGAAAATGAAAATAATGTTACTCAAATCTAGGTGTTTATTGTTGTTTGCCAATGCTTTTAATTGAAAGGGACATTAGTGGTACTGATAGTCCATGAACCCAAATATCCCTCAACAGAAAATAAGCTCTGCTACAGTCATACAATGGAGCATACAATTAGATCAAATCATGCTGCTGCTGCTAAGTCGCTCCAGTCGTGTCCGACTCTGTGTGACCCCATAGACAGAAGCCCACCAGACTCCCCCGTCCCTGGGATTCTCCAGGCAAGAACACTGAAGTGGGTTGCCATTTCCTTCTCCAATGCATGAAAGTGAAAAGTGAAAGTGCAGTCGCTCAGTCGTGTTTGACTCTTAGCGACCCCATGGACTGCAGCCTACCAGGCTCCTCTGTCCATGGGATTTTCCAGGCAAGAGTACTGGAGTGGGGTGCCATCGCCTTCTCCGAGATCAAATCCTACAAATCAAAAAGAATGTGTAAACTACAACAAAACCCTACAACATGGATGAGTCTCACAAACATGAAGTTGGCTCAGAAAAGACAAACACAAAAGAGTAACAGTTACATGACCACACTGCACTTATCTGAATTTCAAACCTTGGAAAAATTAATCTGTGGTGGTAGAAATCAGGATTGTGTCCATTCTAGAGGCAATGCCACTTGGGCAGGAGCACAAAGGGAAATCTTAGGGGCTGAAAACATGCTGTTTCTTAGTCTATATCCTGGTCACAGGCATGCTTATTATATGTAATGCTTCACACTCATGATCATACTTTTCCTGTACATATGATAGATTTCAAAGACATATTTGCTTTAAAAATTCTCTCTGTAAACACATACACTAACAGCAAACTAAACCTTGCTCTTGGATGGAACCTGAAAGGTTCACACACACACACACACACACACACACACACACACACACAGAGAGAGAGAAAAAAAATGGAAAAAGACTGCCTCAAGCCAGATAAATCATGATGATAATATAGATCACAGACCAATAGAAGGTCCTTCTTTGTAGAATGACGATTCCCCAAGGGTGAGTTGGTGACTCCTTCTATATTTTCAGAGGACTCTGGGTCTTGGATCGTAGCATCTACCTCTCTGGACTCAACATGATCCTTTCTTGGCTTGTCTCTGTCTAGACTCAGTTCCTTGAGGGCAGGAACTGAGCCTTTAACTACAGGATTTTAGTTAGAAAAGAAAGAAGAAAGGAGGGAAAGAAAGAGGAAGAATGAGAGAAAAGTGAATGAGAGGAAGAGATGGATAGAAGCAAAGAGGGTGCAAGAAAGAGACAGAAGACAGAGAGAAAAGAAAAGCAGAAAGGTAGAGACAGAGAGAAAGGGAAGAGAGGGAAAAAGAAGAGAGGGAAAGAAAAGAGAACTGAAAAGAGGAAGCAAAGTGGTCATAAGAAAGTCCACAGATTTTAACAAAATATTTTAGAGGTTTTCCAAGAGGAAATTTTTTTTTAAAAAATTAGCCAACAAAGTGAATTCTAAATGTATTTAATAATAAGAGATGGTGTTATTAAATTAAAGCTAAAGATGCTAAACACAGATCGAAGAAAGCAAGACAAACGATAATGGGATCTAATTGCTTCATTGTTCTACACTGTGGAAATTTTGCTCAAATGTTCAGATTTCTGAAATGGTCTGAATCACAGCAAGAATCGAAGGAGGGAGTAGACTGTGGAGAAATGCACCAGACTGGAAAGTCATCACCAGGGAACGTAGTTTGTTCAACATCTTATTCTTCAGAATTGGGAAAACATGAAATTAGAAACAAGGTTATTCGTACCAAAGGACAAAAAAACCTAGTCCCTCCAGTGAACACAGCATGAAGCTGAATCACAGGTGACCCACGAAGTGAGAAGGTCCCTGTGTCTGTATTTCATCAGAGGGCCATTATAAAAGCTATTCCTTAGGCTAACAGAAATGATGTTATCAGCTCAAACTTATGAGTCTATAAGTTCCTGGTACCTATTCATTATAAACAGCCTGCTTCTAAATTTCAAAAGGAACTTTCTTACTCTTGCATGTGATTTTATTCTAAGGTTAGTTATGTAACACAAATGGAACAAAACAATTAAATAAACATGCTACATGATGTATATCTCCCAGTGGTAGATTGTATTCAGTTCAGTTCAGTCACTCAGTCGTGTCCAACTCTGCGACCTCATAAATCGCAGCATGCCAGGCCTCCCTGTCCATCACCAACTCTCGGAGTTCACTCAAACTCATGTGCATCAAGTCGGTGATGCCATCCAGTCATCTCATCCTCTGTCGTCCCCTTATGCCGCTGCCCCCATTCCTCCCAGCATCAGGGTCTTTTCGAATGAGTCAACTCTTCGCATGAGGTGGCCAAAGTATTGCAGTTTCAGCCTCAGCTTCAGTCCTTCCAATGAACACCAAGGACTGATCTACTTTAGGATGGACTGGTTGGATCTCCTTGCAGTCCAAGGGACCCTCAAGAGTCTTCTCCAACACCACAGTTCAAAAGCATCAATTCTTCAGCACTCAGCTTTCTTCACAGTCCAACTCTCACATCCACACATGACCACAGGAAAAACCATAGCCTTGACTAGACGGACCTTAGTCGGCAAAGTAATGTTTCTGCATTTCAATATGCTATCTAGGTTGGTCATAATTTTCCTTCCAAGGAGTAAGCGTCTTTTAATTTCATGGCTGCAGACACCATCTGCAGTGATTTTGGAGCCCCCCAAAACAAAGTCTGCCACTGTTTCCACTGTTTCCCCATTTATTCCCCATGAAGTGATGGAACCAGATGCCATGATCTTCGTTTTCTGAATGTCGAGCTTTAAGCCAACTTTTTCACTCTCCTCTTTCACTTCCATCAAGATGCTTTTTAGCTCCTCTTCACTTTCTGCCAAAAGGGTGGTGTGTCTCAGGTTATTGATATTTCTCCCAGCAATCTGGATTCCAGCTTGTGCTTCTTCCAGTCTAGCGTTTCTCATGATATAATCTGCATAGAAGTTAAATAAGCAGGGTGACACTATACAGCCTTGATGTACTCCTTTTCCTATTTGGAACCAGTCTGTTGTTCCATGTCCAGTTCTAACTGTTGCTTCCTGGCCTGCATACAGGTTTCTCAAGGCAGGTCAGATGGAATGGTATTCCCATCTCTTTCAGAATTTTCCACAGTTCCTTGTGATCCACACAGTCAAAGGCTTTGGCATAGTCAATAAAGCAGAAAGAGATGTTTTTCTGGAACTCTCTTGCTTTTTCCATGATCCAGCAGATGTTGGCAATTTGATCTCTGGTTCCTCTACCTTTTCTAAAACCAGCTTGAACATCAGAGAGTTCACGGTTCACGTATTGCTGAAGCCTGGCTTGGAGAATTTTGAGCATTACTTTACTAGCATGTGAGATGAGTGCAATTGTGTGGTAGTTTGAGCATTCTTTGGCATTGCCTTTCTTTGGAATTGCAATGAAAACTGACCTTTTCCAGTCCTGTGACCACTGCTGAGTTTTCCAAATTTGCTGGCATATTGAGTGCAGCACTTCCACAGCATCATCTTTCAGGATTCCAACTGGAATTCCATGACCTCGACTAGCTTGTTCATAACGATACTTTCTAAGGCCCACTTGACTTCACATTCCAGGATATCTGGCTCTAGGTGAGTGATCACACCATTGTGATTATCTGGATCGTGAAGATATTTTTTTGTACAGTTCTTCTGTGTATTCTTGCCACCTCTTAATATCTTTTGCTTCTGTTAGGTCCACACCATTTCTGTCCTTTATTGAACCCATTTTTGAATGAAATGTTCCCTTGGTATCTCTAATTTTCTTGAAGAGATCTCTAGTCTTTCCCATTCTGTTGTTTTCCTCTATTTCTTCTCCTTGCTATTCTTTGGAACTCTGCATTCAAATGGGAATATCTTTCCTTTTCTCCTTTACTTTTCACTTCTCTTCTTTTCACAGCTATTTGTAAGTCCTCCTCACATAGCCATTTTGCAATTTTTCATTTCTTTTCCATGGGGATGATCTTGATCCCTGTCTCCTGTACAATGTCACGAACTTCCGTCCATAGTTCATCAGGCACCCTGTCTATCAGATCTAGTCCCGTAAATCTATTTCTCACTTCCACTGTATAATCATAAGGGATTTGATTTAATATTACTATTTGTCAATTTTCTTTAACATGCTCCTCCCTGAGGATGGTGATACATTCCATTAAAGTTGAACTCAAAATGAAAAGATGCTTCATTTTGTTTAGGAAAAGAAAGCAGAAGTGACACACAGCTTTTCCAAGCAGAAGTTCTAGAGTCAGGATGTAAGCGCCATGTTTATTTTCCCACTGATACAACAATCAAAATGCTCCTGATAGAGGCTGCTCCAGCAATCTAGCCCCTCCAGTGAACACACTGTAAAGCTGAACCATAGCTGATCCACAAAGAATAGGCAGTACCTTTCATTTTGTAAGTCATTGAGATTTTGGGGGATCACAAATTAATTTACCCTGTCCGAAATGATATAGAACCCAAGTAACTGAAACAAAAATAAGGGTCAAATATATAAATGCATTAATTTGTCCAATCACTAGCTACTGGACATATTGAGATCCTGTGCTCAACTCTGGGATATCACAAGTAAGAAAGCAACATGGGTTGAAAATTCTGTAAGAAGACCACATAGAGAGTTGTAGCTTGAGCAAGACGTTATCAGGCAGGCATTTTTAGAGACTGCATTTCTAGTATAGTAGGTAGACTCACTAAAACAGAGTTATAACTAAAGGAGAGACTTTGTGTGATAAAACAGTGGGAGGGGGGTTAGAAACAATCGGAGTTGAAAGAAAATCTTCTCCAACTTACTGAGGCGTCTAGAGTAAGAATGTTTAGGTGCTTGTGAAAAGATAACAACAACAAAAGCTGGACTGGTGATTGCACCAAGTCGACTTTTTTGTCCTAATATGATTTTATCAGTAGGGCCTTCCCTGGTGGATCAGTAGTAAATAATCCACCTGCCAATGCAGAAGAGGTGGGTTCAATTCCTGAATCAGGAAGATCCCCTGAAGAAGGAAATGGCAACCCCCTCCAGTATTCTTGCCTGGGAAATCACATGAATAGAACTGGTGGCTTACAGTTCATGGGATCACAAAGAGTCAGACATGACTTAGTGACTAGACTACATCAGTATTTTTGGTGTCATTAATTTAAAGTCAAACTGCTATCCTGTCAAAGTTATGTATTGATGCCAATAATTTTCAATCTCACATTTCATAACCATCAAAAATCTGTGCTTTATGAAATGAGTTTTGGAGTATTCAATGTATGTTCAGCTTAACAGTATATTAAGTGACAGCAAAAAAAATAATTTGTGTTCAGGGACATCAAAAAAATATATAGATGTAGAAATTTAAAAGATACCAACTAATGTCTACACAAGACCTAGAAAACTATAAGTTGTCTAAAATTTAAACTTTAAATTAGACAGTGACTGTGATTAAGATGAGAATGACAACTACGATGTGACATTTTCTTTTCAACAATGGGAGCAAGAGACAACTAACTGTTCATTAAATTCCATTTCATTGCTCTCTTTTGGGGTGCAATGCAACACTTCTCAGCTTTCTCTGGAGTTATCTCAAGGTCATGTGATTGAGGCATGCTCACTGGGAGCATGCCAAGATGTATTTTTAGTTTACATGTTTGCTTTTGTTTAATTTCACATCTACAGAGGAATCTCTTCTCTTGACCAGTGATTCCCAAGACCTACTACTCAAGAGCATTAACTTTCAAAAACTTCAGAGAAAGGCTAGATTAGCAAAGGATACAAAGATGTGGGAAACAGGTGCACTTTCAGAGAACCAGATAAAGACAGACAACCAAGGTAAACCAAAACAAAATACTTTTAGAGAAGCAACAATCAGATGCCAATCAAAATAGCAAGAATATTCTAATGCTAAATATCTAAGAGTGTGAGCTGATTCAAACTTTATGTAACTTTATGCTCATGAAATAAAAAAGAAACAGCTTAATTTTAAGTGGATGTATTTCTAAGCTGTAATGTAGTCTCTTGGTTAAAAAACAAATAAAATGTTTGATGACTCTTGAATCCCAGACTTATAACAAATATTTATTGACTTCTAAGGTCATTCCATGGTTTACCTCTTCATCTATAGGACATCCCTAGTTGATAGGCATATATTCCTAAATGGAAATAGAATCTTAGAGATAAAGTAACATACCTAAAGTGCACACAACTGGGAAGAGGTAGAGATGGGATTCCAATCCAGGTCATCTGACTCTAGCAACTACACCCCATGGTCTATACTACCACCACATATTCCTCCCGTGGGGGCTAGCTAAGCTTGAAAAGCCATTTCACTTAAACAGATGAGCCATTTGCTTTCACATTAGTACATTCAGGATAGGCTAAATAAGTGCCCAGAAAAAGTTTAGCTAGCAATTATACCCTCTAACACCCCCAGGAACATTTCCTGAATATTTAGAGCTTTCTAAATCCTACTTTAGTACAAAAAGTCAAGCATGGAGTCTCTTAGAGGCACTAAAATATGCTGGCAATATTTCTGTTGTCTACAAACTAGGTAAGAAATACAGAAGGAAAAAACAACTAAAATATTTATGTCCAGATGAATCCACCAGGCGGGGCAGGTAGGGAGACAACAAACAAGAAAGGGAACTCTGTAGTATCGTGTGGACCTATTATTACCAAGACCCTTATTTAGGATCAAAGAGGAAAACAGGGGCCACAAATAAGTTTCAAACCATGAATCTTCAATAAGCTACAATCACAATGAATAAATCCATACAAAGACTGAGTGCAACTTTTTCCTGAGCCCATTTTCTCTAGCAAGATGCAGAATGCTACCATCAAATCCATGGTGGACAGAGTGCCAGTCTATACTTCATGGAAAGATGAGAGAAAGAGAATCCTGTGCCTGGAATTATCTGTCCCTATTGAAATCTCACACACAACTAAGACACAGTCAGCTGACAAAGATGTAGCTCTTTAATAAGAGGCTGAATCCAGTTCAGGAGCAGATGTGTGTTGCTTCAAAACACCACCATTAGGATGGATGTACTGTGCCTACTTTGCCCCAGTTTGAGGATAGAAGTTGTATGTTAAAACTTTTTGCAAAATCTTTTTTCAAGAGAATAGTCAGTGACAGCACCCCCATTAGAACTGCATATGAAACATAAAATGTGGAGCACTGATTATACCTGGTTTTCTATGAATTTTAAGGTCATTTGTTTCTGGATAAAAGCATGTAAGTATTCAAGGAATACTTTCACTGAATCCCATGGGTTTTCATGAGCATTTATGTTGTAACAAACTTTCTTCTAATTTTATTCTCTAAGGAAAAAACAAACCAAAAACCTGCTTTCTTTCACAGATTCAGACTTGAAAAGGTCATACTTAAAGGTCTGTATCTTTATCAATTTTACATTTTAGGATTAAAAAGAAAAGTATATTGGCACCTTTGTTAATGCCTGTCCAGGTGCAGGGAAGGATCTTTGAAAATTTGCAATGGACAATTTATTAAGGATACCGAATACTGAAAATGCTTAATTTTTATGATTATTTTTTTTTAAATTATTACTATTATTATTACAGTTTATTATACTGTTGACATTTTCTACAAATTAATTTGACAGATACAAAATTATTTTCAATTTTATCATTTGAACAAATTAAAATGTATTTGTTGAACTGACATTATATCTGTGCATACCATTAAATGTGCATACTAGGAAAATAATTTAAAAATAATAATATGTTTTACTTGTCGTTAAGAAACCAGTACATACGGTCAAGATAGGGGTTCAATTTTATGTTCTTTTAGAAGGATAGTCACTTTGTGTCAGCACCATTTTCTTCACTTTGGCCAAAATCTTTTTTTTTTTTAATTTTAGTTTTTTATTTTTTAAATTTTAAAATCTTTAATTCTTACATGCATTCCCAAACATGAACCCCCCTCCCACTGGATAGCTTATTTGCTTGTAGGTTTAATAAAGAAGAATTTGTTGTCATTAAAAAAACATTTTGTATGGCAAATGTGAAAACACTGACAGACATGATTGTGAAAAACTTAATTTAAGAGAACATGAATGGACAAAAATAAAATCACTATACACTTTTACCTGGCAGCAAAGAAGACCATAAGAGTTCTTCACATCACAATTCACTAGTGTGTCCAGAGGTCACAATCAGACAAGAAATGTACTCCAAGCAATTATTTTTAATGAAAACTTTCTAAAGTTTCTGAGCACTTTACTATCATTTATTCAGAATAAATTCAGAGTTGTTTCTGCAGTAACATTGTTCTCACTCATGTGTACTCAAATGAGCCTTTCCTGAGTGGATAGAAGGGTATATCGCAACTTTATGTATCAACAGGATTATATTCCTTTATATACATAGATATCAAAAATAACAGGTATCACATTAGTCAAAATGTGTAAGAATTATCAGAGGAAGGAGCCAAGCGATCAGAGAAGACACAGGGAGTTTCAAGTCTGAAAGACATCAATCTTTGTCATTATTGCCTTTCTGGCCTGGGACAAGTCCATGCCTATTCCTGGTCTTAGGAACATCCTTTGTATATCTAGACATTTAGCTCAGGGTTGGGAAACTATGATCAGTGGGCCCAATCTGGACCACCATTTGTTTTTGCAAGTAAAGTTCTATTGGAATGTGATTATAATCATTCATTTACATACTGTCTATTGTTGCTTTCAAGCTATAAGGGCAGAGTTGAGGAGTTGTAACAGAGGCTGTATGGTCTACAAAATCTAAAATATTTACTATCTGGTCCCTTACAGAAAAAGATTGCCAAACCCTGAGCTGGGCTATGAGGTTGACGTGATTCTCAAATATGCCTACTCTATAATATGGTGTTCTAAAGTGATTCCTGACAGCCCTCTGATTAAACATGGGGTAGTACAAAAAGCAGTAGGTGGAGTAGGAAATGGCAACCCACTCCACTATCTTTGCCTGGAAAATCCCATGGACAGAGGAGCCTGGTGGTCTATAGTCCATGGGGTCACAAAGAGTCAGACATGACTGGGCGACGGAACACACACACATTCATAAAAGAGGACAGATCAACACTTAGACAGATGGAGAAGTATTGATAGAACACTTCCAGCCCTCCCAAAGATCTCTGTGTTCTCCTTTCCACTCACTCTCACATAAAGGGAATCACTATCCTGACTTCCAAAACTATAGAGTGATTTTGCAAGTTCTAGAATATCATATAATTAGAATTATACAATATGTACTCTTTCATCTAGGACTTGATTCACTTAGTGTCTGCATCCATGTTGTTGCATGTATTTAGAAGTTCATTTATATTATTACTGAATAGCATTCAATTGTATTAAGGAACCACAATTTGTCCAATCACCTGTTGATTGAAATTTACATTTGGGTTATTTCCAGGTTTTGGTCATTATGAATAAAAGCTGCTGTGAGCATTTGGGTACACACACACATACACACACACACACACACACACACACACACCACAGTAGATCATTAGGATTAGAATAGTATTTAACAGAAGTCTTCGAAGTCCAACAGGCCTCCTTTTAAATATGACCTTTGCCACTGACCTCTATATCTCATTTCTTTCCTTTGTGAAATGAGAGAATTCCTATGTCATGAGATCTAGACCTTAAACGAAAGAATATACATAAGGTATGTAACATGGTGTATGACACAGAGTAAACATTCATTAAACAGTAGCTTGTATTGCCACTGCTACCAATGAGAAAGCCTCCACAGTTACCACAGGGAGCTAGATGTCCAGCTCAGTGCAATGACTTGTTAGGTACACCTTGCTCTATGTGGATATTCCTGAAGGAAAACAGGCAAGGGAAGAGCCATCCATGCAGAAGAGCATCAGTTATACTCTTACCTCTGGATAAGACAAGACAGTGCCTGTGTCTGACTCACACAGCCATCTTTCCTGGCCTACAGCATCATCATGACCAGGGAACGTTCTGTTTGTCTTATGGGTGAAACACCCTAGGCATTTCCCTGCCACAATGACACCTGGATTTGAGTAGAAGGTAATTTACTGGACCTAGAAATAGCCTAAAATGTCTTAAAGGCTCACAGAAAAGCTGCCAAGAAAAAAAAAAATGTAAGTGAAGATAGTCACTGAAATCAGTAATCCCCAAATCACATTAATGCAATGTCATAGGTAATAACATGAAGCCTGCTGGCTAGCTAAGAGCTCAAAGTTATCATGCTCAGAGCGATCATAAGTTGGTCCCAAGCATCAGACTCTTATTTTATGGTGCTCCGTACATGAGCTATGGAATCTCTGACTTCTGAATGTATAAATCACATCAACTAAAAAAAGGAGTGAAAATGCAAAGAACAATGCCCACTCTGCATTGCTTTAAGGCAGTGATTTCAACTACAAATGATCTGGAAAAAAACTTCTCAAAGTAATAGTGATGAAAGATCATTTTATTTCTTCTTTTTCTTAATCTATTATGAACTGAGCCTTTAAAATCTGCAATAAACATAAATTACTAATGAAAAATAATATTCAAAAAGATGTACAAAATAAATACAAGTCCTGGTTTCTTATTTATTAAATCCAAAAGACATTAAAAATGACTGTTAAATTGCTCTAAAATCTTCTGAACTATTTATTTCTGTTATCTTGTTGCAGACCAGTAACGAACAGTTGGCAGTCCCTCCCTGCTCCATGTTCTATATTTACATATAGAGTAGGCAGATCTGGAACTTTCTGGACTGTGATGGTAACTTGTTTCCCAAAAATAAGCCCTCAATGTCAAGAGTCAAGATACTCGCTCTCAAACTAATTATGGAGGCCACCAGTGAAGCAGGAATAGAAGTGGGGGGTGAGATGCTGAGGAATGGCAAAGATATCTTCCTGGTTTAACTACAAATACTGAGTGATTTCGGTTTTGTGCACTAGCATGTGGTTATTACCTACCTGCATTTAGAGTTTTCAAAAACGCAATTTAAAGACCAATTAAAGCACTTTAAAATGGTATTTCCTCTGTAAGGTTAACTTAGTAAAATGCAGAGGGCAAGACCATAATAGCAAGCAAAGGGAATGGCATAGGTCTTCAAAAACTATATGTTGAACCAATGTCTGTGCATTTTTAATGAGTACACAGAAGCAGGCCTGGTGCTAAACCACCTGGGTGCAAGTTAAGCCACAATCAGCCCTCAGGGGATGCATGCTGCTGCTGCTGCTGCTACTAAGTTGCTTCAGTCGTGTCCAACTCTGTGCGACCCCATAGACGGCAGCCCATCAGGCTCCTCCATCCCTGGGATTCTCCAGGCAAGAACACTGAAGTGGGTTGCCATTTCCTTCTCCAATGCATGAAAGTGAAAAGTGAAAGTGAAGTCGCTCAGTCGTGTCCAACTCTTAGCGACCCCATGGACTGCAGCCTAACAGGCTCCTCTGTCCATAGGATTTTCCAGGCAAGAGTGCTGGAGTGGGGTGCCAGTGCCTTCTCTGCATGGGATGCATATCTGGTTCAAATAGAAATACCCACAAATTCATTACATCCTTACAAAAATCTACTAGAAATTCCCTCAGATTAAAGTGATCGTAAAAGAAAGGAGGGGTCACTTCACCCTAAGGTAAATACAGAGTCTGTCATCTCTCCCAGAATGTGACCCCTTTATTAGGACATTGAGAGATGACTAGAGTTAGAATGCTTGGCCATGTCAGTTGGCATTCACTTTTCACAAGTTTGTTTCTAAAGCTTATAACCCCTAAAGTCAACATCCTCAGCCCTATAAAACTGCCATCTCAAGTCTTAATCCCAGCTAACTTCTGCTCTTCAGATCACTGGAAACATACAGAATGGTGAGGATGGTGAATGACTTCCATGGAGACACTTGGGGAGCATCATTTGATACCCAATGTTCTGCTACCTACTTGACAGCACAGATTAGGAGAGTCATCAAGAACTAAGTCTTTATCCACAGATCCTACTTAAGGGGCGAGAACAGCACAGTCAAGTAGCATCCTGTGAACTTCATTGTAGTAGCTTTTGTGACATTCTAATAAAAGTGGTATTTTTTTCTCATCCAATTAGAAATGCTACCTAACCCATGGGCTGCCTATGGCAGTGACAGTGAAGTGAAGTGAAGTCACTCAGTCATGTCCGACTCTTTGCGACCCAATGGACTGTAGCCTACCAGGATTCTCCATCCATAGGATTTTCCAGGCAAGAGTACTGGAGTGGGTTGCCATTTCCTTCTCCAGGGGATAATCCCAACCCAGGGATTGAACCCAGGTCTCCCGCATTGTAGGCAGACACTTTACTGTCTGAGCCACCAGGGAAGTCCTAGAATAGTGTTAAACCTACAGTTTCAGCAAGATCAATTAGACCCTCTAGAATTACCTAGGAAGACAGCTATCTGTGCTCATTCACCTGGTGTCAAGGAAGAATTCTAGAGGTGAGTCAAAGAAAAGGAACTCTTGTGTGTGTTAGTCCGGGTAGAAAATCTGAACCATGTTTTCTTCCATTGGGATAGGTGATTGTTCTAGCTTAATTAAATTCACAGGAGCAGACATACTGTGATTCAAATATTAGCTGATATCATCTACTGCACCATCCCTGTGGATCATCCCTTTTCCTGAATGAAGCATATCAGTAAGGCCACCTATGTAGCCACACATCTTGCTCATGTAATTGTAAGTTGAGAGATTTAGGAATTCACTTCACAGTGTATATTGATAGGACAGATACTTTTCAATTCCTTTTTTCAGTATTGCTACCAGTTCTTGCTCCTATTTTTATGCATGCAATAAAATCCCAGGGGGAAATGGGATTTGGAGGTTCTTAATTATTCATAAGACAATTCATAAAGCACTTCTCTATTACATCATGGTAAAATCACACACAAAGTGTTCAGTGTTTTCCTTCCATCACCATCACTAACTAACTATTCATACGCTTCTTCCAGGCAGATCGTCCTAAAGCCCAGGTCTAATTACATTAATATTTACCTTGGAAACTGAAAGCTCCTCAGTGTCTACTTTTAAATTAAATAGTACTATAAAATATGAGGACACAGCATAATATAACGTTTAAGAGTATAGCCTCTAGAGTCAGATTGCTTGCTGTTAAACCTAGACCATGACCTTTACTGCCTGTGTACACATAGGTGGGTTATTTCTCTGTCTCCAGCTTGTCTATATATTGTAGGGAAATATATATATATATATATATATATAATAAGCAAGATGTATATTACATATTTTGTGTGAATGTATTATATCATATATACTTCATTATACAGTAAGAAAGATATATATGTAAAATATAATATGAAACTATATTAAATGACTATAAGTAATTAACATATAAATACAAATGTATACTATACCTCAATTATTAGATACATTGTCTGATACACTGTGTGTATGTGTGTGTGTCTTAGAACATTACATTGCTAAGAATGTTGTAAGCACATAGGGAATGCTAGCTATTTTAATTTTATAACCTTTGCATCTGGCATACACTGTGACTCTGTTGAGAAGAAATCAGAGATCAGATCTGAAAGAAAGATATAGAGCATCACAATAGATTAGTGATGTCTGCCAAGGGTGTGAGAATGGAAGAGAGCATCTATTTGCCATCTATGCCTCCACGTTAATTATTACACAAGAACAAGTATGACTAATCTTCCCAGCATGACCCCTAGCAATATTTCCCTTTGTTAGTAACATCACCAATACATAAATCATTCAACTGCTGTTTACCTACATCTTTGACCTATTTCATGTCCTTGTGAAGGAATAGGCGCCACCCACTTTACTCACATCTGAATTGCCTGCAGTATCAAGCAGTGACTGGCATACCATATATGACCAAATTTTGTTGAATACATTTTAATTGCCCAATATCACATTCTCTTTATTTAAATATGCTCACTTTTATTTCACCTTGGGACTGATTTATGTCTAAGCCAGTAAGATTTTACTCAGGAGATCCTGGATGGGTCTTTGTCATCCCTGTCTGCAATCCTGCTCTACATGGATCTGTGCCTTCAAAGGTTGAAAGCCTAATTAATTCTGACATCCTGCTAAACCTTATATTCACTCCTCTTGCCTCTTGGTCCTACACCTGCATCTTTGCTGTCCTTCTGGTTCACTGTATTAATGATATTTTTGTTATTTTCTGTATTCTTGATGCTCTGGCATCTGGGACTGTACAACAGAGGAGAGTCTGCTCATCTCATAGTTAGCCAATTCTTCAGTCCTATGAAGACATAGGAGCATGTCTTCACATGTAAACTAACCAGTTAGAGTCTGCACTCCAAAGCACCTCCTCTATCTGGCTCTTATATTCCTCTGCTCTAACCATCTAGAGCCAGGTTTCAGACAAACAGCAATATATCCTGTACTGAGTAACCTACTGAGTTACTCATAATATATCCTGTATTGAGTATCCTGTACTGAGTAACCTACTGAGATTACGCAAACTAGTCAACCCTAAACCTGCTTACTCTGCCTTGCCTTTCCCATGGAAACCACAATAATGATCCCATTTCATGTTGCCCCCTTGCTCCCTCTGCTTCCAGCCTGACCCTGGTGCATCTCCATGAGGCTGTGGCATGTCCACTCTTCTTGGGAACTGAGTAACAAACTATATTTGCAATGGCAGTTCAGTTGTCTTCTGATTTGTGAACCTCACCATACCTGAATACAATAAAACTTAACTTGTTAAACAACTTGCCATTCTGTATCCATTGATTCCTGTTCCCTCACCAAATTTTCAATCTTGCTTTTCAGAGCACATGAGAATCATTATGTGCCTGGAATGACCAATTTTTAAACCCTTGCCTCCATTAGTCTGGTGATAATCACATGCATCTTCCTCTCTAAATCACCTTAAAGAACTCTCTCAGCAGGAGCCCTGCTTCAGTTTATTACCTCCTAGGATAATGCCATTAGAGATAATCACATTTTGTAGATACCATCTCCAAAGAACAATTGCCCTAAGAGTCCCTATTGAGGTATTTTTCATTTATAACAAGATCTTATGATAGTTAAAAATAAATACAGCACAGAAACCTAATCCTCTGATTCTCTAAGGCTGTGAACTGTCATACAGATCAACACACCAGCATGTTTTGGAAAACCTCCCCAGCAGAAGTGAAATTTCATGATTCTCTCTCTTTTTATTTTTCCTCTTATTTTTCTATTCTCCCAGAGGGGAGAACAAAAGAGTGTGTGATCTACCAATTAATGGACTCGTACAATTTAAAATAACTTTTATTTCTAACCATAGTTATACACAGAATTTTTAATAGCCAGTAAGAAATAATAACAAAAGATATATTGGAAGTGAGTATTTCCATTCAACCACCCCCTTCTATCAATGTCTTCATCTACCTAGTTAACCATGGGTAACTCCTCTCCACTTTTCTGCCATAGATCATCACAGTGTGTCCACATTATTTCTGAATTTATTAATTGTAAACAGATGTCAATTTTATATTATCATACAAAATGGGTTTACCTTCCTCAGTTCATTCTCCACCATTTGCATGAACGTCTACCTGCCATACACCTATTTTTCTTATTTATATCGTAGTCACCAATTAATGATCAGAATTTGATTCTTATTGTATTAATACTGTCATATTTTTGTGATAGCTTTGCAGCTTCTTCCCACAATACACAAAAGCCTCTCCATTTGGTTTTCCAAGATGTCAAAGATATCATTTTCATTTCCCCCGCTGGGGAACTCCCCCAGGGGACTTCCACCCTCCTGTTTCTATTTTCTCTCTAGATCTGCTATGAAGCTTCTATCCTGGGACTTCTCATCACTATCAACTGACACCTCCCTTTGAGAATGCTCTGTTTCCTGAATCCCATGTTATCAATTATACTTTTGGTTTGTCTTATTTTGGTAGAGCACATAATCCACAGCTTCCTGAGAAAGGCGCAAGTACATAAAAACATCTGAGATTCTCCTTGTTTTAAAATGTCCGTATTAAACACATTCTCTTATGTCAGGGTTTAATGTTCTCCCTCAGCATAGCAAAGATGAAAGTCAAAGTGTTAGTCGCTCAGCAGGGTCCAACTCTTTCCAACCCATGGACTACAGCCCACCAAGTTCCTCTGTTCATGAAATTCTTCAGGCAAGAATGATGAAGCCGGTTCCCACTGCCTTCTCCAGAGGATTTTCCTGACAGGAAAATTTTCCTGACTGAATCCATGTCTCCTGCACTGTAGGCAGATTTTTTATCATCTGAGCCACCAGGGAAGCCCAATAGTAAAGATATTTATCTTTCAGTGTTTGCTAAGTGTAATTCTGATACCCAGTCTTTTGTACAGAACCTGCTGCAATGTCCTTGTTTCCTCTCTGTAAAGTAGGATCTTCTCTTTATCATTATCATTCTCAGGTCTGAGACTTTTTTTTTTTTTTTTTAGTATTATTTTTTTGACAATCCCAATTATGTTTTCTCCATTTTTTTCCCTAAGACAATTAGGTGGATGTTGGAGCCTTTAGATTAACTCTAATTTGCCTTTTTTCAGCTGAAGTTCTATTGTACATTTTTTGACATTATCTTCCAACCTATTTACTACTTTAAATCTCAGCTGCTAAAATTATCATTACCAAGAGATTTTTTTTTAATAAGGTTCTCTTCCTATTTCATGGATGAATGGGCCCTTCTTATTTCTCCAACAGTTTAAAACGCAATTTATTTTGTTATTCTTTTTATTTCCTGTTTATTTAATTCTGTGCTTGGATTTCACTCTTGTGTTGGAGGTTTACCACAAGTATTTTGTGGTTTTTTGCTGTCTACCTAATATTAGTTAGAAAGTACTAAATTATTTAGACCCCTACTGCATACACATCACAGAGAAGGCGATGGCACCCCACTCCAGTACTCTTGCCTGGAAAATCCCATGGACGGAGGAGCCTGGTGGGCTACAGTTCATGGGGTCACTAAGAGTCGGACACGACTGAGCAACTTCACTTTCACTTTTCACTTTCAGGCATTGGAGAAGGAAATGGCAACCCACTCTAGTGTTCTTGCCTGGAGAATCCCAGGGACGGGGGAGCCTGGTGGGCTGCCGTCTGTGGGGTCGCAAAGAGTCGGACACGACTGAAGTGACTTAGCAGCAGCAGCAGCACACACATCAAGCTGTAGACTAGTGTATTTCACTGTAGAGTGATCTAGCAATGTGAGTGCTTCTATGGGAGGGGATAGAATCTTTGTGCTGTGCTAAGTTGCTTCACTCATGTCCAACTCTGTGCAACCCTATGGACTGTAGCCCGCCAGGGTCCTCTGTCCATGATATTTCTCAGGCAAGAATACTGGAATGGGTAACCATTTCCTTCTCCAGGGGATCTTCCCAACCCAGGGACTGAACCCATGTCTCTTAAATCTCCTGCACTGGCAGGTGAGTTCTTTTACCACTAGTGCCACCTGTGTAATGACAGATGTTGCTCCAGGGGAAATTAATCTGGCCATGACATTTGGGGAAAGAATATTAGAGCATCTCAGGACTTGGAATATGTGTGTAATTACACTTTTATCAGATTGGTATCTCAGCCATGCTATCTGTTGTGTCTGGTGTTCCAGAGCTTCTCTGGGGAAGGAAAAGAGTGCAGTCAGTCAGCATGAAGTAGGACCAGAGTCTTGGTATTTAATGTTTTCTGTGGCATCACTGACTCAACGGACATGAGTTTGAGTAAACTCTGGGAGTTGGTGATGGACAGGAGACCTGGCATGCTGCAGTCTATGGGGTTGCAAAGAGTTGGACACGACTGAGCGACTGAACTGAACTGCACTGACCTTTATACAGCTTAGTGCTTCCAAACTGCTGAGCCTTTCTGAGTTTCTGAAAAATGAACTGGCCACTTTTCATCAGGATCTTCAGGATCTTCCTCTGCTGGCAACAGTCTCCTGCTTTCTTTTCTAGAATTTCATTCTCATCAGTGACCGTTCCTCTATCCCTGCACCACCTTTCAATATATATTGACAACTCTCAGCTGTTACTGTCTCTTCTCCATTTCTTGTCCTGGTAGGTCTTTATTTATTCAGTGTTTTTATTCTCATTATATTGGGGTGTCAGTAGTAACTATAGCCTGACAGGTGACTGTAGCCTGGCAGGCTCCTCTGTCCATGAGATTTCCCAGGCAAGACTACTGGAATGGGTTGCCATTTCCTCCTACAGGAGATCCTCCCAACTCAGGAATCAAGCCTGCATCTCTTATGTCTCCAGCACTGGCAGGCAAGATTTTACCACTAGAGCCACGTGGGAAATCCTCAATAGTAACCAGAGGAGATAAAAGCATGTGTTCCTGTGCCATATGTAATCTAAAGACAGCCACGTGCATTTTAATGACTAGATTGTTAAAGGAATGTACTGTCACTGTGTTCACACATGGGAAGTCAATGCGGTAAATGGAGAAATATCCATTTCCACACATAGATCAGGGAGTCCCCAAAGTAGGATATGGACCATTACATAGTATTATTTAGTCAATGTATTAAAAATAAAGGCTTGATTCCTTGAGTTTTGGATTTATAATATCTTGGCAATATCCAAGGATAGATATATTTAATAAATTCTGAGCTATTTTATGTTCAGCTACTCATTTAGACAGGCTACCTTGTTAATCTCATTAATTTTTGTCATATAATTTACAAAGAATGCATTTCACTGAGCTTGAATTTTTTTCACTGCGGTTCAGACAGTAAGAGATTAATACTTATCAGATACCTAGGCCTTCTCCTAAGCAGGTTTTTATAGAACACAAGAGTGATTTCAAGACTGAGAAAGGAGTATGACAGGGCTGTCTGCTGTCACCATGTTTGTTTAATATATAGGCTGAGCACATCATGAGAAAAGCCAGGCTGGATGAGTTACAAGCTGGAATCAAGATGCAGGAGAAATATCAACAACCTCAGATATGTGGATGACACCACTCTAATGGCAGAAAGCAAAGAGGAACAAAGAGCCTCTTGATGAAGGTGAAGGAAGAGAGTGAAAGAGCCAGCTTGTATTAAATATTAAACAGATGAAGATCATGGCATCTGGTACCATTACTTCATGGAAAATAGAGGGGAGAAAGGGAAAAGCAGTGACAGATTTCCTCTTCTTGGCCTCTAAAATCACTGCAGGTGCTGACTGCAGCCATGAAATCAGAGGACGTTTGCTTCCTGGCAGGAAAGCTATGACAAATCTAGATAGCATGCTGAAACGCATAGACAATACTATGCCAACATACTATACAACAACTACTATAGTCAAGGCTATGGTCTTCCCAGTGGTCATGTACTGTTGTGAGACCTGGACTGTAAGGAAGGTAGAGTGTTGAAGAATCGATGCCTTCAAACTAAGGTGCTGGAGAAGACTACTGAGAGTCACTTGGACTGCAGATCAAACCAGTCAATCTTAAGGGAAATCAACCCTAAATACTCATTGGAAGGACTGATACTGAAGTTGAAACTCCAGTATTTTGGTCATCTGATGTGAACAGCTGACTCACTGGAAAAGTCCTAATGCTGGAAAAGATTGAGGACAGAAGGAGAAGAGAGCATAAGGATGAGATGACTGGATGACATCACCGATGCAATAGACGTGAACTTGGGCAAATTACAAGAGATGGTAAGGAACAGAGAGGTCTGGCATGCTGCAGTCCAGGGGTCACAAAGAGTCACACACAACTGCATGACTGAACAACAACAGCAAGGGTGATATAAATAGATTCCCCATTCTATAGATGACTAAGTGGTTATCATGAATATTAGGTCATTTACCTAAAGCAATGTGACTAATTAGTGGTCAAATTTGATATAAATTCCAAGTCTGAATCATTCCATAACATATCTCTGTTTAATCAATAAAATGCTACTTCATGCTTTCAATAATCAATTATAATCAGCTAATTACATGCTGCATTTAACCAGTGAACTAACCACTGTTAAAGATCAGAAGAGAAATGTGAAGCATCCCTCACCCTTACTAAGCTTGGGAATTGAATTAAGAAACAAAACAAATATCCACGAAATATTCAGAGAGTCTCTGTATGATTTATTACTCCCTAACTTGGATTCTAAAGGATGCTAATATATATATACCGAGTAGAGAAAAAGAGGAAAAAAGAGAGATGTTAATACGTACACTGGGTAAGAGAAAAATGGGATGTTCTATGATCAATAAACTATGGATAACTTAGTTAACTTTAAAGAAATGTGTCAGATTATCTTACTTGGTAAAATGAGCTTTCATTAATACATTAAAATGTGACTCTTGTGACATAAAACCACTGTCACTCACTTGAATGGAATGCATTCATATTTTTCCAGAGTTCTGTCCTGAGTTATAGGTTAAGAGAAACCTAAACAGTTTATCATACTAAATGAAGTAAGTCAGAGAAAAACAAATATCGCGTGATATCACTTATATGTGAATCTATTAAAAAAAGATACAGATTAATTTATTTACACAAAAGAAACAGACTCACAGACACAGAAGACAAACTAACAGTTACCAAAGGGGAAAGGAAGGGAAGGAATAAATTAGAAGTTTGGGGATTAAAATATACATTCTATCATATAGAAAATAGATAACCAACAAGGCCCTACTGTATAACACAGTGAACCACATTCACATACGTTGTAATAACCTATAGTGGAAAAGAATCTGAAAAAGTACATATATATATATATATATGTGTGTGTGTGTGTGTGTATATATATAAATGGAACACTTTTTCTATACAGCACAAATTAACACAACATTGTACACAAACTACACTTTAATTTTTAAAAATAAAAATAAAGACCTCCCTAAAAGTGGAAAAAAAAAATGTGTGCTAATTATAAGGCATCTCAGAATCTTTAACACACATGTGCATCATGGATTTCCAAATGCAAGACAGAGTATTTCCTACATATATTCGGGCAGTTAACCCCATTCACAACTAATAAAATCCCATGGAAAATAATCTGGAAAATGCTAATAGAGTAGGAAGATACAATGACTGTTGAGAGTGGAAAGTTCATTGAGACAAAGAAGTCCAAGGTGGCTCCAGGGGTGAGTTAGGTACCCAATCTAGCCTTTGAAGGAATTATGCAGCCTAAAGGTCATCAATACCACAGAGGTAGGAAAGATGAAGCTAGACTGAGGCTGGCTTACTTCAGATGGAGGATATTACCCATAGCAAGAGATAATATTTAGTGCCAATTGGAAACAGAGTCAAAAATCCTGGGAGGGGGTGGTTTTAGTACGAAAATTAAAACAAAATGACCACAGAACAATGAGGTCCAGAATCTCCCAGACCATCCCAAACTGAGATAGTCTGAAGTTGAAAGGAAAGGGACCCTAAGAACTGGAAGATAGAAAAATGATTCTCTTTACTTACCAGGCAGCCACTCTTGTGCTCCTCTGTAGATTTGAAAAATGCATGTCCTGAATGTATTTAGTCATGTTTTAGATTTATCATAAGCAAAAGGCTCGGTAAACAAATATCATTGTTACTTTGATGAAAGCACTATCTTTTTTAAAAAATAAAAGACATAGCCCTTCATTGTGGTGCAATTTCTTATTCAGTCTTTATCAAAACCTCTGGAGATACACAGGGCAATCATTATAATCTTTGACATACTACAATTGGTGAAAGATATACACAAATGTCAGCATTTTTTTTTTTTTTTTGGTTACAAATGACAGTATCCAACTTAAACTAGTTTGAGAGAATTTGTTATCTGTATTAACTCAGAAGGGCATTAGGTCAGCTTAAAGGATCAGAGGAAATAATTTGTATATATTTCAATATATAAGAAATATTTGTATATTTCTTATTTTCTTCACAGGGAGTTAGAGATCTTCTCTATCATGTTTATGTCATTACCCTAGCTCTTTGGACAGTATCTGACACTTAAAAGTATACTAATAACATACTCACTGAAGAAAAGAACAACATAAATACATCCTGAGTAAAATAGCAATTACCCTATACACAGGCACCTATTTTGACTATAAATAATATGTTCTTAGTACAATATACTCTAAAATAAACTATAATAATTTTTTCAGATAAAAAATGTGATAACAGAAACGAATATGGGTTTTATATAAATCCTGATTGTTTTCATCAAAAAATACACAAATTAGTAATGCTATTGGGAAAATAATTAAAAATTATAAAATTGAATAAATCACTATTTTACAAATTTGGTAATGATTGTTTATAGATTGTGAAATAGCTTCAATCCAAGAACTTTTCTTTCAATGTAATCTGATTACATTAGCAATAAGATATTTTGGATTAAACTCTGTTCTTCCTTTGTATTAAGGAGACATTTAAAATGAGCATTAATGAAATAAATTATATTTGGGGGGAAAGAAGAGCAACTAGGAGAAAAATGAAGATAGAACAACTTAAATTACATTTAAGTCCTAATAGCTAGCTCAGTTTCAGAGGGGGATAGGCAAAATAAAGGTAAAAAGTTAAAGGATACTCATACTCTGGAGGTACTTGAATGCAAGGGCACAAGACTGTCCTTAGCTTCATAGCCACTGAAGAATTTTCAAGTAGCAAAATGTTATTTAAAAAGAGCAATGTGGCAGAGTACTTATAAAGGATTGCTGTGAAGAAAGCAGCATCTATTGAACTAGATCCTACACTATGGGAAAAATAATTGAAATATGAGTTAGGGATGTGGTAGTGGGAAAGAGACAAAGAAACGATGGCTTTAAGAAGCCTTGAGAGGATGGGCAAGGATGAAGAAGAGATAGCAGCAGGTGCATGGTCAGAGGAGCGTCTCAATCTTGTCTTCACCACAGTTCATAAACAGGTCATCCTAAACTGGACACCCAGTAGTTTTCTTTTCCCAACAATTTTACGTCTCATATTGATTGGTTCTACTTCTCAAATCCTGACCACACAGGAAGCACATGACCAAGCCTGGCCAATCACAGGATCATTAGAGGTCATGACCCAAGCAGGCCCAAGCAGCACTCTTCCCTCAGATTTATATATTGTTCTAGGAGAAATTATCTGAATTTGGAAAAGTCTTCTCTGCAATAGAAAAGAATCACAGAAGAAGGAGAGCACTTAAAATGAACTGAGTTCCCAGTTTCAGTCTTTTTTTTTTTTTTTGCTCTGTATTATTTTATTTTATTTTTATTTTTTTTAGTTTTTTATTTTTTTAATTTTAAAATCTTTAATTCTTACATGCATTCCCAAACATGAACCCCCCTCCCACATCCCTCCCCATAATTTCTCTCTGGGTCATCCCGATGCACCAACCCCAAGCATGCTGTATCCTGCATCAGACATAGACTGGTGATTCAATTCTTACATGATAGTATACATGTTAGAATGCCATTCTCCCAAATCATCCCACCCTCTCCCTCTCGCTCTGAGTCCAAAAGTCCGTTATACACATCTGTGTCTTTTTTCCTGTCTTGCATACAGGGTCGTCATTGCCATCTTTCTAAATTCCATATATATGTGTTAGTATACTGTATTGGTGTTTTTCTTTCTGGCTTACTTCACTCTGTATAATCGGCTCCAGTTTCATCCATCCCATCAGAACTGATTCAAATGAATTTTTTTTAATAGCTGAGTAATACTCCATTGTGTATATGTACCACTGCTTTCTTATCCATTCATCTGCTGATGGACAGCTAGGTTGTTTCCATGTCCTGGCTATTATAAACAGTGCTGCGATGAACATTGGGGTACATGTGTCTCTTTCTATTCTGGTTTCCTCGGTGTGTATGCCCAGAAGTGGGATTGCTGGGTCATATGGTAGTTCTATTTGCAATTTTTAAGGAATCTCCACACTGTTCTCCATAGTGGCTGTACTAGTTTGCATTCCCACCAACAGTGTAGGAGGGTTCCCTTTTCTCCACACCCTCTCCAGCATTTATTGCTTGCAGATTTTTGGATCGCAGCCATTCTGACTGGTGTGAAGTGGTACCTCATTGTGGTTTTGATTTGCATTTCTCTAATAATGAGTGATGTTGAGCATCTTTTCATGTGTTTCTTAGCCATCCGTATGTCTTCTTTGGAGAAATGTCTATTTAGTTCTTTGGCCCATTTTTTGATTGGGTCATTTATTTTTCTGGAATTGAGCTGCATAAATTGCTTGTATATTTTTGAGATTAGTTGTTTGTCAGTTGCTTCATTTGCTATTATTTTCTCCCATTCTGAAGGCTGTCTTTTCACCTTGCTTATATTTTCCTTTGTTGTGCAGAAGCTTTTAATTTTAATTAGATCCCATTTGTTTATTTTTGCTTTTATTTCCAGAATGCTGGGAGGTGGATCATAGAGGATCCTGCTGTGATTTATGTTGGAGAGTGTTTTGCCTATGTTCTCCTCTAGGAGTTTTATAGTTTCTGGTCTTACATTTAGATCTTCAATCCATTTTGAGTTTATTTTTGTGTGCGGTGTTAGAAAGTGATCTAGTTTCATTCTTTTACAAGTGGTTGACCAGTTTTCCCAGCACCACTTGTTAAAGAGATTGTCTTTACTCCATTGTATATTCTTGCCTCCTTTGTCAAAGATAAGGTGTCCATATGTGTGTGGATTTATCTCTGGGCTTTCTATTTTGTTCCATTGATCTATATGTCTGTCTTTGTGCCAGTACCATACTGTCTTGATGACTGTGGCTTTGTAGTAGAGCCTGAAGTCAGGCAAGTTGATTCCTCCAGGTCCATTCTTCTTTCTCAAGATTGCTTTGGCTCTTCGAGGTTTTTTGTATTTCCATACAAATCTTGAAATTATTTGTTCTAGTTCTGTGAAAACTATGGCTGGTAGCTTGATAGGGATTGCATTGAATTTGTAAATTGCTTTGGGTAGTATACTCATTTTCACTATATTGATTCTTCCGATCCATGAACATGGTATATTTCTCCATCTATTAGTGTCCTCTTTGATTTCTTTCATCAGTGTTTTATAGTTTTCTATATATAGGTCTTTAGTTTCTTTAGGTAGATATATTCCTAAGTATTTTATTCTTTTCGTTGCAATGGTGAATGGAATTGTTTCCTTAATTTCTTTTTCTACTTTCTCATTATTAGTGTATAGGAATGCAAGGGATTTCTGTGTGTTGATTTTATATCCTGCAACTTTACTATATTCCTTGATGAGCTCTAGTAATTTTCTGGTGGAGTCTTTAGGGTTTTCCATGTAGAGGATCATGTCATCTGCAAACAGTGATAGTTTTACTTCTTCTTTCCAATTTGGATTCCTTTTATTTCTTTTTCTGCTCTGATTGCTGTGGCCAAAACTTCCAGAACTATGTTGAATAGTAGCGGTGACAGTGGGCACCCTTGTCTTGTTCCTGACTTTAGGGGAAATGCTTTCAATTTTTCACCATTGAGGATAATGTTTGCTGTGGGTTTGTCATATATAGCTTTTATTATGTTGAGGTATGTTCCTTCTATTCCTGCTTTCTGGAGAGTTTTTATCATACATGGATGTTGAATTTTGTCAAAGGCCTTCTCTGCATCTATTGAGATAATCATATGGTTTTTATTTTTCAATTTGTTAATGTGGTGAATTATGCTGCCTACAAGAGACCCACCTCAAAACAAGGGACACATACAGACTGAAGTGAAGGGCTGGAAAAAGATATACCACGCAAATAGAGACCAAAAGAAAGCAGGAGTGGCAATACTCATATCCGATAAAATAGACTTTAAAACAAAGGCTGTGAAAAGAGACAAAGAAGGCCACTACATAATGATCAAAGGAACAATCCAAGAAGAAGATACAACAATTATAAATATATATGCACCCAATATAGGAGCACCACAATATGTAAGACAAATGCTAACAAGTATGAAAGGGGAAATCAACAATAACACAATAATAGTGGGAGACTTTAATACCGCACTCACACCTATGGACAGATCAACTAAACAGAAAATTAACAAAGAAACGCTAACTTTAAATGATACATTAGATCAGTTAGACCTAATTGATATCTATAGGACATTTCACCCCAAAACAATGAATTTCACCTTTTTTTCAAGTGTTCACGGAACCTTCTCCAGGATAGATCACATCCTGGGCCAGAAATCTAAACTTGATAAATTCAAAAAAATCGAAATCATTCCAAGCATCTTTTCTGACCATAATGCATTAAGATTAGATCTCAATTACAGGAGAAAAACTGTTAAAAATTCCAACATATGGAGGTTGAACAACACACTTCTGAATAACCAACAAATCACAGAAGAAATCAAAAAAGAAATCAAAATATGCATAGAAACTAATGAAAATGAAAACACAACAACCCAAAACCTATGGGACACTATAAAAGCAGTGCTAAGAGGAAAGTTCATAGCAATACAGGCATACCTCAAGAAACAAGAAAAAAGTCAAATAAATAACCTAACTCTACACCTAAAGCAACTAGAAAAGGAAGAACTGGAGAACCCCAGAGCTAGTAGAGGAAAGAAATCTTAAAAATTAGGGCAGAAATAAATGCAAAAGAAACAAAAGAGGCCATAGCAAAAATCAACAAAGCCAAAAGCTGGTTCTTTGAAAGGATAAATAAAATTGACAAACCATTAGCCAGACTCATCAAGAAGCAAAGAGAGAAAAATCAAATCAATAAAATTAGAAATGAAAATGGAGAGATCACAACAGACAACACAGAAATATAAAGGATCATAAGAGACTACTATCAGCAGTTGTATGCCAATAAAATGAACAACGTGGAAGAAACGGACAAATTCTTAGAAAAGTACCATTTTCCAAAACTGAACCAGGAAGAAATAGAAAATCTTAACAGACCCATCATAAGCACGGAAATTGTAACTGTAATCAGAAATCTTCCAGCAAACAAAAGCCCAGGTCCAGACGGCTTCACAGCTGAATTCTACCAAAAATTTCGAGAAGAGCTAACACCTATCCCACTCAAACTCTTCCAGAAAATGCAGAGGAAGGTAAACTTCCAAACTCAATCTATGAGGCCACCATCACCCTAATACCAAAACCTGACAAAGATGTCACAAAAAAAGAAAACTACAGGCCAATATCACTGATGAACATAGATGCAAAAATCCTCAACAAAATTCTAGCAATCAGAATCCAACAACACATTAAAAAGATCATACACCATGACCAAGTGGGCTTTATCCCAGGGATGCAAGGATTCTTCAATATCCCCAGTTCCAGTTTAAAGCATTCACGCCTATAGTTCCTTCCAGATCTTGGAGTCCTTTCCAGATCTTCCCAGCATCACCCTTAATTACATAAACCAAAAAATGCCCTTATTAAAGCCTGAGTTTAAATTTTGTCACTTAAAATTCAGTCTCCTTAAGTGTGACATGGTAGCATTGACCATGAATACCCTATACACCATCTAGGGTTACAGCAGGGCTCAAACAGAAATCACATTCTAAACTATTAAACACTGTAAAAATTAAAGTTCTCTGAACAAATTTTTTTTACCACAATTACGTCAATATATTATAAATGCACTGACATATTGCTTATTTAAAATATTTATGTATCTGATCTAAAGCAATAGAATTACAATGATAATAACTTATAATGCCAGCTTTTATTTGCCTAGCATTTTATAGGGCCAATCAGCTGAGAAACAATACACCTGGGTAAAAAGTCAGAGCATTTGACTAAAAAACTCATTTTTTTTTTAAATTGAAATATCATTGACCTACAACACTATGCTAGTTCCAGGTGTACAGCATAGTGATTCAATATTTCTATACACTACAAAATGATCACCATGATGATTTTAGTTACCATCTGTCAGCATATAAAAATACTGCAACATTATTGACTATATTCCTCATGCTGTACATTTCATTCCTGTGATTTATTTTATAACTCTAAGTTTGTACTTCTTAATCTCCCTCACCTATTTCAATTATCCTCCCACCTCCTCCCCTGAGAATTCACTCTTAAACAAATATATCTAAACCATCTTCAGAAGGATGATTTTGAAAAGGCAAGGGCATAATTATTTTTCCCTTAATATATATCCTGACCACAACATATGGAATAAGCTTGCATTGATTTCAATGGTTTCAAGATTACTAAAACTACTGTATCCAGAATAAAGTTAAAATGTAAAGTAGTTGGGACAATAATCTGCTGTAAATTTTGCAACCTGTTCTTGCTATTGCTCGAGGCTTCACTGGTGGCTCAGCGGCAAAGAATCTGACTGAAATGCAGGGGACACAGGAGACGCGGGTTTGATTTCTGGTTCAAAAAGAGTCCCTGGAGGATGGCAGAGCAATCCACTCCAGTATTCTTGCCAGGAAAATCCCATGGACAGAAGAGCATGGCAGACTGCAGTCCACAGTGTCTCAAGAATTCGGACATGACTGAAGCGACTGTGTACACATGTACTCTTGCTATTGCTCAATTAGTAAGAACAGTTAGAATCACTACTCGGCTCTCTCAGATTCTATCTACTCTTTCTTTCCATTTAATTCTACCCTGAGTATCTTCAAGCACAAATGATCAAACTATGGAAGACTGACTCTAAAGTGGAAATTAATTAGTATCTAACATTATGTGAAAAACTATTTTGAAGTACAGGGAAATCATCTTTTATATTTGTATCACCTAAATTTAGAGAAGACAACTTTTTTCATTTAGATTGTCCACAAAGAAAGGTACTAGAAAAAATAAGTAAGTTTTACTTTTAGTTATTGGGTTTGCATTAGATGTAAAATAAGTTTGGGGTCACACAATTATCATTAAATAATAAAAGTACATTTCAAATCCATTAAAAGTATAGTTTTCAATCAAGCATTAAACCTCTTCTCGCTTTTGTTAATTTTCATATGCACAGGCAAAGAAATTATGAAATATTATTTGAATTGCTAATACAGGCCAACTAATTGTGCTAAAAAGAACAAATCCAGCCTGATGGCAATTATCCATGTGAAAAATTAGTTTTCTTAGGAGGTCGCATTGTGCAATTTGGCTTCTAATTGGTATACGGCATCAATTAATGTCTAACAATGCATCTAGCAAATGAAAGAAAATTTATTGAGAATAACTGAGTCAAGTGCCACACTTTAGTAGCACAGAATAATGGCAGGATTTGTCTCCTGCTCATTTATTATTTTATATCATTTTTTTGTCTGGCTGTCTAGGACTCATCTGAATTTTCTTCTAGTCCTGTCTTTTCCAATAGTCTTCTCTGGGTTTTCAACTTTGCTCAGTTAACAGTTGATAGGCACTCACCCAAATTTTGCTGTGTGCCATGCCATGATTTGCATTATGCATGGGGCAGCCACAAAGTTATCAAGAATCAATATTTTTTCTTGGTGTAATGTTTCAAGCTATCTTCCATGAGACTCTAAGCTGTTTATGACTAGAAAGGTCTCTGCATACATGTGATGCAGACAAGATATTCTTTGGATGGATGAATGGATGGATGGACAAGGTGGAAGCGGTACAGTGGAGAACAGGAGGTCTAGTGAAGTCAGAGCATAGAGGGTATAGAGAGCTGAGGACAGGGAGAAAAGCTTTGGTCATTGTGGGATCTCTTTTTGTTATATTGGAAAGTTTGAGGATTATTCTGAGAGTAATTGGGAGCCACTTAAAAACTTAAGGAGAAGCATAACATGATCATATATGGTATTAAAAGGAAACCTATGGTGATTGGACCATAGTTCAGTCTGGTCCTGGTCCTGGTCCTGGCGATGGACCAGGTGAGGAAGACATAAAACACAGAAGTATTGAGGGTATAACAGCCATAGAAGAGTGCTTGGCAGATTCCCAAGAACAAGAAGCTAAAATGACCAAAAGTCCCAGCTTCCTCTGAAACCCTGCCTAGCATTTTTCCTGAGTCCATGCTTCCTACCAGCTGCTCACTGGCAATGACTGAGTGCTTGCTGAATTGCTTCAGTCATGTCCAACTCTTTGCAACCCCAGGAACTGTAGTCTGCCAGACTCCTCTGTCCCTGGGATTCTCCAGGGAAGAATATTGGAGTGGGTTGCCATTTTCTACTTCAGGGAATCTACCTGAACCCAGGGACTGAAGCTGTGTCTCTTAGGTCTTCTGCATTGGCAGGTGGGTTCTTTACCACTAGCACCACATGGGAAATATGGCAGGAATACCAAGCTGGTCCTGTTCCTGAAAACATGAAGAACTCTAATTGCCAACTTTGGCTCAAAGACTCCTTGATGGCCTTGTTGAATTATCCTTAGATGGAGGGAGTATCCTTAGACTTAGGATACTTCCCAGCAACTTCCAGTCTCTCTCTCTTTCCCTCATACCCAGATCTGTGCCATGGTTTCATGATTCTCCCAGCCTTGTCTGGCTCCCTCCTGTTTACTAGCATAACTCCCCCCAAAATTCCTTGCACCTTTCATCTTGCCTTTGCATCTGCTTGGAGGACAGAACACCAATGGTGTACTGGAGACAACTCATACAAATTCATGAGAGCCAACAATGAAAGTTTCAGGAATTTTGCAAGTGAGTTTTTATAAACTCCATTATCAAAAATTTAACTGCTTAGAATTAGATAAATAAAATTAAAAATAAAAGTAACAATATTCAAAAACCATCATTTCCTAATTATTTACTATTTGTCATAACTTATACTCTTGAATATACTTTTTTTAATGGTACAGATTCCATACAGTAATATAATACTGCACACTTGTCTATGGGCAGTAATGTCACATTGGAGGCTTGAACTCACCACAGGAGGGGGATATATGGCATAGAAATAAACAAATGCTACAAATCAGTTCTCCTTTGTTCTTATCACCTCTTTATTACAGAGAGCCAGTTGTTTGTCAGCGTACTGATTATCTGTGTTCATACAAAGGACACAATTTTGACTTGATCATTTATAGAAAATACATTCAGAAAGAACACAGTTGTATCAGGCTAAATTGTAAATTCTCTGAGGCTAAGAATAACCTTTACCTTTTCTTTACAAAGTGCGATCTGAGCAATGGGATACTTGGAAGTTAACTTCAATCAAATATTATTAAAAGGAAACATAAGAATAAAGCAAAACTTAAAAATTAATCAATTTCTATTTCAACATTGGACAAATGAAAACTGAACCTCAGATTTGCTAATGCTTGTACAGTTAAATAATAGTGAAAGTATTTAAGAAAAATAAAACAAGAATACTGTGTGATCTATAGCAAAAGACAGAGTGATGTATATTTATAGTTCCAAAGCCACTATATTTTCTTAGTCTCCCTTATTTGCTCTTTTGTCTAAACTAATGTTGGAATAGAGCTTTACAGAGGAAAAAAAAATCAATACTGCTTTTGGACACACAATTTATTTCAGTTCTATCTTCATACATCTTAACTTAGACATCTTATATGTCAAGTTAAGGAATAAACCAAAAATGCATTGTCTGGGCTGTCTGTCCAATGCCTCAGAACAAAGTCATCCAAATGCTTCTAAATAAAAACACTGACTTTGGGATTCAGAAGAAATAATATTAGATCTGGGGACCTGTGACAAATGTTTTGCATTTTATTTCCTTTAACAGGAAGC
This sequence comes from Ovis aries, assembly GCF_016772045.2. NCBI lineage: Eukaryota > Metazoa > Chordata > Mammalia > Artiodactyla > Bovidae > Ovis > Ovis aries. Next base: position 20,332,581 of record NC_056072.1, read on the forward strand.
TGAGTCACACCAGCACAGTGATTCCCAGACTGTGGTTTGTAACAGTTCTGTGATGGTCCATGAAATTTTCAAAATAAAATTCACTTTAGTTCATCTCCATTTTTAAAACATGGCACTTTTAGAACAAAAATGATTGCTAAAATAAATCTTATGATGCTTGAATGGAGAATTTGAACTAGAATGTGAATCACTTCTATGCTGAGTAACTTCCCTGACTCTTAGAATCAAGTCTATCAAGAGCATTTGATGGATACCCTCTGATTTTATCTACTTGTCCCCTGACTTCTGCCTGGATCTTACACTTCCCCCCAGCCAACTACCAATATAAAGGGTTTTCTAGGACAACTGTATTCCAAGTGTGGTCCTTAGACCAGCAGCATCACCTACAAACTTGTTAAAAACGTAAACACTTGGCCCTTTTCCTCAATCAAATAAGCCATATTTTCTGCAAGCAAAACCAGTAAATTGTTCAGTAAAACTCACTCCAGGTGATACTGACACCTTAACATGAAACCACTTTCTTCCAGGATTTAGGAATTTGATGATATCTACAAAGTGATCTAGGAAATCATAACCTTTTGAGAACGTCCTATTACACAGGCAACAGATCTAAGTAATACATGTGTTTGTGGATATAAATCACATATCCAGGAAAACAGTTAAATATGTTGTTACCAGATGTCTCCAAATATCCAGTTGTTCTTAATCAGACAGTGCAGACATCTGGATGATGGCATCAAATTTTCCCCTATCAGAAGTCATCTAAATGAGGACTTGTTTCCTGTTAACCTATTTCTTGTAATAGACACCTACCCCCACGAACATCCTTTGAGCTTTCTCTGCATGTACTTGTCCTGAAGGCATTCTTTTCTAAAGAACTGTGTCATCAGCCCTATGTAGAATTCTGAAATCCCTGGGCACTGGGGAATTTCTGGGGGTTATAGGCAGCTCTCATCCTTTTCCTTTCTACCTGGTAACCTTTTAATGCTTAAAACATTCTAATCTCTAATATCTCTTAACCCCTTTCTCCAATTGAATTCTCACTATGCATTTGTGGTTTCCAAACTTTGTTCATCACTAAGCATCCCATTTAATTATGTTCTTCTGTTCTCACAAATGACTCCATATATATTAAGATTTTGTCCAGCAAGATCTATTAGCTAATGCTAATTTTGTTTCCTTAGATCCATTAAAGGCACAATTAAGAGGTCAAACTTTTTTTTTCCTTTGAGAAACCCTTTATTACACATCATTGAATTAATTTGTTTGAATAAATAGCACACAAAACAAAGATTTATGTTGTGAAAATCCCTGAAGCTTCTAATCAGCAGTCTGTAAGGAGTGAAGATTTTTGTGTCTTTTTAAGGCATTTATTTCCCTTTTATTTTAAAATTTTGAACATAATTGTTTTTCAAAATGTTTTTGGTGTCAGTTATAGAACTTCTCCCCATGAAACCATGGTTTCTGACTCTGAAATGCTACTCTTTTCTGTGAGAAATGCGGCCCCAAGGGACCTGGCGCATCGGGCACTTTTCATAAGGCTGTGCAAGTACTAATAAATCAATTCTGTAGGATCAAATATGCATTTGGTATGCACTTTAATTTTCATAGATATATAGAATACTCTTTCAACTTTGTCCTTTAATACTAAAGGAAAGAAGAAAATCTATACATGAGTACTAAAAATCTGATCTTCTCCAGAAATCAAAACTGTATCAAATAACAGTTGTCCTTTAGAACCAAATATGTGCCTACTAGCTAGTGATTTTTTTTTCTTTTTCTTTCTTTTGAAAGTGAAAGCCACCCCATAGGCTATAGCCTGCCAGGCTCCTCTGTCCATGGAATTTTCCAGGCAAGAATACTGGAGTGGGTTGCCATTTCCTACTCCAGATGTCAAACTTCTGATCTTACAAGTTACCTTCTATTTCCTCAGCATTTGGTTTTATAATTACAGTTTAGTTTGGCCATTTCATGGATATGCACATGGTTTCATACAGAATTTTTTACATACTGGAAATAACCCTTTGTTACCTAATAGAATCTCATACAATCTCAAAGAAAATAGATTTCTCTTAATTTTGCTAATAGTATCTTGCACAGGTAAACTCTCTGGGTCTAACAATTCAAAGAGTTCTTCTGCTTCGAGAACAGAAGGAAAAATTCTATAGAAGGCTAACAAGGGCTTTTTTCCCCATGTACCCTCCCCAGACTCACTCCTATCTCCTATCTCTGTCCTTACTCTCTAAATTTCAACTACCCTGGTCTTCACTCAGTTTTTCAAACAGATTTCCTCCTTCCCACACCAAGATTCTTGCACATGGTCGTCCATCTATGTTAAATTTTCTCCTGTTCCTTTTTGCTTATACCTATTCATATGGGCTTCCCTGGTGGCTCAGAGGTTAAAGCATCTGCCTCCGATGTGGGAAACCTGGGTTCGATCCCTGGGTCGGGAAGATCCCCTGGAGAAGGAAATGGTAACCCACTCCAGTATTCTTGCCTGGAGAATCCCATGGACAGAGAGGCCTGGTAGGCTATAGTCCACAAGGTTGCAAAGAGTCAGACACAACTGAGCGACTTCACTTTTCACTTTCACTATTCATTGTTTAACTCTCAGTTTAAATGTTTCTTTCTATAGACACTTCCCTAAAGCTCTCCTCTTTATTGCCAACTCCACAGTCCTCAAAGTATCATCTCCTATCACTCTGTGTTTTTCCTTCACTGCATCCTATACCACTATATTTAAGTAATTATTTGAAGGATCACTCCTTCTCCAGAACATAAGCTTCATGGAGGCTTCATGGAAGCCATACTTAAATTGATCTCTTTTGTATCCTCAGTAGATATCACAGTACTCAGCACATAATACAGACTCAATGAATATTAGGTGAATGAATGGATGCACAAATGATTTAACTAAGCAAATGGTTTGGACTTTCAGTTAAGGCTGAGGTAAGTAATGATTCCTTAGTTAGTCCTTATGGCTTGAAATAGACAATCTTTGACCCTCAAGCTGACAGGACTTCAGAGTCCTATTTAAAATCTAAAGCATAACCCTTGCTGAGTTTTGTGATGTCACATAGAGATTTTTTAATGACATGAGAATATGCTCATGCAAAAAATATAAATAAAATGCACAAGATACATTTTTATAATATATCCAGTGTGCACTAAAATATGTAAAAATATAAATGCATGACAAGATAGAGTTTCTTCCCCCTTTTCCGTGGTATCTCATCATTGTCAATCATGATAAGGAGAGAGACTTTGTAACAATAATGCATTCAAACTGTGATTAAAGGAAATTAACAGGGAGGAAAGTCAATCAACAGGAAGTTGTTACAGAAGGAAATCAACAGTAAAGCAACAATCATAATAACGCAAAGTAGTTACAATGTGCCAGGCACTATTCCATACACCTTATGCAGAACTACTCAAAATAAACTTGTAAGTCTAACTTTTATCTGATGTGTTTACCTTACAGATGCTGCACTCTGAAAACTGTACTGTCGCCTTCCTGGTGTAGAGGAAACATTTCAGGAGGAGGTTATATGAACACAAGATACGTAGAAAGGATCAGAAGGATCAGGAACCCTGAGAATGTGATGGAATAGAGGAGAAAGATGGAGAGGTAGAAAAGGAAAGCCAATTGGGATAGGATTCCTGAGTACCTAATTAAAAGAATTCAATATCAATAGAAAAAAATTTTCAAAAAGGAAGGAGAAATAAGTATTTGTGTACCATACTTTGCACTCTAGGACAGCTAGTTGTCATCTCCTAAGTGATCAAGATTTTTCTGGTAATAGACTGTGCCTGCATTAACTCCCAGATGTGGTGGAAGTTAACAAGGAGATACATACACACACACACACACACACATTCACACATACACATGATTAATGATTAGAAGGAAATGGACTAAGATTACTTGCCTCTAGTAGAGAGTTTATGAATGACTATAATTTTCCTCTTTGTATTATATTAATGATAATAATTTTTACAAGCTAAAACAGAAATTGCCAGAACACATATTTTGCTCAATTGTTCTATATTCCACCATTGGGTTTATTACTATAAATCATTTGCTACTGTAGCTATTTGCTATGTTAGTGTCTTTCTTTCTTAGTTCCAAGGATGCCTGAGGTCTGAATATTCTATAGACACAGTCTGAATGTAAGCAGATTACAGAGGGACTTGTGTTGACTCATTAAATCCATGCTTGGTTTAAAGTGCAGTTTAGGTTATGCTTGAACAGGGACAAAGGGGGAGAGAGAGAGAAAATTCAAATTCATTTAAATAATGCTGCACTTGAGGAAAAGGCAAGGTTTTGAGCTGATTTTCTGGTTTCTTTCTATAAATGCACTCATGCATTCAACAAATTTACTGAACTCTGGCACTGCTAAGGGCTGCAGAGTAAAACAGAGCATAGATTTCAGCGGACTTAGAGAATATATAAAGTATATCTTCAACACTTGCTGTTCAGTGTACCTTGAATCATTTTTTTTTCCTAACACAGCCCAATAATCTTTTGGAAACATGTCCTACCCTTCCACTCTGATTCATTTCAGATGCTATAAGAGGGACTGAGCCTTCTTTAGGGATGAGCATATGACCTAACCCTGGTTGGTAAGAGAAACACTACTAACACACACAAGAAATGGTAATTGTTTCAAGATCAGTGTGTAATCCAAACCAGCCATTAACAGGGACTCCTAAATGTATTAGATAAGGTAATACTAACTGCTATTACAGACAGTTTCAAAATGTGGAATGATTTATATAAACTAAAGTTTATTTCTTACACAAGTAAAACCCAAAATGGGTGTTCCTGATCACTGGCTGGATCTTCCCAAAGCAGTGAGTCAGGGACTCAGGCTCTATGTCCTGGCTCCACCATCTTTAATATTTGGTATCCAAAGTCATCATCATGGGGGCCTCAACCTGGCATTAAGAAGGGAAGGAGCATGAAGAATTGCCTGTAGAGGCAATTGCCTGTAGAAGGATTTTATGGGCTGGCCTGTAAGTGACACATTTTACCTCTGCTCACCTAGACTCTCTGAGTGGCGAAAGTAAATTCAATAGAATATAAGCTCAATAAAGGCAGGAATTATGGTACATCTTATTAAGAGCTATAGCCTAAGAGCCTACAACAGTGCCTGGCACATAATAACCACCCAATAAACATTTTTAAATAGATGAAAGAGTACAAAATAGAAAAAATAAATCACTAGCTACTTTGAAATCAGGAAAATATAGCTACCATGTTACATTCATTCTTTAATTTCTTCAGTGATAAGAAAGTTAGACAATTACAGAAATGATACTGAATATTGAAAAGCTAAGTTACCTAAGAAATATTTATGTAGGAAAAACAAGTAAGGAGTAGAACTCAATATAACACGACACTAGAGATAAACAAACTACACTCATTAAATCTGCTTAGCTCACTGAAATCAAATAATGACATATTTTATCAATAAAAGAAACCAGTGAAATACTCTAATTCTGGGGCTCCCAAATCTTTCTGCAAATCAGAATATTCTGAGAATATTTAAAAATACAAATTTCTGGACTTTGCCTAGAACTAGGCAAATTGATATCTCGGGCTTAGGGCCTAGGGGAGAGGTATGATGGCAAGGAATCTGTATCTTTATCTCCTCCTGGTGATTCTGATGATGAGCCAGTTTTGGGAACTCTATGTTTTATATACTTTCTTAGTTTTACAGATAAGAAAACCAATACCCAAAGGCAAACCTGGCTTGTGTGAGAAAGGATAGCATTTTACCATCACCAGGATCAGAACTCAAGAGTTCAGATCCACCTACTGTTCTCCCCACTGTCAAGCTCTGGGTCAGCGCCCAGAACACTCAGATCCTACTTTCTGCTGGACAGGAAACTCTCTGCTGCTGCTGCTGAGTCGCTTCAGTTGTGTCCGACTCTGTGCGACCCCAGAGACAGCAGCCTACCAGGCTCCCCTGTCCCTGGGATTCTCCAGGCAAGAACACTGGAGTGGGTTGCCATTTCCTTCTCCAATGCATGAAAGTGAAAAGTGAAAGTGAAGTCGTTCAGTCATGTCTGACTCTTCGCAACACCATGGACTGCAGCCTACCAGGCTCCTCCATCCATGGGATTTTCCAGGCAAGAGAACTGGAATGGGGTGCCATTGCCTTCTCCGGGAAACTCTCTAGGAGCTGACAAATACAATTCCTGTGATCCACTCAATCTATCCATTCTCTAGAGTTTAAACAAAGTGGGCAAGAACCACAGCTGTGATGACACAAAAAGGCTCTCTTAGATTCCCTACAGAATTCAATATTCTAATTCCTAAAGTCAGCAGTTAAACTAGGGCCACAGCTTCTGAATGGAAAGCTGGAACCATAAGAATGTACCTGTGTACCTGCCATGTTTCCACAAAAAAAAAAAAAAAAAATTCCCAAAACAAATGAAGTTCTTGTATATATTCCCTGATGACATCCCTCTTCCCACCATAGAGATACCTGCTACTCTCAGAGAAACTACCAAATATGCACGGTTTAAAAAAATTATTTTTAAAAACAAGTGAAGTAGGAATCTCAAATAATCCTATTCAACATGTCCACATGCTACGAGCAAGGCTTAGGGTTCGAGGTGAAGCTGAAATGTGATGACAGTTATAGCCCTGCCCTGACTTGAGCATTCACAATGTGAAAACGTGCCCCTCATTTATCCACGTACTCATTCGCTCTCCTTGTTGGCTCAGTCCTACTGTCGTCACCGTGGATCAAACTAGAGTATAGGGACAGTACAGGGACCCTGAGAATCTTGGAATTCTATGTTTCAGGGCATGGACATCTGAGCCAGACACTCAGGAGCTATCAAGTGCACGGAAGTAATTAAAAATCAACTCTGTCTCACCACCAGTACTTCATGACTCTTTCCCACCACCATGTCTATAAAAGCAACAAAACAGACTTTGTGGCCTTTTATTTTGAGATTCTAAATGGAATATTGTAGTTTCTCTGTACTCTACATAAACAAATGCAAAACAAATAAATTGGTGGGGGTCTCTTTATCTAGAGATCAGGTGTTTTGTTTTCCTCAAACATTATTAACTGCATCAAGTAGAGGATTGTCTTCGTGTAATTAAAATGCATCTGAGTTTTCTAAGAAATTCTATTTATTCTGAAAGGAAAGAACCTGACACGAAAGCACTATATTAAATGCTTATATATAGCTCAACAGCAAAAACAAAAGGCAACAGGATTGTGACTTTGTAATTGCCTTATTCTTTAGAAATTAGCATTTAATGTAGAAAAAAAGATGAGGTTTGCCATAGCTAATTCTACTGTAGATATTTAATTCACCATGCCATTATCAATTATCTCATTGGAGGCTGTTCAGGTATTTCTTGTCACATTTTAACTGCTGAAATGTTCAGTTCTATCTTCTGTTCCTTGATTTACAGCCTAATTTATTTGCCATAAAAACACACATGTTCATGCATTTATTCGCTTCACTAAGAGCCTTAGAACCATTTGTCTGAGCTCATTTCACCCTTCCTATAATTCAAAAAGCCCTTGGATAAACTAAGGAAGAACTCCTCCCAAAGTTTTGTATTTATGAACCACACCTGAGACTCTACCCTAATCAGTCCAAAGCCATTCATATAGATGAATTTTTCTATTTCTTTGAGATTCCAACATGATTTCTGCTTCATCACTTACCATTTGCTACATATAACCAGCATACTATCATATGTGCTCTGTTGTAATATTCTCTACATTTCACATCTCCAGATTTTTTGGTCCCAAATAAATGTTATATGCCTTGAGGAATAGAATCATTTCTCTGACCACTTTTCAAACTTAGCTGAGGGTCAGATACATCATACATAGTAAACAAACATCTACTGATTGACTTTAAAGGCTGCATATTTATCTAACTATTTGCTCATTGAACAATTACTTATTGTATTAAGACCCAGCCTTTATTCCAGATCACAGTTTCTCAAACATCATGTGAATCAACTGTTTTTTTTTTTTTTATAAGGATATTGATATAAGAGATCTAAGTTAGAGAACAAGATGGCAGAGAAGTAGGCAGACATGGAGTATATCTCTCTCCACGGATGCATCAGGAATACACCTTCAGACACAGAGGGACATTCAGAACACCAGTTGAGAGATGACAGGAGTACCTGACCAGAGGAAAAGAATATATAGAACCACACAAAACTCGGTAGGACAAAGGAACTAGGGAGGGACACAGGAGTGTTAGTAGGACTGGACCTGCCCTTGGTGGGTGGGGGAACTGAAGCAGGGATTGGATCCCCACATCTGGGCAACTGGCTGAGTCAGAGGAGAAACATTTAACGCTGACAGTGAAACAGCTGATCTGTGGCAGCCTAAATGGAATGAGAATCAGACAGTCCTTGTCACAGCCATACATACCCCGGACAGGGAGGTGGGTCTCCTGGAAGATGAAGTGGCTTGGAGCTGGTGTTTGGGGAGTGTGGAGTGACCCCAGGGTGACGGCTACTGTTGACAGTGGAGAGACAGATCGAGGGGAGGGGAGGAGAGAGACTGTGATGGGAAATGCCTGTGGAGGAAAGCTGGGCAGCCATGGAAGCAAGGCAATACTGATGAGTTATGTATAGGGGGTGGAGCGATCACCATAGCCTCTTTCTCCCCACACACCAGCATTGGCAGCTGAACAACAGAGAGGCTGGCCCATAAAATGCCTGACACGCTAAACTACAGAGCAGGACCCTAACCAGGGATAGGCCACATCTTGGGTCCCAAATCAAACCAGTAAATTTAAGGAAATTGAAATTGTACCAGGCATCTTCTCTGGCCACAAGGCTATGAGATTAGATATTAATTACAAGAAAAAAAAAACTGTAAGAAACACAAATACATGGAGGTTAAACAACACATTTCTATATAACCAACAGGTTACTGAAGAAATCAAAAGAGAAATCAAAAAATTTCTAGAAACAAATGACAGTGAAAACAAGACAACTCAAAACCTATGGAATGCAACAAAAGTAGTTCTAAGAGGGAAGTTTATAGCAATACAATCCTACCTCAAGAAACAAGAAAAACATCAAATAGAAAACCTAACTTTACACCTAAAACAACTGGAAAAAGAAGAATAAAAAAATGCCAAAATTAGTAGAAGGAAAGAAATCATAAAGATCCAAGCAGAAATAAATGAAAAGAAATGAAAGAAATAATAGTAAAGATTAATAAAACTAAAAGCTGATTCTTTGAGAAGATAAATAAAATTGACATGCCTTTAGCTAGACTCATCAAGGAAAAAAAAAAGAGAAGAATCAAATCAACAGAATTAGAAATGAAAATGGAGAGGTTACAACAGACAATAAAGAAACACAAAGGATTATAAGAGACTATTATGAACAACTATAAACTGTGGAAAATTCTGAAAGAGATAGAATACCAGACCACCTAACCTGCCTCTTAAGAAATCTGTATGCACTCAGGAAGCAACAGTTAGAACTGGACATGGAACAACAGACTGGTTCCAAATAGGAAAAGGAGGACGTCAAGGCTGTATATTGTCACCCTGCTTATTTAACTTCTATGCAGAGTACAACATGAGAAACACTGGACTGGAAGAAACACAGGCTGGAATCAAGATTGCTGGGAGAAATATCAATCACCTCAGATATGCAGATGACACCACCCTTATGGCAGAAAGTGAAGAGGAACTAAAAAGCCTCTTGATGAAAGTGAAAGAGGAGAGTGAAAAAGTTGGCTTAAAGCTCAACATTCAGAAAACGAAGATCATGGCATCCGGTCCCATCACTTCATGGGAAATAGATGGGGAAACAGTAGAAACCGTGTCAGACTTTATTATTGGGGGCTCCAAAATCACTGCAGATGGTGACTGCAGCCATGAAATTAAAAGACGCTTACTCCTTGGAAGAAAATTTATGACCAACCTAGATAGCATAATCAAAAGCAGAGCCATTACTTTGCCGACTAAAGTCCATCTAGTCAAGGCTATGGTTTTTCCAGTGGTCATGAATGGGTGTGAGAGTTGGACTGTGAAGAAGGCTGAGTGGCGAAGAATTGATGCTTTTGAACTGTGGTGTTGGAGAAGACTCTTGAGGGTCCCCTGGACTGCAAGGAGATCCAACCAGTCCATTCTGAAGATCAACCCTGGGATTTCTTTGGAAGGAATGATGCTAAAGCTGAAGCTCCAGTACTTTGGCCACCTCATGCGAAGAGTTGACTCATTGGAAAAGACTCTGATGCTGGGAGGGATTGGGGGCAGGAGGAGAAGGGGATGACAGAGGATGAGATGGCTGGATAGCATCACTGACTTGATGGACGTGAGTCTGAGTGAACTTCGGGAGATGGTGATGGACAGGGACGCCTGGTGTGCTGCGATTCATGGGGTCACAAAGAGTCAGACACGACTGAGCAACTGAACTGAACTGAACTGATGGCAATAAAATGGATAACCTGGAAGAAATGGACAGATTCTCAGAAAAGTTCAATCTTTCAAGACTAAACCAGGAAGAAATAGAAATTATGAACAAACCAATTACAAGCACTGAAATTGAAGCTGTGATCAAGTTCAGTTCAGTCACTCAGTTGTGTCCGACTCTTTGTGACCCCATGGACTGCAGCACGCCAGGCATCCCTGTCCATCACCAACTCCTGAAGTTTACTCAAACTCATATCCATTAAGTCAGTGATGCCATCCAACCATCTCATCCTCTGCTCTCCCCTTCTCCTCCTGCCTTCAATATTTCCCAGCATCAGGGTCTTTCCAATGAGTCAGCTCTTTGAATTAGGTGGCCAAAGTAATGGAGTTTCAGCTTCAACATCAGTCCTTTCAGTGAATACCCTGGACTGATTTCCTTTAGGATGGACTGGCTGGATCTCCTTGCAGTCCAAGGGACTCTCAAGAGTCTTCTCCAACACCACAGTTCAAAAGCATCAATTCTTCGCCACTCAGCTTTCTTCACAGTCCAACTCTCACATCCATACATGATGGACCTTTGTTGGCAAAGTAATGCCTCTGCATTTTAATATGCTGTCTAGGTTGGTCATAACTTTCCTTCCAAGCAGTAAGCATCTTATTTCATGGCTGCAGTCATTATCTGCAGTGATTTTGGAGCCCTCAAAAAAATAGTCAGCCACTGTTTCCCCATCTATTTTCCTCAAAATGATGGGACTTGGATCTTAGTTTTCTGAATGTTGAGCTTTAAGCCAACTTTTTCATTCTCTTCTTTCACTTTCATCAAGAGACTCTTTAGTTCTTCTTCACTTTCTGCCATAAGGGTGGTGTCATCTGCATATCTGAGGTTATTGATATTTCTCCTGGCAATCTTGATTCCAGCTTGTGCTTCCTCCAGCCCAGTGTTTCTCATGATGTACTCTGCATAGAAGTTAAATAAGCAGGGTGACAATATATAGCCTTGGCATACTCCTTTTCCTATTTGGAACCAGTCTGTTGTTCCATGTCCAGTTCTAACTGTTGCTTCCTGACCTGCATACAGGTTTCTCAAGAGGCAGGTCAGACGGTCTGGTGCCGGGGTCCAGCCCCCGCAGGATCCAGGGAAACCCAAAGGAGAAACGGTGTTGGTGATTGCAATTGATTTAGAGAGAGAGAGACAGTTAAGAATGTTGCAGATAAGAAAATAGAGGAGAGAAAGAGGCTGATATTCCTTGGTTTACATAGCGAACCAATAAAACTTCAAGACAAGAAGTTTGCCCTGTTCACGGAGGCCACAGGTGCCCTCCTGGTCTCCCGAGGGAGTGAAGATGCAGAACGTCTTCCCGTTCAGGTTTTAGAAACCCGGGCAGATAAGTGAACGCAGGGAGCCCCCATGCTCCAAGGGATCAGCCTGAAAAAGAGAGGGAGAGAGGGAGAGAGAGAGAGAGAGAGAGAGAGAGAGAGAGAGAGAGAGAGAAAGAGAGAAGAAAAAACATGGGGTGACCAAGCTTCTGCGAGGCCCAAAAGCTTTATTTTTCAAAAGGTACTTTTATACTTTGCCTTATACATAGAGGGAAATGAAAGATGCAAGGTCATACAGAGTCAGCCCAAACATTCCAGCAGTTTTGCCCTTATCGAAACCAGGATTTTTCTGCATACCTTTTCCACAAAAGATGTTGTGTACAGTATCTTCTGGCCTTGGAGGCCTGTGAACATTTTATGACCCCCTTTTGATAAAGGCTGCTCAACCAGAAAACTTATTTTCCCTCAAAGTGTTTTTTCTTTATATTTCTAATCTATGTCAGCCTCAGAAAATGCCAAACAGAGTTATGTTTTTCACAGAGCAAAGGTGCAGTGAGTTACAAGAAAGAACCAATTAGCTCAAAAGTCTGATATGGTTAAATTCAAGGCTACACGTGTTTTTCTTGCAGTCTTACTATGTTAACTAATACTTTCCCAGGTGCACAGTGGATAAGAGATATGGGAACTTAGCAACAAGCATTGGCCCAGTAATGAAATCCTACATCAGCATTAGCATTACTCTAATAACTTTTAACTCTTTCAAAGGCTCTATGTTTTAGGCTTTCTGTGCCTCTCACAGTTGGGAGGCTGTAAATAATCACATGCATAGCTATAAGAGTCTGGATATACCTGCCAAGCAAGCTAGAATGCTAACAGAGGGGGTTTGATTTGAAATATTTTTCTCGTGTCCAGGAGACTTATTAGCTACAGCCCTAAGTTGATTTTATCCAGAGAAAGGTGGTCAGGGTTAGCTCCCTGTTAATGTCAGAGGAGTTGGTGAAAGTCATGAAACAGTAAAACAGACAGATTTTGGTTTTGGGGTAGATGCTCGAGAAAGCCTAGGGAGCCCCTTGAGTTCTGAAGCCTTGCTTAACAGTTCTCTTCCACATGACCTTGTCATGAGCGGGATCTCCCATGGTGGCTCCCAGCAGTCTGGTATTCCCATCTCTTTCAGAATTTTCCAGTTTGTTGTGAAGCACACAGTCAAAGGCTTTGGCATAGTCAATAAAGCAGAAACAGATGTTTTCCTGGAACTCTCTTGCTTTTTCGATGATCCAGTGGATGTTGGTGATTTGATCTCTGGTTCCTCTGCCTTTTCTCAATCCAGCTTGAACATCTGGAATTTCATGGTTCACGTATTGCTAAAGCCTAGCTTGGAGAATTTTGAGCATTACTTTGCTAGTGTGTGGTAGTTTGAGCATTCTTTGGCATTGCCTTTCTTTGGGATTAAAATGAAAACTGACCTTTTTTCAGTCCTGTGGCCACTGTTGAGTTTTCCAAATTCGCTGGCATATTGAGTGTAGTACTTTCAAAATTCTCCCAAAAAACAAAAGCCCAGGACCAGATGGCTTCAGAGAATTCTGTCAAACATTTAGAGAAGAGCTAATGCCTATCTTAAAACTCTTTCAAAAAGTTGCAGAGGAAGGAACACTTCCTAACTCATTCCAGGAGACCACTATCACCCTGATACCAAAACCAGACAAATCAACACATAAAAAAAGAAAACTAAAGGCCAGTATCACTGATGAACATAGATCCTCAACAAAATTTTAGCAAATAGAATTCAGCAACACATCAAAAAGCTCATACACCATGATCAAGTTGGGTTTATTTCAGGAATGTAAATATTCTTCAATATATGCAAATCAATGTGATACACCATATTAACAAATTGAAAGATAAAAACCATATGATCATCTCAATAGAAGAAGAAATAGCCTTTGACAAATTTCAGCACCCATTTATGATTGAAACTCTTCAAATAATGGGCATTGAAGGAACCTACCTCAACTTAGTAAAGGCCATATATGATAAGCCTGAAGCAAACATTATTCTCAATGGTGAAAAACTGAAAGCATTTCCCCCTAAGGTCAGGAACAAGAAAAGGGTGTCCACTTTCACCACTATTATTCAACATAGTTCTGGAAGTCCTAGCTATAGAAATCAGAGAAGAAAAAGAAAAGGAATCCAGATTGGAAAAGAAGTAAAGCAAAGCTCTTACTGTTTGCAGATGACATGATACTGTACATAGAAAACCCTAAAGATTGTATCAGAAAATTACTAGAGCTAATCAGTGAATTTAGCAAAGTTGTAGGATACAAGTCAATACATAGAAATCACTTGCATTTCTATATACTAACAATGAAAAATCAGAAACAGAAATTAAAGAATCAATTGTATTCACCATTGCAACAAAAATAATTAAATATCTAGAAATAAACTTACCTAAAGAGACAAAAGAACTGTACAGAGAAAACTATAAGACACTAATGAATTAAATCAAAGACAACATAAACAGATGGAGAGATTTCTATGCACCTGAGCAGGAAGAATCATTATTGTGAAAATTACTATACTACCAAAAGCAATCAACAAATTCAATGTGATCCCTATCAAATTACCAAAGGCATTTTTCACAGAACTAGAAAAAAAAATTCCACAATTCATATGGAAACACAAAGACCCCGAACAGCCAAAGCTTTCCTGAGAAAGAATAACTGAACTGGAGGAATCAACCTTCCTGACTTCAGATTATACTGCAAAGCTATAGTCATCAAGACAGTATGTTACTGGCACAAAAACAGAAATACAGACCAATGGAACAAGATAGAAAGCCCATATATAAACCCATGTACCTATGGGTACCTTATTTTTTACAAAGGAGGCAAAATATACAATGGGGCAAAGACAGCTCCTTCAATAAATGGTGCTGGGAAAACAGGACAACTGCATGAAAAATAATGAAATTAGAACACTTCTTCACACCATACACAAAAATAAACTCAAAATGGACTAAAGACCTAAATGTAAGACCAGAAACTATAAAACTCTTAGAGGAAAACATAGGCAGAACACTACATGACATAAATCAAACCGAGATCCTCTATGACCCACCTGCTAGAGTAACAGAAATAGAAACAAAAGTAAACAAATGGGATCTGATTAAACTTAAGAGCTTTTGCACAGCAAAGGAAACTATAAGCAAGGTGAAAAGGCAATCCTCAGAATGGGAAAAAAATAATAGCAAATGAAACAACTGATAAAAGATTAATTTGCAAAATATACAAGCAGCTCATACAACTCAGTACCAGAAAAACAAACAACCCAAACAAAAAGTGAGGAAAAGACTTAAATAGACCCTTCTCCAAAGAAGACTTTTCAAAGGAGTCAGTTCTTCGCATCAGGTGGCCAAAGTATTGGAGTTTCAGCTTCAGTCAGCATCAGTCCTTTCAATGAATATTCAGGACTGATTTCCTTTAGGATGGACTGGTTGGATCTCCTTGCAGTCCAAGGGACTCTCAAGAGTCTTCTCCAACACCACAGTTCAAAAGCATCAATTCTTCAGCACTAAGCTTTCTTTGCAGTCCAACTCTCACATCCATACTTGACTACTGAAAAAACCGTAGCTTTGACTAGATGGATCTTTGTTGGCAAAGAAAGTCTCTGCTTTTTAATATGCTGTCCAGGTTGGTCACAGGTTTTCTTCCAAGGACCAGGTGTCTTTTAATTTCATGGCTGCAGTCACTATCTGCAGTAATTTTGGAGCCCCCAAAAATAGTCAGCCACTGTTTGCATTGTTTCCCCATCTATTTGCCATGAAGTGATGGGACTGGATTCCATGATCTTAGTTTCCTGAATGTTGAGTCTTAAGCCAACTTTTTCATTCTCCTCTCTCACTTTCATCAAGAGGCTCTTTAGTTCTTCTTCGTTTTCTGCCATAAGTGTGGTGTCATCTGCATATTTGAGGTTATTGATAGTTCTCCTGGCAATCTTGATTCCAGCTTGTGCTTCATCCAGCCTAGTATTTCACATGATGTATTCTGTATATAAGTTAAATACGCAGGGTGACAATACACAGCCTTGACATACTCCTTTCCCGATTTGGCACCAGTCTGTAGTTCTGTGTCCAGTTCTAATTGTTGCTTCTTGACCTGCACACAGATTTCTCAGGAGGCAGGTCAGATGGTCTGGTATTCCCATGTCTTGAAGAATTTTCCACAGTTTATTGTGATCCACACAGTCAAAGGCTTCGGCATAGTCAATAAAGCAGATGTTCTCTGGAACTCTTTTGCTTTTTCAATGATCCAGTGGATGTTGGTGATTTGATCTCTGGTTCCTCTGCCTTTTCTCAATCCAGCTTGAACATCTGGAATTTCATGGTTCACGTATTGCTGAAGCCTAGCTTGGAGAATTTTGAGCATTACTTTGCTAACGTGTGAGATGAGTGCAATTGTGCAGTAGTTTGAGCATTCTTTGGCTTTGCCTTTCTTCGGGATTGCAATGAAAACAGACCTTTTCCAGTCCTGGGGTCACTGCTGAATTTTCCAAATTTGCTGGCATATTGAGTGTAACACTTTCACAGCATCATCTTTTAGGATTTGAAATAGCTCAACTGGAATTCCATTGCCTCCACTAGCTTTGTTCATAGTGATGTTTCCTAAGGCTCGCTTGACTTCATATTCTAGGATATCTGGCTCTAGGTGAGTGATCACACTCTTATGGTTATCTGTGTCATGAAAATCTTTTTTGTATAGTTCTTCTGTGTATTCTTGCCACCTCTTCTTAATACCTTCTGCTTCTATTAGGTCCATACCATTTCTGTCCTTTATTGTGCCCATCTTTGCATGAAATGTTCCCTTGGAAATGGAATATTACTCAGTTCTAAAATGGAATGCATTTGAGTCAGGTCTGATGAGGTGGATGAACATAGAACCTACTAACAGAGTGAAGTTAGTCAGAAAGAGAAAGATAAATAACATATTCTAACACATATATATGGAATCTAGAAAAATGGTACTGAAAAAATTATTTACAAGGCAGCAATGTAGAAACAGATGTACAGAATAGTCTTATGGACATGGTGAGAGAGGAGGAGAGGGTGAGATGTATGGAAAGAGTAACATGGAAACTTACATTACCACATGTACAATAGATAGCCAACAGGAATTTGATGTATGGCTCAGGAAACTCAAACAAGAGCTCTGTATTAAACTAGAGGGATGGGATGGGGTGGGAGACAGGAGGGAGGTTCAAAAGGGAGGGCATATATGTATATCTATGGCTGATTCATATTGAGGTTTAACAAAACAACAAAATTCTGTAAAGCAATTATCCTTCAATAAAAAAATTAATTTAAGAAAAAAGAGGTCTATGTTAGAGCCTAAGATGCTACATTTACAACAAGGCCCCAGGCAATGCTGATATTAGTGGTCAGTGAACATATTCTGAACAGCAAGGACCTAGACTAGGAGTTAGAAGACATTTCCTGTAAGGGGTCAGATAATAAATGTTTTAGATTTGTTTGGCCATATGGTCTCTGTCACAGCTAGTCAACTCTGCCTTTGCAGTGCAAAAATAGCCATAGATAATAAGTAAATAAATTGGCATGGCTGTGTTCCAATAAAATTTTATTTAGAAAAATAAGTGTCTAGCCAGAACTGGCTGACAGGTTGTAGCTTGCTTATCCCTGGCCTAGACAATGAGGCTACAGAGGACACAGACCCTTCCCTTATGAAGTTCAAGTAGAGAATATCTACAAGCATTTAAATTTTAAAGTTTTAGTAAAATAAAATATAGATATTCTAAGTGTCAGACCTCTTAATCTTGTCAGGTAATTAATTTGTTGCTGGTTAACGGCCCACTGGATATGCATTAGCTTGGATTGATCTCTCTCAGATTTCACTAGACTACCAAAAGAATATTGATAATTTTCCAGTGTATCTTTCCATGATGCAACTAATCAAGCCAATTTCAGGTAAGCATACATTCTTCTTTTTGTTATTGTATTGTTGTTACTTTCCTTTTGTTTTTAAAGATGATATTCACTTGACTCACTCCTCTCTAGGGAGCAGGTTTATACGGCTGATTAACATTCTGCCTTTTCTACTGGTCTAGGATGTGTCCCGACTTGATGGCCATGAGTTTGAGTGAACTCCAGGAGTTGGTGATGGACAGGGAGGCCTGGTGTGCTGTGATTCACCGGGTCGCAAAGAGTCAGACGCAACTGACCGACTGAACTGAACTGAGGATATGTCCAAGAAATGCATTCACACTGTGATTGTCTTGTTTTTCCTTTATTTTCTGTCTTTTGCATTATTCCCAGCCTGTTCTTTATCCTTCCCTTCTTAGTTCTGAAAATCTGCTGAGTAAGAGTCAATACGTATACATACCTCCTTATTTCGTTAGTATGGTTGATCTCCTGAAAACAATCAATTATATAGATGGCCAAATTAACCTGAAGAAATAACTGCATAGTATAGACAATGTTCTAATCACTGGAGATGATCCTAGAAATTCAGTATTGATCCTTTTTGCATTCATATGTTTCTCTCTCTCTCAAGTTAACAGATAATTATTGAGCATAAACCATGTCTTAAGTCCCACAGGAAAAAAGAAATGAGGTGAAATATGTGATACTAAGTGTCCCAGCATTCTGGGTTCCATCTTTCATTTCCAAATGACCATGATTTGCTGCCATGTGACTAATTAAAGTCCAGGCCCTCCTCACATGCTTTGAATGATCCCTATAAAAGTTTTCATTGTCCCCGTTGTTTCACTTCTTGTGACTAACTTCTACATCCAACTTTTTCTCTCATCACTCAGGCCATCTGATAATTGTCACCATATGATTCGGGTTTTTTTGGACAAAGCATTTCCTTTAATTCTTCAAGGACCACTAATATTCAGTTGAAGAAAGCCTGAACACCCTATATAAGTGTTCCTATGTTTATTCCAGTACTCATAACTTTATTTTTCAGAAGTTCTCCTTGCCTGCATCTTTTCAGACATACCTCTGCTTTCAGGAGCCCAAACGGCACTCACTTTTCTGTAACCTATTTTTATGTAAATCAATGCATTTCCTCTCCCATCTTCTTCAAGTCTCCTTCTCACTCTGCTCAGTAGGAATCCAAAGTCAACTACTATTATAAGCACGTCCTTCTCCACGGAGGACAGCACTTCCGTTGACCCTGAAGAACAGTTTAGCTTCTCATTGTCTCTACTTTGTTCCTAGAAGAGCCTATGAAATCAGCTTTAGCAAAATCAAACATCCCTTAAAGTGTTTTTTCCCCAAACTAGTTTTCCTTTTCCATGAATGAAATCTTTATCACTTCCTGGTGAGAATTAAAACAGCTTCAGGCTGCTTGCAAAAGAGTGATTTAATTTCTTTAGTATTTTTTGTTACCTACCACACAACCAAAGAGGAAACTAATTAAAACCATAACAATATGTGTTTTTTTAAAAATTGAGATCATAGAGAAGGGCTACTTCTCCCTGGGGGAAGAGAATGAGAAACTAAGTGAACAAAAAACAGCAAAATATGTGTTCTTGTACTTGACATGCTAGGTTGGTCTCAATCAAGGAGATTGATTTCTTGATGTGTGTTGGGGTAGGGGTGGGGGCATCTTGGGGACTGATTCTTACTTTTTATGTTCAGATGACTTCTGGTAGCTCAGCTGGTAAGGAATCCTCCTGAATGCAGAAGACCCCAGTTTGATCCCTGGGTCAGGAAGATCCCCTGGAGAGGGGAATGGCTACCCACTCCAGTATTCTTGCCTGGAGAATTCCACAGACAGAGGAGCCTGGCAGGCTACAGTTCATGGGGTGGCAAAGAGTCAGATATGACTGAGCGACTTTCACTATCACAAAAATTGGAGGACTATAAAGGGGCCTTTATAATTTCAGAGCTGGAAGTTTGACCTAGAATATATATATGTCCTATGAAAATTCAAGGGCACTTACAAAAACAAAGCTACACGCTACAAGTGTGCAGGCCTTTCAGGTCATCTTCTATCAGTTACTGACTCTCAGGAGAGTCATGCAATGTGCTTCAGTCCCCATGGAGAAGATCACAAGTCCTTCCTAATGAGCCCTGGATGCTGTCAGACCATGGATCATAGTATCTTAGGGTACTGGAGGCATCAGGGGTTCTGAAAACCACTGATACCAAAGTCCTCATTATTATAGATACAAACTATGACACCAAAGTGACTTTTCCCTGATTGGTAGCAGATCAAAGGCTAGAATCTAGGTATTATTCTAACATGTGCCTTCTTCCCACTACTTGCATTTCCAGTAGTATGGGCCTTGAAGGGTGCCACCCTGGAGGTCTCCTCAATTTCAAAACTTCTGATGATTCAACCAAGCCCCTCTGAGGACAAAAATGAGATGTGCTGGGTACTCAGAATGAGTCACCTACAGCTTACCATCACATTAGCACTTGGGACAGCATGTATGTATATTCACAGAAGTAGCCTAAAATACAACTGACTCATCTAGACTGGGCAGACATGCCATGAATTATTATAGACCAGGATTTTTTATCCTCAGCACCGTTGACATTTTGAGCAGGATAATTCTTTGTTGCAAAGGCCTTTTCTATGCACTGGAAGACATTCAGCAGTACCCCTCCATTCACCTACCACATATGAACAGCAACCACCTTCCTACCCCTCTGCTTATTTCCAGACATTTGCCAGTTGTCTTCTGGAAGACACCACTGGACCCTCTGAGTGGAGAACCACTGTTATAGGCCACATGAAAAAAATGGCTCCCATGTATCATCCAAACAACCTACTGATAGGGCAAGCTGAATTTATTGCTTAGGGAGGTCAGGCAGAACCCCAACTTTCAAAGCTGTGACTGTCTCTCAGAGGAAAGGTGATGCTAGAATTCACTGGGAATTGGAAATCTGATTTACAGCGGGGCTTTTGATGCCCCACTATTCTAGTTCTAGAGACTGGACTAGAATCATGATGCAACAGTCCAGGAATAGTGAAAACAGCAAGAATCTGAGTCCTGTGAATGTTTTGACTCGAAGAATTCAAAGAATCTTAGGGTACAGACCGTCAGTTGAAAAGTTGATAGGCCTTTAGGGATGTTGCTGCAGTGAACAATCAAACCATTTGCATGAAAAGGAAAGTTGTAGAAAAACAAAGCATGCTAATGAACACAGAGAAACAGTAAAGTGATGTCAGTGTGGAGAGTTGGGTGTGGTTTTGGTTCTTAGGGCCCAGACTGAGTGTGTTGGTGGTTTAGGTTTTCAACTGTCACCCTTAGAAAGGTTAGTGTTCTATCATGGTCCTCAAGATTTTCAAAAATATCTTTAATTGGTCCTAAAAAATACCAAAAGATCCTTCTGCCCCTGCATAGTATATATTCCTCACAGGTGCATTAGAATGCCATGGTATTTTATTGAGGTTTAGACACTGGAGGAGAGTGTACACTGAGCTTCATACTTGCCTATTTCTAGTCTTCCAGGTATAAAGCATCGTGTATGCATTACCCACATTTCCAGACTCCATAGCTTTGTTGCCATAAGGATATAGGCTTTTCATGGAGTCATTAATTTTTTAGTTAAATGAATGTTTTAATTTTAATTACACTCAAAAGTCAATGCCCTAAACCTAGCTCTGATGTCCCTGGTTCTCTAGACCCTGGCTCCTAGCATTCTGATTCAGATTCCTGCCAAAAATATTCTAAAGATGCCACAGCTTTTCTGCTCCATCCTACTTAGAGGTATGCGATTCCTTCAGTGAACTGTGGAGAAGAGTGTTAGGTCCAGGCTCTGCAGATAGAGAGCCCTCAGTTTAAAGCTCACTCTACCACACAGCTCATATGTTACCATAACTTGTTTACTTGAGAGATCTTATCTGTAAAATGGGGAAAATAATAACTTTTTATTTGGCTGCACTGGGTCTTAGCTGTGGTATGTGGGATCTAGTTCCCTGACCAGGGATAGAACCCTGCACTGGGAGCATGCAATCTTAACCACTGGACCACCAGAGAAGTCCCTATAAACTCTTTGATAGAGGTTTTGTAAGGATAGAATAAATTCAGTGTTTATAAAATATATATGAAGTATTAAAGTGGACATCTGTTGACCTGGGCCTATCCAGCATCTATTTAACCTATTTTTGCCAATAAATCCCATATTTTTATTCTGGAGAATCACTCATCCTTCATTCCTAGTTCATAAATTTCTGGTAGATTTTTAACCACTTCTTTCAGGGGTAAAGCATAACAACTAGGTATAAATGAATCTTCTCATTCTACCATATTCTTTACTTGCTTCAGGAACCAACACAAAGATCAAAACTAGGCCAAAGAGCCCATCAGAGTTGCTCTAAATGTAGAAAAGTGGCATTTGTCATTAGGTTCACATCAAAGATATGAAGCTGAACTGCCTCAGCTATCCCAGTCTTCAACCATACTGTCCCCAGTACAGCCTGAGATGGACCTTGTTAGATCATTTCAGTCCTTTAGTCCAATGGTCTGATATTCATTCTGCCCATAGCTTTTTAGTTTTGTGAGCAGCAAATTCCTTGTTTCATTACTCTTGCTTGCAAATTACAAGAATCATAGCTGATACAAGTGCCTGGTAAATAGTTCTTAATAAATGATTTTACTATTATTATCTATAATGATAGATTTTCTTATATCTACCAAGGCCTCTACCTTCAATTAGAATAACCTTTATGTAAATATCCAGAAGAAAATGTACTGGGTCACAGAGGGAAAATTGCTGTTATTGATGGTTTCTTAGCTATAGACAGATACTTGCTGGCTGCAGGGCAAGGAGAAGGGAAGTAAAAATTACTTATTCTTTCTGTACTAAAACATGCTTTGAAAAGGGAATTTGTCTTGCCAGATACAAAACCACCAAAGATTTAATCAGATGATTCTGCTTTCTGGAAATGTCAAAAGTGTAAGAATCATGTGTTTATAACCTCTCAAATGAAAGCAGTGCTTATTGAACTGCATTATTGATCTGTGCCTTTTCAGCTTCCGAGTCTTATTACGGAAATAAGAGAATCATTCACAGTTTCTTACGTAATAAATCCATCAATGTTCTTGATATGGAATCCCATTTTGGAAACAGTTAAAAAGAAGCTTGAGAACCAACTTCACTTTATTAGTGGATTCATTTGCTAATTCTTTGCCTCATTCTTTTTCTTGATTCTCTTACCTAGCTTCCAGGTGCATTTGGTAGTTGTTCTTTAGTAAGACACACAGATTGTAAAAAAATTCCAGAAAAGCAAGTGTCTAGGTAGGGATAGGACAGTGGATAGAAAAGCGGATATCAGAAACAGATTAAGCTAGATACATTTGTTAAATTGACTTCAGCAAAGAAACCAAGTTACTCACTGTCTGTTACCAACAATGTGCTAATGGAATAATGAGAGACAGAAACTTTCCAGATATTAAATACAGACTGTCTCACTCTTCAAATTAAAGGCAGGATGTGTCTTAGGTAACACTTTTTCCTAAACACAGTAACCTGTGTCTTAGGTTTCACTTAAAATGAAACAAACTAGCAATTCCAGAATTCAGACAGGGCTGAGGAGACCTTAGGATGCAAAGAAGGACAGAACGCAATATTCTAAATTTTCCTGAAAGAAAACAGGAAGTCATCCTGTATTTCACCCAGCTTGCAGGACAGTACCATCTGTAAGAAGAGATAGCAATGCTCTGCCAACCACCACGGCCTTGATGACAGACTTCTGTATTTACAATTGAGGAATGACTCTGGATTCTCCATGGGATGAATTGCCAAAATAAAGCCATCTTTTACGGGAACATGTCTTTTGTCCTCAGTCATAGAACAGAGTCCTCAGATATTTCCTTCAATATTAATATGTTTCTAGAAGCATCTAGTTTCTAAATAACTTGAAATTGCTCTTTAAAAATGACCAAGTCATGAGAAAATAGTATTGAAACATACACTGCCATATGTAAAACAGATAGCCAGTGGGAATTTGCTGTATGATGCAGGGAACACAAAGCCTGTGCTCTGTGACAACCTAGAGGGGTGGGATGGGGATGGAGCTGAGGAGGGAGGTTTAAGAGGGAGGGGACATGTGTATGCCTGTGGCTGATTCATGTTAATGCATGGCAGATACCATCACAATATTATAAATAATTATCCTTCAATTAAAAATAAAATTTAAATTGAAAAATAAAAATTATTAAGTCAAAAGCATATTATAAGCCATAAAAAAAGAACAAAATTGTGCCATTTCCAGAGATATGGATGGACCTAGAGGCTGTCATACAGAGTGAAGTAAGTCAGCAAGAGAAAAACAAATATTGTAAATGTTTTATCTAGAATTTAGAAAAATAGTACAGATTATCTTATTTGCAAAGAGAAATAAAGACAAAGACATAGAGAACAAATGTATAAATAACAATGGGGAAAGGGAGGTGGTAGGATGAATTGGGAGATTGGGATTGACGTAATAGTGTACAAACGTCAATCCCATATTATATATGGGCTTCCCATGTGGCACTAGTGGTAAAGAACCTGCCTACCAACGCAGGAGACCTAAGAAACATGGGTTCAATCCCTGGGTCGGGAAGACACCCTGGAGAAGGGCATGGCAACCCATGCCAGTATTCTTGCCTGGAGGGCTACAGTCCATGGGGTAGCAAAGAGTCAGACACAAAGTGACTTAGCACACACACTATTATATATAAAATAGATAGCTAATGAGAACCTACTGTATAGCACAGGGAACTCTACTCAATGTTCTGTGGTGACCTAAGTAGGAAGGAAACCTGAAAAAAAGGGAATGTATGAATGTATACGACTGATTCACTTTGCTATACGGCAGAAACTGACACAGCAATATAAAGCAACTATACTCCAACAAAAGCACATTATAAAAGGGTAGGATGAAATTTCCTGGAAAGTCTATAAATCTTAAGGCTCAGATCATAGCTTTGAATTATTCAATGAATTCTCAGTTCTAAGAGTTAACATGTCTTTGTCCAGGGATTTTATCTGTATGTGTATGTGTGTGTATGTGATATTGTGATACATAATAATAAATTGTCATGAAGGAGAAAGTGCCCACCTCTACCTTTCTTGAATTCTTGTGGGTAGACTAACACACAAGACATATTAACAAGATAAAAGCCAATTTAAGTTTTTCTGATTAGAAAATGAAGCTCAGAGAGTAACCAGAAGCAGGCAGCTCTTATACCTTTTTACACAAAGAAACAAATCTATAAGGATTTGACAGGACAAAGAAACTTAGGTTTGAGTGCCTAATTAGTAAGAAATTTAAGCAAGGTTTGGGCTTGGATAGTAAATTAGAAATGAAGTAACAAGGTTCGTTTATACAGTAAGTCCTCTACATATGAATGAAATCCGTACAGAGAGCGTTCCTAAATCCAATTTGTTCTTAAGTCCAACAATGTCAGCCTAGGTACCCAACCAACACAACTGACTATACAGTACATTACTATAATAGGTTTATAATACTTTTCGTACAAATAATATATTAAAAAAACAAAAAATAAAGAAAACCTTTTTAATCTTACAGTACAATACACAAAAGCACAGCCACTTGTAGAGATGCATGCATGCGACAATGTACACCAGATACAGGAATGAATAAGTGACTGGACGTGTGAACACACATTCACATCTTTGGAAGTTGACCACTTGAAGGTTCATATGTTTGGAAATTACTGTGTAGGCTTGTAGGCCTGAATTCCCTGTCTCTGGTAATAAGGGTGTCCTTCTACCTCCAGAAGCCTGGAGAGCACCTTTCACATGGGAGATTCAGTTCCTGCTCTCAGACAGAGTCAGTGTCTCTCTGTGCCACTTTGGTATATTGCAGGGCAGCCAGCCCTGAGCACCAAAATACATATTTGGTCTTTGTCCAATTTTTGGCATAGGGATCCTAAAAAGCTTGAAATTTCCTAAGGGCTGAAAACAATAAAGACGTCTCTGTTATGTTAATTAGGTGACTAGGATAGGAACTGATGGCCAGTGGAACCAGCTATGTGATTAGAAGATTGGAACTTTGATTCTCATTCTCTGATCCAGAACCTCAAGGGAGGAGAGAGGGACTAGAAGATTGAATTCTGTCACCAATGGCCAAAGATTTAATCAATCATCCCTCTAAATAATGCCTCCATTAAGGATATAAAGCTCCTCAACCCCACAAAGACTGGGTTAAGAGAGCTTCTAGGTTGAGAAACAAGCAGAGGTGATGAAAGAATGACTCTCGGGGAGGTCAGGAAATTCTGCACCATCTCCCCACATATTGCCCTGTGCATCTCTCCCATCTGCCTGTTCCCAAGTTGTATCTTTCTTTAGTAAATCTGCAATCCAGAAAGTAAGACATATCTCTGAGTTCTGGGAGCCACTCTAGCTAATCAAATCTGAGGAGGAGGTCATGGGAATCTTTATCTATAGCCAGTTAGTTAGATGTACAGGTGACAACCTAAATTTGCAACTGGCATCCTGAGTTGAAGGAGAGCACTGGAACCTCCAATCAATAGTAGGTTAGTCAAAAGGACAGGTAGCACCTTGTCTTGCCACCTGCATCTGAAGTGTGTGGGGCGGGGGGCGGGGGTGAGGGCAAGTGAGCAGTCCTGTAGGTCTGAACTCTTAACCTGTTGAATGTGATGCTATCTTCAAGTAGACAGTGTCAGAATTAATTTAAATTCTCAGACACTCTACTGGTCTGGTAGTGTGGGAGAACCCTCCTCCCACGTTGGAGTTGATACTAGAACACTTTAAAGGTGTGTCCAAACAATATGATATCCTCAGTTCAGTTCAGTCGCTCAGTCGTGTCCGACTCTGAGACCCCATGAACTGCAGCACACCAGGCCTCCCTGTCCATTACCAACTCCCAGAGTTCACTCAAACTCACGTCCATCGAGTCGGTGATGCCATCCAGCCATCTCATCCTCTGTTGTCTCCTTCTCCTCCTGCCCCCAATCCCTCCCAGCATCAGACACTTATTTTAAGAATAAATATAAAAGGCAAGTTAGTTAATATAGTAAGTTTGGGATAAATTCTATCTGGGTACAATCTTGTATCTAAATAGTTTTTGGTGTGGGAGAAGCTTTTAAAAATACAAGAATACCGGCTGCCATTTGAATATACAAATATTGATAATTATAGGTACCATGGTTCCAACAGAAGATAACTTAAAGATAATTTATATTTGAATTTGCATTTACTTAATGTAAAAATGTACCTGGTTGCTCTAAGTCTGTGCCTTATTGAGCTCAAAAAACTGAAGAAGAAAAAAGAAAAATCTATCTGCTATGCTAAATTAGCAGAGTTTCTACTTAATAAATAATCTACTCATAGATAATCAGTAAGCAATTTTATACATTATTTAGCACATCAGGAGATTTGAATATAGACTCTTAAAAAATCTAATATGTGCTCCATTAAAAGGCATAGCTTCAACTACATTGGGACTAAATTAGTGTAATTTTTAGGGGGAAAACATAAGTATTCTATTAATTTCCTTTATGATTATAAGTCCCTTGAATTTAAAACTCTGATAATTTCATCACAGGGGAAAAAACCAACTAGCAAGCATTAAAAGTTATTTAAATATAAAACTGAACATCCATATAAATAGAGTTTAGACTTCTGCATTTGTAGCAGATCAATTAGCATTAAATACAAACAATAATGTCTGATTTAGCCTCCTAAATACCATAAGCTATAAAATGTATTATTTGAATATACTGCTAGTTCTGGAGTTTTAAAAGGTTTATTAACATTTTATATTATTCACTGTGAACCAAAGTAGCAGGACCAATTGTTTATATGGAACAAAGTCCTTAAAGTGATTCATGTTCAGAGTGACTGCTTTAAGATAGCACTAAAAAAACACAACACTCTAATATTCTGATGTTAATACTTCCTGAGGAATGTTTCCATAACATCTCAAAGCTTCACCTCATTAGACTTGAACCTCATGCAATGAATCTGGTTTTATTTCCAAGTTATCTTTCCTGTGTGACACAAAACTATTATGTTGGGCACTGTTCCTTCATCTGTTTTTATTTCATACTATTACTTGATTCCCAATTAGGATCATCTACAGTAGAAGCTTCTTGTGCAAATTATAGTTTTCTTGTTTTTTTCCCTGTTCACTTATTAGCAGTGAAGGAAATAAATTATCAACTTTCTGAAGAGCAGATATTCACCAATAAGTGGCCAAAGCTTAGCCTCTGCAGAAACTGGGTCAGTGAAAGAGTGACCAAGGGCAACATATGAATTTGTAACAAGTACTATGTAGGCCTCACTTCAGTTCTGAGAGTTTTGTGGGTTTTTTTCCAATTTTGCAGAGTCTCAGGTCACTATCCTTCAAAGCAATCATCTTTCAATTGCTTATCATTTATCTGAAAATAAACTTTCTATTTATTAAGGTCATACAGAATCCAAGGGCTTAGACCTAGACCCAAACCAAACCCAAACAAATCTGGGCTCCAATGCATCAAGTACTAAAATCCATCAAGTTACCCAAGGGTTTAGCTTCAGTTTCACTGTCTATAAAATGGGAATAAAATGGTACTTTCCTCATAAGATTATTGTAAATGTTAAATATGATATTGCATGTAAAGCCCCATGCCTGGCATATAATAGGCACTCAATAAATTTATTTCAGTAAGTGCACATTATCAATGAATTTTTTTAAAATTTTACATTAGAGATCCCTCATCACAAATCACAACTCTATTTTTTACTGTATGGTATTATGTACTTGGTTTGAAGGATGGCAAATATGCATTAATTTGAATAGTATAGGCTACCAATACTGTTGCCAAAATAACAGTCATAAAATACATTGAAAACCAAAATAAAATGGATGTTGGGTTATTTCCCTTTTTTATTAGCTAGTTATTGTTCCAGTACCACTGCCACAGTGACTACTTAACCATATTTTCTATAGACATTTCGGGAGATGCCAACTAGGGGGAGAGGATCCAGATTGCCATTGCAGCCCCAGCTCCATCTTATCAATACTTCACAGGTTTGAAAGGGTGCAGAGTGGCTCAGATGGCAAAGAATCTTCCTTGGAGAAGGGAATGGCAACCCACTCCAATATTCTTGGAGTTGTGTCTTTTGAGGTGGATGCACAGGACATAAACACAGCTCCCTGGGCTCTGTACCAACCTACCAACATGGTGGCCATAAGTGGCAGCTAATGCCATTTGTTGCTATATGCCTATGGCTCACTGTATCAGGGTGGACAATGACTTAAACTGCACCAACCAATAAAAACCACACCTTTGGAAATTTCTCATTGGAGCTGACAGAGTTAAGTGTCTTGCTTCATCATCTGAATTAAAGAAATGGAGACTCAGACACTGGGAGCCTCCCTCATTTATAGAGTGAAGCAAAGAAAGCTTTCCAGAGAAGGAAGGAAAAAAGATGTGTAAGGAAGCAGAGAGGATGCTGCTCTTTGTTTCTGAGGTGTCCAGGTGTATTTCTTGCCACTCAAAGGGGACCAACAGCATTTCTTGCTTTGGTTTGGTAAAGCAACTCAGAGTCAGAATAACTTTACTTTTTTGCCTAATTTAAGTACATTTTTGTTTGGCTTTATTAAATTAGACATAAACAGTACAACTGTTATTGTCATTTCCCTTTCTCCACTAATTCACAAGGTTGACTGCTTCTTTAAGGGGTTTTAATTTTTTCAGTCTCAGAGTAAATTATGCTTTGTGCCCACATAAAATGTGCAATGGTTGTTCTTTCAAAATAGAACAGAAAAAATGTGAATATATTTGTGTTTGTATATATGTGAGTGTGTGTGGTAGCCACAGTAGGGAAGGGTATAAAAAATAACACAAAATGCATTGAAATTGTTTACATTATTTTGTGGGTTTGGAGAACACATATCATAAGAGAAAATGATATAGGTAACCCACAAATTCACAGACTGTTTTCAATATGACATCACATTTATTGCAGAAGATTCTCACAATGACTCTCGGAAGGAGGTTTATAAGACTATTGAGACATGAGGAAGGCACATGACTAATTCAAGATCACACACCAAGCAATTATTTCATCTTTTGATGTGACTACAGGATATACAACTTTGAAGCCTTAGTATTTCTTTCCTTTCTTGTTTTTTTTTTTTTCCTGTATTTCCCAAAATGTACTCCATATTATACAAGTTCTTTGGGGTATTCTATGGTCCAGTAAATTTGGAAATGCTAAATAACCTCTCATAGAAATTGATATTATACATTCATATTATATGTAGTCCATAAAGAAGTGCATTCAATTCTGTTGACTCCAGTGTTTGATTAACACATTTTCCAAGGAATCATTTTAAAGCATTATTAAACTTATGTTACCAAAAGGAGTATTAATAAATTTAAGTGTTAACAGTTGATTAAAGATTAGGAAATGTTGACTAGCACATTGCATATTTTTCTGGGTATAACTCATATTTCTTTTGAATATATCTTCTTATTGCTAAAATAGTAAAATATATTAAAGGATAAATATATAAAAATCAGTTAAAATCCCATCAACCTGGGCAAATCACTATCAACATTCTATTGATGATACTATCATATGTTTCTATCCACATCTATGTGGTTTTGCATAAATCAGGTACCATCACAGGATGATTCCTCATGACTATCCCCACCTCTTCTGTCTTCCTCTAACTTCACCTGCAGCAATATATACCCCTAAGTAACCAGTGTTTAAAAATCTGATGTGCATCCATCCATAATTGGATAGATGAGGAAAGAGAGAGCAGAAGAGCAGAAAGGGAGACGGTTTCTTGGCATTGATTATATTATGATAATGGAGTCATACATTACATCACATCTTTCTTTTCACATTGTCCAATATAATGTGAAAATGCCTCCAAATTAAATGGTATAGAAAAGAAAATACTAAAAACATGGCTCAAATAAATTAATCCAGGAAAAACATACAGATTCAGGCATGGCTGGTTACAAGGACTCAATCAACATTTTTTCATCTCCCCCTTCATCTAGAACAATTCTTTTCCTAGACTTTTTCCTTGAGGGAGGCCAAAAAGTAAGCTCTGGTGATCCTAGGGCTCCTTCCCTCCTGATTCACTTTTGTCAGCCAGTGTGAGCATTTTTATCCCAATATTTCCTACATTTTTTACTCTCTTTTACTGACTGAGCTGACTTAAGTCAATAGTTTGTCCTTCATCAAATCCCCTGGGTTAGGGCTGTGCGAATCCCTAATAATCTTTTCCCTTTGAACTGGGCATTCCACTTTCCCCAACCTGAAGGACTGAAATGAAGATAGTGAGTGACTCCCCAGCGAAAACCTAAGAGAGACTGACCCCAGTAACAAGGTAAATAAACACTGAGTGTCCAAAAATAACCAAGATTCTGTAAACATGCCAAAAGGTAGAGGTCAAAACCTAAAAACATAATATTTCACTAAATACCAAGAAAATATATAGCATAATTACATTTCTTACTTAATCTTGGAGAATTAACCTCAACATGGAATACTGGGATCAAATAAAGCTACTTACCAAATTCTCTCCTGAATATCTTGGTCCAATGTCCTGTGGCTGAAGGAAACAGTTATTTCAGCTGGTTGAAGGTTGAGATGACTTTATTTGACGGCTACAGAGGAAACAGAGAACCACATGGCCAGAAGCAGGGCAGGTGTAGCTGACTCTCTCACATGAGAGCTGGAGTTTCTCCAGGAGGTGATCTAAGATTTCATAATCTTCCTGTCTCTTCATATCTCTGCACATCGGCATCATTCTCTTCTCCCAGATTAACTTCTCTTTTCTAGGATTAAGGATGCTGGTAAAAATGGAGTTTCTATTCCCCCCCCTCTTTTTTTTCTATCTTGTGAAACTTGCCACTGGAACATTGTTTATTTCCTTTCTGATACTTCTCCCCGGAAATGCATTTTGCCAGTGCTTCTGAAATACAAAGATGCCACTCCAGCCCCTTTACAATATGGCCTTCCATTTAGAACATATTCCTCCATTTCTTCATGTTGCTGGACTCTCCAGGTTGGTTTTGTGCATGAGATGAAGCAGCCACCTTTCTGATCTAGAAGAGAGGTGTCGCACCGATGGACCTTATCTTGCAGCCCGGCCCTGGCTCGCGGACGTCTCTCAGCTTTTTTGACCGGCCAGCAGCCTATTTTATTTTTAGGGCTCCCAGTGGGTGAGGCTGTGACCAGACTTGTCAGCATCCTGATGGGGGCGGCGGGGGTCTCAGTGGGCACCTGACGGGGGCTGACAGGAAACTCAGCTTCAGGCAGCAGCTCTTCTACAAACGCATAGACACGGTCTTGTGGGGACAGGAACAGAAGCCGCCAGAACCAGGCGTCTGGAAGCGTCTCCAGGGCAGCAGTGACAAATACCGGGTCTCCAGACGAGTGTGGAAGCTCCCGTGTGTGGCGCCGGGGACAGCCGTGCGGGCGGAGCCGGCGCCAAGATGGCAGCGCAGCCTCTTCACGCGGGGAGGCTGGACGTGAGAGCTTCCCCTCAGGCCGGAGCTTCTCACAAACAGGCCTCTTTCTCAGCAGGAAAAAAAATTAAAATGGAGGTGTGTTTCAGTCCTCAGTCTGGGCTCTGCCTGCCACAAACTCGGTCTCTGGTGGCTGCAGTCCCGTGAGGCTCCAGAGTGTACACCCTGCCCAGAGTGGTGCATGGAGCACCGCAGCTGAGGGAGTGCAGAAAACAGCCTCAGGAAGTCTCTGGAAAGGATCACAGTTGCCCTCACCACGTGTCTAATTAGAAGCCGCCTGTCAAGCTGCACTGAGGGGATGAAAATTAGGCCTCTTTCACAGAGGAGGACTCAGCTCCTGATCTGTCACCCTCTGCTCTGCCCTGGAGGTGGCGGCTGTTGAAGAACTTTCTCTCATGGGTGGCAAGCCTGTGGGACCCCACTGGGTGACCAGAACAAGAAAAGTACATGGGTACCCTGGTGGCAGCTACGAAAATCTGGACCGGAGAGGCACTGACAGGGGCTGCTGTGGAAGGTTCCAGGCAGGCGCTGGCGAGCCCGGCGTATGGCCGTGGTGGGGGGCGGGGGAGATGACACCACCCACCGGGCCCCTCTGCAGGGCTGCCCAGCCAGCGGGACCTCCGCGTGTCACATCAACACCTGCCCCTCAGGTTGACGCTCCAAAACAGCAAAGGCGCCTCTTCCCACACTACCTCTGGCACCCCTCAAACGCAGTTTCCACGGGGACCTGAGGCGGGTAAGTCCAGTCTGTAGCCCTTTGCATCCCTTTCTCAGATCCGCATACCCCTGTGTGTCTCCTGGACACCGAACTCCGCTGATTTTCAAAGCTGAATGTTTTAGAGCCTTGTCTCCCAGGTGTAGATCTTAAAAGTTGGGGTGCTCGATGTGGAGTTCAAAGTCGAGTCCTCAGGAAGCTCTGGGTGTCGAAATTCCTCCTAACTGTGGGTCTTGGCACTGGGATGGCATTAATGGCCAGTTGGTGCCCCAGCCTCTGCCATCTGCTTCCAGGAAAACTCCATTTTGCCCCATGTGATACATAGGAGTCGCTCCACTGGCTCTTAGGGGTTTTTTGTTGTTGCTGTTTTGTTTTTCAGGGGAGGTTATTCCATATGTAGCTGTAGATTTGGTGTCCTCTTAGAAGGAGAGGACTTCATGGTCCTCTGGCCTCGCCATCTTGAAGGGGAACCTCATCTCCATGTGATCTTGTGACGCCCCCATGGGCTCATGTAACTCACTGTGTTTCTTATTCCAAAGTCTTGATGCAGAATTGGATTGGGGTATCCTGGGTCAGGTATGCTGTACCAGGAGGTACATTTGGCTATAGCTGAGGAAACAGTTGGCATATGAGGGAAATCTGAGAGGAGGATGTGGCTGTGGGGGAAATGAGGGATACCACAGGTGGGCTAATATCAGGGATGTGAAAGCCCACAGTCCTTACACTTCATTTTGAGGCTTATGTGGTTTAGTTTACTGGTGCTGACAGCAGACTATCTAAATTTCAAGCCTAGGGCCATCTCCAATTTATGTGACTTGATTTTCTTAATCTCATCTGCAAATTGGAATGATGTTCACTGTAACATCATAGAGTTTCTATGAACCATAAAAAAGCTAATAGAGCTAAAACTCTTAGATTCCTGGTTGGAATGCAGAAGGCATTAAATCAATATTTACTCTTATTAAAATAGTACGTCCATAAGCTCTGTGGCCAAAGTGACAATTTCAGAAAAAGTCTCAATTGATGCACTGGATGAAATACACAGTGAGAGCCAGGAAAACAGATCATACACAGCTTCAAGTCTTGATAATCAACAAAAATGGAGACCAATGACTAAAATTGACATTGAAGGCAAAATTTCCTGATTCCTTGTCTATGAGCCCCACATTGAGCTAGCAGCTGTGACTTTTGCACTAGGACAACCAGCTCCAGCCTCCAAAGGATTCATTGTATTCAATACTCCTCTGCTCAGCTGTTGAAGCTTTTGCTTGATCAACTTTACATGGAGTGAAACTTGCCCCACTGAAAAGTGGTGGGTGGTTGAAGCCCAACATAGCATATCCTCATTAAGGCAGGGTGTGGAGGCAAGAAAGCCAATTATGGCAACCTGAAGCCCCCATGAAGGGGCTGCCATCAGGGGCTGCCAGCCGCTTTTGCCTCAGGGCAGCAGATAATAACTTCACAATTGGCACTTGGATGACCAACTGGGTTCAGCTTCTCCTTCAGAGCGCAGGCACATGAAAGGCATTACCTTTCAGAATAACAGAAATGTCCTGAAAGCAGCAGGGAGATGGAGTATTTAATAGGTATGTTCTCCTGGTAGGTGAATGTCAAGGAGAATGGTCTTAGGGTTTTGATTAAGTGTTACCAAGACATGAACACAGAGGTGTCCAAACAAAACTCAGACACGGTTTCACAGCCAAGTGAGCCGGTGGGTTTTATAGGAATAAACTCCACTAACTCAGAAGAGGTTCTGTATGCTGAATGCACCACAGTTATGACATGAAGTCACAAAGAAAGTCAAGAAGAACTTATTAAATTCATACATAATATCCTTAGTAGAGGTAAAAGTTAAAAAGTCAGGCTCCACTTTCACTGACTCCCCCAGGACATTGGTAACAACCTATAATACTGATGGTATGGTTTGGAAAGGGCTTTTCATCATATATGTACTGAGGTATAACTTTCTCTTTGAAAATCACCCCACATGGAAGATGTCAACATTGTCATGTAAATAAGATGTTGAGCACAGCGCTTGAAAAATAGTAAACATTCAAAAACAGTATTTTTCTCTCCCTGTGAAACATGCCCTTTCTCCATGTGAAACAAGGAGTAAGAGTTCCTTATATTTTTTAAATTTTTATTTATTTGATGACCACATATATAATGTAACTGTGTGCCAGGTAATTTTCTCAGTGCTTTATATATAAAAATTCATTTAATCATTACAGGACATTTATCAGGTAGGGTCAATTATAAACCATGCTTTGAAAGTGGAGTAACTAAGCTGTAGAGATGTTGTGTGTGTGTGTGTGAAAGTCTCTCAGTCATGTCCTACTCATTGTGACCCCATGGACTGTGCATGGAATTCTCTAGGCCAGAATACTAGAGTGGGTAGCCTTTCCTTTCTCCAGGGGATCTTCCCAACCCAGGTCTCCCACATTGCAGTCGGATTCTTTACCAGCTGAGCCACAAGGGAAGCCCAAGAATACTTGGGTGAATAGCCTATCCCTTCTCCAGCAAACCTTCCCAACCCAGGAATCAAACTGGGGTCTCCTGCATTGCAGGCAGATTCTTTACCAACTGAGCTATTAGGGTAAAGATGTTAGGTGGCTAATAAATGGTGAAGCCCGTCAGGATTTGAAGTCAAAAATGCATGCTTCTAGTCACTAATACCACAGTCTCTGTTCTTTGAGAACAGAGAGGAGGTCCATTTTATAGTTTTATCTGGGCTTAGGAAGTTCCTGACTCATAGGAGGCATCCAGTATATGCTTATTTAACATCAGGAAAAACAAGCAATACAGGTTCCTAAGACCCTGGTACATACCTTTACCATATGCACTGAAACAATTTATATTCTCACTTAAGAACTTAAAAGAGAAAGGGCTTTGTGAAAACAGTAGCTTTTTGCCTGTCTGCTCCACCAGTCCAAGTGGAGATTAGAGAGCAAATGTAATCATGAAAATGGGTAGAGTTTTCATTCTATTTCTCAGGCCTAAAACCAAATATTCAGAAGTTCAACGTTGGATCATCTTGTCCAATTCCCAGGCTGCTTTGACTCTCCGTTTGTTTTAGTTCCTCCTCCTGCTATGATGGGATAAAAGATATCTATTAGGAGGCTCTCTTTCTTGAGCCTTTTGATTCCACCTTCAGGTACAACTAATTTAGGACTCAACGTATATCACTGATGTTTGGCTACACATCCATCTTTTTCATTCACCTTTTTCCGTTTAGGTTGCATTCTCAGTTTCCTCTTTCAACCTAGTCAACTGGCCACATCAACTCCAGGTTTTATACTTCCTTAGCTCTTTTAGCCCTTTCCCAGAAACTCTAGCCAGTTTTGTTATAATGCATAGATTTGAATTGAGTTATATGCCATCTATAAACAAGTCAACTAATAACCACTTTTGTTTGATCCTCTTTGGAATATGGGAATCAAATTAACAGTCACTTTGGATCAGGAGAATCTGGTACTGATTGATTAGGCCAGGCTAAGTGCTCTACCTTTGGACCAAAAGAACTGATGAGTGACTCTGCAAACAGGTGCTGTGCAGTTCAGGCATGATATTTGTTCTTGCAGATGCAAACAACTTCCATTGTAGAAACTTAAGAACAATCTAAATGGATATTGGAGAATTAAAATGTCTAATAGCTCTCACTTTTTCTTCTCATACACCCTCCCCATTTCACTGCTTTAAAGTTTCTCTTACTAAGAACATTTCCATTTGATTTCAAACTTGCCATTATTGGAAAATCTAAGTGCCATGGGCACGATCCTCATTCATCATGTACAGGAACAGAGTGTTGTCATATTAAAAGAATTATCAGCCAAGGCTTATTCCCTGAACTACTTAGAAGCATCTCTTCTCTCTTTCCAAAACACCAGAATGAATCAATTTCCTACAAACATAAGTACATTTCTTTAGTTTTTAAATTCATAGCTGAGGCTCTTGATGCATTTCTTGTTCCCACAGAAAAAGGAAGGCATGCAAGGGCAACCCTTGGGCATTTTGGGGTGAGTTAAGAAGTCACTTTGGCACTTTTAAAATATTGGATTGGCCAAGAAGTTATTTCGGTTTTCCCATCTAATTGCTATAAGCAAGTTTGAGTAGGAAAAAATGTGTAATTTGTGAAAATGTGTATGATTTAAAGGATAATGATACAACAAACACTTGTTACCCAGCTCTCAGTCCTTTGGAAGGCTCCTGTGTGTTCCTCTTTTATTGCCTCCCTTTTCCTAGAGTACCCATGATTTTCATTATAATTTTACCACACATAAATCTCCATTACAATATACTGATTAATCTAGCAGGTATCAAATCTACTTAATAAAGTGTTCACAGTTATATTTTGCCATGACTTGTTTCTTTGCTTGTTGTGTCATTTCTGAGAATGATACATATTTTAGTATATAGCTGTCCTTCAGTCATTTTTTTTGATATATAGTACTTCATTGCATGACTAGACAACCTTGATTTTTATAGTTTACTCTTGATGGGTGTCTGTTAATGATCTCACGTGTGTTCCTGGTATAAGAGTACAACTGTTTTGTTAAGGACTATCCCAGATACCATTTGTCTGGGTCATAGGGTTTGCCCATCTTCAACTTTACTAAATAATGCCAAGGTATTTGCCAGATTGGTTACAACAATATACACAATATATTGCTTAAAACAATATATAGTTCAGTTCAGTTCAGTCGCTCAGTTGTATCCAACTCTTTGTGACCCCATGAACTGCAGCACGCTAGGCCTCCCTGTCCATCACCAACTCCCAGAGTTTACCCAAACTCATGACCATTGAGTCGGTGATGCCATCTAACCATCTCATCCTCTGTTGCCCCCTTCTCCTCCTGCCTTCAATCTTTCCCAGCATCAGGGGCTTTCAGATGAGTCAGCTCTTCACATCAGGTGGTCAAACTATTGGAGCTTCAGTTTCAACATCAGTCCTTCCGATGAACACCTAGGACTGATCTCCTTTAGGATGGACTGGATGGATGTCCTTGCTGTCCAAAGGACTCTCAAGAGTCTTCTCCAATACCACAGTTCAAAAGCATCAATTCTTCTGCACTCAGCTTTCTTTATAGTCCAAGTCTCACATCCATGCAAAACAATATTTAACAATACACCAAATTGGTTATAACATATTGGTTAAAACAGTAGTGTGTGTGTATTTAAGTAGATCCACATCCATACCAACATTGATGCTGAAATACTTTTCTTTTAATTACAGTTCATTTTATAACAATTTTAGATTTATAGAAAATGTGTGGCACATTCCCAGTATTTCCCACACTGAGTTTCTTCTATTTATAACTTTAGAAAAAGTTACATTTAATGAACCAATAATTGAAACATTACTATTAATGCAAGTCCATACTCTATTCAAATTTTTATAGTTTTTACCTAATATCTACTTTTTCTCCAGGAAACTCATTACTTTGCCATCTGCATTACATTTATTTGTCAACTCTTCTTAAACTTTTCTTGGCTAGACAGTTTCTCAGACTTTGTTTTAAGTGATCTTGACAGTTTGGGGGAAGGCATACTGTTCAGGTATTTTATAGACTATTCCTTGATTGGGTATAGTCTGAGGTATAGTCTCATGATTACAGTGGGACTATCCATTATTAGGAAAAGACCAGAGGTAAAGTCCCATTTTTATCACATCATATCAAGAGCACATGTTATCAACATCACTTCTCATTCTTAATGTTGACCTTGATCACCTGGCTCAGGTAGTGTTTCTCAGATTTCTGCAGTGGAAAATTACCCTTTCCATATCATACTCTTAGAGGTATGTTGTAATTCCTTAAGGGTGATGTATCTACATAAATCATTTGGAATTCTTCTTCATGTGAAATTTGTCTATTTTATGCATTTATTTATTCATTCCAACATATGTGTGTGTGTGTGGTGTGTGTGCATGCGCCTGCTCAGTTGTATCCGACTCTTTGTGACCCCATGAAGTGTGGGCGGCCAGGCTCTTCTGTCCATGGGATTTCCCAGGCGAGAATACTGGAGTGGGTTGCCATTTCCTACTCCAGGGAAACTTTCCAACCCAGGGATCAAATCCGCACCTCCTGTGTCTCCTACAGTTGCAGGCAGATTCTTTACTTCTGAGCCACCTGGGAAGTCCCATGTATCAGTATAGACTTACCTATAATTATTTTAAACCTTAGTTATAATTTAATACTATTTTATTTATTTTTGTTGCTCAAATTGTTCTGGCTTTGGTTACTGGGAGCTCTTTGGAAGACTTTAATTTTGTCAGTATGGGTGCATAATACGTGATATCTCCTTAGGGTTTCAATTACATTTTTATAATTCTCTACTCTGAGAATCTTATTTAATATTTTTTCTATTGGTTTGTATTTTTTCTCATTGATTTCTTTCATTATGCTGGATATTTTTCTTTTTAGTTCTATGTGTTAGAGATATTAGATATTTTCTCCCAATTTTTGGCTTCTCTTGTAGTTATGGACTCTATTGTCATACTACATTCTAGTATTAAAACAAATAGATACTGATCCTTCTCTTAATGGTTTGACGCATTGAAAGATTAGTTAACAAACTAACTGCCTAAGATCATAAAGATATTCTCCAAGATATTGTTTTATAGGCTGCCTTTCCCCTAGGTAAAATTGATTTTTGTACACAGTGTGAGGTAGGGATCCAATTTCTGTTTTATTCTATAAAGATGATTGATTGTCTCAGCACTATTTATTAAAGAGTAAATTGTTCTGCCAATGATCTAACAACATTTTCAAAATGTTATACATTGAGTTTCCACATTTGTGTGGGTCCTTATCTAAGATCACATTCTATTCCATTCTTCAATTTTCTATCCCTTTTATTACTAAAGCTGTATTTATTATTTTATTTTACTAAGACAGATCTTTCAAACTTGTCTTTAGATGTAACTTGGAGATTCTTTGTCATTTGCTTTAACATAAAATAGTCTAGTATCTTTTTGTGAGGTTCCACAAAGATCAAAACAAAGAGAGTTGCTGGAATTGAATCTATACATCAACTTGGAGGAAATTGATCTCTCTACTGTCTTAGGCTGTTTACAATATTCCAATTCATGTAAATGGTTTATATCTCCATTAAATTATCTTTAATAATTTTCAAAAAAGATTAGGATTTTCTCCATAATAATACAGTCTGGTTTTTTTTAAATCTATGTATTCAACATTTATTGAGACCATCATCCATAGCAGAAACTAAGTATATATTTGATAAAAAAGAAAAAAGAGAGGAAAGCATGGAGAGAGACAGAAAGAAAGATAAACTATAACCTTGTCTTCTAGGGTATTGCAAGCTAAAGTTAAATTCTGTTAAGTAGTTGGGAAATCAGTGAAAAGTTTTGGGGAAATAAATAAATGTAAATGTACCTGACTGCCTCAAGAAAAAGGAATCAGGGATGAGCAAGACTGAAGGTAGTGAAATCTATTGAAAATAAAATCTAGCGTCAGATGAAAGTGAAGTCCCTCAGTTGTGTCCGACTCTTTGCAACCCCATGGACTGTAGCCTACCAGGCTCCTCCATCCATGGGATTCCCCAGGCAAGAGTACTGGAGTGGGTCGCCATTGCCTTCTCCAGGGATCAAACCCGGATCTCCTGCATTGGAGGCAGACGGTTTAACCTCTGAACCACCAGGAAGACAGATGAACCATTTGTAAAAAGCCTGCAGTGCCAAACAGGGTAAAAAAGTGAAATGCTTGCATACTTAAGATGGAAAAGGAGGGATTCATTAAAAGAAATAATTTTGAGGACTATGTTTCAAAATAATTCTTCACAATTTATATCTGAAATTTAAATGTTAGAGCAACTTAAAATGTCCATTCATAGATTTCAGTTCTACTCTGAAACGTCAAGGACTTTCATTCAATTATTGGGTACAACAATTTGAAAGACAAAGAAGTTCCTTTGTGATCTGAGCAAGTTTTTTTACCTCAAAGGATTATTTCTTCATTTTATGTGAATTAAGAGTTTGATTTTGATCCCTGAAGCCCCCACCCCCAAACAATAAAGGGTTGTAATTATGTATTTCTAGGTCCAAGAATAACCTGGGCATTGAAACCCAAAATTAACCTAATAGAAGCTACATGAAAATTTAGAGGATATTCCCATACTCTTTGGACAAGGAGACATGGGTAAAAGGGATGGAAATTCCTAAAGATATGGGTGAGGATGGAGAAAAAAAGTGATGTCCTATGTATAGATTCCTATCATTAATTTACTCATCATTTTCATAACGTTTTCTACTTATGGCCCAAGTAACATTATACTTGCTCTAAGGTAGCAGTGTGGTTAGACCATTTTATGAATCCTGCTAAAGGGCAAAGTGAATGCCTGATTCATCTTTGAACTCCCTGTGTCTAGAACTGAATTTTGTACATAAGTGTCCAGAAGAGCTGATGTTTCAAAGAGAACAGTTCTGTCATTGCACTTGAAAGAGACAGTCACTGTAGACATGTGTGTAGTTGTTCTCTGGAGGTAAACCATTCCTGCCAAAGGCTACTTTTGTATGTGTTCCTGGGATCCCTACTAGGTATCCAAAGAGTTTTTATTTAGATCTCCTCAAAAATACCTGCAGATGAAGTCATCAAAATTGGGTCAGCTGGTCAGTGAAAACTTACCAGGAAGTAGTGACAAAGTTAAGTGTTTGCAACATCTGCACAAATATCAAAACTACCTTTGTCAAAAATAAAAAAAAATAGAATACCAGGTGATTTCTTCTCCATCAGAATTAGTTGTTTGTGGCCAATTAGCTGAAGCCAGGCACTTCATTCTGAAACAAATTTCAGTTTTTTCCCTCCTGAAATAAGATATTTAAGAAGCAATATAACTTATAATGAAAATTGCACCAAAAGGCACAGTTAGATTTTTCCAAGATTAAAGTTTATTTAAACATAAAGCAAATTTGAAAAAAATCCACAGTGAACATAAAAATACTGACCATCTACATTCTACTGTTAGTATTTTACTCGTCTTGTTTTTGTTTTACATATCTATTCATCTGTACCTCTATACATTAAACCTTCTCATGCTTACACACCTCACAGTCAATTGCAAACATCAATACACAGCTCCCAAATATTTTAGCTGTGTGTGATTTACTATAAAATTGTAGGTTACTGCAGTGACCACCTCACGGATCACATGTAGTGAATGAG
Source organism: Ovis aries (assembly GCF_016772045.2). Taxonomy (NCBI): domain Eukaryota; kingdom Metazoa; phylum Chordata; class Mammalia; order Artiodactyla; family Bovidae; genus Ovis; species Ovis aries. Next base: position 20,374,704 of record NC_056072.1, read on the forward strand.
AGAGTAATAAATTCTCAAAGGATGGGTTGCTGTGAAAAGACATATATCCATTATGAGAACCCAAGCCAAGACTTCCTGATTCCCTCTCTTTGCTGAGTAACACTGAGTCTTGCATATCTAGATGGGAGTGCTTGACTAGTTACGTAGATCATAATTACTGCTGTGTATTAAAAGACACAGATGTTATTTAAACAAAAAGAAAATTTTTCATGTAGGACATGTAATTTGACTGAATCATGAGGCATTAGGAAGATTTCAACACTGACACACCTAGCATGGTGTTCTGCCCAAAGGAAATACTTAAACAATACATTTTCAAATCCTTTTCAGATTTTCAATGTATCCCTTCCTTATTCAGTATTCATCTAATATGACTAATCTGAATTGGTGTAAACATCTTTTGCTCCCCAAAGCCCTTACTCACTGCTTCTTTCTGTGATGCTCAAAAGCTATACAATATAACATGAAAAATGAAAATCTGCTTCCCCACATTAATAATGTGCTTCCATTCTCTGCTTCTCATGCTGATGTTTTAATTATTGGGTACACATTTTGTAGAGTAGAAAGTATATAGTTTGATAACTTTTCCTTTCTGCCCTAGTGTTTTTAGGAGTTACAGTTTTTAAGTAAAGAGAATAAGTATTGGGACTGAAGTCTAACTAGTTGCTTTCAACATTAATATCCATAGATGTCAAATAATGAGTTTTTTGACTGGCATGGTGATTGCCTTTTAAGTGACAGCATGTGTCTCTAGTCCTTGTCTGCCAACATTATGATTCTTAATTTTTCTTTTAGTTCCTGTAAAATAAAAACTAATAAGCTGGCAAGAGATCCATCCAGAAGGTACCAATTTAACTGATTTTCCCAACTACTGTGCAATACAGTGACACAACAGTAAGTCTTAGTTTCTCCAACATGTGTGTGATGGGCCACATGTAAGCAAAGTGTCTGGTACATAGTAGACATTCTATAAATATTTTTAGATGTGCATGTGGGCTTCCTTGGTGGCTCAGATTATATAAAATCTGCCTGCAATGCAGGAGACGTGAGTTTGATCCCTGAGTCAGGAAGATCCCCTGGAGAAGGAAATGGCAACCCTCTCCACTGTTCTTGCCTGGAGAATTCCATAGACAGAGGCGCCTGGTGGGCTATAGTCCATGGAGTCACAAAGAGTCATACACAACTGAGCAACTAACACTTTCACTTTTCACATGTTAAACTATTATTTATTCCAGCAACAAAATCAATTTGAAATACATACATATAACAGCATATTTAATATTATTTTATTATAAATAGAATAGCCTACAATGTATTATAAATATAATAACCTATAATAACAAATGAAATCAAAGACTACAATAGTATACAGAATAGGTAGGTAGTATATTCATTTCCTAGGGTTGCCATAACAAATTGCAACAAACTTGATGGATTAAAAAAATCCAGATATTTATTTTCTCACGATTCTGAAGGCCAGAAGTCCAAAACCTAAGTGTCAGCATGACTGTCCTCCTTCTGGATAGTTTTTGGAAGAATTACCTCACTTTGGCCAGATATTGTTGCCTCCAGACCTTCTTCCTGGCTGCATTACTCTAATCTTTACCACTGTCTCCCCCTGGCTGTATTATACTCTGTGTCTGAGACTCCTTCTCTTGAGTCCTTTCTTTTAAAAGGACACTTTTCAGGACTTCTCTGTCAGTCCAGTGGTTAAAAATCTGCCTTCTGATGCAGGGGACATGGGTTTGATCCCTGGTGGGAGAACTAAGACCCCATATGTCGAGGGGCAACTAAGCCCACACAACTACTAAGCCCACATGCCACAACTAGAAAGCCCATGTGCTGCAAATACTGAGCCAGTGTGCCACAACTAAACCCAAAGTAGACAAATAGCTTTTTCAGAAAAGAACAATTATGTTTGGATGTAGGGCTCACCCACATTGGAGAAGGAGATGGCAACCCACTCCAATGTTCCTGCCTGGAGAATCCCAGGGACAGAGGAGCCTGGCCGGCTGCCGTCTATGGGGTCGCACAGAGTCGGACATGACTGAAGTGACTTAGCAGCAGCAGCAACACGTCATAAACCTCATCTACACATTGTTAACATACATCTACAAAGATTCTCTTTCCAAATGAGGTCACATTCACAGGTCGTAAGGCTTAGGGCATGGATATAAATATTTGTGGGCCACCATTCAACCCACTTGGATAAGGAAATGGCAACCCACTCCAGTATTCTTGCCTGGAAAATTCCATGGACAGAGGAACCTGGCAGGCTACAGTCCATGGGGTCACAAAGAGTCAGCCACGACTCAGCACATCAGCACATTCAACCCACGACTCATTCAATATTTTATTATGCTCTCACAATGCTTGTCATGTAATGACACAATTGAAGAGAATATTATGCAGCACAGCTTTTAAATTAGCATACTGTATTTAAGGAACTGTTGAGAAATATAAATGATGTATTTTTAACTTAAGCTGCAATTTTCATTCTCAAAATCTTTGCTGTGTATAATGGATCTAGACCTCAAATCATCCAAAAATGTAACAAACTGTGGTTGTGAAGAAAATTCCATAATTTACCTCTAACAACATTAAAATAAAACTACCATAGTTCTTAAAGTGGCAATTCTAATTAGAGAAACAATCGTCAGGGCATCTCCTCTGAGGAGCTGGAATCCTTCAGCAATTTTTCAAAAATATCTGTACCGAAGGCTTTTGGTCACAGAGCCGAAATCAGTACAGGAGAGATAAAGGAGTTAAAGTACAAATCATATATCTGATAGCTTTTACTGTTGGTTTTTTTCCCCTTTGTAATTGAAAACATCAAATGAAATATGTGGATTGAATACTTCTTCAGTAATTTAGTGACAGTTGAACTTGGCACATTTAAAAATTTTTATGTAATCAATTGCTTGAATTCAAATAAATTTACTTTCAAGGTTGTCTACTCATCTGCCATTTTATGAGCTACCTCTAGGTTAAAGGCTCTCTGGAAACCTAACACAGCTATTTGGGTGGATAGTCAGAAAGGCACATGTGTCAAACCAATGGCATGATATAGATTACACAGGTTTGTCCAAAAAAATCATAATTTTGGAGCTACATATTAGCAAAATGATCACACTTTCATTTTATTTGGTTAGCATTGCCTCCAGATTGGTGCTGTACATTGGCTGATCATCTTAATTTTTTCATGCCTACTCTTGTCTTTTGCTCATTTTCCCTAGGGATTTTAGAAGGATGTTAATCGGATGCCTTCAAACCAAAAACTGAATTTCATAGGGTATGTGAAAATGGGAGTAAGAGCTTTTAGATGCACTGGACAGTGTGAGACAAGACACAGAAGCCAAAGGTGTCCAAGAGACCCACAGAGGAAGGAACAGAAGAAGAGCCGCTGATTGTTTCACAGCAGAATGCAAAGGGAAGTGGATGGGACATGAGCTGGGAGGGGAAGCCATGGGTCCTGGAGAGGGTAGGGGAAATGGTGAAGGTTGATGGAAACATCTAGCAGGAATGCCCAAACCTTCTACCACTAAGCAGCAAATGGTTGAGATAAATTTCTACATCTCCCGACTTTATATGATGGTCTTTATGAAGGAGTTCCCTGTTTGTGTCCTATATAGTCCAGCCCACCCTTACATTGATTGTTATTATTGGTTAGTTGTTAAGGCATGTCCAACTCTTTTGTCACCCCATGAACTGTCAAGAGTCTGCCAAGTTCTTCTGTCCTTGGGATTTCCCAAGCAAGAATACTGCAGTGGGTTGCCATTGTCTTTTCCAGGGGATCTTCTAAACCCAGGGATCGAATCCATGTCTCTTTCATTGGCAGGCAGATTCTTTACCACTGAACCACCTGGGGAGCACTTTTACAATAATTCAGTTCAGTTCAGTTCACTCGCTCAGTCATGTCTGACTCTTTGCGACCCCATGAATTGCAGGACACCAGGCCTCCCTGTCCATCACCAACTGCCGGAGTTCACTCAAACTCATATCCATCGAGTCAGTGATGCCATCCCAGCATCTCATCCTTTGTCATCCCCCTCTCCTCCTGTCCCCAATCCCTCCCAGCATCAGAGTCTTTTCCAATGAGTCAACTCTTCGCATGAGGTGGCCAAAGTATTGGAGTTTCAGCTTTAGCATCAGTCCTTCCAAAGAACACTCAGGACTGATCTCCTTTAGAATGGACTGGTTGGATCTCCTTGCAGTTCAAGGGACTCTCAAGAGTTTTCTCCAACACCACAGTTCAAAAGTGTCAATTCTTTGGTGCTCAGCTTTGTTCACAGTCCAACTCTCGCATCCATGCATGACCACAGGAAAAACCATAGCCTTGACTAGATGGACCTTTGTTGGCAAACTAATATCTCTGCTTTTCAATATGCTATCTAGGTTGGTCATAACTTTCCTTCCAAGGGGTAAGCGTCTTTCAATTTCATGGCTGCAGTCACCATCTGCAGTGATTTTGGAGCCCAAAATAATAAAGTGTGTCACTGTGTTCACTGTTTCCTTATCTACTTGCCATGAAGTGATGGGACCAGATGCCATGATCTTAGTTTTCTGAATGTTGAGTTTTAAGCCAACTTTTTCACTCTCCTCTTTCACTTTCATCAAGAGGCTTTTTAGTTCCTCTTCACTTTCTGCCATAAGGATGGTGTCATCTGCATATCTGAGGGTATTGATATTTCTCCTGGCAATCTTGATTCCAGCTTGTGCTTCCTCCAGCCCAGCGTTTCTAATGATGTACCCTGCATATAAGTTAAATAAGCAGGGTGAGAATAGCATGCACATTATTACTAGAGATGAGACCTCTGAGGGAAGTGAACATAGTCCACAAAGTAATAAAAAAGCTATGCTTTAAGCACTTGAGTTGAACTGGAGAAGGGAAGGCTTCACTAAAGAATTGAATCTACACTATTAATACAATATATATAAAATAGATAACTAATGAGAACCTACTGTGTAGCACAGAGAATTCTACTTGATGCTCTGTGGTGACCTATATGTGAAGGAAATCCAAAAGAGATTGACTTTGCGGTACAGTAGAAACTGATTCAGAAGGCAATGGCAACCCACTCCAGTGTTCTTGCCTGGAGAATTTCAGGGACAGGGGAGCCTGGTGGGCTGCCGTCTATGTGGTCGTGCAGAGTCAGACATGACTGAAACAACTTAGCAGCAGCAGCAGCAGCAGCAGAAACTGATTCAACAGTGTAAAGCAACTATACTCCATGAGAATCTAATTTATAAAATTTAGAAAGTGAATCTAGACCTGAGATATAAAGTAATAAGTAGAATTTACAAGTGAAAGGAGGAAATGGGGAAATTGGATGAGAGAGAATGGCCATATGGTGGAATGTGCAAAAGATGGGCGAGAAGTGGGAGCTTGGTAGAGTTCAGGAACCAAAGATGACCAATGCATCAAGATCTTAGAAGCTAATAGGGAAAGTGGCAGGACAAGAGGCCAGGGAGTAAGCAGAACCCACTGCCTACGTCTGTTTCTCAGCCTTGAATAAGAATATCATCACCTAGGGAAGGTACATGGTTGGATGAACACTCCCTTCTACTGATGATGGAACAGAACAAGTTGAAAGAACAGCATTATTTATTGGATCCAGCTTGTCAAATACACATTTTCCTCCTTTCGAGGCTTTATGATAACAGGTTGCTTTTCTTTTAGCTGGGAGTTCATTTACCTTAATCTGTCTTCTGTTATAGTTTCTGGTATCCTTGTTTAATCCCTTCCATTCGATTGTAAGCTCCCAGCCTAGCACTCTTATAATAAATATTTGTTGAGTGCAAAGGAAAAGCATTGCAAATACCAAGTTTATCTGTGGATTTGCAGTAGAATACCAGATCCACTGGACCCTGGTGTCAGTTCAAATTGCTGCTTGAAAATGTGTGAAATATATTTTGGGTCTTTGGAGTTTCTTGCTTCTTTATATATTAGCATTCTTTCATAGTTATTATTCTTATTTTTGTTTTTTTATTTTATGACATTATCTTATGTATTCTATATTCCAGATCTTATATTCATTCATTCATTCACTCATAATTATGCATGAATTCATATATATATATATATATATCACACTTGGTACTAGAAAACATCTAAGGCATAATTCATGAGAATAAATTAATAGTCTTCCATAAATATGAGCATATTATTCAGACTTCTGGATCTCCATTTGTCAATGGTGGTGATAATATTGACTACCTTACAGAACCTCTATGAAGGTTCAGTGAGATCAGACACATAAGGTACAATATCTTGTAATATAGAAGTCCTGCATCCATGCCATCAACTGCTATTATTTCTATAAATGTTATAATGATGATGATGATTATGGCAGCAGTGGTTGTGCAGGAGGTATGGGGATGTCTTTGTGAGTTACAGAATTAATATCCTTTCTATGTACTACAATTATTTTTGGCTTTAACATAGTTAATCCACAGTTAGTACTGAGTATGACATTTCAGGTATTTTGAATCTGAATATGGAAGTAAAATCATGAATAACAATAATTGGTACCATTTATTGAATCCTTGCCAAATGCTAAATTTTTGATTAGTACTTTGTATGTACTAACATACAAAGCAGGTTTCCCTGATGGCACAGTTGGTAAAGTATCCACCTGCAATGCAGGAGACCTCGGTTCGATTCCTGGATCTGGAAGATCACCTGGAGAAGGGATAGGCTTCCCACTCCAGTATTCTTGGGCTTTCCTTGTGGTTCAGCTGGTAAATAATCCGCCTGCAATGGGGGAGACCTGGGTTCGATCCCTGGGTTGGGAAGATACCCTGGAGAAGGGAAAGGCTACTCACTCCAGTATTCTGGTCTGGAGAATTCTATGGATTGTACACAAAGAGATGGACACTACTGAGTGACTTTCACTTTCACCTTCACATTGTATGTATGAATTTGTTCCGTACATCAACCTTGCAAGGCAGGGATTATTGGCTCTATTTTATGACTGAGAAAAGTAAGGCTTAGATAGGAATCTGCTAAAGGCACATTGATTATAAACTATGACATCTATGTCTAGTTCCATTAGGGGAAACTGGAATAATCATTTTTAGTGTGTGTGATTCCTCTGAACCACTTAGGAAGCCTCCATATCAAATTCTGAGAGATCTACCTCCTTGAGTCAGTGTACACTTTATTCTAGTACTTGCATATTTTATTAATATCTTCTGTTTACTCATCTCTGTTTCCAACATTCTGATTCTTCCTTAAAGACAAAGTGGGTGGGATTTATATACATATTCCTTTGAACACAGGGTCAAACACATTGAATAAATGAATGAGAAAGAATGACCAATGTGCACATACCCATTCATATATATGCTACCTTGAAATGCAAATCCAGCCGTTTAGTTTTAATGGCATAGAACTGTTGCAATAGTGGTTGGATTAGATGGACAGTAACTATACTTCTGGACTGAACTTCAAGAGAACCTGAGTCTAGTTCTGGATCACTGTCATTAACACTTTTAATTCTTGATAAATTCTTTAGCATCACGGTTTCCTCATATCTACACTAGCACCATAGGACTAGATTACCTGAAAACACAAAACAAAAAAACCTCACCCTATTTTGACATGTGATGACTCTGGAATTTAAACCAATTCTTCTTTCCTCCCTATGCATACAGAACACTATACCTCCCAGCCGACCATACAGATAATTCTGAGGAGCCTTGGGTGAAAGAAACATGTGAAGAATCCTCCTATTTCTCTCTTCCTCTATCTCAACAATCAGAAGCAATATGTTGAGATGGCAGAGCAATGTGATGGAAGTGGGGTCCATGTATTAACACCAGTTCTTGGAAGGAAGCTGCCCTGGGGGTGATTTCCCTGAGAAGAAAAAAGGTCAAGTTCAAGACTGACCATCTAAAGCCTAATAATCTACTTAAACTGAGAAACATGGGGATGAGAAAGCAAAGAAACAATGATTTAAGAATATATGTAAATAAATGCCATGTGCGGTCACTGGCACAGTGGAAGAAATGCTTCATAAGACTTTTGCCAATCATTTTGTTGTCAAACAAATCTCCAGAGAGATGATATGGGGAGGGTGGTGGGAGGGTTGTTCAGGATTGGGAATTCATGTACACCCGTGGCAGATTCATGTCAATGTATGGCAAAACCAATACAGTATTGTAAAGTAAAATAAATAAATAACCCCCCCTGCAAAAAAATAAATAAATAAATTTTAAAAAATTAAAAAAAAGGCCTATGACTTAACATCAAACTTAAAATGCTTCTTGGTCCACCACTTCTCATGGGATGAGAAGGCCAAGTGGCCTCCAAGAAGAGCATATGTCTAATGTAAACTTTGATTGTGGCCAAGAAAGAGAATGAGATGAAAGAGCATCTAAGAGAATGACACCAGGCGCCGTGGAAAACAATGACAATCTTGAAAGCTAAGGGTTTTGAGGAGATGGAATTACAAGATAGAAACAGATGTGAACTTTGCTTGATGATGGGCAATCCACAGCAGCTGGAGCTAAAGCAGACATTGAATGAACCAGGTACACGCTTTTGTGAGTTAAGCCTCTGAGCTTTGAGGGTTGATGCCTTATCCCAGCACAGACTAGCTTAACTGGAATATTACAGCTCTATCTTCCATTTCTATAAAACACAGTAAGTTATATCTTCCCGAGTACACATTTGGTCCCTGATTTTGTGCAACACAGTACTGACACCTGGTTCTTGATGACCCACAGATTCCCAGATAAAGCACAAAGGAAAATATCTTCCTTAAAGTAAAGCAAACTAGGGCACTGGGCATCTCCAAGAGTAGGTCTAATAAAACTTCCCCAAATTCCTAATGGATATTCAGAGAACAAAATGCTTAGAAAAGCTGGATCACTTTCCTGCTTTCAAAGCATTACTTGTATTGTCATAAACAGGAAAAATCATTCTTCCTCTCAGAAAACCAAAGACTTTTGTTTCGTTTTTTATGTAAGTTTAAATCTATCAGAGATTCAAAGTAGGAAACATGTGTCCATGTTTCAGGTTCATTTAAAATTACTTGTAATAGACCTGTACTTAATTCCTTTTTAAAATTAATTTATTTAATTAGAAGGTAATTGCTTTACAATATTGTGATGGTTTTTGCCATACATGAACATGAATCAGCCACAGGCGCACATGTGTCCCCCTATCCTGAACACCCTTCTCACCTCCCTCCCCACCCCATCCACTTAATTCTTTCTGAGATAAGGGATGTGAATGTGTGAGTCTGTGTGCCTGTGCATCTGTGTATGCATGTCCCGATGACTATTATAAATCTGTGTATGATCTGATAAGTTACTTTAGCAAGGCATGTCCTTCTGTTCCAAGTATTGCAGACAACAATGTGAAACCAAATCTCGAGCTGTTGAAATGCAGCTCACCTTTTAGTGAGCATCCTGGTTTGTCATTTAGCAGTGATTAAAAGCTTAGGAGTTGCTGTGCTATAAGTGTCAAGCTGAGAGCCCACTGGAGACCAAGTCCACTAACATGCAAGAGGCCCTGGGAGTATATTTTAGAACTCAGTCTCTGATCTCACCAACAAGAAGCACCAATACACTCAGCCTTGCAAAGCGTAAGACTCCCTCCCATTTACCACAGAAATCAAATGCCTTGTATTTTAACCCCTACCAATTAATGACTTATTTTATTCATCTTTACTTCCAGATGACCCTTGAGAAGTTTGTAGATTTTGAAAGATTTTTCAATCAATGTTTAGGAGTATGAATCAGTGTGGCAGACATCCGAGACTCAGTTGAAAGTGTAGGTCAGACTAGATCCATAAATGGTATTTCAATGACCTTCCTTCATACTGTGTGTTTCAAGTATAGGAATGTCAGCAGGCCATTCTTTTCAGGCTGCCATTGCGCATTTCAATGACAGTGCCCTGCACACACATGAAAGAGTCAGCACAGAACCCCCACTTTTGAGGGAGCAGCTGTAGGAGCAGCAGCAGCATAGCTACCATTTAGTGAGTTTACTAGTTGCAAGGCATGGTTCTTCTACAAGCTTTAAAATAAATATTTAGTTAGCCATCAAACTACCCTTATGATATCTATTCCCATTTTATCAGTGAGGAAATAAATGAGCATCAAAACATCCAGGATGTCAGACTTTTCTACGTAATGATCTTCAAAGCTCACTTTCGGAGCTGCCACACCAGCAATATTAAAGCAGACTGGAGAGCGGCAAGTAAAGCAGGAAATTTTTTTCTCTATATAGGTAAAATTGCCTCTCTACATGAGAGTTGAGTCCTCCACCCTTGCATCCTGGATGAGAAGCATTCTTCTTAAAATGAGCTCTAGTATGGAAGGCACAGAAGGGCCTCAGTCCCTTGAGACTGTAGTAATTTAACTTATGGTTAGATGCTATCCTAGCAGAGTTTGAAATCAGCCTTAAAAAGACCTTGCACACACACATGTTCAAAATAACCTTTTCAAAAAAGCCCCAAAGAAGTTAAATAGTAAGTTAAAAGCCTTTGTTATTTCAAAAACTTAATTTCCTTTAAATTTACCCTAGCTTTTAAATATTATGATACTCCCAGATATGCTATCTTAAAAAAAAAGAAAAGTAGAAGTGCTAGCCTGCATCCTAAAATTGCTAGAATTCACATAGCTTTTCTTATATTTGGGAAGCAGTTTAATATATATTTTAGGGCATTGCCTTCACAGCTAGAAAAGTGAGGCTCAGAGGTTTAATAACCTGCTGTACCTATCAGGATGGGCAAAGTTATACTGCAATAATATCAATGCAGAAATCTCAAAGTCTTAAACCACTCACTATATTTCTTCCTTAGTTTATTCCACTGATCTTTGGGAAGAAGACTCAGGTGAACAAGGTCACTCAGGAACTCAGACTGATGGAAGTTCCCTCCACACATGTGTTTCTGTGAAGGCAGAAGCAAAGAGCCTGGGGAAACACATGGCGGTTCTTAAAGATTCTGTGTAAAAGTGGTATGTATCACTTCTACACACATGTCATTGGCCAGAGTAACACAAAGGCCAAGTCTAACATCAGAGGTGCGAAGACAAGTACAAGTCTCCCCACTTTGCCATCTTTCGTCTGCCTCTCAAGTGCCTTTTCCACCTGCTTCTGTTCCCTAAAACCATAGAAACCATAACCCTGCACTCCCATGTCTGCTGGGATATTGGCGGAAGGAAGGAAAGTCAGGTGAGGCTGTTTAATCCCTGGTCACCTGCAGATGATGTCACCTCCAGCCTGCTGTATGTCTCGACCTGAGGCCACTGCTTCTCTCTGGGCTTCCTTCCCTGTAGCAGTCCCTCCTTGCAAGTCCTGTCCTACTCCCCGAGCTCATCCATTTACATTTTGATGAGTAACAGCATTTCTACCTTGAACCCTAAGTTTTTAGACTATTAAATTTATATTCCACAGTCTTAATTAATAGTCTTTGTAAATAACAACACCTGGATTTCTCCTAATTTGGGTGCACCATCTGTTTTCTGTTGGGACACTGAAAGGGCAGCAAATAATAGAGAAAAATAATCCAGGCTTCTGTGCTGTCCTGTGGTGACACAGTGGTGAGCATAGGAAAGAGGGATTATTAATGATATCTCACTGATCTTCAGAGAAGGAAACAGCAGCCCACTCCAGTATTCTTGCCTGGAGAATTCCACAGACAGGGGAGCCTGGTGGGCTACGGTCTGTGGGATCGCAAAGAGTCGGACGTGACTGAGCACACAGCACACTGATCTTCAGTGATAATATATCAGGAACTATCCTGTGAAAGTACATATTTGCCAAATAATCAAAACCATGATATTTCTTACCTGCATATGCCCCAGGTAAGTTTAAAGTTTTTTGTTTTTGTTTTTTTAAGGAAAGACTTAAAACTCTAAGGATATCCTTTAAGACATTGTTGGGAATATTAAACAAAAATTGTCTGCTCTTTCCCAAATAATCGCTATCGTTAATTTGCCCAAAATGATTCCTAAATAGTAAAGCAAGAGTCCAAGAGATATGCTTTTAGATACCCAATATATTAAACATTGATTATATTGGGAGTTTTATCTAAAACTCCCTTAATCACAGCTTGTCATACTATCTTTATTGATTTGTTACTGCTCACACTGTTCATTAAAATGCCAGAGAGCAAGGAATTCATTTTTAGTGCTCTTCCAGACACCAGATTTTTATCTCCTAACAGTATAATTCAAGGTCAAGGGTGTTTATTGTGTTTAGACAGAAAAGTAATCAAAGTAGCTTGGGTTTAAAAACACGCAGAGAGAGGGAAGTTTGCAGTTTTTGCTTACCCTAAGGATTGCAGCTTTGATCATAAAATGTGATCTGAAAAGTCTCTAGATATTTGCTGAGGTTTCAAGGTTTAAAGTGGGAGGGTTTTTTTTTTCTTTCCTTTTTTATTTCACTAGTTGCAGAAAGAGTGATAGTAATTATTGCCTTTTATTCCCAAGCAATTTTGCTTTCTGAGTGACTTCATTTCAAATTCTGTGATCTATCTCCAAGGTAATCTTAAAGTCAACAGACTGCTTAATTCACCACTTTGAGGGACAGGATGTTTCATTTAGTAATGTCTCCAGCCAGTTTTTCACCTAATCTTAAAGTTCTCTAGAAATAAAATGTTCAATATTTTGTTTATGTTTGATCCATATAAATCCTAGTGGAGTGTTAGGTATATCCCATCAAAAAAAATGACAAAATGTAAAACTTTTCCTCTTTTAAGGACACTCTACTATGAACTTCTCAATTCAGAAATAATTAAATTTCTACTTATGTGCAAATACTGAAAGCTCCCTGTAAGTTGATGAGAAAAAGAGACAAGTCTCTGAAGAAAAGTTTGCTAGTTGGCAATTTTCAGGAAAGAAAAGATATAAGGCTAATACACATAATAAGTGATGTTCAAGTTTACTGAAAGGAAAGAGTATAAATATGGTGAAAAACGAGGTAGTATGTCTCTTGCCCCTCAGAATGGTAAAATGTATGTAAACAACAATCCTATTCTGGGGAGGATGTAGGAAAATTATTATTTTTTTCCCTTTAACTTTTTGTTTCATGTTGGAGTATAACAGGTTAAAATGTCATAATAGTTTCAGGTGGACAGCAAAGGGGGTCAGCCATGCATATATATGAGTCCATTCTCCCCTCTTGTGCATCTGCTGATGCTGCTAAGTCCCTTCAGTCATGTCCGACTCTGTGCAACCCCATAGACAGCAGCCCACCAGGCTCCCCAGTCCCTGGGATTCTCCAAGCAAGAATACTGGAGTGGGTTGCCATTTCCATCTCCAATACATGTGAATGAAATGAAAGTGAAAAGTGAAAGTGAAGCCGCTCAGTCATTTCCGACTCTAAGCAACCCCATGGTTTGCAGCCTACCAGGCTCCTCTGTCCATGGGATTTTCCAGGCAACAGTACTGGAGTCGGGTGCCATGCCTTCTCCATCTTGTGCATCATTGGTACACAAAAGTAAATGCTGTTCCTTTTTTGAAATCTAGCAGTGTCTTTGGAAGTAAAAAAAGCAAAATACCTATTTTTGATCAAACAAGCTACCACTATTGGTAGTTTCTATAGAAATAAATGCAAAAATATACATATAAGAATATTTATTAGTTTACTATTCTTCTGGAAAACTGCAAACAACTTGAGTCAATAGAGGCAGAATAAATTGAATCCAATGTTAGATACAATACAAAGAGTGAATTAGATTCATGATTACCAGACTGGTAGGAAGAGAAGTAAAGTATTTTTATGCTAAGAAAAGCATGCAAATGCATATACATAGCATGATTATACTTTGATAAAAGCAGTATCCAAAATTGTCTATATGGGTGGCAGCCAGTCTCTAAGATGGCTCCCAATGATGGCCGCCCCTGAGTGTTCACACTATTGTGTCAGTTCTTCCCTCAGAATTGGTCTGTGTGACCAACAAAGTACAGAAGTGATGGTGTGTGATTTTTCAAGGCTAGGTCATAAAAGAAATTGAAGCATATGCCTTGCTCTTTATATAGAACTGTTTTTTTCTGGGGTAAGCCAGTGGCCATATTGTGAGGAGTCTCTAGCAGTTCCACAGAGAGGTTCCCATGGTGGGAACTGAGGCCTCCTGCCAAGAACCAGCCAGGAACTGGGGCCAGAGCCTGAGTGAGGGGGTCCTCTTACAAGGACCCTGCCAACCTCCTAACCACAACCTCAGCAGAAACTTTGAGCCAGAGCCACCCACCTAAGTCACTCCTGGATTCCTGACTCTCTGAAAGTCTGATATAATAAATATTTTTGTTCTGTGAGTACCAATCTGTAGATGATTTGTTACACAGCAGCAGTTCACTGATGCAGTATGTAAAGTTGTGGAAGGACTCATCACACTGTTAAATTGTTACCTTAGTGAAGTAGAGGTGGAAATAACTTTTGAGGTAAGTTTTAACTTCCTTTTTTTAAATTTCGTGTTCTACAGTTATCTTATAGGACTAGTTAAATGCTCCAGACAGCATCCCAGGGATTTATGTATTTGATTAACCAACAAATACTGCAAATATTGACTGAGTAATTACTCCAAGTCAAACACTGTTAGATGTGAAGGTTTAAAAGTAAATAACACACTAATTGTGTCCTCAAGAAGATCACTCATTGAAATAGGAGGTAAAAACTGGTACTTATCTTCGCCCATTTTAAATCATAATGTTAAAAGAGTGTGCACAGACTGTTACTGAGCAGAGGGGGAGATGTGGGTGATTCTGAAGCAGAGAACCTTACCTTTAACGTAGCAGTACATCCTGAGGGACAAAGTTGAGTTTTCCAAGGAGAGAAAAAGCAGATGGAGTGGGGAGAACAATGTTAGAAAACACTAGATTTTGAAATTTATCCAAGTTGTGTTTTCTCTCAACATAGTTTATTGTACATGTCTTCTCTATCACAGAGAGTAAAAATAGCCTGTGTTAAAAAGCATAATACAAGTTTTCACTATGTATTTATATACAGATTTACTATAACATTAAGGAAGAAAACCTTCTCTGTTACTCAGTTTCAAAATCCATTTTGGTGGAATCTGATCACTTAGTGCAAAACTGCAGGATTTGCTTAGGGGGCTTCCCAGGTGGCTCAGTGGTGAAGAATCCACCTGCAGTTCAGGAGACACAGGAGACGTGGGTTCAGGCCCTATATCAGGAAGATCCCTGGAGTTGGCAGCCCACTCCAGTATTTTTGCCTGGAAAATCCCATGAACAGAGGAGCCTGGCAGCCTACAGTCCATGGGATCACAATGAGTCAGACGCAACTGAGAGACTAAATAAACAGCAACAACAGCAGCTCTTACGCAATGTCCACATAGCCAGCAGAAGTGAAAGTGAAGTTGCTCAGTCGTGCCCCACCCTTTGCGACCCCATGGACAGTACCCTGCACCAAGCTCCTCTGTCCATGAGATTTTCAAGGCAAGAGTACTGGAGTGAGTTGCCATTTCCTTCTCCAGGGAATCTTCCCAACCCAGGGATTGAACCCAGGTCTCTCACATTGTAGACAGACACTTTACCGTCTGAGCTACCAGGGAAGTCCAGCAGAAGTGCTCACTTAAACACTGGGTAATACAGACTAACTGACTTGCAGACTGAGTAATGTTACTTCACAGTCAGTGACAATTTAATTGTACTTGGGAAGCTGGGTGATTTGAATTAACTCTGCCTTTTTTTTTCATATCTGTCCCATAAGCATCCCCAAAGTTACAAAGAGTAGTTTCAACTTGGGCTCTTATTTATTTATTTTTTAAAGCTCTTATGCTTGCAGAGCAAATATTGTGCTCTTTTTTTAATTTTTTTTACAGAGCAAAATCTTGCCTATAATATAGGATAAAATAAATAGGTGAAAGAATGCCATTCTCCTCCCCATCACCCCATTTCACCCTGGAATAACTGATACATTTGGAATCCATCTCTGTTATTTTTATTTTTTATTTTATTTATATACAAATTATATTTATAGGAAATCAGAGTTGTGTATCTTTTATCTGCTTTATGCCATTTGGATAGGAATAATGAGCTGGCATTACAATAGGAAAATTGACAATTCTTTCCTCAACACAGTTGTTATTATTACATCTTGTAAATTCTGGCCATTTGAGCTCAGGTCAGTGCAACAGGAACAACTGATTTTGTGGGCCAGTTTTTGTTTTTTTGTTTTTTTGTTTTTGCATGGTTCATTTTGAAGATAGAGAACTGTAAAATGTTTGGACTCAAAGGGGGTTATAGAAATTAGGACTCTATAGATGATAAGCGACAGAAAATTTGACTATTTTAGTTAAGCCAGACAGTGTATTGACTTACACTATACAAGTGTAAGTTTTCTAGTGGGAAATCTAGAAATTGGGATCACTTTAAGGAAGATTTCAGTCAAGTTCTGAAGGGTTCTTTCATAGTCTGGTCTCCCCGTTAGTCGGATTGACCCCATTCTCAAACATGCTTGCCCCAGCACTTTCCTGGTAGCCCAGTGTGTAAGACTTCACCTTCCAATGCAGGGGGTGCAGGTTCAGTCTCTGGTTGGGGAGCTAAGATCCCATAGGCCTCACAGCTAAAAATCAAAACATAAAACAGAAGCAATGTTGTAGCAAATTCAATAAAGTCTTTAAAATGATCCACATCGGGGCTTCCTTGGTGATTTCAGTGGTAAAGAATCTGCCTGCCAACCCAGGAGACATGTCTTCAATCCCTGGTCCTGGAAGATTCTACTTGGGGCAGAGCAGCTGAGCCCGTTGACCACAACTATTGAGCCTGTGCTCTTTAGCCACAACTGCCGAAGCCTCTGCACCTTAGAGCTCATGCTTCACAGCAAGAGGAGCCCCCAGTATGAGAAGCCCAAGCACCACCACAACTAGAGTGTAGCCTCCACTCGCCACAACTAGAGAAAGCCTGAGAGCAACAACAAAGACCCAGCGCAGCAAATAAATAAATATACAAAAGAATTTCAATTTAAAACCTGATCCACAGTAAAAAAAAAAAAAAAAACAAACTTTGGAAAAAAGACACTTGCCCCTTATAGCACCTAGGTGCCCACTACAGTACCAATCTGCATTTTCTCAGGTTCACATCCAGCAGTATAAGGCACTGTCTTTCGTTGCAGCATCTCCTAAGTGAGACAATATCATTGGCTTTTATTGAACTATTATATCTAATGTAGCACCCATTACATGATCCCAGGAATAGATCTCAGGCACAGACTCGACCCTGGGGCCAAGGGTGGGGTCAGTACCAGCAGATCTACAGGGACAGGGATTCCAAAACCATGATTCTGAATCATTTCAAAATAACACCATTTAGGATATTGATGAAAAATAGCAAAAGCCTCAAGATCTGCCTTATAGTTTGATTGCCAAGCCTCATCTGAGAGAATTTACTGTGGACTAAATGTTTTTGTGTCTCCTCAAAATTTATATATTGAAGACTAATTCCCACTGTGATGGTATTTGGTGGTTGGGCCTTAGGGAGGTAATTAGGTTTGGATGAGGTCATGGGGTAGAGCCCCATTGATGGGATTGGTGCCTTATAAAGGAATGAAGAGCACAGACCTCTCTCTGCCACATGAGGACACAGTGAGAAGACGGGTATCTATGAACCAAGAGTGGGTTCTCACCAGACTCTAAATCTGCCAGCACCTTTATCTTGGACTTCCTCGTCTTTAGAACTGTGAGAAATAGATGTTTGTTGTTTAAGTCACCCTGCTGCTAAGTCACATCAGTCATGTCCAACTCTGTGTGACCCCATAGATGGCAGCCCACTAGGTTCCCATCCCTGGGATTCTCCAGACAAGAATACTGGAATGGGTTGCCATTTCCTTCTCCCATGCATGAAAGTGAAAAGTGAAAGTGAAGTCGCTCAGCCATGTCCAACTCTTCGCGACCCCATGGACTGTAGCCTACCCGGCTCCTCCGTCCATGGGATTTCCCAGGCAAGAGTACTGGAGTGGGTTGCCATTGCCTTCTCCATTAAGTCACCCAATCTATGGTATTTTTATTTTCACATCCTGAGCTAAACAGACTTTGAAACTGCTTGTCACATTTTCCATGCTTGTCTGACAGTTCCTAATCTGCTGCTGTTTTTCAGTCACTCAGTCATGTCCAACTCTGCATCACACCAAGTTTCCCTTTCCCAAGTTCACTATCTCCCAGAGTTTGCTCAAACTCAGGTCCATTGAGTCGATGAGGCCATCCAATCATCTTATCCTCTGTTTCCCCCCTTCTTCTCCTACCTTCAATCTTTCCAAGCATCAGGGTCTTTTCCAGTGAGTTGGTTCTTCGCATTAGGTAGCCATAGTATTGCCCAAGCATCAGTTCTTTGGTGCTCAGCCTTTGCTGTGGTCCAGCTCTCACATCAGTACATGACAACTGAACAACCTCTTTGACTATATAGACCTTTGTCGGCAAAGATGCAGTATACAGAATATATTTCAGCAGTTCTCAAACTATCGTTTCCCAAGTAGCAGCACTAACATTACCTAGAAATTGTTAGACATGCAAATTCTCAGGTGCCAACCCAGACCAACAGTCTGTGTTTTAATGAGCAAAGCAGGTGATTCTGATATAGGGACCAATGCTTTGGTCCTTAGTTGTGTCCTTTGTCAAGTGAGATTGAGAATACTTGACATGCCTACAGATGGAGCCCACATTGTATAGGGCATGAAATGCTTAGTAACAGCCCCAAGGTGCCCCTTGACCAAGGCTGCAGAGAAGACAGTTGATAGTATTATACAATAAGTCCAAAGCTGCACTGAAGCAGGGAACCACTTTAAACTGTCCTCTGATCTTAAGGGCCTCTCCCTACCTCAGGGGCTTAAAAGCAGCATCTCATTAACACAACACATGGAGAATACAGTCAAAGGGCAGAGCATCTGTGATCCATGCAGAGGAAAACAGGGAGATGCCAACCTACTGCGTTTCAAAGCCAGCTTGCTGCTAAAAGGGTAAGCCCAGAATCTTCTAGAATCATTGATAAGCACCCTGACACATAAATCAGACATCCCAGGTTCTACTGTATGAAAAATCAGTGGTATCACACTTCTAATTGGTTGACTTTTATTCCATCACTATACAAGTTAGTGGCATTGGAGACTGGGTCAGAATTCCTCAAATCTCCACCACAGTATTATATTATCCATAGATAGTGTCTTGAGGTGGGTGGAATATGCTGTATATAATTTTCCTCACAAATTGACTTAATTTCAATAAATCCCCCTCTCATGTTTGTGAAGTTCTGTAGTAGATGCTGTTGTTGCATGTCCCATATACCCTCACCCACCTCCAGGTTCATCTGCTCAAACTAACAGCTCCACTATCCATGTGCCAGCCTCCCTCTTCCTCCCTTTTCTGCCTATGGGCTTTCTGGGAGCTTATGAACCTCCTGGATGGGGCAGTCAGGCAGAACCTGGGATTTAACATCTCAAGGAGGATCTCTCAGTCCATGAGACCTGGATCTAGATTCCCCATCCCTCCATATTCAGTTGCTAAGTCTAGTCCAACTCTTTGCAACCCCATGGACTGCAGCATGCCAGGCTTCTCTGTCATTCACTATCTCCTGGAGTTTGCTGAGACTCATGTGCATTGAGTCAGTGATGTCATCCAACCATCTTTCCTTTGTTGCCCCTTCTTCTCTTGCCTTCAGTCTTTCCCAGAATCATGGTCTTTTCCAGTGAGTCAGCTCTTAGCATCAGATGCCCAAAGTGTCGGAGCTTCACCTTCAGCATCATTCCTTCCAGCGAATATGGACTGATTTACTTTAGGATTAACTGGTTTGATCTCCTTGCAGTACAAGGGACTCTCAAGAGTCTTGTCCAGTACAACAGTTCAAAAGCATTAATTTTTGCCACTCAGCTGTCTTTATGGTTCAAGTACCATAAAGAGTATTCTTTATGGTCCAAGTACTCTTGCATCTGTACTTAACTACTGGAAAAACCATAGCTTTGACTATAGAAATCTTTGTCAATGAAATGATGTCTCTGCTTTTTAATATATTGTCTAAGTTTGTCATAGCTTTCCTTCCAAGGAGGAGCGTCTTTTAATTTCACTGCTACAAAGCCCTTTACACAGGGAGCCTCAGAGAGACCCTGCCTAGATTGAGCCCATAGCAGCACTAATCAGTGATTAACACACCTCCTTTGACTTTCTTTTCCTATTTTGTTTCATTTTTCCTGCACCCTCATCTGTGCTTGGAATCCCTTTCCAGATTAACTTTCTGCAGCTAAATGAACATGTCAGGATTGGCTTCCTTGAGAATGCAAATTTGTACAGCTTAAACATGGTAGAGCTGCATTTCAAATCCAAATAGTCTGACTCTTAAGCCTATATCCTTTGCAACTCTATTATACTCCCTCAGTATAATACCTCCTTAAATCTGCAGAAGCACTGACCCTTGCTCTACATAATCTAGGAGCTAGAAAGTTAGGTCTTAAGATCTGAAGTCCCCAAATTTCATCAACTGGATCAGAAGTTATTTAGAGAAAGTAATGACTGCTTCATCAGTACAAGTAAACTTTTTTTTTTTCTTTTCTAAAACTGCTGAAATGCTTCAGATAAAACAGTGCCTTTCTGTCATCAAACCTGCCCACCATTGAGAGCACTGTTTGATGCATGTCTCTCGGGAGACCGCCACTCACTGTAAATGATTCCAGTTTTTCAAAGATGCCCAGGGTAACAAAGGAATATTCAGTATTTCTGCCCATGGAAACATTGTTGATTTTGTTATGCATCTCTGCTTTTCAGAAACAGTCATTTAAGAAGCCAACTTCAATCACAGACACTTCAGAAAGAGCTGCATTTCAGCTTATAATAGTTATATTTTACAAACCTATAAAGAAAAAAAGCAGATTTCAGCAAACACAATAATCCCAGAGGAAAGTACCAGGAAGAAATTGCTCCCAGCCATTCTCAGAGACAAGTAGAGAGATTACCATGCCCCTCAAGATCCCTCCCATCTTCATGATCCTATGATAAAAAGAGTAGATGGAAAGAAAGACTCCGTATCCACTAGCTCAGTTTGAATCCCCTTTTTTTCAGAAATCTTTTATTAGACTTAACAATGGCTATCAGTCTACAATAATGATTTTGACTTAAAAGTCTGAAATGTCGTATAGAAAAATGGGTAACACAGATTCACTTCTTTCAAGTTACTAATCATCTACATTGTCATCATTCTTAAAGTGTTTTAGCTTTTAATTTTATTCCACCACACTGTTTTTCTACATTAAATTAAATATGACTTGGAGATCCCACTAACCAGAGTGATAAGAAATCAATGCAACTTGTGGTTTAAAGTGTCAGTCTTAGGTTGTCAGCATTCTTAGTCATTATGCAGTATTTGGAAAATAGATGAAGTGCCTATTATCTTTAATCACTGTAACCTCTAATATATAAATGTCTCTCTTGGATCCATTTGAGGCAGATGGGTACTCTGTGTCCATAACTAGGCCCAGAGCCATTTCAACAAAACCATCAGCTGCGTCTTTTATGCTTGAGTTTTCAGCATCCCCAAGTTCCCGCATCACCTCTGAAGTGGTGCTTTATGGGAGTGGGCAATGGTGCTCAACGCTCCTAGACTAAACCAGACCTTTCAGTCTGTAGTGGACTCCAGGCTTTCTGCTGGATTTCACTTAGCCTAAGTGGATTTCCCACTTAGCCTTTTCTTCCACCAAGTCTCCTTCTAAGAGAACTCCTCTCTCCTCTCAGCAAGCTTCCAAAATCACCAATGCCAGGACGTTTCCTGTGGGTTGAAGTGAGTAGATGGGAGAAGAAATAAAATACTGTCCATTATTTTCCCTCTTAATTCACCATGTTCCACCTGCAATATCTATTAACAGCCAAGAATAATGCCCCAAATTTATTGATTATAACTATGTGCTAGGTACTTTACAGATACCTCATTTAAATCATCAACTCAGGAGTAAAAAAGTATTATCCATGCCATTTTGCAGATTACACACTGAAACACAGAGAAGTTGAAGACTTGCTATTATTGTATCACTAGGAATATCCTGAGCTGGGATTTGATTACAGACTGTCTGGATCTAGTTATTCTTGTTAAGTCACTCCTCATTTGGATTAATAATGGCTAATAATAAAATATCTTTAGAGTTAATAAATGCTAATCATTCATTATGGTCCAGGTGATGAACTTAGCATTCTTCTAGACCCTGACGATAAAATTACCATATGACCCAGCAGTTCCATTCCTGGGCATATACTCAGAGAAAAATATAATTCCAAAAGGTATATGCATCCCAATGGTTATTATAGCACTGTAGCCAGGACATGGAAGCAACCTAAATGTTCAACAGAGGAATGGATAAAGAAGAAGCAGTATGCATATACAGCGGAGTATTACTCAGCCATAAAAAAGAATGAAATTGTACCATTTGCACAGATATGAATGGACCTAGATACTATCATACAAAGTAAATCAGAAAAAGAAAAACATATATTGTGTATTAATGTATATATGTGGAATCTAGAAAAATGGTATAGATGAACCTCTTTGCAAAGCAGAAATAGAGATACAGATGTAGAAAGCAAACATATGGACACCAAGGTGGGGAATGGGGAGTTGAGATAAACTGGAAGATTGGGGTTGACATATATACATGCTGCTATGTATAAAATAGATAAGTAATGAGAAACTACCGTGTAATGTGGGAAACTCTACTTAATACTCTGTGGTGACCTAAATGGGAAGGATACCCATAAAAAGGGAGATATATGTATACATATAGCTGATTTGCTTTGCTGCACAGCAGAAACTAATACAACATTGTAAAGCAATTATTCTCCAATATATTTTTTTTTCAAAAAAGGAGGCATCTTTGCCTTTATTGTAGAGTACCAAAGGCAATACTTCGGGGGAGTTTGAACAGTAAACTCAGTATACTGTAGTCCAGCCCACATGATCTCTCCTGTCAGATATGTGCTGTGCTGTGTTAGTCACTCAGTCATGTCTGACTCTTTGCGACCCCTTGAACTGTAGCCCACTAGGCTTCTCTGTCCATGAAATTCTCCAGGCAAGAATACTGGAGTGGGTTGCCATGCCCTCCTCCAGGGGATCTTCCCAACCCAGGAATCAAACCGGGGTCTCCTGCACTGCAGGTGGATTCTTTACCAGCTGAGCTACCCAGGAAGCCCTCTGTCAAGTATGGGAAAATACTTGATGTATTTAATGATGTGGGTAAACAAAAATTGGGGAAGTTCAGTAAGATGCTCCATTAAGGAGTAAATGTAGTGAATTAGAGAAGCAAAAAGCAAGCTCACCATCACAGTTATTCAGTTGTTTCCTTATTTTTTAATTTCTTCTCTAGGTATTAAAAGTGTAAAGCACACAAGGTTCCTCTTCTCCGTAGTCTTAAACCCTGCAATATCTGGCTCGTGTATTTAAAATTAAATGTAAATCCCTCACCATGTCCTCCTAGACCCCTCATGATGTGGGCCCTGCCTACCTTTTTGACATCAGGTTTCATCTCCAACCCTCCAACTCCACGTGTGTCTACCTCTGTCACACAGTTCCTCAGACATAGCATTCCCTCCCCAGGGCCTGGGTATTTGTTATTCTTTCCATCTAGAATTTCTGTTTTCTTGTCTCTCTTCTGGACCAGTTCCTTCTTATTAGTTAAGTATCAGCTCAAATGTTAGCTCAAAACCTCTCGATGTAATATACCATTGTATATATGTTCCACACCTTCTTCATCTATTCTATTGAAGGACATTCTACGTCCTGGCAACTATTCCACCAAGAAAAAAAAAAAGAAGAAGAAGAAGAAAACCAGAGGGAAATGTAAAAAAACTAAACACCAACCAAACGAAAAAGAACCTCTCTTTGTCTCTCTTTATTTCCTAATCTACTGTGACGCTGCTGCGCCTTTACTTACTCATCCACTCATGCTGAATGTTGAGCACTGTTCCAGCACTGGTCTAGGCCCAGGGGATAAAGCAGGCCAAAAACTTGCCCTGTGACTTGCCCTATAATATTTAGTTTCTAGTGAGAGTACTGGACAATGAAAAAGGGAAAGAGGAGAGTTACTGAGGACTATGACTTTCTTGTTTGCTCCCTATGGCATTGCCGTGAGCTGGTAGGGGACAGAAGGGTCCTCACTATAGCCATGTGCCACATTCCCATAATTGTTTCTTCCCATTGAGCCCCTCCTCATTAATCCCAGGGTACCACATTTTCCCCTGTAGTTTCTCCATAACCTATTTATACCTTTTTAGTTATTTTATTCAAATCCTTGTATTTCCTGTTATGCATGTCAAAAGCCTGAGAATTATGGAAGACCTCTTTGGAAAGATGGCAATTAGAAACCTGTCGGCAGGCAAGCAGAGGGATATCTGGGGGTCTAGGGGTCTGGAGGTGGGGGGTAGAATTCTGGGAAAGCAGAACAGCAAGAGAAAAGAGTTTGTAGTAGTTTTGGGTTTTTTTGAATAAAAAATTAAAATAAATATAGTGGCTTAAAACAACATACATGTATGATTTCATGGCTCCTATAGTTCAGAAGTCTGGGCATAGTACGACTGAGTTCTCAGCTCAGGGTCTCATACAGCATAAATTAGATGTTAGCTGAGCTGCTGTGTCATCTAAGGCTCAGCATCCTCTCAAACGATTTAGGCTTTTGGAAGAATTCCGTTTGTTGCAGTGACCAAACTGAAGTCTCCTTTCCCTGCTGGTTGATGGTTTGGGGCTGCTCTTAGCAACAGGAGGCCACTCTTATCCACTGCCATGCAGAGCCCCCTTCTTTTCCAAACCGGCAACAGAGAACTCCTCAAATGCCAAACCTCCCTGATACTGTGAATCTCTGATTTTCTCTCTCTTACCTCTGTACCCAGATTGAAAAGCTCATGTAATTAGGTTCAGCTCACCCAGATAATCTTTCTTACTCATTTTTAGCCTTCCTAACATAAAGTCAGCTGATCTGGGACTCTGGTTATACCTGCAAAGTTCTTTCATAGCAGGACCCATATTTGTGTTTGATTAGATAGTTAGCAGATGGTGTGTGGATGTCGGGAATTTTGGGAAACCATGTTGGAATTCTGCATACAACAGAACCTAAGGCAAAAGCGAGCCTCTTTTACTTGAAGAATAACGAGGAAGCCACGTTCTAGATCAAGGTGGGCAGTGAGAACAGTGGGTGCTCAGGTCACGGAGGTGGTGGCAAAGGAAGTGACAGTAGCTGGTGAAGGGCCTTAAACACTGGTCATTGTCCCCTTGATGACTTTGGCTTTTATTCTGAGATCAGAGCCTTTGCACTGAGTGGCATGATTTGATTTATGTTGTAGAAGTGCATAAAAATAGGCACCTAGTAAGGAAGGTGAGGGCTGAAGCAGACCATGAGGAGGCGCCTGTAATAACAGAGGTGAAAGAGGACGCTAGCTTAGACCAGGGGGAGGGTGACCAGGGTAGAGAAGGAGTCCTATTCTGGATTTATTGTGGAAGGAGGGCTGATAGTTTTTACTAATGAGTTGAATGTGGGCTGTGAGGGATGTGATAATGCATTCTTACTTTACCCCAATAGCACTCGAGACACCAGCCAGACAGGGGCTGCATGGGGACTCTGGTCAGAAACTTTCTCAACTGCTCAGTAAGGAAAACAGGAAAGCAACTTGCCTCAGGTCATTCAGCGAGTCCACGACAGAGCGCAGACCACAATACAGGTCTCCTGTCTGCCAGTGGGGAGTCTTTCTCTGTCCTGCCCCTCTCAGCCTTGTCTCCTGGTGGCTCAGATGGTAAAGAATCCTCCTGCAATACAGAAGACCTGGGTTCAATCCCTGGGTCAGGAGGATCCCCTGTTGAAGAAAATAGCAACTCACTCCAATCTTTTTACCTAGAGAATCCGATGGGCAGAGCCTGTGTACTACAGTTGATGGGGTCACTAAGAATCGGACACAACTGAACTATTAACGCTTTCACTTTCTTTGAATACCACTGTGTTAAAATTCTAATTTATGTACTTATCAGCCTCTTAAAATACTTCATGTAGTTATTTCTTTAATTTCTGTTGACTCCTCTAAGCTCCATGAAGGCAAGGACACTCCAGTCCATTGCTGCGTACCCAGTGCCTGGCATAGAGTCTTGACAGAACAGGCATTCAAGAGATACTTGTTGAACACGTGAATGAATGAATAAGTTATTCCAATATAGTAGCAGCAATGGAAACTAGAAATTTCCTTTCCATTTCCCATGCGATCAGATCCAAAATAGCAATATATTTCATGCCAGTAAATATTGTCATCTACAGGGTAAACAACTTTTTTTGCCAAATGTTTACTTTTTAGGTTCTTTCAAATGTATCCAAGGTGTTTCACATCTCAATTTTTTCCTCCATTGCTTGCATTTTTCTTTTATTTTATATTTCTTTCTCTCTCTCTTTTTTAAATCTCCAACAGTCACAGTTTTCAATTTGGTAGACTTTCTGGAAGAGAGTTCTGTTGTACCCACTAAACATAATGTGTTGCTAATCTTCAAGGTAATGTTTACTCAGTTCAGTTGTGGGGCAATATGAACTCTATAGACAGTGGAATTCATGACAATCTTCCCATGGAGCACTTTGAAAACCACTGAGTCTAGAAGGGACAATGGGTGTAAGAGGCCAAGGACTGACTTAGACAATAGAAAAAACAAAGCCTGATAAGTTATAGGAATACAAAGAAGTGATAAAAAGCAATTTCTCGTAAAGTCTTTTAAGTGGCAATAGAGGGAAGCTATTAAAATCATGAAGTGTTCTTTGTACATTCATAGTAAAAATGTATAGTGAATAATGGATAATGAAAATAGATTGTGCAAAACAATGTTTTTCCTTGTTTTTCATGAAATTTAATGTGATTTTTTATTTTAAAAATGGACAGTGATCAAGAATACTGTAACAGAGACTTCCCTAGTGGTCCAGTGGTTAACACTTTGCACTTGTACTGCAGGGGGTGTGGGTTCGAACCCTAGTCAGGGAACTTAAGATCCCGCTATGCTGCATGGTGTGACTGAAAAAGGAAAAAGATAAAAAAGAATATAGTAAGACATCCAATCCAGAAGGGAAATAATCCTAAAATGAGTGACACTGGAATACTTGTTATTCACGGAATTGAGTAATGGTTTGCAAAGTTTTCTGAATATCTGGTGATGGTATGGCAAAATTCTCCCCTTCTTTAAGTCTTGGATGACAAAGTTGACCTTTATGCACAAACACTTTATGTACTTAGTTGCTAAACCAGTTTCTGGCTTAATTGACTGCACTTAATGCCTAAGTGAGGCTGTCTTAAAAGCTAAATGTGTCCCTGCAAATGTGCTCAACACTGTTGGTGTGTGAGTACCAACTGATTAATAATCTCCCACCTGAACAGAAAGAAAACTAGCTGCACTCAGGGTTATGTTCTTTGACCTCCAGGCCAGCAGCCATCTATCATCTCCTTCTGTAGGGACAGTCTACGTTCTCGTCTGCTCTGTCTTGTTCCCTTAAGCCTCTGATATTACAGCATTAATACATTACAATCATGAGAGGCAGAGGAAGTAGGAATGGAGAAAAGGAAAAGAAAGAGTGGAAGGGAGACAGAGAGAAGGAAAAGGAAGTCTATGCCTCAAATATGTGACAAATAGTCAATATTGTAAGAAGCTCAGATTACTGTCTGGCTCTAGGGTCAAGTAAGTTCTTGTTGTTGTTCAGTTGCTAAGTCATGTCTGACTTTGCAACCCCATGGACTGGAGCATGCCAGGCTCCTCTGTCCTCCACTATCTCCCGGTGTTTGCTCAAATTCATGTTCATTGAGTTGGTGGTGCTGTCTAACCAGCTCATCCTCTGCTGCATGCTTCTCCTTTTGCCTTCAATATTTCCCAGCATTTGGGTCTTTTCCAATGAGTTGGCTCTACGCATCAAGTGGCCAACATATTGCAGCTTCAGCTTCAGCATCAGTCCTTCCACTGATTATTCAGGTTTGATTTCCTTTAGGATTGACTGCTTTAATCTTCTTGCTGTGCAAGGGACTCTCAAGAGTCTTCTCCAGCACCACAATCTGAAACCATAAATTCTTCATCACTCAGCCTTCTTATGGTCCAACTCTCACATCCGTTCATAACTTCTAGAAAAACTATAACTTTGGCTATATGACTACATGCACCTTTGTCAGCAAAGTGATGTCACAGTAGTTCTTAACCAAGTCAAAATTAGTATGGGAAGGATGAGCTGTGTAGAGGAATCACAAATAATCCCTTTGTCTTTGCGCATTTCCACTTAGTTGTTGGAAGAGAACCGGACAGACTGTGTTCTTCTGGTTGCAATATTAAACACCCAAAGCCAACTTGAAAAACTGTTAGGAAACCTGTCATTTTGAGACCTGCAGTTTTGCCAATCACTTTATACAGAGCACCTTCTAGTATCTCGCTGTGTGATTCTTTTAACACTGCAAAGGTCACACAGTAAGAACTGGCCATATTGAAAACAGACTCTCTCTTTGTTAAGGGCCCACAGAGATATATAAACACTCTGCGTGTGTGTTCTTTAAAACTGCTCAGTGTGAACAAACACTGATAAGCCTCGACTTGTCGGGAAGCCTCCATCATTCTCCTTGATACCTGGACCAACCAGGGAGTTCATTCTCTACTTTTTCTTCTCCCTTATTCCTCACTTCCCAACCATTCCTAAGTCTCACCTATTTAATCACCAAATATCTCTTTTCTCTACCTCCAACACCACTGTTTTAACTGAGACCACATTTCCAAATTGGTGCCATCATTGGCACCTCTGGCCAGTGATGTTCCTAAAACTTATAGATTTTCTAAATGTTTATTTATAAATTTATTTGCATTGCATTGTTTCCTTAGGTGCTGTACTCTCCTGGTTTCTTTCCTCCACAGTGGTTCCATGGAGATATCCAACATACTCACTAAATGGCAGTGTTCTTTGGCATTCTGTCCCAGGCCTTTCTGTCTAACCCTGTAGTTTCACTTTGGGGCATCTCTTCCACTCTCAGAGCTTCTGTATGCTGAAATATCCTCTATATTGATAGTTCCTAGAGTCTTATCTCCAGTCCAGTCTTTCTTGCTAAGTTTCAGACCTATATACTGAACCCCTACTTGGCTATATTAAATATATGCAGGCATTTAATCTTGAATATCTTATAGGAACCTCAAGCTCAATGTGACCCAAACTGCACCCACTATCTTATTCTCAGATCCAAAGTCCCTCCTAAGAAAGGCCTTCCTCTCATTTTGTGGAACCAAGACCAACCCAGCTGTGCTGTCTAGAAACCTGAAACTTATTCTCTTTCATAGTCTTCATCCCTGATATTTAATCTGTCAATAAACATGCCTTGAATATTATATCTCCAAATTTTAAAAATCTCCACTTTTATCCAGTCTTGTTGCTAACATCCTCATTCAAGCCATGATCATCTCTGGTCAAGATTGTCCCTGTGGCCACTTCACAAGGCCCTGATTCTAGGTTTGCTCCATGTTGAGACATCTGCAGCCAGAAGGGTTTCCATACAGGTGTTGCATTATTCTCATGGTGCGTCATCCCTTGAATGGTTTCCCTCTCACAATTGGGCCCTACAGATAAGCCTCCAGATTTCTTTCCCACCATCCCCCTCGCCCCACACATGATGAACTGTTTGGTTTCTCAAACGTGTTTGCCATTTTTTCCCTTACCTCTGAATCTTCACACTTGCTCTCCTCTGTAACTTGTGTGATCTTCCCACATTTGCCTTCACCACACTGACTCCAAATTTCAGTCTATACTTCACTTCACTAAAGGAAATCAACCCTGAATATTCATTGGAAGGACTGAGGCTGAAGTTGAAGCTCCAGTACTTTGGCCATCTGATGCGAAGAGCCAACTGACTGGAAAAGACCATGATGCTGGGAAAGACTGAAGGCAGGAGGAGAAGGGGCCAAAGAGGATAAACCGGTTGGATGGCATCACCAAATTAATGGACATGAGTTTGAGCAAACTCCAGAAGATAGTGAAGGATAGGGAAGCCTGGCATGCTGCAGTCCACAGGATTGCAAAGAGTTGGACACGACTTAGTAACTGAATAACAATTACTTCACTTCTTTGAGACACCTTCCCTGAACCCTTGATTGGCTTCTTCTACAGGGGTGTCATTACAGTGAGTATCCTATGTATGTACAAGTTCCTTTCCAAGAGCATGTTCATAAGTCGAATCTGTTTGTAAGTCCAATAAAGTTAGCCTAGGTACACAACTAACACAATTGGCTATATAGTACTGTACTATAATAAGATTATAATACAAATAATACATCCATTAAAACACACACACACAAATGACATTTTTAATCTGTAGAAAAGTACCTTAAAAAGTACAGTACTACAGTACCACAGCTTGCAAACGGGTTCACACGCATGTTTGCATCTTGGAAAGGTCACAACTTGAAGGGTCATATGTCAAGGATTTATAGTATTTGCTTTTGTATTCTAGTTCCTGGTCCATAGGACAGAAGCTATATCTACTTCTTTACTGTTGTTAATACCAGACCCTGACAAAATATTTGGAAAGCATTAGGAGCTTAATAAACATGTGTCAATTGATCAACCATTGTGCTTATATTTTTACTTTTCTGTCTCTCTTATGAAACTGACAGATTTGTAATGGCAGGTTATGTAATCTCTCCTTTGGTTCCCAAGTACCTTGCACATAGTAGATACTCAATACAAATGTATTTAGGGATGGATTCATGAATGGGTGGATAAATGTAGTTGGTTCTACAGATTCATTTTCATGCTTTTTGAAAACTGTTCCAGATAATCCTTTTTGGAGATTCCACAGTAATGCACATCTTACAAAGTTAAAAAAAATATCAGAGGAAGAAGGAATAGCAATAAACTCTACAAGTAAATAAGCTGAGGGGGAAAAATCACTTTTTTGTGAACCAAATTATTTATTTACTCCTGTTGTAAAATATTACAAAATAACCCCATTGTATAATATATCTTCAAGATGGCTTTTTAACTCTGTTAGACCACTTAGGTCCCAATCAAGATCCCTATTCACACCAAAGAGGAAATGGAGCTTTGATGATGTCTGCTTCCTGTTATGTCTGTTTTTTGTTTTTTTTTAAAAAGGAGGGGAGAGGACATCCTGATAGATGAGGAGGAAAGAGAGAAGGAAGGAAGGAAGGAAGAAGGAAAGAAAGGGAAGGAAAGCAGGACAGAGGCAGGGTGGAAGAAAGGAGGGTGGGGGAAGAAAGGAGTGGGGAGGGAGGAAGGAAGGAAATAAAGAAAGGGAAAGTGAGGTGGGGAGAGAAGGAGGGAGGAAAATATGCTGCTGGGGTCCAGCCCCGGTGGAT
Organism: Ovis aries; assembly: GCF_016772045.2. Taxonomy (NCBI): domain Eukaryota; kingdom Metazoa; phylum Chordata; class Mammalia; order Artiodactyla; family Bovidae; genus Ovis; species Ovis aries. Next base: position 20,405,988 of record NC_056072.1, read on the forward strand.
CCAGGGAATTCGAAGGGTGGACAGCGTTGGCGTGAGAAAAACTTAGTTATTGATTGATATAAGAAATATAAGATTTGATTAGGAAGAAATAGTGTAGTAGGAGAATTAAGTGGCGAGAAGAGGCTGATTAACTTGGGTTACGTGGAAAACCAATAAAGTTCCAGACAAGGAGCTTGCACTATCTACGTTAGGCCGCCGCCGGCACCCATTTGAATATCGGAGAGTGCCCCGCCCTGGGCTCTCTCTCTTACGGATCTTAAAAGCCAGGACAAGTAAGTAGACATAGTGAGCCTCCATGCCCCAGATGGGAATTCAGCCTGAAATTAGAGTAAAGAGAAGACACGGGGGAAACCAGTCCAGTGACTGGCTCTCCTTCTATTGCCCTTCAAGGCCTTTTATACTTTTGATTATACATAGAGATCAATGGGTAATACAAAATTATGTAGCGTTCACAGCCCAGACTGTTTCTGTATATCTTTTTGTATACAAAAGGTCTCACAGGTGATTTACATTATCTTCTGGCCAAGAGGCTTGTTAACACTTTTTGGCTCTCTTCCTTAATGAATGTTAATTTCGTTTCCCCTGAAGTGTTTTTCTTTAATCTGCATCTCCTTAAAGCATTAAAGTTATATCTCTATAGAACAAAGGTGCAGTGGGTTATAACGAAGAAGTTACTTAACTCAAAGATCTAATGTTGCTAATACCAGGTCTACTACTTGTTTTTCTATATACCAACTATATCTAAAAATAAAGGATATGAAAATTTGGCAGCAAGTATTGGCTCAACAAATGAAACCTTTAATCAGTCCTATTCTAATGATTTTGACTCCTCAGAAGCCCCTACATTCCTAGGATGTTTTAAGCTTCCTCAAGCAATCACATGAGGCCTCAAGCAATCACATGCGCAGCTGTACGAGTCCTGCAGGCAGGCTAGAAAGCCATCAGAGGGGATTTTGGATTGAAACACTCTTTCAAATGCAGAAGACTAAAGCCCTGAATTGACTTTTTCCAGAGAATATCAGAAGAGTGGAAAAGCAGGCAGATTCTTATTTTTGTGGGGGTGGATGCTCAAGAAATTCCAGGGGGAGAACCTGAGGTCTGCTTAGCCTTGCCATCAGAGCTCTTGCTGCATGACCTTGTCACGGGTGGAATTCCTCATGCTGGCTCCCGGCAATATGCCAAACTTACTACTGATAAAAGAGTTTAGTATATTCCCCTAGATATCAATTCCAAATTTGTGACACTAAGCATAACATCCCTTCATTGTTTTCCTGAAAAATCAGCTAAACCTGGTCTCAGTTATTGATTGCCCCAAACTTAGAAACTAGAACAACATTTGTTCACTATGAGCCATCTGGGAAGCTTGGTAGGCACTAGGCTTTGCTCCACTTGGCTTCATCTGGGATGATGCAAAGGCTGGCAAAGTTGCTTACATGTCTGGTGTTGACACTGGTTGATCAGTGAGAACCTGGCTAGGACTATGGTGGAAACTCTTACACATGGACTCTTTGGGTTGCTTGGGCATCATCACAAAATGGTGTCTGTCTGGATACTAAGAGTGCGTGTTCCAGGGAAGAAATCCAGGAGAAAGCAGTCTTGCCTTTAATGACCTGCTTCATTGTCACTTCTATTCATTGACATGTCACAAGAGACATCTGGCTTTTAGAGAAGGGAGAAAGAGATTCTATCTCTCAGTGGGGAAGTGCCAAAGTTCAGGAAAAATGTGAAAAATACTGCTGTGAACCTTTTTGTTATATATAATATGGCACAAAACAATTATGTTCTTTTGGTCACTGTAAAAAGCAAAGCATCAAATGAAAAATGCCAGGATTCTGACTCCACATTTAACTTTCATGATTTTCCAATGACCCCAGGACTGATGACTTGGATCCTCTGATCAAATAAGTCAAAGCTGCCTGCTTTCTTTTTTAGATTTTTATAACTAAATATGAAATACCTGAACTTTATTGCTGACAATTCACTTCCAACCAGAGCTACACTAGAACCCTGGAACTATCTTGTAAGCAAAGCCTTTGGGGGAAAACTAGCTTAAAAATCTAAGTCAACCTGATTCATAACAGATCTTCCATGGATAGAATTTGGAATAGAGAGGCTAACGAGGAGCTCCACAATGCTAATACAAGGCCACCATGAGTTTGGGGGGCTTCCCTTGTGGCTCAGATGGTAAAGAATCTGCCTGCAACACGGGAGACTTGGGCCCAATCCCTGGATCAGGAACATGCCCTGGAGATGGGAATGGCTACCCACTCCAGTATTCTTGCCTGGAGAATTCAATGGACAGATGAACTTGGTGGGCTATAGTCCATGGAGTCACAAAGAGTCAGACACAGCCAAGCGACTAAGACTTTTAGTTTCATGGGTTTGGGAGCAATCAGAATTTGGAGCAGGGTTATTCCTGAACTCCCTTGATAACAGAATGACATATCCTACTGCCTGCTTCCCTCTGCCCTCCCCTCATACTCAGACATGAGAGGCCAAGAACATAGGATGAGAATGAATCTCTTTCCTGGCCCCCAAAGGAAATAAAACACAAGCAGCTTCCAGGAAAGAGTAATAAAGTCAGTCACTTCCTCTGCCACCATGCAGTTTGACAGGTGACTTCTGCGGAAGACAAGCACGTGAAACAGAAAAACTCAGACTCAAATACTGTGAGTGTGTGTGTTTGGGGTGGGGGGGGCGGTGGACAGACGTCAGAGACTCAGTCCTGAGTGTGACAAGGAAAGAAGGATTGGATTTTCCTTGCCACAGCCATTCTTAATTTATTGGTTCAAGGCAGACAGTAGAAAGCCAAGGCAAGCTTGAAGAAAAGTTATGCTAATCCCTAACCCTCTGAAAAGAATCTGTCATCTAAGGAAAGCTGTAACTCTTACATTATAGGAAGGTCAGTGTTATCAGAAGGGTAAACTGAAGAAGGTTCCCTCTGTGAGTTAAATCTAGTTCAAGCTAATTTACAATTTTACAACTCACAATCCGTACTATATCCACAATCTTTCACTACATAGCCAGTCCTGTAGACCATCAATTTTCTTTCATTTTCTGCATCCCAAGGAAAATGGCAATATAAGTGATAATTTGGGGACCTCCAACCTTGTAATATTCTCCATAGAGGCTGTGAGGGAGAGAAAACCAGTGTGAAATTCTGGTTCTAACTCAGTCACTAGTTCCTGCTCCTTCTTAACTTCTTGACTATCGATTTTGGGGCTTACTTCTCCCAACACAACAGTCACTTGTCTTTCTTGTTAACAACATACTTTGTTCTTTAGCAGTCCACCCCTTGTGCGCTCTCTTTTCATGTTGTTTGGGAGTAGGCTGCACCCACAAACCCATATGTGATACGGTGATCAGTTTGAGGTTCATTATAAACACAGGTAGGTCAAATTTGAACCTATTCACTTTCTGGAGTGCGTGTTTGATGTTGTGAAGGTATAAAACCTAGAGGTGCCAAGAAAGCTAGAGATTAGAAATGGAGGAAAAAGAGACTGGATCCTGATGACATGTTTTGAATTCTTCGGTCCAACCAGGTCTGAATCTGCTCCTTGGATTTCTCTATTACGTGAGTTAATTAATCCCCCTTTCACATCAGTCAGAATTTAAAAAAAAATAATAATCTGGGTTATTTGCAAAACAATCTATAACCATTTCTGCTCTGATAGGGTCAGATTAGTTGGTTTCTGTGGACAACTCCAGTTCCAGCCTGCTGGGTGTGATTGTGTTTGAGGCACACCACACTGTGTTTACAGTAATTGTGGCTACAGGAGCACAATTATGTGCTAAAAGATGGCACATAAAAAAATTATGGCAAAAGATGACAGGCCCAACTTTCCAGTTGTTTGGATTATTATAACTAACTTGGGAAATTGGATAGCACATTAAGAAAAACCCTAAATTCAAAGCTCTATTCTAAGCTCTATTCTGTTTGTGACTCTAGATTTGCGGTCTGTGTGACCTGAGGCAAGTCACTTAACCTAAGTTCCAATAATATGAAGATAAAGGCATTATAAATTGTTAATTGTTAAATACTAATGGTGGTATTATTACATTAATGTTAATGGTAGAATCCAGTTCATTCTGACATTTCAGTTTGGTTGTCATTTCTCAGGTGTAGAAAATAGTTCACATTTTTATCAGTCTTGTGATAAAAATGTTACCAGTATAATAAAATCCAACATTAAAATGCATGAAGCATAACACCTACATTTCTGGGTATTTGTTCTGTCATAAACAAAGCTATATAGCTCCTTTTTTTGCCTATCACAGTCTTTAAAATTCTGAAAATATGATGCTGCTTTAAAGTTTCCTTAAGCTATTTTTTGGCTGGGATTTTGCAATGTTCCTGAGAACGAGATGAATCTATAAGGTCACATGACCTCAGAGGCAGACACATTTTTAAAAAAAAGTAGAATCATGCATCTGGCCTACACAATGGCTGTGCCACAATATGCCTGGGGAACAATTAATTGAAAGATCATCAAGTGACATCATAAAATCCCGGAAAGAGAGCAGGACATTTATCAGAATAGCCTGGAGCCAGCCTGACTCCATGTCTGCTAAACTCATGTCCAAGAAGCAAATCATATTTTGTTTACTCAATTGGAACCTGATGAGAGGACCAGATAAGAATTATTTTTTGTAACACTCTGTCTTTTTATATTTACTTGATTGGAGTGTAATTTCAAAGGAGCCAAAGATAATTAATTGCTGTGAGTGGGTGTACTGCAGATGACTGAAGCAAAAAAAAAAAAAAAAAAAAAACCCAGCTGTATGAAACCAAGAGCTGGAGAAGAAGGAATAAGTAGCTGTATCGGTCCCCTCAGTGACATTGGGAGTCCGCCTGGTAACCTTTCTTGGTGCACTGTGGACATGATGTAAATGATAAGTGAGGTGAGTCACTGACACTCAAAATCTGAGGCAGATCAGCTTGTGACAACATCAGCCTGGGCTTTATGTTCTTAAAGCCTCACATACCAGTGAGCTTGTGAACACGGTGATTTAGATCCTTTTGGTTATGGCTTGCCTTTATCACTGAATAAGCTCGGTCTTCAAGGAATCAAATTTTAAATAAATTATGCAACTGTATTTAAGTCACTCATCTGTAGTCATCTGATGATTGCCAACTTGACCAACAAAACGTACTCCCAGAGCTGCTTACATTTGAAGGCAGCGCAAAACAAATTCTTGGACCAAGACTCCCAATTCATCACTCTTCATCTACATTTCCTGTCCTGAGAGAATGAGGTTGGGAACTATAATCAAAGAATTAGCATTTGGTCCTCCTTTCTCCTGAGAGTAGTGGTCCTGAAATCAATCCCCTGCAGGTACCGTGGGACAACAATGAAGTTATCTATATGTGAATGGACTCTCTAGATCTGTTTATTAGAATCAGCCAAGAAGCCAACATGAAAATCAGAGTTAAGACACCTATCTCAAGAAGAAAAACACTTTCTTCTAAATGTTTAGGGTACTTATGCTCCTAACATAAGTAAATGGTTGACTACAATTTTCGACACCTATATCTGAAAGAAAAATGGACAATCAAAATTCAATCAAAATAAAAATGGTGAAAAAAGTAGAAATAGTGATGTCATTCAGTATTTGTAGAAAAATTAGTAAATCTTTCAATTAACTCTCCCCACATCTTAAACAGCAAAAAAACCTTCTGACCACAGTATATCATTCAATTTATTTATCTTCCTGAGAAGTTACACAGTAAGTTTTCATTACTCAAGTTATATGAAAAAAAAGTGTGTGGGAGATTTGCTATAAAAAGATTAAGATTAAACCTTAAGAAAACCAATTTCTTGGCAATATAGTCATTCAAATTTATGAGTTCTATATTTTTTATAACACATTTTCTTAACACGGAATATAGTGTCACTGATGGAGACACCATTGATGTTTCTCATATAAATATTAAAATGAGGGAGGATGAGTAAAAAAGATTTCTAAATGCTTTGGATTATCAGGACTTCTGTCATTTTAAAAGTTTTTATTGGAATGTACTTGCTTTACAATGTTGTGTTAATTTCTACTGTACCACAAAGTAAATCAGCTACAGGTATACATATATGCCCTCTTTTTTGGATTTCCTTCCCACGTAGGTCACTATAAAGCACTGAATAGAGCTCCCTATGCTATACAATAGATTCTTATTATTTATATATTTTATACATTACTGTCATTTATACGGTGCTACCAAGTCAGTTGGATAGCATCACCAACTCAATGGACAGGAGTTTGAGTGAACTCCGGGAGTTGGTGATGGACGGGGAGGCCTGGTTTGCTGCGGTTCATGGGGTCGCAAAGAGTTGGACACGACTGAGTGACTGAACTGAACTGAACTGAACCAAGATGAAAGAGCTTCCCTGGTAGCTCAGCAGTAAAGAATCCACCAGCAGTGCAGGATACACAGGAGATGAGTGTTCTATCCCTGGGTTGTGAAGCTCCCCTGGAGAAGGAAATGGCAACCCACTGCAGTATTATTGCCTGGGAAATCCCATGGACAGAGGAGCCTGGAGAGCTGCAGTCTATGGGGTCACAGAATTGGACACGACTTAGCAACTAAACAACAACAACCAAGAATAAAACGAACATGTGAGACATTTCCTTCATTTAGACTTACACTGTCCTCAGAAATAATTGCTCAGAGAACATTTTAAGATCATGCCATCTGGTGTTCAGGAAGGGATGCTGCCCTAATTCACAGTTTGATCCATATAAGAATGTTTGGCTGTGTGGAAGGTGTCAGTGCATCAAATGTCACACCCTCTCCCCAGTCCTATGTGGGTTGTGACAACCACCTTCATGCAGTGAATAATGAGAAGAGGTGATTGCTTATACCTGCTAGGAGGGATGGCAGATACCTGCTTGTCCTGACAAAGTTCAATACAGGTTTCCTTCTATCTGGGTGTACTAAGGTTAGAAAGGACAGAAGAGAAACATGGAGCACAGTAGCATGGATGGAAATGCAATTTAGGCATTTCACTCAAATATATAAATTGCTCATATTGATGAACTAAAGAGTTCTGTTAAAAGAAGAATAGTAATGCTAAACACTTGAGGTATCCAATACAATTTTTTCTCACTGGCTTGATGAAGTTGCTGTAACATGTGCCTGAATCTGCTGTATTTTAGCTATATAAACAAAAAGTGATATCCTGTAAGTATTTTTTTAATATCAAATCAATCAGAAAAAAATGGAGAAAGAATAAAATGAATGATTTACTTTATTTCACTTATTTTAATGGAATGCTATGCATATCCCCAGTGAATCATATTATCATTTGATGTGGAATGTTGAGAACACTGTTTTATTTGAATAATTTAATTTATGGATTTGAAATATATATAGGAGCATTTCATACATATTGCTCAACTTCTCTTTAAAATAAGGCCAAACCCTGGTTAGGGAACTAGATTCCCACATGCCACAACTAAGATCTGGTGCAGCCAAATAAATAAATAAATAAAATATTTTTTTAAAGTAATAAATTAAAATATTTCCTTTAAAATAGTAGTGCAATATGAAAAAATGGTAATAATTGTGTTGGTATATGCATACGACTGTTTAGTGGAAACAAGCAAAGAAAGAAAAGCAGTACTGTACAGGTCCTATATAAACTATTTTTACATGGGATTTGGACATAGATTTCCAGATTGTGAGTAACAGGAGCACAGCTGGAAGCAGAGCTCTTCAGATCTTTAACAAACTGCTCAAATCTCCTTTCAGCATCTCTCCAGCAACCTGTAGAGAACAGATTCCCCGAGGATGACTTCACTATGACATTCTCCTCACTGGCAAACAACGTCAAGTACCTTTTCCCTATGTCAAATCACCCTGCTACTTCTTTCTAAGTAGATGCAGGTGAAATAGTATTCTCTGAATTCAGTAGCTGACATTCCATGGGAAACCAGCAGGGGCTTGACAGAGCCTCTGTCAAGGCAGTGAAGGCCGGAGACATTTCTCTCTCCGAAGTGATTGCTGTGGCGGACGAGGTAAGAGATGCCATGGGACACCTGAGGATAGTCTGCACTACAGTTATCCTTTCAGCTATAGACTATTAGGATTCCAAAACAGGAGGGCTGCAATGAATTTGAAGTTTTTCTCCGCATCTGCTAACATCATAGAGTGTTTAAACATGTGATAGAGATGCTTCCTTTGGATCTGACACCTTAAAGTGAATTATAGAACTTTAGATTTGCCTGATCTCAAAAAACAGGTGTATCCAGAGTCTGGATTTGTGCTGAAGAGTGTCTCAAGAATGCTTCCAGGCATATAAAGCAGATTAAATTCCTTATTGCAGCTAAATAGCCCTTCTAAATCAAAGACTTGTGGGTTTCCTCAAAGGCTCTCTTCATAGAAAAGAAAAAGCTGAGGAGTTCTGACCACGTTGTCTGATAAAGGCTGCCAATCAAGAAGACACTAGTGAACTTATTCCAAAAGTTAATGAGAGCATTTGCGAACTTCCTCTGTACTCGCAGGTAATTAAGGAGACTTTGATAACTGATGTAGAAGTTATTAAGGAAATACAAAATGCAACTGCATACAAGAGGTAATTGTTATTTTGAGAATGAGAAACAGCAGAACTTCCGAAAAATTGAGGGTAAGGATTTCAAAGTGCAAGGATGAGCAAGTTTATACAGATAACCCTTCAGTGGACAAAACCTTGAAGACGTTGCTTCTATAACTTTTGTGCTTTTGAGGTGCTATACTCATCCTGTGGCAGAGGAAAATGGCCCTGTTTGTACAATGACATAACTTCTGGTTAATTCAGTAATTCTTACATAGAAATCAGATATGTAGTATGGAAAGCCTCTATTTAACCCACGTCTTTTCTTTTGCTGAACTATATCTTTTAACAAATTAATATTAAATATAATGGCTACTTATTTACTAATACCACAGGTTTAATTATTTTACTGATTTAATTGTTTAAAATAGAAATTTGGGATAGGATTGCACTTTAGGTTAGAGATTATTTTAAAATAAACTTCATGATTACAAATTGCTCTTGGAGCAGGCCCATGAATTTTTAAGGCAAAAAAGGAATACTTTGTCTTCTGCTTATAGACACTAGCCGAGGCTAGGTCAGTAACAAACTAGGTATAAGAGCGTATGCTAATTGGATGTTTGGGACAGTCTTTGATTAATCTCTAAATATTTATTTAATGTCTTCTGTGCACCCAGTAATTAGCATAAACCTTTCTCAGAGATGGCACACCCTTTCAACTGTCATGCCTGGCTGCTTACGCAGAGAACACTGTTAAAACCTTTTCCGAGTCTGAATCTGGCTTCAGCAGGAATAAATGTTTAGATATATTGACAATGTCTTCTATCAGGGAATAGGGAAAATGATCACTTAGTTGCCATGAACTTGCTATTCTTGTTCTAGCTAAATCAGTGGTCTTCAGTCTTGGCTATACATTAACCTGGGAGCTTTGGAAATTACTAGTGCCTGATCTCCACCCTGAAGGATTGTGATTTGGTGTGATAAATGCCCCAATATGTTAATATTTTTGTAATGTTCTCCCAGTAACTCTGGTGTGCAACTAGAGAGATCCATCACTGCTAAAGTTCATACAGAGTTCAGAAAGTCTCAAGTCTTTTGGGATCAGACTGCTGGGGTATATCTTTTGTTTTGAAGCATAGTTGACTTAGAGTGTTAATTTCTGCTGTATAGCAAAGTGATTCAGTTATACATACATATATATGATATGCATATATATGTATATATATGTATATATACATTCTTTTTCATATTATTTTCCATTGGTGTATCACAGGGTATGAATATAGCTTCTTGCACTATACAGTAGGACCTTGTTGTTTATCCATTCTACATATAATAGTTTGCATCTGCTAATCCAAAACTCCCAGTGCATCCCCCCATCCCCTCTTCCCCTTGATAATCACAAGTCCCTGTGTCTGTGAGTCTATTTCATAAATAAGTTCAGTTGCATCATATTATAGATTCCACACATAAGTGATATTATATGGTATAATATATTAATATATTTTTCTTTTTGACTTAACTTCCCTTAATATGATAGTCTCTTGGCCCATCTGTGTTGCTGCAAATGACATTATTTCATTCTATTTATTGGCTGAATAGTATTCCATTTTATGTATATGTCATATCTTCTTTATCCATTCATCTGTTGATGGACATTCAGGTTGTTTCCATGTCTTGGCTATTGTAAATAGTGCTGAAATGAACATTGGGGTGCATATATTTTTTTAAATTATAGTTTTCTCTGGATATATGCCCAGGAGTGAGATTGCAGGATCATATGGCAACTCTACTTTTATTTCTTGAGAAACTACGTACAATTTTCCATGGTGGCTATACCAATTTGCATTCTCACCAACAGTGTAGGAAGGTTCCCTTTTCTCCAGCATTTGCTATTTGTAGACTCTTTAATGATGAGCACTGCGATATGTCTTTTACATGGTGTTTCCAGTGATCTGGCCTTACTCCTTAACAGTCCTAGGAGATGACTGAAAAGTAGCTATTTTTTTGAACTTGGTAAATGTCATCTAACTCCTAACAATGTATTTGTCACTGAAAGTCTCTAAGAAGATACATATTAGTTGTCAGATGCTGTCTGAACATGTCATCAACTCTCTTTTAAGTGATATGCAAAAAAGCCTTATTAGTGATTTATATTTTACACACTTTATTAACCTAACTTGTAAAACAAGTGAGTTATAACTCTAAGTAATGATCATTTCAAAATGGTGGTGACACCTAAGTGCCTTTAAAGCAATCCACTTCCCTTAATACACTCATTTAGCATTTACTCAATCAACTTTATTCTTCTGGGAATGCCACGTCTCCAAAATAACTTCCAGATTGTGTTAGGAAATTTTGAAGTGATTTTAAAATAGACTTTCTCACTTTATGTGAAAATGAAGTATTAAAATAGAAGAGGAGAAAGTCAGTTCCAACTAAAAGATGCTATGATTAGTCAATGAAACTGTGAAACCCTTTTCTAAGTCCCTGATTTACTCAGACAATAATGTTTACTATTATATAAACTCTCTCCCCATTCCTGATCCTTTACATTCATTGGAATATCTTGCAAAAAGTATTATGGAGAATAAGAAGATGCATCTCAGTCCTCAAAGATGCCCACAGTTGACATTGACTTAAACAGAACCTACCATGGCTATTTCCTACCCTTAGAGCTACTCATGGCCCCTACTGCAGCCCAAACATATGCTGAGCACCTGATATATGACCAGCTTCATGCTTGCTGCTTGGGATAGAGAGCTCAATAAGACAAGTTGCCTCAGATAGGTAGTTTATAATCTAGCCCTGAAAGTACCCCTCACAAATCTCCATTAAACACAACAACAACAGGGGCTTCCCTGGTGCTCCAGTGGTTAAGAATCTGCCTTGCAATGCAAGGGACACCAGTCCAATCCCTGGTTCAGGGAGATCCCACATGCTGAAAAGCATCTGAGCCTGTGAGCCACAACTATTGGCCTGTGCACTAGAGCCCAGGAGCTGCAACTACTTAAGCTCGCGTGACTTAGAGTCTGTGCTCTGCAACAAGAGAAACCACCACAATGAGAAGCCCATGCACTGCACTTAAAGAGTAGCCTCTGCTCACCACCACTAGAGAAAAGCCTGTGCAGCAACGAAGACCCAGCACATCCATAAATAAATAAACAGCAGCAGCAGTAAGACACCTACGTAGCCTCAGTATTTGTGTGTGCTCTATATATTTGAAGTTAATCAGATACACATATAAAGATACAATCAAACTGTTTGCATTGTTCGAGTTAAGAGTATGTAACCAAGATGTGAAATGGAAATTAATTGGACAAAGAGGGACGCACTTAAATAATGATGGCAAAGCTTCTTCAGATATAACCATCTAACACTAGAAATATACATTATCTGATTGCCTCATGACCATAAAACATGTATTCACAAGAGGAGACCATATTCTGATGATTCATTATGTCACAACATATTTTTTTAAAGTAGTTCTCCTTATTTTATTTGCAAGGACATTGAATCCCAGGGGTGTTAGAGGAGTTATTGAAAACATGCTGTTTGGAAGTCCAGATTAGAAACTAGCCCATTTCTGAGGACTTGGTATGGGGTCCTGCCTCATGCTGCCGCCACAGAGGTGGGCACAGGATGCAGCAACTGTTACAAGCATTCTGGCAAGTGCAGCAGTCATCTTTTTTCTTTTCTTTTTTTTTAACTCCATGCCCCAATTTCTGCAAAATATACATCCCATTTATTTGTTTAGTCACTAAGTTGTTTCCAGTTCTTTGCAACTCCATGGACTGCAGCACGCCAAATTTCCCTGCCCTTCACTATCTCCCGGAGTTTGCTCAAACTCATGTCCATTGAGTTGATGATGCCATCCAACCATCTCATCCTGCCCCCAGTCTTTCCTAGCATCAAGATCTTTTCCAGCGAAATGTCTCTTCACATCAGGTGGCCAAATTACTGGAGTTTCAGCTTCAGCATCAGTCCTTCCAGTAAATATTCAGAGTTGATTTCCTTTAGGATTGACTGATTGGATCTCCTTGCAGTCCAATGGACTCTCAAGAGTCTTCTCCAACACCACAATTTGAAAGCATCAATTCTTAGGTACTCAGCCTTCTTAATGGTCCAACTCACATCTGTACACATGATTATAGCCACAAAATTAAAAGACGCTTGCTTCTTGGAAGAAAAATGTACATTGAGAAGTAATACTAATGATAAATTATCAGGAAAATAAGTATTCATCTCCAAATTTCCATAGGTTTGTGTGTTTTATCTAAACTGTTGATTTTGCCTAGACGCTATTATATGTACTAATAAGGCAGGCAATTGTTACCAGAAGCTAATTGACTGATAGCTTGGGAGATAATCAAGTTTCCTTCATGCTGAATTACTCATATTAAATGGCCATTTATTCTAACATTCTGAATACCATCCATGTCAAAGTATATTGAACACCATGAATCTTTTATTAGTAATTTTTTTTTTCTTAAACCAAAACTTCTGATATTTTTAGAACCAGATGAAGAATGGGGTCTGCTCTTATAATTTTCCTAGAGACTGAAATATAACAATAACATATGCCACAACAGATTATATAGATACATGTGGGGTTTGTTTGTTTGTTTGTTTTTTTTGGTAGGGTTAAATATTTAACAAAACAGGAGAGTTTATCCTAGAATTTGCTGATCACTTACACATAAAAGAGGGCTTCTATTACATAAACAAAACAACAGGTGGCTCTAGTGGTAAAGAATCTGCCTGCCAATGCAGGAGATGCAAGAGAGTAGGGTTCAATCCCTGGATCAGTAAGATTCCCTGGAGAAGAAAATGGCAACCCACTCTAGTATTCTTGCGTGGAAAATGAGGGGCCTGGCAGCCTACAATCCAGGGGGTCGCAAAGAGCAGAACATAGCTGAGCTACTGAGCACACACATTACATAAATAGTATTGCCAGTCATATATGAGCCTTAAAAAGAGTAGAGAGCACTGAAAAGGTATCCAGTCTTCAAATGTGACCATTTATTTAGTTTGAATTGTCTAAATCTAGAAACCTATTATTTTACCAGTCAGCATCAAACAATGTAAAAGGCCACTGGCGCCTCCCTGCTAGTTCTGAGGAGAAACACAGAAAGAGAGAAAATGGTGCTCCTGTTTAGAGTTACTAATAACCAAGGAAGCCAAAGGCAAGGACAACTAACGTTGACATTTTCAGATTTCTGATCTCCACTGGCTAGAAATAGTCCACAGTCCATAAGGAGATGACAGATGAGTAACCTCAGTACACATGTATCTGTGACAAAATGAAGACAAAGTGACAATCTTTGTCTTCATTCTGATCTTAGATGACATGGTTTTTTGAAGCGTTAAGTTATTTAAAATGGTAATTTTCAATGAACTATATAAATATTTCACCCACTCTGAAATGCTGTCCAGAAACCATAGGCATAGTCTAATTATTTTAAAATTCAGAATCCAATAGTGCAAAAATAAAAGTCCTATATTACCCACATTATCAAGGTTATCCGAATGTTCCATTCTGCCATCAATCTGGATTTAAAGAATTATGTAAGGTCATTTTTTATCTTGTTAACAGTAATCTCTCATTTTAAAATGCTATTTGGCTTTTCTTATCAGCTATATTAGATAATGTTGTGACTTCAGGAACCACAGAGTCTGGCAAATATCTGGTCTATTGAGGATGGTTAATAGACACTGAATGAATGAGTAAATAAAGGAATAATGAAGGAATAAATGAATTCTAAATCATTTGAATTAAATGGATGGAATTACTTTAGCCATCTAATTTTATCTATATTGACAGTAAATAAAGGTGTATAGAACCTTTTAAAAAGTAATATTAATATGGTTTATTTTTAATTTAAAGTTTTTCTTTAGATATTTGGTGAGAAACAAGTTTTGGAAGTGAAAGAGTGCTGATTGTTTACCCCCAATTTTGCACTAAATTTAAGATTATACGAATGTGATGTTTATATGTTACAATGTATGTGTATAGTCGTCGTCATCAATCAGTTGCTCAGTCATGTCTGACTCTGCAACCCAATGGACTGTAGCCCGCCAGGCTCCTCTATCCATGAGATTCTCCAGACAAGAATACTAGAATGGGTTGCCATTTCCTTCTCATATACACAGTATGCTTCTATAAATATATAATATGTATATATAAGTATAAATATGCACATGTCCTATATTATTATATATGTTATATATTATGTTATATATGTTGCATACATATAATATGCATATACGTAGTATACTGATTCAATGATTTCAAGTGCTTTTTGGAGAAGCAACGGTTTCTCTGCTTTACTTAATGTCTATTAGTCCAAAATTTTAAATGAATCTTTCATAAAATCAAGTAATTGAGTGAATTGTTCTAAACTACTTATCCAAGTATGGAAAAAAATATTTGTTAAATGGAATTGAACAATTAAATAGAAGTTTGGCAAGACTTCCTTGGTGGTATACAGTGGCTAAATAAGAGAAATTTGCTTTGGTTTGAATGTCACCTCCCCACTCTCCACTTTAGACTTAGAGAGATAAAAATGAACAAAATACTAGCTCTTGGTAAGTGGCTAAGGGCTTTTCTATGTCCTTCCTGGATTATGTGTAAAATGACACCATATATCATATTTAAAATCAACAAATGCAGTGCTAGATGGAAATGCAGTTCAAAATCTCCTAGGCTCCCTCAAGATCAAAGAGGCAACTGAGGGACATGTAGAGTCACGGTCCCAGGATACATGTGACATTGAAAATATGGATAAAGATTGTTCAATGAAAATCAGCCTGAAATTTTCTGCAAACACAAAATTATTACTTTTGAAGATGGTACTATTTAGTAAGAAGAATCAGAAGGAAGTTGCTACAGTTCAAAAAATTAAGAGTTTTAGTTTGCCTATGGTTGAATTAGTGAAAAAACAGTATTTTAATTTATTAGTGTAGGAGGAATGCTAATTCTCAAAATGAAAATGGAACTCTACCCCATTCTGTGTACCATAATAATTATGTATAATATTATTAAAAATTCTTAGTCTACATGGTAATTATGTGATCTTTAGTCTGCTTATTATAGGGCCAAAATTAATGACCACATACTTTAATCCTCAATTATGAAGCTATTTTATGTATAGCAGAACATAGGAGTAGAAGGTGGCTACCACAGAGATGGGTAGCAAGAAAAAGTGACAATTTTAATTTAACAACAGCAGAAAATGCTCCCTATTTCTAGATGACATAATTACCATAAAATGCCTAGAAATAAATCTGACAAAAAGACATTCAAAATTGCTTTACTGAAAACCATAGAACATTGCTAAAAGAAATTTTGAAACTCTGGTGGCTCAGAAGGTAGAGTCTTCCTGCAATGCAGGAGACCCGGGTTCCATCCCTGCATTGGGAAGATCCCCTGGAGAAGGAAATGGCAACCCACTTTAGTATTCTTGCCTAGAGACTCCCATGGATGGAGAAGTCTGGTGGGCTACAGTCCATGAGGTCACAAAGAGTTGGACACAACTGAGCAACTAATACTTAATAATACACTAAGTTCAAACTGACCCATGGATTCAATGCCAGTTAAATTTCCAGAAGTTTTTTTTTTTTTTTAAGAAAATGGTAAAATATTATTAAAATTTGAATATAACAGAAGTTACTTAAAATATGAAATAGGAAAGAATAAGTCTGGAGGATTATATGTGATTTCAGATTTATTTTAAGAGTAACTAAGACAATTTAGTAATGTGGAAATATAGATCAGTGGAAAATAATTGAACCCTGAAACAGACCCATACATATATATATATCTCAGTAGATTTTTGGCAAATGTGCCAAGGCAACTTAATAAATAAATAAAAATTTTAAACAAATTGTGTTTGATCAACTGAATATACATACATTTAAAAATAATGAACATCGACCTTTGCCTCACAACACGTAAAATTTCAACTCAAAATGGATCATAGGCCAATGGATCAACCAATGGATCATAGGATTTAAATGTTAAATCTAAAACAATAAAACTTCTATAAATAAATCATAGGAAAAAAATCTTTGAAGTCTTAAGAGTTTGCAAGGTTATCTTCCATCTAGAAAACATTTTAAAATCTAGACAAGAATTTTTAAAAAGAAATTGGACTTCATTAAAATTTAAAGTGCTGCCTTTCAAAAAACATTTAGGAAACAAGGCATGCCACAGCTTGGAAGAAAACATTCACAACACATATACCAGCTAAAGGAGTTATACATAAAACATCCTTTTAACTAAAAAATAAGACAAACAAATCAAAACATTTTAAAAAGACAAAGGTTTGAAAAGACTCTTCATCAAAGAAAGAGAGATAGAGGCACGGGGACAGAAAGAAAAGAAGAGACACAGTCAAGAAGTACATGAAAAGATGATAGATTAATCACTAGGGAAATACAAATTAAACCTAAAAAATGACACGATAGTATATAGCCATTGGATAATCTAAAGTTAAAATTGTTAACCATACAAAGTACAGGTGAGAATGTTGAACAACTGGAATTCTCATGCGCTGCTGGTGGGAATGTAAAATGCTACAACCACTGTTAAAAAAAAATGGGCAGTTTCTTAAAAAGAAATAATATGTGTATATTATAGAGACCAATCATTCTACTCTTAAGTCTGCACTCAAGAGAAATAATTACATCCAAACAAAGACTTGTGCACAAATACTCATAGTACCTAAAAACTGGGCAAAAAGCAAATCTCTCTCAAAAGATGAATGAATAGGAAATTGTGGTATATTCATACAAAAGACTCTCAGGAATAAAAATAGATTAATTGTTTATACTTATTAACAATATGGATGAATCTCAAAATTATTATGCAGAATAAGAGAAGTCAGGCCAAAACCAAATAGACAAAAAGCCTTCCCCCAAAATGAAGTGATACTCTGTGACTCCATTTATATAACTTTCTGAAAATTCTGAACTAAGCTATAGTGAAAGAAAGCATATTACTAGTTCTATATGAGCTATCTATGGATAGGAATGAAAAGAAGGATGGATTATAAATGGAAAAGGTAAACTTGAGAGTGCTATATACATTTGCTATCTTGATTGTGGTTATGGTTTTACACCAATATATATGTTGTGCATGTATTTGTCAAAACTCATCAAATAGTACACCTTAAATATTTGCAATTAATTTTTGTCAGTTCAGTTCAGTTCAGTTCAGTCGCTCAGTCATGTCCGACTCTTTGTGACCCCGTGAATCACAGCACACCAGGCAAACAGCTATAATTTTTTCAATGGATAAATAATTCAATATACTTTCTTAAAAAAAAACTGAGCAAACTATTTATAGAATGTATTTTCTTCAATCTAGAAATAGTTATCTGCAAAAACCTTCAGGTAATGTCCTATTAATAAATATTGACTGCCTTCCCCTCAAGTTCAGGAATAAGATAAGGACATCCACTCATATTATTTTTATTCAGAACATGAGGTATTCTTAGCTGGTACAACAGGTAAGAAAAAATTAAAATACATAAAGGTTGAAAACGAATAATTAAACTCTATTTCCAGATACATAGTGAAGTCGCTCAGTTGTGTCCGACTGTTTGCGACCCCATGGACTGTAGCCTGCCAGGCTCCTCCCTCCATGAGATTCTCCAGGCAAGAGTACTGGAGTGGATTGCCATTTCCTTCTCCAGGGGATCTTCCTGACCCAGGGACCCAGGGACCCAGGGACCGAACCTGGGTGTCCTGCATTCCAGGCAGGCGCTTTAACCTCTGAGCCACCAGGGAAGCCCAAGAATACAAATTACTAGAACTAGCAAATCCCTTGCAAATGCTGAGCCAGAATAGGAGTTTCTCTTTCACATTTGGTGACTTGCTTAACTTACCTTATTGCCAAGACAGATGTGATCTTCAGAATGGTTTTCTGAAAAATCCTTGAGACTTTCTTCCGGTTCTTAGCAAAGTTATAGCTTCAAGTTGACAAATTTAAATGAGAAATCACATCTGAGGTTCATTTCTAAGTTCATATTCATAATTTGGATTGGATTTGTTGAAAATGTCCTTTAAAATACGCAGTATCTGACTTTAGTTCATTGGCCATGGGAGATTTACTAAAAAGCAATGACTTCACTACTGTATATATTTCTTAAAAAAATAATAAGATCAAATATTTACTGAGCACATACCATATTCTAGGATCAGCATTGTATCTCTTAATGTTTATAATAACCTTATGACTGTTAATGTTACCTCATTATAAATGTCTAACATCAGAGTGATAATAAGTTGGCTGGGGCAAGTTTCAACTCCAGAAGCTGAATATTTCTAAAAATTACAATATATTTTCAGAAAATGCACTTTTTACTCTGAAAAGTGAAAGTTTTAGTTGCTCAGTTGTGTCTGACTCTCTGCAACCCCATGGACTGTAGCCTGCCAGGCTCTGTTTGTCTGTAGAATTCTCCAGGCAAGAATACTGGAGTGGGTAGCCACTCCCTTCACCAGGGGATCTTCCTGATCCAGGGACTGAACCCAGGTCTCCTACACTGCAGGCAGGTTCTTTACAATCTGAATGACCAGGGAAGCCAAAAGAGGTGTATATTTATACGTATTAGCTAGGTCGTGTAATTGGACTGTGAGCAACAGAGATCTTAAACATAGTAACTTAAATATGAAAGTAAATATTTCTTCCTGGTACAGGTAGGCCTTCAAAGGCTAGAATGGCAGCTGCATGCATTTATTAAGGATCTAGGCTTCTATTCCTTTAATCTTCTACTCTACTAGAATCTTAGATCCTTGGTTTCTATCATCAGAATCTCTTTTTGGGTATCACTTTTTTAAGATTCCACATATAAGCTATATCATACGATATTTGTCTTTCTCTTTCCAACTTAATTCAGTTAGAATGAGAATATTCAGGTCCTTCCAGGTTGCTGCAACAGAATTACTTCCTCCTTTTTTGTGGCTGAGTAATATTCTATTGTGTTCCCAGGTGGTGCTATTGGTAAAGAACCCTCCTGCCAGTGTGGGAGACATAGGAGATGTGGGTCCATCTCCGGGGCAGGAAGATCGCCTGGAGGAGGGCACGACAACGCCCTTCAATATTCTTGCCTGGAGAATCCCATGGACAGAGGAGCCTGGTGGGCTACAGTCTATGGGGTTGCAAAGAGTCAGACAGAACTGAGCAACTGAGCATGAACATGTGCATGTGAATATTCTACTGTATATATGTACCACATCTTCTGTATCCATTCATCTGCCAATGGACATTTAGGTTGCTTCCATGTCTGAAAAGGCAATGGCATCCCACTCCAGTACTCTTGCCTGGAAAATCCTATGGACAGAGGAGCCTGGTAGGCTGGAGTCCATGGGGTCGCTAGGAGTCAGACACAACTGAGCGACTTCACTTTCACTTTTCACTTTCATGTACTGGAGAAGGAAATGGCAACCCACTCCAGTGTGCTTGCCTGGAGAATCCCAGGGATGGGGGAGCCTGGTGGGCTGCCCTCTCTTGGGTCGCACAGAGTTGGACACTACTGAAGCGACTTAGCAGCAGCAGCAGCAGCATGTCTTGGCTGTTGTAAACAATGCTTCAGTGAACACTAGATCCATGTATTCTTTTGAACCAGATATATGCCCAGGATTAGGATTGCTGGATTATATGGTAGCTCTATATTCAGTTTTTACAGAAAATCCATACTATTCTCCATAGTGACTGCAACAATTTACATTCCCACCAATAGTGTAAGAGGGTTCCCTTTTCTCCACACCCTTTCCAGCATTTATTGTTTGTAGATTTTGTGCTGGCTATTCTGACTGGTGTAAGGTGATACCATATGTCATTTTGACTTGCATTTCTCTAATAATTAGCAGTGTTGCACATATTTCCATGTAACTGTTAGCCATCTATATGTCTTTTCTGGAGAAATGTCAATTTAGGTCTTCTGCCCATTGTTTTTGTTGAGTCACTTGTTTTTTTGTTTGATATTAAACCAAATGAGCTGTTTATAAAATGAATTTATTTATAAAACTTAAACAGATGCATGGACTTAGAGAACAAATGTATGATCACCAAAGGGGAAAGGAGGGGAGAGGAGAGACAGATTGGGAGTTTGTTATCAATGTGTACACACTACTATATGTAAAACAGACAATGAAAAAGAACCTACTATATAGCACAAGAAACTCTGGTCAATATTCTGTAATAACCTAAATGGAAAAGAATTTGAAAAAGAACAGATACATGTATATATGTATAACTGAATCACTTTGCTATATGCCTGAAACTAACACAAAGTTGTTAATCAACAGTATTCCAGTACTAAATAAAAATGTTTTTAATATAAAAAAAGAAGATCTCTTCATGGTCCAACCTCTAGTCCTCAACCTCTAGCTATCAGGTCTGCAGATAGGGAAAAGAATGAAAGAAAAGGAAAAAAAAAAAAAAAGTACTCCATTTCCTTTCTAAAGAATCTTCCCAGAAGCAGTTCAGTGCATATACTTTGCTTGTGTCTAAAAATAAGTGTTTCAAGTGGACAAATTTTCAGTGAGAAATAAGAGGAAACTGGACATTGAGAAAAGTGGAGAACCCCAGTTATATAATTAGTCCCTGAAGCACATGGACTCAGATATACACACTTGTTTCAAAAATAAGTTCATAATACTCTGTAATGTCTTGGTCTTGCTTTGGGCACAGTTTTTGTCAACTGCTCCCATGAAACATTATATTACTTGATTACCTTACTGTCTTGAAATAGTAGGTTTTTAAATAAAAAGCAAAGGCATAGGGTTTGGGGGAAAAGAGAAAAAAAACAGAACCTGCATTGGTTTTATTCTCTTATTCTATGGGACTACTTAAAGTTTTGTTTTATTTAAAATATGAAATTTTTTATAAAATTTTCATGAATTTCTGACAAGATACTACACGTCTAAGTGTTTTCTCATTAGCCTATCTGTACTTTATGTGAAACTCTTCAAAATAAAAATTTATTAAAAAGTATGCTTTGATCAATCATGAGTAAAGATAGAACCACAAATCCAGCTCTCTTGTCTATTGAACATAAATAAGAAAAGATCATTTTTTATTAAATCATTGACACATGTGAAGAAGTTAATTTTCAAAAGCTGAAATTGTGTTATTCTTAAGTGCAAATTAATATGACATATAAGATTTTCTCTTTTTAAAGATATATACTAATGAAATCAAAGAGTATTGTCCTTCACCTTGTCATTCTTTTCTTTTTTGTTGTTCCTATATTTTTGTAACCATCATTGTTGAGTAAGTTCAAATAACATTTTCATTGTCTGCAGTTTTTAGGTCAATATTCAGAAGTGGCCACAGGCCTGGAAAAGGTCAGTTTTTATTCCAATCCTGAAGAAAGGCAATGCTAAAGAATGTTCATACTACCGCACAATTGCACTCATTTCACATGTTAGCAAAGTAACGCTCAAACTTCTCCAAGCTAGGCTTCAACAGTACGTGAACCAGGAACTTCCAGATGTTCAAGCTGGATTTAGAAAAGGCAGAGGAACCAGAGATCAAATTGCCAACATCCATTGGATCATAAAAAAACTCAAGAGACTGACAGAAAAACATATATTTCTGCTTCATTGACTATGCTAAATTCTTTGACTGTATGGATCACAACAACTGTGGAAAATTCTTAAAGAGAGGGGAATACAAGGCCACTTTACCTGTCTCCTGCGAAAACTGTATGCAGGTCAAGAAGCAACAGTTAGAACCGTACATGGAACAATGGGCTGATTCCAAATTGGGAAAGGAGTACATCGAGCCTGTATATTGTCACCCTGCTTATTTAACTTATATGCAGAGTACATCATGTGAAATGCCAAGCTGGGTGAAGCACAAGCTAGAATCAAGATTGCCAGGAGAAATACAAAAAACTTCAGATACACAGATGACACCACTCTTATGGCAGAAAGCAAAGAGGAACTAAAGAGCCTCTTGATGAAAGTGGAAGGAGCATGAGAAAGCTGGCTTAAAATTCAACACTCAAACAGCGAAGATCATGGCATCTGGTCACATCACTTCATGGCAAATAGGGAAACAATGGAAACAGTGACAGAATTTATTTTCTTGGGCTCCAAAATCACTGCAGATGTTGACTGTGGTCATGAAATTAAAACAGTAATGTATAGTCAAAGCTATGGTTTTTCCAATAGTCATGTATAGATGTGAGAATTGGACCATAAAGAAGGTTGAGTGCTGAAGAATTGTCTCTTTTGAACTGTGGCACTGAAGAAGACTCTTAAGAGTCCCTTGGACTTCAAGGAGATCAAATCAGTCAATCCTAAAGAAAATCAACCCTGAATATTCATCTGAAGGACTGATGCTGAAGCTGAAGCTCCAATGCTTTGGCAACCTGATGTGAAGTGTTGACTCATTAGGAAAGACCCTGATGCTGGGAAAGATAGAAGGCAGGAGGAGAAGTGGACAACAGAGAACCAGATGGCTGGATAGCATCACTGACTCAATGGACATGAGTCTGAGCAAACTCTGGGAAATGGTGAAGGACAGGGTAGCTTGGTGTGCTGCAGTCCATGGGGCTGCAAAGACTTGGACACAACTGAGTGACTGAACAACAATTATTTGTTTCACTTAAGGTCATTTTCTTCTCATAGAGAAGATCTGTTCTGTTTGTCAAATTTATTAAGTACATCACTAATATGTACAGAGTGTGGTAACTTCATTTCCTTTAATGTAAAAAAAAAAAAAATAAGCTATTCTCTTCCTTCCTTGGCAAAAACACAATGGTTATGAAGGAAAATGAATTAGCTTAATTTGCAGTTTTGTCATTGAGTATGTAATCTGGGAATCCACTTAATCTTGTTGATCCTTTATTTATTCATAATTAAAATTAGTATAATACCACTTACTGAGCAGGGTGATAAAAATTGTAATCAATGCCATCAGAAAAGACTGAAATCCTCAGAGGAACTACAGAAAGAACAATGCATTCATAACCTTTATATTCATCTATCCCAATCTCCTGTGTTTCCCTTCAAACATAATTCTGACAGGTCCTCTAACACTGAAAATGTGACAAAAAGATTAATCAATCTATTTAGGACATTCAAAAAGTATTAGTTCTCCAACTTGCTGCATCAGCTCCTCCTATATTTGGTTCCACCCACCACAATTGTAAAATAGCCTGACACACTTGAGTGCCCTCACAAGAAGAGAATAAAAATTTTTTAAAATCTGGATCTCTCGCCTTCTGAAATGGCCCACACTCTGACTGTGGAATGTGTATCTCCCTGAATAAACATTCTTTCTCTTTACTGTGGCCCAGTCCTGAATTCTTTCCTCCATGAAGCCGACAACCCACACTTGGCAGCTGTCCCAGGGACTCACCTGAGACCTGGGTCATGAGCATCTTCTTGTGTCCCACTTACATTCCTGTGACACTGTCCTTTCTTTCTTGACTCCCCACTTCTACCTATAAGGCATCACTTTGCTCTGCTGTTTCTCTAGTTAAGTAAGTAAGTGTTAGTCACTCAGTCGTGTCCGACTCTTTGCGACCCCATGGACTGCAGCCCATCAGGATCCTCTGTCATGAGATTTTCCAGGCAAGGATACTGGAGTAGGTTGCCATTTCCTTCTCCAGGGGGTCTTCCCAACACAGGGATCGAACCCAGGTCTCCTATACTGCAGGCAGATTCTTTACTGACTGAGCTACAAGGGTTAGTTAAAAAAATAATCAAATATGTTCTCTTAGATGTGGAATCTAGAAAAAAAAAATGATACAAACCTTTGTATTTGTAAGAACAGAGCAAATTGCTGGTTGCCAGAAGCAGAGGTGGAAAAAAAGAAAAAAAATCTGGAGACCATGACATATGTAGGCTAGTGGAAAGAACTAGTGCTGGGTAGATGTAGACAGAGGTAAGGTGCATAGCTTGCTTGTCTTTGCTTTGGTTTTTTGTTTGGATTAAATCTTGTGTGAGATGGTGTGGTCCTGGTATGACTGTGGTTTCTGCTTGCTCTTCTCTTCCTAATTGTGATGGAGATAGTAGCACCTTTGGAAGGCCAGTTATGTGGGTCTGTTAAAGGAGCTATTTCAGGAGGTCTTGCCTACAGTTTATTCCACTTGCCTTTCTAAGCTTGTCAGCATCTTAATCTCCATTTCAAAAAATATTTCTGTTGAAAGTAGCAGGAGTAGATTCTGTTAGATGCAACTAAATATAATATTCAACAAATGCAAACATTAGTAGCTGTTAATCCTATTACTACCATCGATTTACCAAAAGGCAGATTTTAGCTTTAAATGAGGAAGACATTTCATACAAATTAAAATGCAATGGGCTATATATGGAAATCGTGAGTTAACCCCCTCCAGAGGTTTCAAATCCATAGAGGCATAAATATATATGAAAGAGATTCCCCATAAGGTAAGATGACTTTTCTGTGACCTCTCCTGAAATTGTTTCCAGGGCTGAGATTTAGTAATTCTATTTTTATAAGCTGCTGCTAGTGAAGCCCATAGAAGCTGTGAGGGGTGTGAATCATTTTATTCAAAGAGACAGAAAGAGTGAAAATGAATCCCTTTCCCTTGCACTTCCACCCTATTATAACACTTGCTGATGAGGTATCTCAACCTGCATTTAGCAGATAGCACATCGCCAGGCATGATGCCTGTTAGAGATGCTGGAAAAATTACTTTTAATGCTAACATACTGTCATGTCTCCATCAGAATTTGAGTTAGTTCTACTCTATAAAGTTATTTGGCTTAAACACAATCACAAATACTTTTTGTTTTAAATTATAATACATTGTACAGAAAGAGATAATGAAGAAATGGACTTAACTCATTTTTACAAAAATTAACAGATGTAGTTATTTACAGAGTAAACATAATTGGGCACAATCATTATGTTAGAGTTAAAATTGTGGGAAAGCACTAGAGGAAAAATACTCTCAAAATAATAAAATTCACATTGACCAGAATATCCTCCATTAACTGGAATTTCATCTCAAGTTACTGTGTTGTATTAAGTAATCATTACACAAATAGATCAGTTATATGTTAGTTCCTGACAACCACTTTAAATCCCCAAGATCTCTCAAAGTTTGCCACTTATAGATACTTGACATATATTAAAAATGCCCAGAAAGACTGTCTAAGCATACTTTAAGATCCATAATGTTTAAATAAGGGTAAAGGGCTCACTACATCATATTTACTAACAGAAGTTAAAACAAGGGATGATTTCTCTCTAATATTGTGATTTTCCAGCAGAATATTCCATTCCCTGAGCAGCTGTAACAGTGCTTTGTTAAAGTTTACATGGGTGCTAGTCTTCGCAGCTGACATCTATGGCAGTAAGACCACCCAAACTGTCTGCTTTGCTGGAAAGACGTGACCTTGGACACTTTAGCTGTAGTCTCTTCTGGACTCTCTTCTCATCTCTCTCTTCAGAATTTTCCATGGAGCTCCTACCTGTCCTCTTCTCTTCAGTCTCTCCAAAGACAGCTTAGGCCCAATCCCAACATCCAAAATACCAATTAGTCTGCCAAGAAACAGATACATGTTTCCTCCTGCCCTGCAGATTGGACTGTCCTGTTAGAATCACCACATCCCAGAGTGAAATGGATCATTTTCTCTTTACCACATTACCCTTACTTTTCATGTCTGCTAATGGCACCATTGTTCAATAATTGACACCAGCAAAGTGCTTGGAATTTTCCTGACATGTAGCACTTATAAAATGGTACCTATTTATTAATGCCTTATCTGAGTCTCAGATTTCCAACCTTTAAGTCCTTCTGTCATTTGGCTCCTGTTTCTTCTTGAACCATTGGTGGCCAAGTATTTTGGATTCTACTTTTATATATCAATTATTTAGTTGTTTCTTACCCCCAGTTTTCTTATATTTCTGGGTTAGAGTCATAATATCTTTCACTGATAAAAAGCAATCATAATATCAATACACTAATAATGTTGTTATTCAGTTGCCAAGTCGTGTCTGACTCTTTGCAACCCCATGGACTGCAACATGCCAGGCCTAATAGTAGCATCTAGCAGTTATATATATATATACATATATATATACATATATGTGATATGTATATTCATATATATTAATATATGATACTATGTCTAGCATTTTGTGCTCAGTTACATGTAGCAAATACAATTAAAGTGGTAGAACCAACTATAGGCATATTTTATTCACTTGACAAAAAGTTTGGAGATCAATCTAGCAAGTCAAGAAAGTCATCAAAGATTTGGGTTCTCTCTGCACCATCATCTTTAAAATGTGAATTTTCTACTCACACAGAAGAGAAAACTATTCAAGGTCCAGGCATCATATTGGCCATAAAAGTAGGGGCAAAGGAGAAATGTATACACCAACTGAGTCTTTTTTATTAAAAAAAATATATATATATATTTATTTTTATCTATTTATTTTATTTGACTGCTCTGGGTCTTAGTTGTGGCATGCAGAATTTTTGATCTTCATTGAGACCTGCTGTGGGATCTTTCATTGCTATACCAACTGAATTTGTTGTTGACTCGTTCTCACCTATCAGCAAATCAATATTTTCTCCAGAAGTCATGTTCGGTCATCAGTCAAAATTCTTTGGCCATAACTATATCAAGTGGTCATCCCTGTATTCAGGGAAGCAAAAAGATGAAATAGTCTGAGAAAATTGCCACATTCCCCACATCCCCATAAGTGGCTCTAATAGAAAGGCAAAACTGCAGAATTTATACTGGCTGGCCAACAAATAGAGTCTCCCACACTATTAACTCATTTAATCCTCAAAACCATGCTCTTAGGTGGACACTCATATCCCCATTTCAGCGGAACAGATGAAGGGTTAGAAAATTAAGCAACTTCTCTGCAACAAGTAAATATATCAAATAGGTACTACTGCATTCCCATTTTATAGATGAGGAAGTTGAGTATTAAAAAATTTCAGATTTAAATTTTCTGGATAATTTAAGTTGCACAATAATCAGGATTCAAGTCTGGTATATTTGACTTATATAGTCACAGTTATTCTAGCCCTAAGACCTGAGCAAAGATCTTCTTGTCCCTGCTCTGTCTCTTCCTAAGTTCTGCAGGTAGATACATCCTTCTAAAGCATAGTTTTAATTGTGTCTTCAATCAGCTCAATCTACTGTTAGTCTTTACACAGATGCTTTTTGGGTTGCTCACAGCCCTAGTCTCATCAATGTCCACTGTGCTGTGCTGTGCTGTCATTAGTCGGTCAGTTGTGTCTGACTCTTTGTGACCCTATGGACTGTAGCCCGCAGGCTCCTCTGTCCATGGGGATTCTCCAGGCAAGAATACTGGAGTGGGGTGCCATGCTTTCCTCCAGGACCAACGTCCAATACTCCTCCATATAGCAAGATTATACATCCGTACCTTTTCAATTACGTCTTGACTATTTTATTTTTATGACTAATAAAACTTAACAGAATTTGTAAGTATCACTTCTAGATACAAACTTTACAGTGAAAATCTGCTTCACTATGTTCTTTCTTCCCTCTTTCACAACAACAAGAAATATTGAGTAGGGAATTCCATCATTTTGGGACCCAGTGTGAAAATGGTATGTACCTGAGTTACACCTGAACCACAGTGTTCATGAAGCACAAGTGAGAAATAAACATTTATTGCTATGAGCCACTGAGATTGGGTTCATTTGTTACTGAAGCAATCTTCAATATGGTATCCTAACAGATACACAATACTCTGAGCTGAATGAAAGTTTACAGACTGACTGATTACCTGTCACCCATAAGATTTCTAAACAAACTGCCTCAGTTATTCCTAAATCAGTTGTAATTTCCTAGTTTCCTTGCAGACTTTATCCCCATTTGCAACCCATCTGATTTCTGATGATGTACCTCTGGGATGATGACATGTAATCCACCTTCAAATACTCATCCTAAAATATCATGTTGTATGATTTTTGTGAAAGGTTTTCTTTACCTTATTAAAGTTTGGTAGAGAACAACTTTTCCTCAATTGTATTCAGCCTATAGATACACTTGTCAAAATAGGAGCAAATGCTTTGTTTTTGGAAGGTATATCATCATCTCAAAATTTTCTTCTGTATTTTGTGGTTTAGATATCCATATATGTTATACATATATGAGAGGAAAGGGTGATATAGTCAGTGGAATAATTAAGGATTTAGACTAATTCCATCACTACAGAGGCACACAGATTCACAAAAGAAATTGTAGGGTAATGTGTGATCATAGAAACAATCTCTGAAACACACATTCATATCTCAGTGTTAAATGCCAACAAAGTTACTACATTAGAGAACTACAAAAATACAGTATTATTTTTGTTGCTTCCTACAGATGTATCTAATTTATTATAACCTAACCTCAACTATTCTGGAATATCATTTTATAGTTCCATTTTGTTCTTTTTGTTTTTATTTTAAGAGTAAAGTGCTAAGAAAAGCAGAATGCATTTTTTAAAAGCACGTTTCACTGCCAAAAAGAAATACAAGTATTTTAAAATATGAATGTGTGGGATGACTCATGTGCCAAGCATGTGGGTGTATTAACCTATCCTTTCCTTAAGAGAAGGAGCCCATATGAAGCTAAACTACATGAGGTCAGAGTCAATCAGTACTCACTGTAATAGGTTTTCCCATGTTCTTTGATTTATGCAGTTTCTTATGAGTCACAAGCTAGTTCTTTTCCCTGTTGATGCCTGGGCTCCATCTATCAGAATTTTGTCATAATTTCTGTTAAGGCATTGCAATTCACAGCAAATATTTTACTCATAGATTATAAGAAGGGAAACAACTGTCAGCGAGAAATACTGTAATAAAACAACTCCTGTGCTTATGGCAATTTTGAGTTTATTATTTAAAAGTGTTGACTTATAGATAATCAGTCAGTCAACACTAATCAAGTTCTCAGTATATATGAAATACGAAAATAGACACTGTCAGGAGATATAAAAATACCTTGAAAAGTTGACAGTCTAACTAATGGGACAAACATAAAAAATTGATATGAAAAATACATGAGAATATATGGCAGTTTTACACACATACACACAAGTATACACAGGCTTGCATGCAAGCATATGTAGGACCTTAAGTGTGTATGATACATTTGTGTGTATGTATGCATATATAACAACTGCACATATTAAAATTACTATCACCCTATTCTCTGTGGCACTGAACATAGTGTTTGACATTTAATAGGCATTTGATTAATTTTTATTCCAGTTGATGAATTAGACCTTAAAAAATAGAAACCAATTTTACTTCAGTGCAGTAGATCTGGGTTCATTCCATGGGTTGGGAAGATCCCCTGGAGAAGGGAATGGCTACCCACTCCAGTATTCTGACCTGGAGAATTCCATGGACAGAGGAGCCTGGTAGGCTACAGTCCATGGGGTCATGAAGAGTCGGACACAATTGAGCAACTTTCACTTCATTTTAGTAGACTGTACTTCCAAGCATTCTAAATTTGATCTCTTATATTATTAGTAGATATGGCTTGGATGACTATTGACTTCTTATATAAATTAATGTCAAACTTCAGGAAAAAAATATTTGTGCCACTAAGCATGTTTGTAAGAATATATTCTAAAAGTAATTTCAAATATTCCAAAAAAGCATCAAACATCAAATAAAAGTACTAGAATAAGTGTTTAGACCTCCAAAGCACTATATAAAGGGAGGTACTTTTATCTGAATAAGTAAATTCTGGCATGCCTATCATTCTTTCACATTATAAATTTTAATTCTTTAGCAATTATAATTTTCTAATAATCTGGACATCCCAGCAATAAAATTGGCTTCTTCACAGTTTAATATAAAGCTTATTGGATGAAATTATGTAGCAAATTATTGAAAATATTATAGCAGAAAAGGGTCATTGATCATTTAGAAATTACTCCAATTAGAAACAAACATGTCACAGATTCTGAAAATGCAAATTTGAAAGTTTATTCAGAATCAGAATCACCAAAATTCTTTGTGTAAACTCTAAAGAGTTAGGTGAAAGTAAAAAGGACTGCCATTACTACTGATGGTGGAGTAGCTTTTTGCAGATCAGTTCTCCTGATAAGAACTGAGGAATGTATCCACATGGCTTTTTAATATGTTGAAGGTACTGGAGAGCTAGAAAGATAGCCAGGACTTGAGGATTTAGCATTACAGAAAAAAGGAAAACACTGCATCAGTAGACCTGTAACATTTTCCTCTCAAGGTTATTTACTAATGTGTAAGTGATGGATATAAAGTCCAAAGCTGTAAAGAGCAGTATTGCATAGGAAGCTGGAATGTTAGGTCCGTGAATCAAGGCAAATTGGAAGTGGTCAAACAGGAGATGGCAAGAGTGAACATTGATATTTTAGGTATCAGCAAACTAAAATGGACTGGAATGGATGAACTTAATTCAGATGACCATTATATTTACTACTGTGGGCAAGAATTCCTTAGAAGAAATGGAATGGCCATCATAGTCTACGGAAGAGTCTGAAATGCAGTACTTGGATGGAATCTCAAAAATGAAAGAATGATCTCTGTTTGCTTCCAAGGCAAATCATTCAATACCACAGTAATCCAAGTCTATGCCCCGACCAATAATGCTGAAGAAGCTGAAGTTGAACTGTTCTGTGAATACCTACAAGACCTTCTAGAACTAACACCCAAAAAAGATGTCCTTTTCATTATAGGGGACTGAAATGCAAAAGTAGGAAGTCAAGAAATACCTGAAGTAATGGGAAAATTTGGCCTTGGAGTACAGAATGAAGCAGGGCAAAGGCTAATAGAGTTTAGCCAAAAGAATGCACTCGTCATAGCAAATACCCTATTCCAACAACACAAGGGAAGACTCTACACATGGACATTACCAGATGGTCAATACCAATATCAGAATAGTTATATTCTTTGCAGCCAAAGATGGAGGAGCTTTCTACAGTCAGCAGAAACAAGGGGAGATGATTGTGCCTCAGATCATGAGCTCCTTATTGCCAAATTCAAAATTAAATGGAAGAAAATAGAGAAAACCACTAGACCATTCAGGTATGACCTAAATATGATCCAGTATCAATATACAGTGGAAGTGACAAATAGATTTAAGGGATTAGATCTGATAGATAGAGTGCTTGAAAAACTTTGAGTGGGAGTTCATGACATTGTACAGGAGACAGGGATCATGACCATCCCCAGGAAAAAGAAATGCACAAAGGCAAAATGGTTGTCTGAGGAGGCCTTACAAACAACTATGAAAAGAAAAGAAGCACAAGGCAAAGGAGAAAAGGAAAGATATACCCATTTGAATGCAGAGTTCCAAAGAATATTGAGGAGAGATAAGAAAGCCTTCTTATCTTAGTGATCAATGCAAAGAAATAGAGGAAAACAATACAATGGGAATGACTAGAGATCTTAGAGATACCAAGGGGCCTTTTCATGCAAAGATGGGCACAATGAAGGACAGAAATTATATGGACCTAACAGAAGCAGAAGATATTAAGAGATGGCAGGAATACACAGAAGAACTATACAAAAAATATCTTAACAACCTAGATAATCACAATGGTGTAATCACTCACCTAGAGCCAGACATCCAGGTAATGTGAAGTCAAGTGGGCCTTAGGAAGCATCACTATGAACAAAGCTACTGGAGGTGATGCAATTCCAGTTGAGCTATTTCAAATCCTAAAAGATGATGCTGTGAAAGTGTTGCACTCAATCTGCCAGCAAACTTGGAAAACTCAGCAGTTTTCCAAACTGCAAAACTTAGCAGAGTTTTCTAGAGTTTCACAGAGCTGAAGAAACAACAGTTGGAATTCAGGAACAACTGGTGCTCAATCTGGCCACAGGGTTAGAAAAGGTCAGTTTTCATTCCAATCCCAAAGAAAGGCAATGCCAAAGAATGCTCAAATTACCACACGATTACACTCATCTCACATGCTAGCAAAGTAATGCTCAAAATTCTCCAAGCCAGGATTCAGCAATATGTGAACCACGAACTTCCAGATGTTCAAGCTGAATTTAGAAAAGGCAGAAGAACCAGAGATCAAATTGCCAACATCCATTGGATCATTGAAAAAGCAAGAGAGTTCCAGAAACACATCTATTTCTGCTTTATTGACTATGCCAAAGCCTTTGACTATGTGGATCACAATAAACTGTGGAAAATTCTTTAAGACATGGGAATACCAGACCACCTGACCTGCCTCTTGAGAAATCTGTATGCAGGTCAAGAAGCAACATTTAGAACTGGACATGGAACAACAGATTGGTTCCAAATTGGGAAAGAAGTATGTCAAGGCTGTATATTGTGACCCTACTTATTCAACTTATATGCAGAGTGCATCATGAGAAACACTGAAGAAGCACAAGCTGGAATCAAGATTGGTGGGAGAAATATCAATAACCTCAGATATGCAGATGACACCACCCTTATGGCAGAAAGTGAAGAAGAACTAAAGAGCCTCTTGATGAAAGTGAAAGAGGAGAGTGAAAAAGTTGGCTGAAAATTCAACATTTAGAAAACTAAGACCATGGAATCTGGTCCCATCACTTCATGGCAAATAGATGATAAAACAGTGGAAGCAGTGACAGACTATTTTCTTGGGCTCCAAAATGACTCCTGATGGTGACTATGGCCATGAAATTAAAAGATGCTTGCTCCTTGGAGGAAAATTTATGACCAACCTAGACAGCCTATTAAAAAGCAGAGACATTACTTTGCCAACAAAGGTCCATCTAGTCAAAGGTATGGTTTTTCCAGTAGTCATGTATGGATGTGAGAGTTGGACTATAAAGGAAGCTGAGCACCAAAGAATTGATGCTTTTTGAACTGTGGTGTTGGAGAAGACTCTTGAGAGTCTCTTGGACAGCAAGGAGATCCAATCAGTATATCCTGAAGGAAATCAGTGCTGAATATTCATAGAAGGACTGATGCTGAAGCTGAAACTTTGACCACCTGATGGGAAGAACTGACTCAATTGCAAAAGACTCTGATGGTGGGAAAGATTGAAGGCAGGAGAAGGGGACAACAGAGGATGAGATGGTTGAATGGCATCACTGACTCAGTGGACATGAGTTTGAGTAAACTCCAGGAGTTAG
Organism: Ovis aries; assembly: GCF_016772045.2. Taxonomy (NCBI): domain Eukaryota; kingdom Metazoa; phylum Chordata; class Mammalia; order Artiodactyla; family Bovidae; genus Ovis; species Ovis aries. The sequence goes on from NC_056072.1 coordinate 20,439,610, forward strand.
TGATGGACAGGGAGGCCTGGTGTGCTGTGGTCCATGGGGTTGCAAAGAGTCGGACATGACTGAGTGACGGAACTGAACTGAACTGAACTGAAGTGGCACAGAGCTGAGGCCATAGGAAGGAGAGTGGAACGCAGCATCTCAGGATCTGGGAAACTTAGCAGAGTTTTCTAGAGTCTCACAGAGCTGAAGAAACAACAGTTGGAATTCAGGAACAACTGGTGCTGAATCTGGCCTCTGTACCCTGCCACCAAATTAATTTTTGGAGACAGAGTTTCAGGTGAAGTAGAAAACAATAGCTTTATTACTTTGCCAGGTAAAATTGGCCACAGCAGGCTAATGTCCTCAAAACTGTAGATCCCAATCTAAAGTGGGTAGTGAAGAGTTTTAGAGTAAGTGTTCAAACAGAAGAGTGTGATCAGCTTATGGACATTCTGACTGGTTGGTGGTGATGTAATTGGGAGACAGCATCATCAGCCTCTCGTTCCAAACCTGTATGGGGTCTACATGAGTTAGTGAGTGAAGTTGCTCAGTCGTGTCTGATTGTTTGTGATCCATAGACTATAGCCTACCACACTCCTCCACCCATGGAATTCTCTAGGCAAGAGTACTGGAGTGGGTTGCCATTTCCTTCTCCAGAGGATCTTCCCAACCCAAGTATCAAACCCAGGTCTCCGACATTGTAGGCAGACGCTTTACTGTCTGAGCCACCAGGGAAGTCTACATGCTGGAGTCTACATGCTGGGAAATATACCGTTAACTCCTCCCACATGGTGGGGGTTTCAGTATCTATTTATAAAACAGTTCAAAGATATTGTAATGTGTACCTATTGTTAAGAAATCAGGACCCTTCCCCAAGGCTACTGTTTCTTGACTGCTCCTCCCTTGTCTAGGCATCTCCTTCCTTCCCTAAATAGCAACTATTTGAGCCTGACTATGGAACTCAGGGAATGTCATGGGGGCTGAATGAAGCCTATTTCCTGCAAACAAGAAACAAATGTGGGACACAGGAAGACTTTTGTGCCCAGGAATCCATAGGGCCCTGCTTGTTTCCAATCCCAATTTTTCTCTAGTACTCTTTAGTCTTGAGAAGAACAGATGTTGGACAAACAAGGGAACAATCATTTTGGATAGAGACATTAATCATGTTAGAATTGTCTGAGACACATGTAATCCATGGAACATATACTGATATAATAGCAAAAAGACTATAATTAACAAACAAAAGAGAAAAATGAAAAGAATGTAAATGTTTGATTAGGTAAAAGTAAAAATAGAATAAAGGGAAAGTAACATAAAGCAGGAAAAGAGCTATATAAAGGGATAAAATGACAGATTTAAATCAATTTAAATGATAACACATTAAATGTAATGGATGGAATATTTCATAGGGAGGAAAAAAGAGTCACCAGTATGGTTAAAACGTTAAAACTCTATTTAACTTAAAAGAGACACACCTTAAATACAGGGATACAGAAGATAAAAATAAAAGAATGGGAAACGATTTGTTATAGAAATACTAATCTAGAGACAGTTGGAGTTCAGTTCAGTCACTCAGTCGTGTCCGACTCTTTGTGACCCAGTGAATCACAGCACACCAGGCCTCCTATCCATCACCAACTCCTGGAGTTCACCCAAACTCATGTGCATTGAGTCGGTGATGCCATCCAGCCATCTCATCCTCTGTCGTCCCCTTCTCCTCCTGCCCCTAATCCCTCCCAGCATCAGAGTCTTTTCCAATGAGTCAACTCTTCGCATGAGGTGGCAAAAGTATTGGAGTTTCAACCTCAGCATCAGTCCTTCCAATGAACACCAGGACTGGTCTCCTTTAGGATGGACTGGTTGGATCTCCTTGCAGTCCAAGGGACTCTCTGGAGTCTTCTCCAGCACCACAGTTCAAAAGCCTCAATTCTTCGGCACTCAGCTTTCTTCACAGTCCAACTCTCACATCCATACATGACCACTGAAAAGACCATGTGAAAGTGAAAGTGAAGTCGCTCAGTCGTGTCCGACTCTTTGTGACCCCATGGACTGTAGCCTACCAGGTTCCTCTGTCCATGGGATTTTCCAGACAATAGTCCTGGAGCGGATTGCCATTTCCTTCTCCAGGGGATCTTCCCAACCCAGGGATCAAATCCGGGTCTCCCGCATTATAGACAGACGCTTTACCATTTGAGCCACCAGGGAAGTCAAGGGAAAAACCATAGCCTTGACTAGTTGGAGTAGATATATTAAAATGAAACAGATTAGACCTTAAGATAAAAGGCACTACTTAAAATAACAAAAATAACCAAACAACATGAAAATTAAAATGTCATAGGTATAGTTTAAAAATATGTACAACAAAATAAAGGAAATAAAGGAGAATAGGCTAATATATAATCAAAGAAGGAGACTCATGGTTTTCAAAATTTTCAAATCAACAAAAGTGAACACATGATTTGTATGAATAAATATCAACTAAGTAGCTTATATAAAAAATCACACTCAACACTGAAACAGTGCATGTTTCTCCTTATACATATCAAACAATCGTGAAGAGAGAATCATGACTAGGGTGTTTCCCTAGGTGGGTTTGAGAGTGAAACATTCTAGATTTCACAGGGTGAAAAAAATTTACAGTATGCTATATCAGAAAGCTAGTATCAACAGATTTGAAAGAAAAAAAAAAAAAAAGCCATTCAGAACATGTTTTCTGACAGTAGAAACCAGAAAGCAGTCCCCAACAGGCAACTACTTGGAAAATAGTTAAATAATTTCAAAATAACCCAACAATTAAAGGATAAATCTCAGTGGAAATTAGACTGTGGACATTATTTACTTTAAGCTTATTAATAATGAAAATAAGACATGTTAAATTTGTGGGATCCATGTAAAACTGTCAGTTTTAAATATATACATTAGAACAACAGCCTGAAATTCACTTAGACAGCATTCACTTATAGAAAAAAACAGCAAATTAAACCAAAAAAAAAAAAAAAGGAGAAACAATAAAGGCAAAATAACAGTAAAATTGATCATAGAATTTAAATATAGAAAACAAAAATCTCCAAATTAGTGATTTTAAAAATAATATAAATAATGGGCTGATCAATAGTAAAAAGAGAAAAAATAAATCATCAGTGAAAAGAAAAAGGAGAAATTACTGAAATCATAAAGAAATTACAAGGCAATAAAAAGATTAGTAAGAATAAGTTTATGTAAACAAAGTTAAAAATATAAAATAAATTGAAGAAAAGCATAGAAAAGCCTAGCACAAAACAAACGGAGAAAAAATTTTAAATCTGAACAGTTCTATATTTTCTTAAGAGATTAAATCCATAAAATAACCCCTTAAACTGAGGGCTTTCCTAGTAACATCTTTCAAACCTGTAAAGAAAAATATCTTTCCGACACAAAATCTTCCAGAGAAAAGTTGAGAAATCCCCTTCTCAACTTGTTTTATAAAGCCAGTGCAAAGTTTATCACACAAACCAACAAGGCTATTTATTACATCAAAGGAAGATTATAGGCTAATCCTCTTGACAACTCAGATTCAAAATACTAAAAAATAAAAATAAAGATTACTGAATCAGATTATGTTGGGGATGAATAAAACATCATGGCCAAGTAAAGTTTATTCTATGACTCCAAAATTAGTATAACATTAAAAACTCAAAGAAGACTTCTGGGAATACAGAACAGATGTACTTCCCTGTTTGTCTTGCTAAATGCAGCCAAAAATTTCTGAACATTATTGTGAAACAAACATAAGAAAACTCTCAAAAGTGAAGATAAGCAAGTACATTGATTGGGACTTCAGGAACTGAGGAATGGCATGATATTGAGATTCCTGGGTTTCCTCTTAGCCTGAAATATGCAAGATATGGACTAAAGAAGCCAGGAATATGCAATGAGCACAGTCCAAAAAAATAAATGCTCTCTCTAGGAAAAGGGCCAAAGAAGGATGGCTTAGAAAGACACAAAACTTTTAGGTAAGAACACTCTACTCCAGCCAAACACTATACGAAAAAACTGGTTATACCTGCACCTATGCTAGCAAAAGACAAGGGGGTGCCTAGACTTTGACTCTTCTAGACAGTAACAAGGCATCACATGTCACTCTCCAGATGCGTGTCAGAGAAGACTGAATCAGGAACAGTCACTTTCATTCCCCCTAAACAGGAGCAAGGACCCCCTCATGTTGTCAGGGTAGACTAGGCGGGAAGCTGGGGTTCCCAACTTCACCAGAAAGTTGTGAAGCGTCCATATACACTGCGGTAATGGTACGAAAAGGCCTGTGGAGAGTCAGGGCTTCCGCTACTCTCCAGCGATAATGAAACCATCCCTTCTGTGGTGTCAGTGGAAGCCATGTTAAAATGAAATAATAAGTAATGAGATACTCCTGTTCTTGCCAGCTGGAGAGATATGGAAATCCAGAATTTCTACCGCTGTCAGGCAGTAATAAGGAAACTATTCCCTATGGTTTCAAATAAAGAGAAATTTACTGGGAAACTTGACTTCTATCATGTTTGGCACTAATGATGTATCAGGGTGAGAAAACACCAACAAAAACAAGATCCAGAGTGTCATAACATAATCCAACATATTATGAATCCAACATAGGATCCATTCACTATCACTGGCCAACAAAGAACTGGGAAGACCTCAAAGATTATATAGATAGACCCTAGATAGACTTAAGGATGCATAGGTAGATAATGGAGATACATAGATACCAATGGGGAAGTGACAGGGATGCAAGAAGTATCTGATAAAGATTTTAGAGCAGTCTACACAATAATGTATCAAGGATTACAAACACACTGTAGAAACATGGCAAAATAGATAGTCTCAGTAAGACAATAAAGTTTCAGAAAAGAACTTTTAAAATTTTTAAAGAACCAAATGGGAAAATTTAAGCTGAAAAAATATGTACCAAAATAAACAAACTCAATTGATAGGCTTAACAGCAGAATGAAGAATAAAGAAAAAAGAATCAGGTGTTTGCAAGAATAACGAAACTTGTATACCTTTTTGGTGAAACTATAAGTGAACTGAAACACTCTGAAAGGCAAAGTGTTTATCTGCTATCTAATACCTTTGAGGATGTACATATCTTATGGTTTAGCAGTTTCATTTCTAGAAATATTTGCCTAGAGGAACCTCCATCCATATAATCATGGAACCATAAACAGTGATGTTCACTGCAGCATTATTTATAATATTTTTAAAAAGGAAGCTAAATAGAATATGGATAACTAAACTGATATATTCCCATGATAGAATATGATACATGTAGCATTTCGAATGAATGAACTAGGACTCCTTGTTCTCATATGAATTGATATAAGCATTTCATGAAAGAAAAGAAACCATGCAGAAGGATTTCATTCACCTAAAGTTTAAAAGCAAACCAAGTTCAAGTATGTGTGTACGATAGATAAAAGTAAGTTATACTTACATTTTATAAAGAATAAAAACATACGTGAAGGGCTATGTGTCAAGTTCAGAACAGGGGTTATTCTGGATAGGGGAGGTAGAGGAATAAATGAATCTTCAGCTTTGCCTGTCGTGCTGTATTCTCTAAAGAAAAAGAGGTCAATTGAGAAGTGAAACATGAGTCCCAAATGGCAAATTATTAATATCTGTTCATCCTAGCTGGTAGCTACATAGATGTTTATGATAGCATTTTCTTCAGCCTTCCATCTGCTGGCGATGTTCTATAATAAAAAATATGAAAAGTGGGCCTGTGAGATGACTGACTCATCACTGAAAATACTCAAGTATATACTTTAAAGAACAAATACATATACACTTAAGAGCAACAGTGTGAGAGCGTCTTATCCGTCAAGTATGGAGGCTCTAAATAGATTTCTGTACAAGCCCTAAGAGGTATAAAGACTACAAAATTTTCAGCAGGGTTTGAAAGTCTTTTCCAATGAACAAAGCCTCCAGATAGATATTAGAAGTTTCCCTAATTTTCCTTGTAAATCCATCAGCCTCCTTCATCGAACAGAATTATATCATAATGAAGGAAATTTGCAGTCTCCCACTTACATTCCAGAAATTCCCACTCACCCTAGAGAAGCTGCTCTCAGTGTACCATACTGCACCATAAAATATCACTTGTCACTAGCTTGCTTAAAGAACTATCACATTTCTTATGTTAACGGACTTAAGGGGAAATCCAAATTTGGCAGTACATTTGGGCACCTGTTGTGTTTTAAACTTCATTTTTTAACAACTTCCCTGTTAAATATATTAATAGTGCTCACTCAGTCATATCCAACTCCTAATAACCCATAGACTATAGCCCTCCAGGTTCCTCTTTCCATGGAATTCTTCAGGCAAGAATACTGGAAATGGTTGCCATTACCTCCTCCAGGGGATCTTTCCAACCCCAGGGATCGAACCCACATCCCCTGCATTGCTGGTGACTTCTTTACCACTGAGCCACTAATGTATTAATACAATATCTTGATGGAAGTACAGATAGTACAAATAAAGTGGAAGTTCTGCTTCGCATCTCCAAAATTCTCTTAGGTTCCACTTGACTGTCCAGAGAAAGCCATTGTTATCAATTTAGAGCAGGGTTTCTGAATGTCAGCAGTAGTGACACTGTGGCTTTGCTGTGAGGCTGTCTTGAAGGATACTTAATAGCACTCCCAATTTCTATCTCCTAGATTCCAATTGAACTTCCTCTGTCCCCACTGTGATAACCAAAAATGTCTTCAGGCATTGCAGAATGTCCCCTGTTGAGCAAAATCTCAAAACTGCTATCTAAAAGTGTATCATTTGAGACTTTTACCATACATTTATACATAAAACTTTATATATATATATATATATATATATATATGCTGAAATACATAGGGATTTGTGTGTGTGTTTTTAAAATATAAAGGGTGTCATATACGCACATTTTTCTGCATCTTGGTTCTTTTAATCTACTGGTAGATATTACAAATCTTTCAACATCTGTAGCTTATTCTTTTTATTTGCTAGGTATTATTCTTTAACATGGATATATTATTTGTTTAACCATGAATATTTAAGCTAATTTAGGTACATTTAACCTGCTAGAAAAAGACATTATACATCTTTGCTCCCAATTGTAACTAAAATTGTTGCCTTTCCAGTCTGTGTGAGAATCCCCTCTGCTTCTTATTTCTATCAAACAGAATAAAAATAGGCAAAATCAATATTTTTAAATGCCTTCAGCTCTCTTACGTATTTTCTAAATTATCTTTCATCCTTATCCTTTCCTTTCTGATGAAGGCGCCACCATGTCTAGGTATAAACAGGCCTTGGATTTCTTTCAAGGGATACCTATCACGGTCTGCTTTCTTTCCTTGGGCGTTTTGAGGCTAAGCATTATTGCAGCTATAAATCACCCATTCACAGACTCATTTCCCTTGAAAGGGCCTAAGATCCTCTCGGGTGTCCTGTTTGAGAAAGCATTGATCTGAGCTGGAAGCTGTGTGGCAGAGTGGAAAACAATCTAGATCAGGATTGGAAAGAACCAGGTTCTGTCCTCCTGTGTTGTAAACTATGGGTCCCCAACCTCCAGGATATAATGCCTGATGATCTGAGGTGGAGCTGATGTAATAATAATAGAAATAAAGTGCACAATAAATATGATGCTCTTGAATCATCTGGAAAATATCTCCCCTACTCCAGCCCATCCATGGAAAAATTGTCTTCCATGAAACCTGTCCCTGGTGCCAATAAAGTTGGAGACCATTTCCTTAAGCAACTTCCTTTTGACCCCAAACCTCTGTTTTCTCCTTGGAGTTATAAAGATTTGTGTCAGATGGGTCCAGACTGCAGATCTAGGCTTTCATGACTCTGTTTTGATTAGATGTCAGAGTTTTGTATAGATTTTATTTATCTGGCTGATAATTACTATATCAAATATTCCTCATACTCTCTGTGTAGACAGCAGAGCTGGGAGTTAGAGAAGTTTCCAGTGTAATTCATGTGATAGTCTAATGATAAAAAACACAAACACCTTTTTGCAGGCTTATCTGAAATATATGCAAAGATATTTTTCCTCAACTCTCAACTGAATTTAGCCTTTACCAGTCAATAATACCTACCATTATACCTAAAATGTCCATTTATGTGTATGTATACCAATATGTATACCAAATCATCACATTGAAATCTTTAAATGTATACAAATATTTCTTGAAATCACTCCTAAATAAGGTTAAGAATATCCATTTCTTATATCATAGTATAAGTTATTATGTAAGACTGAGTCCCTTCATTGCTCACCTGAATTTATCACAATATTGGCTATATTCTAATACAAAATAAAAAGTTAAAAAAAAAGAATTCTGCCATTGGGGGCTTTAATTTCAAACTATTTAATTATTAATTAAATCAGAAAAAAATATTTGCTAATATAGAATATAATGCTGTAAAACATCCAAAGACAAGTCAAAACATAATTGAGTCAAAATTAGTAAAATTAGTACTTTCCCTGGGAATGTAGCCACAGGTAGAAAAATATTGATATAATGACCATATCCAACTCTAGTTGTTTCATCTTCAGTCCTGTGTATGCTATGGTGCAGGTTCTCCATGAAATGATTCGGATGAAAACAGAAATGTGGTTTTCATAAGCCTTTTGACAGGCGTATGTTGACTGCTTCTGTTTCAAGGTCCAACCAAAATCAGACACATGAGTACTGACAACTAATTTTTCCATTTTCTTTTTTCTTTCATGACTGTAGCCACGGCCTCATCTTGATTTACCAGCAAAACATGTTTCTCTATTATTTAAACCAAATGTAGGTTAATCTTAAAAGATGGATTTATTCCATCATTCATTTTTCTTTTGAGTGAATAGTATTGTCTGAGAAAAACATACAACCTAAAAGTTGAGAATTATATTTTATTTGGTGTATACTGAGAACTGAAGCCTGCAACATAGCCTCTCAGATAGCTCTGAGGGACTATCAGAGCTAAAGAGGTAAGGGAAGAGCGAGGATATGTAAGTGGTTGTTGTTCAGTTGCCCAGTCATGTCTGACTTTTTGCGACCCTATGAACTGCAGTACAGCAGGCCCCTCTGTTCCTCACCATCTCCCAAAGTTTGCCCAAGTCCATGTCCATTGCATTGGTGATGCCATGAAGCTATGAGCCATGTGTGTAGGGCCACCCAAGATGGATGGGTCATAGGAGAGAGTTCTGACAAAACATGATCCACTGGTGGAGGGAATGGTAACCTACCCCAGCATACTTGCCGTGAGAACCTTTTGAACTGTATAAAAGGATAAACAGTGTATATAGGAGTAAATAAATAAAATTGGAATATCAAAAATTATCATTAATTAAAGATAAAAATGAAGATCTCAGGTTAATAAATTTAGTGATTTTTCTGTGTATGGGAAGATGCAAGAGCCTAGGCCCATTGAAATCCATCTTTTGATATGCACCTTAACTATCTAGGGCACTTAATTATCCCATCCTGCTTTTCTCCATCCTGAATCGCCTCAGGGTACAAGATAGGTGTGGCTGCAGTAGGTAACTGGCTTGATGGTCATAACATCCTGTTTACTGACTGATATGGCAGGTGGCATTTTTCATCCACAGTAGAAACCTGGTTATTGATCTAAATTCAATTAACTGGACATTTTGTAAATCATTTTGTGAAGGAGGCAGACACAGCTTCCTCAAGTCAATTGCAAAAACAAGGTCTTATTCTCCAAAACAAAAATAAACACGTATGCTAATCAAAGATGGTTAACTCTTTTGTGCATCTTATCAAGGTTAATAGATAAGTTGCAGGTCATACCAATAACACAATTCTAAAAGCACCTGTGTATAGCGCATATAGAAGAAAGTGCCTCTAGGGAGTCCCTTAGGCAAAAGTGATCATGGTTTTTGATTCTGTAACTCCCAAACTCTGAACACAACTCATTGAGCTATGAGCCCTGAAAGCAACCTATCTGTTGGCTGGGAAGTGACAAATGAGAGACTCTGGATGGAGGCAGTCTTCCCCGTTAGGAATGATAATGATCAATTAAATCAACCAGATCCTCTTTCATGGTGGTTTGGATTGGAAATACAGAATGTCCAGGACTTCCCTGGTGGTGCAGTGGTTAAGAATCTGCCTTCTGATGCAGGAGAGGTGGGTTTGATTCCTGGTCGATGAACTAAGATCCCACACACAGGTGTTACGGTAGGCATAAAAGTAGGTATAAGCAGGGGCCAGGTGGCTGGAAATCACACATCTTGTAAAGAGCAGATGTTCATAGGCAGACAAAAGAAAGTAGGAACTTCCAGACTGACAGGAAACCACACATCTTGAGTGATAAGATTCTGGGACTCACACAAAGAAAGGTGGGAAAAGGCAAGACTCCCCTGCATCTGAGTGCAACCTGATGGTCACTGTGCTCCATGAAATTAGGCTTACAGATAAGTACCCATCATGTAGCCATGACAGTTCTGATTTGAGCTAAATGAGGACAACCCCCTTCCTTGGGAAACTGGAGCTGGGATGAAAATCAGGGAAGCCTACCCTCAACTCCTCCTTCCCCAGTGAGTATTCCACCCCTTCATTTGCATGCCCCTCAGATCCAGCCCGTGAAAGAAACCCAGGGCAGCCGCTCTTCACATGTCTGCTCACTCTCCCTCTGAGAGTGTAACCTTGCTTAAATAAACTCTCACTTTACTTTCTTAACTTTGCTTCTCCTCCAAATTCTTTCACACTGAAGTCTGTGTGTGCATGCTCAGTCATGTCTGACTCTTTTCAGTCACATGGACTGTAACCCGCCAGGCTCCTCTGTCCATGGAATTCTCCAGGCAAGAATACTGAAGTGGGTTGCCATGTCCTCCTCCAGGGGATCTTCCTGACTCAGGGATCAAACCCACATGCCCAGTGTCTCTTGCATTGGCAGGAGGATTCTTTACCACTTTACAACGAAGAAAGAACCTTAAATTCACTGGCAACCTGGGGTGGGGGATGGATGGGGGAACTAAGTTGCAGGCTGCAATGAAGACCCAGAACAGTCAAAGGAAAAAAAAAAAAAAAAAAGGAAAAGGAAAATCCTTTGGAAGTAGAGAGAGAAAAAAAATAAAACCCTGCATAGTGACAGAAAATATCTAAGTAGCAAGGTGACGGAGTCCAGCAAGAAACTGAAACTGTAAGTAGATAGAAATCATACGACAGAGAATTCCGAAACAGAAGGTGAAGATTCATGGAATAGAGACAAAGGACTTGAGTTGCTTTGTTATTAAGGATCCAAGGACTCTTGCATATGAGAAGGCAATGAGAAAGACTGAAGGCCAGCATGGTTATGTTCCTAAATCCAAGTTGCTGACATTGTACCAAGATTCAGAATCCAGGATCCAGGCTGCATATTCTTAGACTGAATTGAGCTAAGCCTGGTGCTGAAGATTTAATAGCATAATAGAAGAGAGAAAAAGCATGATATCCTAACAGACAGTACAAAGCCTCAGCTGTGTTCTCTTCTCTTCCCATCCTATTTCATACCTTTGGGCTAAAGAAAAGAATCTAAAACATGAATATACAGTCCTGAAATTATAGTTCAATAATATAAAACAACTTCAGATACAGTAAGAATTAAAGGAGAAGTTATTCCATGCTTCAACAGAGCAAATGAAATTTCTGGAAAGAGCTTCCCCCAATATATATAAGAAAAGTCAAAATACATAGTACAGTAACTAGATTGAGAACATTGTCCAATAGAGTGCAATAGAAGTAATAGCTGATAAACTCAATCTGGACTGAAAAAGAAAGAAAGAACTCAAGTATCAGAAGATTCTCCACAAATCCTTTGTGCTAGAGAAGACCCTACTAAGTAACTAAATTAAATAGACTAAGACCTCCAAGATAAAATAATTTATTATCTTTTAATATTGTTATTTATTTATTTGGCTCTGCCAGGTCTTAGTTGCAGCACTCAGGATCTTTGATCTTCCTTGTGGTGTGCAAGATCCTGAGGTGTAGCATGCAAACACTTTGGTTGCATAGGTGGCAATCTAGTTCCCTGACCAGGGATGGAACCCAGGGCCCCTGCACTGGGAGCATGGAATCTTAGCCACTGGACCACCAGGGAAGTTCTCAAATAACTTTTTAAAAAAGAAATTTGAAAAAGGAATTTCAGAGCTGAATTAAATTTAGAAATAAAACTATATTAGGAAGTTGGGGAGTGGTAATTGGGGGAAGTTGGAGAATGTTAGTAGTTCTATTTTTAAAAGGAAGTTAAGATAAAATTGCAATGCTATTTCACAATAATAATGATGCCAATAACTTAATATTTTTCACAATACTATTTTTTAACTTTAGAGGGATCATTTAGAAAAACAATACTTTGTATAGTGAATTATTATTTGGTATTCAATTTCTTTGTGCTTCTTTTCTGTTTAATTTGCATAAATTAAATTAATGATTCTGTTAATATAATTGTATAATGATGCCATTAGAGTTTTTCTGATTTTATAATGATGTATCTCTGTCTTCCTGTGTACACAAAGACATTTGAAATGGTATTTACCTAATAGCAGTAATAGTTATTTCTGGAGAATAGGATTGATTTTAGGTGATTTAAAATTTTTCCTCTGTGTGATTTACTATATTACTTTAATCCCACAATCAGAGTATGTATCAGTTTTATGAAATTAATTAATCTATTTAAAATGTGACCAGACAGAATGTTGCCTGTATCTTGAAGTGAGGTTCACAAATATCTCATTTCCTCTTTCTTTAGCAGTGATCAGAGACTATTCCAAGGAGTATGAGACAATAATGCAAAAAATCTTTAGTGCCTTCTCAAAGAAAATAAATGTCAAGATATCTTCACATTTTCTCACAGCATTATCAAAACTTATTGAAATGCTAAAAGGTTTCCATTGTCTTTTTAGTATCTGTTTCATTCATTTCCACTCTGGTATTTATAATTTCCTTCCATCTGACTTAGGGCTTCATTTATTCTTTTTTCTAGTTTTTTTATATGTAAGATTAGAGTGTTTATTTGTGATTTTCTTATTTCTTAAGGTATGTCTGTATTGTCATAAACTTTCTCCTTAGTACCTCTTTTCTTGCTTCTCATAGATTTTGGTATATTGTATTTTCATTTTCATTTGTCTTTGTATCAACAGTTGAATGGATAAAGAGGATGTGTTTTATATATGACACTGGAATACTACTCAGCCATTAAAAAAGATAAAGTCTTGCCATTTGTGACAACATGGATGGGTTTTGAGGGAATTATGCCAACTGAAGTAAAATATACAAAGGAAGACAAACGTATGATTTCACTTATATGCAGAATATAAAATACAAGCAGGCAAAATAAGTGAAGCAAGCAAACAAAAACAGACACCAATTACACAAAAACCAATTATGGAGAACAGAGTAGTGGCTACCAGAGTGGAATGGATAGGGGAATGCAATATGGGAAAGGGGGTCAACGGTATGGTCATGAAGAAAACTAAAATTTTGGTGGTGAGCACGCTTCAGCATATACAGATGTAGAACTACAACGTTGCATATATGAAACTTAAACAACAAAAACAACACAAGTAAAGAACCTGAAGATGAACTAAGGTCTTGGCCTTTAAGTTTCTATGAAGAAAATCTACATTTATAGAGAAAAAACCTTAAAGAATGAAGTTTCAATGACTATCTCACTTAAGTGTTTAGCTTCACTATTCTGTTCTATTTTTTAAATTTGAGTGTTCATGTATCCACTGCAGAAGCTGAAGAACACTGAAGATAATGTCCAAAGAAAAAGGCCCAGTACTCATAGGGAATATTTAGTGCTACTTGAAAGGGAGGATCCATGGGATCCACAAAGTTGATCTACTGGTACCAGATAATGACCCCTTGTGTGCACTACATGTCTCTGCAAGTAGTGGCATATTGGTTCCCAGAGTAAACATTGTCACCCCCTTCATGCTATTTAGGCTTTGTCACTCATGTACGCTTGCATGAATCTGAGAATAAAAATTATCATCAGAAGCATCACGTTCACATGTCAAGAATGACACATGGAATCAATAACTGGAACCAAGATGTATAACTGACAAGAAAAGAAACCCCGAATACAAGAGTATAAATCAGCTAAATCATTCTCTAAGGACACACATGAAGTTTATAAACGATACACTGAGGTAGGTGATCAAGGACAGTCATTGAGCATGCTTTGTCTTTGAGAATCACAGCATTTCAAGATAAGAAAAATCAAGAACAAATGAGTCTGGCTCCATTTCTTTGCCACTGCAGAGTTGCTGTCAACCACCAAATCTATGTGTTTTTCCACTCCAGATTCAAATTCCCAAGGTGACAGCAGTTCTATCTGTTGCCTCAGGAGGAGTGCTTCATCTAACACTGCCAGCAAGATGGCACTGAGAGTTAGCCTAAGTGCTTCCATTATTTTCATTCCATTACTCCTAGTTATCCCCTACTGGGCCATTCTAAATACTGTAATTTCACTCTCATCAGTTTTTATTTCTTTCACATATTCAGAGGCTATCATTAATTCCCCCTGCTTTTGACTCTAAGCTCTTCTAATTGTTTCTTGTAAGTAAGACCTTCCATCCTGTTTTTCCTCTGAAGACATAGTGGTGAGTATAAGGGTGCCTCTTATTTATTTTCATTGCATGGGAATAATATGGTCCATTTATAAAACTTTCTCAGGAGATAAATCACCTAGATCACAGGAGCTGAATGTTTTTGACAATGCATTACTTGCTCTACTGATGATGCTTGAATTCAGGGGCTGTTCTCATAAAAATTGGTTCTTATGGATCATTTGACACAGCCTATGGTGTTGACAGTATCTCAGACAATCCCTCATTGGCCGGCTTTTTCCATGTTCACCACAGCATTTCTATGATTCAAGTAAGTTGCAGTGAATTTGTGAGCTTCAGATTGGATGCCAGCAAGAAATTCATGAGATGTGTCACTAATGAGAACAGAGTTTATTGGGCAGTGATGAGTTCAGTTTCTATTATTCAACTATTTAGCAGGTTGCCCTGCCAACAGTGATTCATAAAACATACGCTGAGATGCATCCATGATTCCTCCTTTCATTCGAAAAGTTCTGAGATGTGCTATGGATGGTGGTAAACTAATGTTTTTCATGCTCTCTGAGCTAGAAGAGATCATTACTGTCCAACTTCCCAATTCAAATTAGGTCCTGGGGCTTAGCTGCATGTGTATCAAGATGGTGCAGAACTCCCCGTGACAATGAACTGAAGAGCTTCCATCTGTAACAGAACGTTTTCTCCCATCCATATTTTACACAGTTGGGTCACAGTAGCAGATAGCTATTGGCAGCAGTTAGCACATAATCCACAATGTAAGGAAGGTGTTTAGGATAATGCATATTCTGAAGCCAGCCAGAATAGGGTATTCTGAAAAGTAAAGTGTAGATGTTCAAAGGAAAATGAAGATGAAATTCTTCTAAGAAAATGATACAGACAGTATTAATCATCAACTATTCCTTAATGTTTTCTATCAACTTCCATGAATGTTTCCAGCCAACACAGTGTAGAATTTCCTTCTTGGCCAAATTTTCATTTGTTTGTTTTTAGTTTGGTGTACTTTTCACTGAGTTTCAGTTCAGTCGCTCAGTTGTGTCTGACTCTTTGAGACCCCATGGACCGCAGGACACCAGGCCTCCCTGTCCATCACCTACTTCCGGAGTTTACTCAAACTCATGTCCATTGAGTCGGTGATACCATCCAACCATCTCATCCTCTGTCATTCCCTTCTGCTCCTCCCTGAGTTTACCCATTTCTTTTCTTCTTCTCATCCCTCTAAATATGACTATTTCCCTAATAACTTTTTCTTAAACTGGATGTTTGATTTCTCGTTATTTTCACATTGGGAATTCATACTCACTTTATCAGCTAGCTTTATAAGAGTGACTCCCAAACCTCTAATCTATGGTTGAGTAACATTCCATTGTATATATGTACAGCAGAAACCAACACAACATTGTAAAGCAATTATCTTCCAATTTAAAGAAAACAAAAACAAAAACCCTCTAATCTATCCCTGAGGTACAGAAGTGAATATCCAACTGCTTGCTAGAAATCACCTGAAATTCTTTCAGGCAACTCAAACGTAGAATTGCTCAAACTAAATTAAACTTCTCTCCCTATCTTCCCTATGTTTGCTTCATGACTTCATTTCCCCACTTATTACCTTCTAAACCTCAGTATCACTTTTGAATCTTTCTTCTTGTCTTCCTTGGTTTTCCTCCTTCCCTAATAAAATCCCTAATAAAATAATTCACTGCCCAGTTCCACTTATTTTAAAAAAAAAAAATTCTTCAACACATTTTCCAAAATCTATTAAACCTGCTTTCTATCATATCTCCCCACATTCCATTAATTCCTGCTCTGATCAATCTGCTTTTTTTCTATGTGTACTAATATGTGTTAGACAAGGGAACATTTTTAGTATCAAATATGTTGGACAAATGTGGACTCGTTGGCTTAAAGCTCAACATTCAGAAAACAAAGATCATGGCATCTGGTCCCATCACTTCATGGGAAATAGATGGGGAAACAGTGGAAAGTGTCAGACTTTATTTTTTTGGGCTCCAGAATCACTGCAGATGGTGATTGCAGCCATGAAATTAAAAGACGCTTACTCCCTGGAAGAAAAGTTATGACCAACCTAGATAGTATATTCAAAGCAGAGACATTACTTTGCCGACTAAGGTCCATCTAGTCAAAGCTATGGTTTCTCCAGTAGTCATGTGTGGATGTGAGAGTTGGACTGTGAAGGAGGCTGAGCACAGAAGATTTGATGCTTTTGAACTGTGGTGTCGGAGAAGACTCTTGAGAGTCCCTTGGACTGCAAGGAGATCCAACCAGTCCATTCTGAAGGAGATCGACCCTGGGATTTCTTTGGAAGGAATGATGCTAAAGCTGAAACTCCAGTACTCTGGCCACCTCATGCAAAGAGTTGACTCACTGGAAAAGACTTTGATGCTGGGAGGGATTGGGGGCAGGAGAAGAAGGGGATGACAGAGGATGAGATGGCTGGATGGCATCACGGACTCGATGGATGCAAGTCTGGGTGAACTCCGGGAGTTGGTGTTGGACAGGGAGGCCTGGCGTGCTGTGATTCATGGGGTCGCAAAGAGTCGGACACGACTGAGCGACTGAACTGAACTGAACCTCAGGAATCCTCTGAGCACTTAACAACATTATGTAGATTGTGTGTGAATAGAATATTCAGTGTTTGCAAAACTTACTGATAGTGAAATTCTTTTTTTGAAAGGAACAAGTGCTGTTTGGAACACACAGCATGTTACTAGCTTTATCCACCTAAAATATTGACTTTCATAAATTTATGATTTTTTAAAATTTAGTAAATTCAAAATAGAATAAAATGCCCTTAGCCCGATAAATAGTTTCTATTTAATAGCAACAATAATAAATAACATCCTTGGGTTTGACATATATATGCTACTATGTATAAAATAGATAACTATTGAGAACTTACCGTATAGCATGGAGAACTTGATTCAGTTCTCTGTGATGACCTAAACGGGAAGGAAACCCAAAAAAGAAGGGATAAAAGTATATGTACAGCTGATTCACCTTGCTATACAACAGAGACTAACACAACATTGTAAAGCAACTATACTTCAATAAAAATTTTAAAACAAAAAAAGAAAGAAAGCATATCCTAATTAGGGAAGTGTTTGAAGCCCTTCCTTTAGAATCAGGACTGAAAAACATTTACACCACTCATTTCAACACTGTACAGAATGTCTGAGCCAGCAACTAAGACAGGAAGAAGACATAAAGTCATAAGGATTAGAAAGCAGGGAATAGCATCTTACCATTTGTAGGTGACACGATAATCTTCACAGAAAATCAACCAAAAAAAAAATCTCCATATAAATCATGAAGAGACATTTTATGAAAAAAACAAATATATGAATAGATAGTCAACTAAAAGTAATTGAGAAATGCAAACCAAAACTGCTTTAAGGGATCATATTATGCAAATTTTGTGGGTAAAAATGAAGAAGCCTGACAACATCAAATGTTTGATAGACAAGATTTTATCTTTTATCTTTCTGATGGGAGCTATTTTGAGTTCCAGAACCCAATCCCAGTGTATCTGAGTGAAGGAAGATCTCTCCCATAACCCCAAGCACTTGTCAGACACAAGTAGGGTGTCTGAGATTTTAAATCAATTTGGATATTGTCGGATAGCTCTGTTGATTAAGAATTCACCTGCAGTGAAGGAGACCTTGCTCGATTCCTGGGTCAGGAAGTTCCCCTCAAGAAGGGATAGGCTACCTACTCGACTCTTCTTGAGTTTCCTTGGTAGCTTAGATGGGAAAGAATCTGCCTGCAATGCAGGAGACCTCGGTTCAATCCCTGGGTTGGGAAGATACCCTGGAGAAGGGCATGGCAACACACTCCAGTATTCTTGCCTGGAGAATCTCCATGGACAGAGGAGCCTGGTGGGCTACAGTACATGGGGTCGCCAAGAGTCAGACTTGACTGAGTGACTAAGCATAGCGCAGCATCAGCACTGTCAGATTCCAGAGACTGAGGGTGCATGCTGTATACTTTAGACCCCCAACAAACACATACTTCAGATGCCAGTGGAAGCATCTGAAGTAAGCCTAGGCCATTACCTGTTCTTCTAAAGTTTAGACAAAGGAACAATCAGTTTGTGAGGAATTGATGGAACAAACAAAGAAACTTAGGTTTTTGTGAAGAAGCTATTAAAGAGTTTAATTAGTTAAGAATCTAAAATAGAGTTTTAGTTTGGGGTAGGAAATTAAAGCGGTACAAGCTTTGTTTATACAGGCTTCTAGGCCTTAATTCACTACTTCTGGCATGTTTCTACTTTCAGGAGATAGAAAGGAGAGTCAGAGTGTTCCTCTTTCATTGGCCATTCGTTAAGTAACTTTAAATCAAAATAATTAATATGTTATTGAGGCACATTTTAGGGGGACATTTAGGGCTCCCAACATATGCACAAGAATATATAAATTATAACACCAAGTGAATATGAATAAAGTGTGATATTATCATTGGAATATTATACAACAATCAATATTTTAAGCCTTATGTATATGTAATATATGGAGAAATTTTAACATTACAGTATTGAATAAAAAGCCAAGCCCCAGAAAATTACAAATAGCCTAAGACTGTTTTTATAAACATTAAAATACCTAAACAACATGCTTTTTGGAATATACATATATATATATATGATAAAATATCATGAGAAAAAAGTTTAAAGATGATAGTTACCTCAGACAGGAAAGTGCAGAAAAATGATATAAGGAAAGTCACAAAGAATGTAATAAACCAAGGTTTACCATTAATCCAGTTCTCTTTAGCTGTGTTTAAAATGAACAAACAGAATTCAAGGACTGAAAATTAAACGGTAGAGGGAGAGAAGGAATCCTTGGGTTCCTGGCTTGAGCAACTAAGTGAATGATCATGCCACTTACTGAAATGGAAGAATAACATTTCATTTTGAGTTTTTCAGGGAGCAAAAGTAATTTCCCCTAAAACCTCTGAGTTCTTAGCTAAGGCCGTGTAATAAAAGATGTCTTAACATGAGAAAAACAAACAGAAATTTAATAACATATATACCTGACATATACATGGAACATACCCAGGAGAAAATGTTGAACTCCCCAAAGGAGCTTAGAATTCAAGATTAAATACCATCTTAATAAGGAGAGAGAAGAGGGGTTATAGGCCTCTTACGGGAAAGTCAGTGATTTTTAGGACTTTTAGAAGAACAGACGGAGGTGTGATAGTTTTTGACAAAGTTTGTCTAGGTGTGGTGTCAATTTCTAGTATCCTGTGACTGTTGAGAGTTTACTGTTGATGAATCTCATGGAGAGGCAATTTAATACAGTTGAATTCATTTTGAAGGTTCTGTCTTTAGGCAGATAAGGGGAGTTCAGAGAAAGCCTCTCCCTGAAAGTCCTGTTTTTCAAATACCTACAGCTCATCTAATCAATATATAAAAGTGGCGTATTTAGGGATGGCATTTTCTATTATTGGACTTCCCTCATGACTCAGATGGTAAAGAATCTGCCTGCAATGTGGGAGACCCAGGTTCAATCCCTGGGTCAGGAAGATGCCCTGGAGGAGGAAATGGTAACCCACTCCAGTATTCTTGCCATGGACAGAGGGCCTGGTGGGCTATAGTCCGTGGGGTTGCAAAGAGTTGAACAGGACTGCGTGAGTAACACACACACACACACACACACGTACACACACATTCTATTGCCTTTCAAGTTGAGTATGAAACATCTATGTATCTAAGTCAGGAACTCACAGTGGGATCAGGACTCACTTGAACACAAAAGACATGGAGGAGCAGCTGCAACTGCCAAGATCCTTATTACTTTCTTTGCCTGGTCACACAGCTAGATTGCATGACCCAGCCATCCATGCAATTAGATAATAGTCACATGCCTAAGTTCAAGCCAATGTAGTTTGAGAGGATATGATATGGCTCTTCTACCATATCCTTTTTCTTCCTGAGGCTCCAAGGATGGTATAACCATAAAATGGAAAAAACCAATGTCCTGTAATCATTTTAAGGAGCAAAACCACCCACAAATCATGCCTTCCTTGAAGAGTTACATGATCAAAAAATAAACTTGTGTGCTTGAAATAGTTTATATTATTATAAACATATAAATCATATACATATATAATTTTGTATATAAAATTGTGTGTGTGTGTGCACATGTGTACTCAGTCATGTCCGACTCCTTGTACCCCACCAGGCTTCTTGGCCCATGGAATTTTCCAGGCAAGAATACTGGAGTAGGTTGCTGTTTCCTTCTCCAGGAGATTTCCCTGACCCAGGAGTTGAACCCATGTCTCTTGCATCTCCTGCATTTGCAAGCAGTGTCTTACCACTAGTCCACCTGGGACGCCCCAATAAAATTGCATGTCAATATATTAATACATTGACTTTAATAAGCATTAACATATGTATTAATAAATGTTAGTATAAATAGCTAAATTTTAGCACATATTATCTATGTGTCAAAGCAGTTAAATCTATACCACCTAATATGGGAATTAACATTTTCAAGTGCAGTACTGCTTTAACAAAAACTGATAAAGTATGTAGCAATGAAGGACTGATTGGGCTCACAGCAGGTAGTTCAGAAATAGATTTTACAGTCTGCAAAGATGGAGGCATGTTAGGTAGAACTGTCACCTTCAATCACTTGGAAAGAAGATCAAAGGCATACTGAGTCTATTGCTCTGGAAGCAGCAGATGGAATGTGTTACAATACCAGTACTTATTGGTCGTTTCTTGCTGCTTATAGGAAGTCATTACAAGCAAAATTTGCAAACAGAAACTAAAGAATTTCGGGACTGAAGTAGCCAATTCCTTATGGATTACAAAGAACAGGAGACGATTTAAAGAAGGCCTATTAAAACTACTCACTTAAAAAAAAAGGAACTTAGCCTTGTGGCAAAGAGAGATTTTTATATATCTACCCAGGCCTTTTATTTCAGATAGCCTCAAGGTAAGTGCCATTAATTTAGGAGAAAGGGACGTGTGTACAAAGAAGAAAAGAAATATGGAGGATGCATCTAGGCAAAAGCTTAGGACATTGTTGCTGCTCTCTAGAACTCCCTAGAAGCAAATAGATCAAAAGTCTACTAAGTTTTTAAGAGAATTGCATTGCCAGTGAAAACATAAGCCTGACCTAAAGATGCCTTTAACCGCTCAAGTCATAAAACATCCCAGGGGCTCAAAACTTGCACCAGCAGCAAGCAGGCTACAAAAGCTCCATATGGGCGCCTGTGCGCACTTAAGATATAGCCAGGAGGGAAATAGGCTAGGAAGAGCATCCCAGAGGGAGTTCTTCCCAGAGAACAAAAGGAGGATATGATGATTCTAGTCACGGAACTTTCTTCATTGCCACGCGTCTTTACTGCCTGTTCCCAAGATCCCATCATGGCAATGGACCAGACTGATGACTGCTTTATAGCTTTCTCTTTTTGAATGTAAGTTTTTATTGTGAGTATCCTACAGCTATTCCTCTAATGCATATTGGGTGTGTCTAGAGGTTGTTAACCATGAGTGATTTTATACCCCAGGGTGTTACTGAACCAGGTTCATTCGCCTGATACACAGCTAACCAAACACTGAGATGCTGAGGTTTGTGGCAGAGAAGAGTTTATTCACAAGACAGTCAAATGAGGAGACGGGAAATCAAGCCTCAGATCCGACTGCCTGAAGGCAAGGGGTTGGGAATATTTATGGGATAAAGAAGTAGGATGGTCTTAAGCATGGGGAAGGGCAATGGGAGGTAGAGAAAAGGCGAGGTAATTGGTGTTCCATGCAGGTGTACCTGAGCAACATGCCTCTTCATGGCATGCGTGTTCAAAAATGGAGGTGTTTTGTATTATCTGAGGGTGGAGTTTTTGGCTCTGTGACATCAAAAGGTTATTCATCATTGTGCCGGCCTAGTTTTAGTGTCAGTTGTCCAAACCAGTCTTAGGTGACTTAAACTGCACAAGAGCTGACTCCAGGTTCCTGAAAAAACAATTTAAGCCCCCATTACTACAGCTACCCATATGTTGAAGGCAATGTCTATGGGGTGGTTAAGAAATCTTGCAACGTAGGCTACCTGAGGCTTGGAGGGTATGCAATTAAACAAAGGAAAAAAGGAAAGAAACAAAATAACTAAGGTGCATATAATCAGTGAAGGCAGTTTACAAGCTAAGGAGTTTTTTTAACAATCAGTTTCCAAATCTGTTGTTCTTTAAGACAGGGTCAACAAATTCTTCTGGTAAACTGCTGTTACCCATATGGGGCACAGTTTCAAGGGGATATTTTGCAACATCTGGAGACATTTTTTTGGAGTCACGACTGGTGAGGCTGGGGGTAGCCACTGGCATCAGTGGGTAGAGGCCAAGTATGGTGCTAAACTTGGGTGGCATCACTGACTCAGTGGACATGAGTTTGAGCAAATTCATAAGATGGTTAAGGAGAGGGAAGCCTGGTATTTTGCAATCCACAGGGTTGTAAAGAGTCAGACATGACTGAGCGACTGAACAACGAAATTGTGCTAAACATTACACAGGGCATCTGCTACATTAAGAACACCCAAACCATCTGCCTTTGTAAATTTTCCCTTTTGGATTTAGGTGAGGTTATATGGCTAGTTTCTACCCAGTGGAACAGAAGTGATGTGTTTTGTGGCTGGTGATTTCAAGTGAGTAGGTGAGTCTCTTGCTACACTGGCTCTATAGACATAACTCTAAATGATGATGGAGCCACAGACTGAAAAGGGCCAGGGTGTTTCATTCATCCCCAACTGATCAGAACATCACCTTTGAATGAGCATTGATATATTCTGTGTCTGTTTACTATGGTAATCCTGCCTGTCTTTATTAAGATGGTGCTTTAGAGACTATATTTTAAAGAAAATGGTTTGTGAATGTCTAAAACATCATTGGCCACTCATTAGCCACTTTTTCTCTGTTCACTTGTGTGTCTTGTATTGAAATAAATGTCTAATGTACTCAGAATTGTGAAATGTCTATCTCCATGTGCAAGAAGAAAAGAGCATTGCCCAACTTTGAGGGATCCACAGTCTGTTGGGAAAGTTAGATACTTAAAATAATATCTAACAATACAAGATAGAGAGTTCAGGAAGTACTTGCTTTGGAATGCCATTGGTTTGTCCCCATAGCTTCTACATCCAATGGTAGTTATAAACTTAAATGCCAGCCATAACTTTGACATATTAAATATAACCATTTTCTCCCTCATTCCACATCTATGAAAGAAGGGGAAATTCCATGAAACAATAAAGAAGAGAAAATCAGAGAGGAGAGAATCTGCTGCTTCCTTGGGAAGGACCTATTCAAAGGCAATTTCTTTGGAGAGATCTGCCTTCTCACCTAAAATGATGGGGACAGGGAGCCATGCTGGGTACTCACTAAAGAACCATCATGGGCTGAAGTTCTGAAGAGGCAATATTTCCAAACTCTGAGAATATGAGTGTCTCAGAGCAAGGAGGATGCAGTTAGGAAGAAACACGAACCATTGCTACCCAGCCAATAATTAATGAAACAAGAACAACAACAAAGCAAACAGAAGCATAAAACTGGTATTATTAATATTTTGCAGTTTTAAACAAGTCCCATGTACTAGGTACTTAAGGCAAGCTAAGCGCTCTGCTCAGTGGTTTTAAACATCTTATTTAAATCCCAATAACCCTGGTGGCTCAGACAATACAGAATTTGCCTGCAATGCAGAAGACCTGGGTTTGACCCCTGGATCAGGAATACCCACTGGAGAAGGAAATTGCTACCCACTCCAATATTCTTTCCAGGAGAATCCCATGGACAGAGTAGCCTGGCAGTCTAAAGTCCATGGGGTTGCAAAGAGTCGGACATGACTGAACAACCATCACCATTATTATTTGGGGCTTCCCAGGCAGAACTAGTGGTAAAGAACCTAGCTACCAGTGCAGGAGATGTAAGAGCTGCAAGGTTCCATCCCTGGGTCAGGAAGATTCCCTGGAGGAGGGCATGGCAACCCACTCCAGTATTCTTGCCTGGGAAATCCCATGGACAGAGAAGCCTAGTGAGTTACAGTTCATGGGGTTGAAAAGAGTCAGACATAACCGAAGTAACTTAGCATGCATACACCATTATTCTCTCGTATTCATTTCACAAAATGAGAAAACTGAAGATCAGGAAAGAAAAATGTTATGTCCAAAGTCATTCACCCAACATAATATATTGCTGGAAGTCAAAGAGACCTCTTTGAATCTAGAAATATTGTTTAAATTAATCTTCATGAAACAGTTTCTTTACAATGTTGTGTTTGTTTCTGCTGTACAATTAAGTGACTCAGCTATGTATTTGCATATATTCCCTCTTTTTTAGATTTCCTTCCCATTTAGGTCACCCCAGAGCACTAAGTAGTGTCTAGAAACATGTTGACCATGTGGTCAAGCTCTGGTGATATGAAACTTGTCTTCAAATAGAGGCCAGTTAGCAGAAAGTGCAGCATCGTGGATGGACTAAAGCGGTTGATATGAATTGATCAGAATCTGTCCCTGTTGGCTATTACTGCATAACAAAGTACCACTTAGTGACTTAAAAATATTTTATTAATTTTTGTTTTGCTCAGACTCTTGTGGGAAGGATATTAGGAAAGGCTCAGATGGGCAGTTTGAACCATGCGGCATCAGCTGGTGGCCAGGACTGGAGGAACCACGGCCAAGGTCTCTTCATCTACACACCTGGTACCTCGGTGCTTCTTGGCATCTTTCTCTCTGTCTCACCGCATTGCATTTCCACCCTATCCTGGAGCCTCAGGGTAGACCCAAATCTTACAAGATTGCTGGCTGCCAGGACAGCTAAGGGCTATGCTCAAGAAATAAGCACAGAATCACTTGTACCATATCTATTTGTCAAAGTAGTACAGAAGATGCCTAGATTTAAGTTGGTGGAGGAATAAACCCCACCTCTTGGTGCAGGACTGGCCAGGTCACACAGCAGGGGAGCATAAGCAATGGGAGATAATGTGGCTGCCATCTTTGTCAAAGACAACCTGCCCCACAGGCAGGCAGTCTAAGAGGCAGTGTGACAGGACACACAGGAAACAGTACAGGAAGATTATCAGACTAAAGATAAAGCTTTTCCAACCAAAGACACCTTCCATCCAGCAGCACCAAGACAATGCCGTAATAACTAAACACAGAGGAAGAGATAGAATAAGGATAGTTTTTAATAAGTAGAAGTGGTTCTTAAAGATTAGAAGATATGCTTCAAAAAGTGGGCTTGATTGAAGCCATTTGAATGCACTGATTGTTTATATTAGCACTCACATACCAAACCCTATTTTAGGTGTTGGGGATACAAAGGTTATAAAGCACAATTTCTGACTTCAAGAAGTTCAGTCTTAAGGAAGCAACATGAGCCCTTTTAATCAATATTTTCTATCACCACCTAGTCAAGGCTGAAATTGTGAAAACAGAGAAAGAGGAAGCAAAAAAGAATCAGGACAAAGAGCACTTTTACCTCACAAAATCAAAATTAGGGGAAGAAGAAGGTGCTGATTCTTTTTGAATTGAGGTCACTTATTAAGTCATCTGAATTACATATAAACATATGTTTTTGCAAAATCAGGGATGGGCAATATATGGTGTTTACTCTTCCTGTCCCTAGTACATCAGAGCACCATGTCCTCCTGAGATCACAGGTGGCTTTAATGTCTTTTTTAATACTGCATTCCAGGCAGCCACTGCCAGTCTATCAGGTTACCAAGAGGTGACCTGCTCACCATCATGTTGGAGTGAAGGATTCTCATTTAATATTTTTGAGTCTACCCTTCTGAGTTGACAACTGAACACATCTTAAGACAAGCTGTCATTCAGTTAGTGTGTTATCCTTATGTAAATCACCTGGGGATCTTTGATAAATTATATTATCCAGATGCACCACACACCAATTAAATACAAATCTCTAGGAATGCTGCTGCTGCTGCTGCTGCTAAGTCACTTCAGTCGCGTCCAACTCTGTGCGACCCCATAAATGGCAGCCCACCAGGCTCCGCCATCCCTGGGATTCTCCAGGCAAGAACTCTGGAGTGGGTTGCCATTTCCTTCTCCAATGCATGAAACTGAAAAGTGAAAGTGAAGTCACTCAGTCGTGTCCGACTCTTCGCGACCCCATGGACGGCAGCCTACCAGGCTCCTCTGTCCATGGGGTTTTCCAGGCAAGAGTACTGGAATGGGGTGCCATTGCCTTCTCCGATCTGTAGGAATAATCATATATATATATAGGGTTAACTTATATATGTGCATGCATGCTAAGTCGCTTCAGTTGTGTCCTACTCTGTGCAACCCTAAGGGTTATAGCCTACCAGGCTCCTCTGTCTGTGGGGATTCTCCACTCAAGAACACTGGAGTGGGTTCTCATGCTTTCCTTCAGGGGATCTTCCCAACCCAGGATCTAACTCGTGTCTCCTGCATCTCCTGCATTGCAGGTAGGTTCTTTACCCAATGGGCTACCTGGGAAGCCCAATATACATACATATATATGTGTGTGTGTGTATATATATATATATATATATATATATATATATATATATATATAAAGTTCTGGAGATGACAATATGCAGCCAACGTTGTGATCCGTTATGCCTAAACAAGAAATGCTTCTTTGAACTTCTGGTACAAAGACATTATTCATACAGCAGGCTCCCAAAGGAAGATATTTACTGATTAAGACATTGTCAGACGACTGGGTTGTGTTCTCAATAGGTTTAAACTTCCACCAGATATCCAGATTTAGTATATTTCATACTTATTTCCATGTTTATATGCTGATAAAACCTCTGAATTAATCAATACATTACTATCACAATTTGTTGTTCTTAATCTTGTTGATTTTTTCATTTTACATTAAGCAAACAAAGGCAGCAAGGAGTTTTAAAATATAATAATAAGGGAGAAAGGAGTAAATGGTTGTTTTGTTTTTCCTCTGGCACACTTGAAATATTGACATTATTGGAAAAAGTCACCAAAACAAAAAAACACCAGAGGTAATAAAAAATGCCCCCATTAGAAAGGAGTTTATCACATCAAAATTAATGATTTTCAGCCAGTAACAATGCCAGTCTTTGGTTGTCAAGTTAACTCAATTTCAATTTAACTGAGCCACTCTATCATCCAAATCAGAGTAACAGACAGAGATGAATTAGGCGATTTCAGAGGCTGCATATACTATGTGCCCAGGGTAAGAATTAATCCTGGGGAATGCTTTTATTTCTTCATATTTTCTCTCTCATGCTTCTCTATTCCCTCTCTCTTTCTCTGTCATGCTTCTTTAAGAATTGTCTTTCTTAATTGCAGTGATGATAATATCATCAAATTTCTTTTATTCAATGGCTGTGATACTAATTTTCTTTTTCTCCCTTGTAAAAAGTAGAGTGATACCATACTCTCAAGGGAACTATTATGTGGTCTCTGTCCCATCTAATGTTATAATCTTTTCTTCTGCATTGTTAATCCATGGCTATTTTAACAGATATAGTATCTCTATTTAATTCTCCATGACATTACCAGCTTCAAGTCAGTATGCAAAAATGGTTCCATGTTTTCCTTTTGTGTGTATGAGAGAGTAAAATAGAACTAAAGGTTTCACACAAAGCTCAAATTGGTGTTAATTGGGACATTGACTCAGCAATCATTTCCTGAAAGCATAAACATCAAGGCACCCTCTCAGGCTGAAGGGATACAAAGATGGATGTGACACGATTTCTATACTCAAGAGTAGTCTAATAGCATTTACTCTGATAAAGGCCATAAAGTCAAAGGATAGCGAGACTGACTAGTTGTTGAAGACTCACTTCTTCCCACTTCCTAGTTAGTTACATCAAAGTCTGACTGTGAGGCCATTTCCTTCCCATTGTGTATACGTGCAGTCATGTCTTTTCTCCACAACCATACAGTAAGCATCTTTCAGAACAGTCTAGTTTCTTCCTGTAATTTTAATATATTTTGGAGTCGTCATGTGGCTCACCAGACAGAATTGCATTTGAGAAAAATTTAGTAGTATAAGAGCAAAAAATAAGTGCAATATCAGAAACCCAGCTTCGATCCCTGAGTTGAGAAGATCCCCAAGAGAAGGAAATCAATCCTTTCCAGTACTCTTGCCTGGGAAATCCCAGGGATAGAGGAGCCTGGTAGGTTTCAGTCCATGGGTCACAAAGAGCCAGACATGACTTAGTGACTAAACAACAACAAGATGATAAAGTTGGTCCCAAGATTATGTAAGAAACTGAATATTTATTTCAAAGTATTAGAAAAATCAATGTTAGACTGCAGTTACTAGGAAAACCAGTTAGTCCCCTACAGAAAAATAAAGCAATAACCTTTGGGGTCATCTTGTCTACCATAGAGAAATCTACAAGTCAATATGTAAGTTCATAGTATTTGCATTTACTTAATTTCAATAAGTAACAAATTCAAACACCAGCATGTTTTCCTAGAGAATGAGATAATTCTTGGGTGGGCCTATTACACAAAGAAGCAGCATAACTTTCAGTGGACATATTACATACACTTTTGCCTTATTCCAAGTTTTGAAAACTTTTTGTTAACAAATACAAAGTCTAGTTACAGTGGTAGTTAGGATATAAACATGTTGAAGTAGAAACCCTATCTTCTATGTTTTGAGTATTCCTTGATGTATATATGCAATGACATTAAATAAGTATCTAATGAGGACTTCACAGGTGGCATTAGTGGTAAAGAACCCGCCTGCCTATCCAGGAGATGTAAAAAGATGCAGGTCCAATCCCTGGGTCAGGAAGATCCCTTGGAGGAGGGCATGGCAATCCACTCCAGTATTCTTTCCTGGCGAATTCCATGGACAGCCTGGTGGGCTATAGTCCATAGGGTCGCAAAGAGTCAGAAATGACTGAAGCGACTTCACACACACACACACACACACACACACACACACACACACACACATGCAAATATCTAACAATGGCTTTCCTTGCTGGTTTTTGAGCATAAGGAGATAATATAGGAAAAGTCTTTTCTCTGGAAATGTTCACACGTCAGTGGATATACTCAATACATTCTTGTTGGTTGTTGAAAAATACACATACTCTATTTATCAAAATATTTAAGAGATTAGATTCTAGCTGCCTGAAACGGAGTCCGTATGGCTCTGTGATCTTGGCAAGTCTCTTACTCCTTTGAGCTTCAGTTGCTTCAATTGTAAAAGAAAGACAAAAATAATAATATACTCACAAAATATGTATAATTATTTAATGAGTTAATACTTTAAAAAGAGCCTAGCACACAGTAAGTGTACAATAAGTTTTAGCTAGCTTTATTATTACTACAATACACTATTGCAAACTGCTTAATGGGACTTCAAAGATGAAACATGGACCTGAAGAATATCGTATTAAATGAAGGAAGTCAGAGAAAAGCAAACATTGTATGATATCGTTTATATGTACAATCTAGAAAACAGTACAAAGGGACAAAGCAGAAAAAGACAGACACAGAAAACAAACTTATGCTTACCAAATTGGGAAGGGGGGGATAAACGGGAAATAGGAAATTAACAAATGCTCAATACTATATATAAAATAAACAACAGAAATTACTGTATGGTACAGGGAACTGCAGTCAATATCTTGTAATAACCTATAGTGGAATAGGATAGAAAAAAGAATATAGACATAGACATATATATGTGTGGGCTTCCCTGGTGGCTCAGATGATAAAGAATCCACAATGCAGGAGACATGGGTTTGATCCCTGGGTCGAGAAGATTCTCTCGGAGAAGGGAATGGTTCCCCACTCCAGTATTCTTGCATAGAAAATTCCACAGACAGAGGAGCCTGGTGGGCTACAGTCCACGAGGTCTCAAAGAGTCAGATATGACTGAATCACTAATAGTTTAACTTTTCTTTTTCATATATATGCATAACAATTACTTTGGTGTAGTTGTACACCTGAAACTAACAAAACATTGTAAATCTCCTACATTTCAATTTAACAAAAAGACGAAACTTGCCCAATCCTAAAATCTTAACAAGAAACCAACACAATGTCTAGTCAGTGGAAAATACTCAGTAAAATTTAGTGAGTAGATGAATAAATGAATGAATATTGAATTTATTGTAAAGTCTACAGACAAAGTGACCCATTTCTCCTTACTTCCAAATGACAACAGTTTTCCAATGTAGATAGCATGCAGTAGTTAAAACTTTACCATGACTTTTCTAAATTTCTTGAGCCATACTTCAGTAGGTTAGTTTAACACAGCTAACATACCCATAGACCTAGCATCCTATGACTTGCAAAAAATTACTGAAAATTGAGTTCCAAACAAATTACTGAGCTGAGACTTAATTATAAGAAGTAGAGATACCGAGTAAAATTGTTCCCTAAACATTATTTACTTTCCAGCCCGTTGTTTATAACCTTCTTATCCTTCTTCCAATTATCAGCAGAAACCACATTCTCTCAAACAATCCATTTGGCTTTCAAACTACAGAAGCTTGAGTCTGCAGAGCTTATGTTGCTCTAAATGGGGGTGTGTTCTATTGTAAATACATCCTAAAGAATTGAAAACATTCTTTGATTCCAGGTCTTTTTTCTCCCTCCTAGGTTTGTCAAACCACCGAATTGTCAGTGGTGATGCTAAGGCTGAACACACCCAGTGAAGTGACCACTGCTTTTAAGTCAGACGACACTAAAACTTGATTTTCAGGAAGGACAGTTCAAATCTTTGGCATTTAGGATTTTTCCCATTACATCTACACAGAAGTGCCTAAATCCAAGTTTCTGATCTGAACGTTATAGTGGGAGAGAGATTATATTTATTTCTAGCAACTCCTACATAGATGATACCCTTTCTTATTGCCCCTAGAAGATCTTAAAACCTCCATTATTGGGTATATTACACTAAGTTTGTATTAACTTACATGTTTGTTTCTTTTAAGAGACAGTGAGATTCTGGAGTATAAAATCCTACCTGTTTTTGTAACTACAAATGTTAAAGTAGTGCCTTGCACACATTAGGCATTTAATAAATGTTTCCTATGCTCACATGACTTCATTTCCCCTTTTTCTCTAGTTCACATCCTCTAAGACTTCCAGCAGTAATCTTTGCCTTGCGCTGTAAACTCAGGTCTGATCTACCCACCTCCAGATTGGCCCAAGACTACTTTTTATGTCAATCCATCTTTATTTATTTATTTTTTAATTGGCAGAACATTGCTTTACAATACTGTGCTGGTTTCTGCCCTACAACAATGCAAATCAATCATATATATATATCTATATCCCCTCCCTGTTGAGTCTCCCTCCCCTCTCCCATCCCACCCCGTAGGTCAGCACAGAGCACCAGGTTGGGCTCCCTGTGTTACATACAGCTTCCCACTAGTTACCTATTTTACACATGATAGTATATATATATGTCAATGTTAGTTTCTCAATTCATCCCACTCTTTCTTTTCCCTGTTGTCTTTTTCATGCCTTAGGTTGGAAAGGCTTCTTTTCCTTGTGACTTATTTGAAACCTTTTTACTCTTTTAACATTTGTTTAAGCTTTGCTCTACCTGAGGCAATTGGTCCTTCCTCTTATCTCCCTAAGTGCTTACAGTGATGCCACACTCGAGTCCCACCATGGGCTGCCTCTGCTGCCTTTAATTGTTCCACATGTGCTGATGATATGCCCGGTCATGATGTTTTCTTTTTTTTGTATGCTCCATGATGCCCAGTGCTATATACAGAATAAGAGCTCAAAAAAACTGTTTTTCAAATTGAGTTTGCTCACGTCTCATAAACTAATCTCTTCCAGTGATGGCAATTGAAAGTGCTTTCTGTAAAATTGAAACCTTAAGCATAAGTATGCCTAGAATATTTGATCATGGCAATAAAGCCAGTAATAGATTCTTTTAGTAACCAATTCAAAAATTTTAACTCATGGCTCAATTATAAAACAAAACTAAGAATACTGCTGTTTTAAAAAATCTGTTCCTCTACCCCTTTCCTCCTACCCAGGGTTATCTCGTTGCTAAGGTGTACTTAGTACAAAAGTTAATCTGTTTCTCTTTTTTTATTTTTCAGCTTTTTTAAATTTAGAAGAATAGAATACTGTTGAGATGCTATTTAAAAGACATAAATCACATTGCTATGCTTTTCAAAGAGAGAGAAAATTGATTGATAGATCCCTTGTCTCCTCTGAAATCTTCCTTATCTCCTGTCTAATTCATTTATGTAAACACCACCTTCCTTTTCTTCCTGACTTTCCCCTCTCTTTCTTCTGGCCCCCTCTCTACAAAGTTTGAGAGATATACTTTTTTTCAAAAGTCTTACCTTCCTTGGAGCAAACCTAACCCCAATGAGAGATTTTTGACCCACAGAGGCTTAATATATGTAAATTAAAAAATAAGAGTAAGAGGAAAGCAAAAAAGACTAACCTACTTGGAACAACTATTCGCCAATGACTTCCTGCATGTTTTTTTTAGACCCCACAATTGATATGAGAGTCACTACTCATCAGAAACTAAAGGAGGTATAAGAGGTATTCAAGCCATAGCTACAAAACAGCAGACATATTTCAATAATATGCATGTTTGGACCGCAGTATATACCAGTTGTGGCCCCTCTGTAATGGAAATGGAAATATAAAACCACTAACAATTTACTGTTTTCAAATTAAGTTAAAAATGAGCCTTGTCACATTTAATATCAACTCATAAATGCATGATTGTGCCTAGATGAGAATAAACACTTCCAGGGCAGACTGCTGCTGGTTACTGCTACCAGCTGCTGCTGGTTATGCTATCACATAAAGTTGTGACAATGTTAATACCTGATTTGATTTATATAGCACCTCTCTTTCAGAAAGCTCAAGGGCACATGCACTTTGGTATATCTCATGGAACCTTACTGTGTCTGCATTGGAAAATTTCACAGTTACCAGAACAAAAATACCTCAGCTGTAAAACACTGGTCTCTAATTTAAAGATGATTATCTTCTCTTAGAGACTTACAGGATTGCAAATAAATGGCCAGAACTACAGATCAGTAGAGGTGGAAAAAATAACTCATTATATTATTAATGTTGAGATTTACATTTTAATGTTATAAACCTATGATCAAATTTTGTATATACAATTTATTTCAATACATTTGTCTTTTAACTTTTACATTAAAATTTAAAATTATTTGCAAACCAGTATTACAGTATCACTGTTTTTCATATTTGTCTGTATATTTACCCTTACCAGTGAGTTATATACTATCATATGCCTTCATGTTGCTGCTTAATACTATTTATTCAAACCTGAAGAACTCACTTTGTCTACATTTATGAATAAGAAAGCGCTAAAATAAACAACCTATCTTTAAACCTCAAGGAACTAGAAAAATAAGATGAAATCAAGTGCAAAGTTAGGGAAGGAAGGAAACAAAAATCACAAAAGACATAAATGAGATAGACTATAAAAGCAATATTTAAAAAGTCACTGAATTAAAGAGTTGGCTTTTTGAAGAGACAAAAAAAATAAATTGACAAACCTTAAGCTATACTCACTAAAAAAGAAAGTGATAAAAGACCAAATAAATAAAATTTTATAAAGAAGAAGGAAACTTTACAACTGATGTGACAGAAATAAAAGCATTCAAAAGGACTACAATGAACAATTATATGCCAGCAAATTAGATAACCTAAAAGGGAAAAAAGTGGACAAATACCTAGAAATATACAACTGACCTGGACTGAATAACGAAGAAATGGAAAACTGAACACATCAATAACAAATAAGAACTTTGAAGCAATAATCAAAAGCCTCCCAACAACAACAACAATGCCACCTCAGGATCAGAAGGTTCCACTGGTGAATTCTACCAAACATTTAAAGAAGAATTAGCAACAATCCTTATTAGAGTCAAACTCATTTTACTAGGTCAGCATTACCCTCATAGCAAAGCCGATAAGGACACTCTAAGAAAATACAAGTAAGAGCATTACAGACCAATATCCTTGATACACATAAGTGCAGCCAGCCAATCTCAAAAAAATACTAGCCAAGCCAAACATAACAGAACATTAAAAGAATCATACACCATGATCAAGTGGGATTTATTTCTAGGAGGCAAGAATTGTTTGACATATGAAAATTGGTAAATACTATCTATCGTATTAACATAATTAAGAATAAAAATCATACAATTATCTCAATAGAGGCAAAAATAATAGCATTTGACTAACTCATACTTTTATAATAGAAACACTCAACAAAGGAGATGTAGGTGGAATTTATCTCAACATAATAAAGGCCATGTAAAACAAGTCCACAATTCGCATTACACTGAATGATGACATGCTGAAGACTTTTCCTCAGAGATCTGGATCAAATCACGGATGTCCACTGTTGCTGCTGCTGCTGCTGCTGCTGCTGCTGCTGCTGCTAAGTCTCTTCAGTCGTGTCCGATTCTGTGCGACCCCATAGATGGCAGCCCACCAGGCTCCCCCATCCCTGGGATTCTCCAGGCAAGAACTCTGGAGTGGGTTGCCATTTCCTTCTCCAGTGCATGAAAGTGAAACGTGAAAATGAAGTCACTCAGTCAGGTCCGACTCCTAGCAATCCCATGGACTGGAGCCTACCAGGCTCCTCCATCCATGGGATTTTCCAGGCAAGAGTAGTGGGGTGGGTTGCCATTCAATTCAATATAGTACACTGGAATCCCTAACCACAGTAATTAGGCAAGATCAAGAAATGAAAGGCAGCCAAATCAGAAGGGAAGAAATCAAATTATCTCTGTTTGCAGATAACACACTTTTATACATCGAAAACCCAAAACATTACACACACATACCTGTTAGAACTAGTAAACAAATTCAGTAAAATTGCAGGATACAAGATCAACATACAAACATCAGTTTTATGTCTACACAATAACAATAATCTATCCAAGAAGGAAATGAAGAAAACAATTCTATTTATCATAGTCTCAAAAAGAATGAAATACCCAGGAATACGTTTAACCAAGGTGTTTAAAGGTCTGTATGCTGAAAACTATAAAACATTGATAAAATAAATTAAAGAAACTTGAATAAATGAGAATACATCTGACATTCATGGACTGGAATATATATTACTATTAAAATGCCCATGCTACCCAGAGTGATCTAAAGATTCAATAATATCCCAAATCAAAATCCCAATGACGTTATTCTCAGGCAAAGAAAAAACTAATCCAAAATTCCATGTGGTATCACAAAAGACCACAAATAGACCAAGTAAGTCTTGAGAAACAAAAGCAGAACTGGGGCCATCACGCTTCTTTTATTTCAAAATACATAACAAAGCTACAGGAAAAGGTCAGTTTTCATTCCAATCCCCAAGAAAGGTAATGGCAAAGAATGTTCAAGTCACTACACAATTGCACTCATCTCACACACTAGCAAAGAAATGCTCAAAGTTCTCCAAGCTAGGCTTCAACAGTATGTGAACTGAGAACTTCCAGATGTTCAAACTGGATTTAGAAAAGCCAGAAGAACCAGAGATCAAATTGCCAACATCCATTGGATCATAGAAAAAGCAAGAGAATTATTGAAAAAACATCTACTTCTGCCTCATTGACTATGCTAAAGCCTTTGACTGTGTGGATCACAATAAACTATGGAAAATTCTGAAAGAGATGGGGATACAAGACCACCTTACCTGCCTCCTGAGAAACCTGTATACAGGTCAAGAAGCAACAATTAGAACCAGACATGGAACAACAGACTGGTTCTAAATTGGGAAAGGAGTACTTCAAGGCTATATATTGTCACCCTGCTTATTTAACTTCTATGCAGAGTACATCATGCAAAATGCTGGGCTGGATGAAGCACAAACTGGAATCAGGATTGTGAAGAGAAATAGCAATAATCACAGATATGCAGATGACATCATCCTTACGGCAAAAAGCAAAGAGGAACTAGATTCACTTGATGAAAGTGAAAGGAGAGTGAAAAAGCTGGCTTAAAACTCAACATTCAAAAATTGAAGATCATGGCATCCAGTCCCATCATTTCATGGCAAATCAATGGGGAAATAATGGAAACAGTGACAGACTTTATTTTCTTGGGCTCCAGCATCCCTGCAGATGTTGACTCCAGCCTTAAAATTAAAAGATGCTTGCTCGTAAGCCAGTCACAGAAGGCCAAATATTGCATGATTCCACTTTAGTATCCAAAATAGACAAATTTGTAGAAGGAAAAATAGATTGGCATTTGCCAGAAGCTGGGAGGAGAAGAAAATAAGATAATGTTATTCAACATGTATAAAGTCTCAGTTATGCAAGAATGAATAAGTTCTAGAAATTGCCTGTACAACATTCTGCCTATAGTTGACAATATAGCAATGAGCACTTAAACATTTGTTAGCAAAGTAGATCTCATGTCAAGTGTTAATACGTATACACCCATATATACACACAACCAAAAACAAAGAGACACAAGGAAAATTTTGGAGGTGATGATTTTGTGGGTATCGGGATACGTCCAAACACATCAAATTACGTACATTAAATATGTGTAGATTTTTTAATTAAAAGCGGTTTTAGAAATAATGAAAATAATAAGCTTTATAAACAGAGGGCCTCACAGATTATGTTGCTGGTTCTGTTGGAATTGTATTCCTTTTCTCACACTCTCTAGCTGAATGGACAAAATACTTTATATCTTTCAACTTCATCTCCTCATGTGTAAAGTGGTCATGGTGATAGTTCACTGTATTTCCTGGAAGAGTCAGTGAGATAATGTATGCAAAGCACTTACCCATGTGCCTAAGAAGTATTAAGTATGCAGTGAAGGCTGGCCTTTGTTGTTATTTCTGGTTATGCAGGATGCTGAGCCATAGGAGACTGCCACGAGCTTTCTTGAGTGTTAGGCGGGCAGATCACATCTATACTTACAGCTGCATAGTTCCCTAGTCAAAGAATTTGGGCAGCAGTACACACAATATATGATCTAGGCCATAAGGCAAACACCTCTTACTCTATGAAATCTTCCCTCACAGCCCTCTGGATGCATGAAAAAATGCCCTAAGCCTTCCTCCTCTGCTTCTCAGTGGCACTGGTACCGACATTTCGCACCAGGCAAAGCC
The DNA here is from genome assembly GCF_016772045.2 of Ovis aries. Classification (NCBI taxonomy): domain Eukaryota; kingdom Metazoa; phylum Chordata; class Mammalia; order Artiodactyla; family Bovidae; genus Ovis; species Ovis aries. Next base: position 20,477,267 of record NC_056072.1, read on the forward strand.
TCAACTATCAGTGCCTCTCTGGTTTATCACCTCTTCTGTCACCTCTATAAAGCACCACAGATGTATCTCTATCTTTGGACTTAGAATGTGCTGTGCTCTGGTTTAGAGGTGAGGTGAGATACTTCCTCTCCAAAGGCTTATTTTTTAAAACTTAGGTTTCTATTTTTAGTTGGAAGATAAATCTGCACCATTTGAAACTTTCCAGATGCCTTTATTATATATGGCCTGTCTTGGTCTTCACCTTGGGCTCACTCATTTTCAAAGTCAAAGGCAGCAGATGGGTGATCCCAGCAATGGTGTCTTCACTTCCTTTCCCAAATCCCCCAGGCTATACGTTCTGCTTTTCCTTGTGTAGACTGGAGCTCATGAGACTATTGCCTAGAAATACAGGGATGGCTCTAAAGTATTTAAAACATACCAAGAAAATTCCACTCTTTGATTTGAGAAAAGATTGCCCAGAAGGTAAAATGAAAGGATAGTGGGGATATTGAAAAGAGACAGGCTGTAAGTTAGGGAAGAAGTACCAAAATAAAAAAATAAAATGATGCAAGATATTATTATTTCAGCTTTGATCTAGCTTCATATGACAACTCTCGAAAAAGAATACTACTGTAAGACAGTGGAAGTAGTTGCAGAACTTCAAATATTTTCTATTTCATTGTGGAATGGCTGCAAAAGGAAAATTACTTTTGATTATATAGCTCTGTCAGAACTTACTTTCTTATTTGGGGGTTGATACTTATATCACATTCAAAGTCTGGCAGCATGAGGATTTCTGAAGCTGGCACAAAAGAATAAAGGTGTTTAGATATAATCTCCTAAAACAACAGAGAATTTTGTCAGATACAAGCACCCTGACTACATAGTGGGCTCTATACTGGAATATGCAGTTGGGGGGTTCTTAGAAGGGAAAATGTATTACTATTACAGGTCAAAGTAAAATTGAATTATTGTGCTATGAGGGAAACAAGTCTTCCTCTTACCCTTCCTCTTACGTCATATTTCTTGGCTCTGCAACAGTTTAAAGACAAAAGTGATTTGTTTTGATTCCACAAACTTATTTCAGAAGTGGTGTCCAACCATTTAAAGCCCAACTCATGAATACTAACTATGCAGAAAATAGTTTAAATACTATCGTGACCTTACTCTGTTAATAATGGGGATTGAAGAGCATAATTTAGAACACTTCCTACAGTATCACTTAACCTTTGAGTCTTTCTAATGTCCAGGTCTGATCATTCTCTACTGGGCTGGATGCCCATTAAAGGTCCACTCCCTATACCCTGTAAGGCCTGGTTCCCAGCTTGGATTAGAATAGGAACTACACCACTGACTCTGACTCAACAAGTCTCTAGCTCACCCAGCAGTCTTGAGACTTGTCTACCTTCATAATTACATGAAACAATTTCTTATAATAAATCTCTTTATGTAGATGCACATCCTGTTGGCTTTGTTTCTCTGAAGAATCCTAATTATCCCCTCTTTCGGGTAATAATGGAACATGTTCTCTATAGGGGCACAGTTCCTAACACCCTGACTTGGATCTGTTTGGGGCAAGAACTTGAACATTTTTTGGTAAAATAACATTACTTCTTTACTTCAGGTTTAAAAAGAAAAAGGTTTTTATTTCTGTTTATTCTTAAAAAAAAAAATAAAACAACTAAACAGAACTATGAAAGTTCTATGCTCCGTATGAAAAGGAGTATCACATTACTCTGCGGTCATCTTTTGAGCACAAAACCAGCCTTTTGTGGTTTCTTAGAAGGACAAATGTAGCCACCAGCAGATTGTATCCCAGTTAGTAAGGGGGACTATACAATATTTTTTTTTCCTGTTGCTTGCCTCATATTTACAAAGGAAACTTAGAAACAATCTCTGTGAGACAGAATGTGTGCGTTTTATGTGTGACTGTGGGGGTAGTTGGTTCTACACATATTATATGTACACGTTTGCACAGTCTCTTCCTTACTTTCCCATGAACCTCGGTTTCTCAGCCTATGCCTTAAATACATATTTGTTAATGAATACTTTTCAGTTCTTCTCCAAAATCTGTGTCGAGGTCTCATAATCATAAATTGCCCCCCTCAGAGTTTTATAAAATAGTGTTTAGATACATAGTGTTAGATAAAATAGTGCTTCTTTATTTCCATAACAAGAATCTTAAAACCTGTGTCTTAAAATATTAAAACCAAAAAGGGCACAATCAGAAGCAGTAGGAGATCCCCCAAAGAAGAAGAAAGACAGTTTCAGCTTTCTCTACTTTAAACCCAAAGCCTATGACAACTTTAACCATTCTCTCTCGAGCTCTCACTCACAGGACCTCAGCAGACTGACAAAGAGTCCGCGTCACCTCTCTGCAGATTTCTGTGAATGAACAAGCCGAGTTCAAAAAGAGCCAGCTTTGAAATGGTGACTATCATAAGTTAGAAGACATAGAGGACCAGATCATATTATCATACCCCTAAACCTGCTTTGTAGCTGGAAGCTAGACAGTTCTGAGCAAACTCTTTTCCCCTCAATAGTCCTGGATCCTTGTTGGCCCTTTGGTGCAGGCAGAAGGAGCTTTGTTATGGTAGAGAGAGGCCTGGACTCCAGTCCCAAAGCTCCTACAACATTAAGCAAAAGAGTAAATCAAAATAGTGATTTTAAAAAATCACTATTCCTTTCTTTAAATGAAAAAGCATATTCCTTTCTTTAAATGAAACCTTACACCAAAATTCAGGATACAAAACAGATAGAAGTGGCACCTCACTGAAGGATTGCCCATAGGCCTTAGGACAGTTCCTCCAAATAATTAATGCATAGTTTGTAAACCAATGGTCTTGATTTAGAGAGGACCCTGGTCTAGCTTCAAAGCTTTTGCAAATAATATAGATTCCTGGGCTCTCTTCCAGATCATCGGACTCAGAACCTCAGAAAACCATACTTTCCACATGCCCCTGGATAATTCTTAAGGTGCCCAGTTGGCTGATATGCATCAGCATTTGAAACTACTACATTTAAATCTGTCTAAACAATCAGCGCCACTAAATAAATAACTTAAGATTCCCTCCCCACAGTAGCCGAGTACTTTTACTAGCTTCAAGTTGCCATACTGAAAACAAATGACTTGCAAATTGTGCAACATTCCACCTGGGTTAGACACGCTTTTGTGATAACACGCAAATAATGAATTATTTGCAAAAACTTTCTATCCCTAAGCTCCTTGCAAAAGTGTCTCGTTTTACCATCAGAAGCTTCTTGGTGATTCTTTCAAATGATGTTATCTCTCCTGAAAGACTAAAAAGGGCCACAAAAATGCATCCCACCAATAAATATAGGAGATGTACCTCCAAAGTCCTAATCCAGGAACGGTTTCCAGGGTATTGTGAATTATTCATTTGGGGAAAGACTGAAACCAAAAACATCACACAGTGCCAACAGTCAAAAAGGAAGTAATACGTGTACAGAAAGTGGTATGATTCTTTGTCTATTAGAAACATTGAATGAAGCATTCAACTCACAGCTACTGTGACTTTTACTGTTTATTGTCATTATTAACAGAAACAGGTTAAGATACTTTCAGATTCTATAGGTCTGGCAAATTGTTTAGACAAGGAATATTTGTGTGTATGTAATAAATGCAAAAATATGCTGTAGCTACCTCTGATTAAAAGAGAGGGACATGTTTGGACTCTACAGTAGTAATTCTCTATTTTTAGCTTGCATCAAGATCACCTGGAGGGCTTGTTGAAGCCCAAATTGCCAAGCTCCACCTAGAGTTTCTGCTACTCTAAGTCCTAAAAAGGGCCTGAGACTTTGCCTTTCTAACCAGTGATGCTGATACTGTTGGTCCAGAAGTGTACCTCAAGAAGCACTGCACTGATGTAGGATCACACTCCATGATGCTCTGAGAAATGTCCTTTGTAGCCAAGGCCAAAGGCTATGATTGCAGAGGAATGATCCTTAAAATTTTTCAAGTATGCATTAACAGCCCCATTCTGAGCTAAAACTGGTTCATCAAAAACACATTCAAACGCCCCAAGTCTTTATTGAGACATATGGTGTAATGACCAGATTATTTTGTTGCAAAACTGACAAATAAAACTCATACGTCTTGATGCAGTATAAGTAATTTATTGTCTTAAGTAATTGGGAATCCAAGACAGGTGGTTTCAAGGCACAGCACAATATGGTCCGAGATTTCACTCGTGTCTCCTGTGACAGACATCTCTTCAAGACGCAAAAGAGAAGGCATCTCATAGCTCACGATCCACCCGGAAGAGAGCACTGTCTCCCGGTATCCTCGAATGAAATCACGCCGAATGTCTCTGTGGGCCATCCTGGTAACGCCCTAAATTTTAGACCAATCACTAAACAGAGTGAGCAGACACAGGATTGGCCAGCCCTTGGTCACATGTTCAAATAGCGGCTGCGAGAAAATTGAAGGGTTTGCGTGAAGGTGCCCCTGAAGTATAGGTAGGGGTAGTCGGCACCACGACAGGAAAACATGGTATCTAACAAAAAAGACTGTTGTGTTGAAATGGAGATTAAATGCCTGGGGTGGAGAGAGAAGTGTATGAGTGGTGAAGACAAGGAACTGAGGCCAGAAGAGCAGTGGACTCCGGTTGTGGTGATTTCAAACCTGTACAAGTCCTTACCCCAGCACGCTCAGACAAAACTCTTAACCACGAAACGGTCTTTCACTTTGTTTGGTGATGCCATGTTCCTGGCGCCATGGAGCTTCCTCTTGCCTGGAATTCTGCATCCTGCTGCTGGCATCCCAGAACTAGTTAACACATAAGCCTTCATCACGTACCTCATGCTTAATATATTATTGAAGAAATAAGTGGCAAAAAGGACCCAACTGACTGAAATTTGGGTGAGTCAAGTGAGTTTTCTTTTTTTATTTTTATTTTTTTTTAAAGTGAGTTTTCTGAGCTCATTTTTTTTTAACCTTTAAAAAATGAATATATTTTCTGGTTATTCTTAAGGACAGTTTTGAGAATTGAACATGATATATAAGTGCCTCTGGAAATTGACAAAAACACAGATGTCAGGTGTTGTTCCAAGGATGTTGTATAAGATTTGTTGGCAGCTTACTATCAGGACAGCTAATTAATATTGCAAAGTAAAAAGCCAGCAATATTGCCTGATGTAGCTCTCCCAAACAGCTCAAATATTTTAATGGTCCTTTATTTCTTCTCCTAACCAGGGATTCTCAGCCCTGGCAGTGTATACTAGTGACACCAGAACTTTGTAATCTGCTACCTAGCTCAACTCAGAGGTTTCATTTAAAATCCTGAGGGTTAGCATCTCCATGGTTTTTAATTTCCCCAGGTGATTGTCATGTGCAGCCAGGGCTGAGAAGCACCAGCCACATCATGTGGTACCAGAGCCTCATTGATACCTACCTGCGTCTCTTTGCTTCTTGAAAATAGGCTTCTCACTTGATTTCAGCTGAGATTTTAAGCCTCAGGTGCAGCGCATGAAATTGTCATTTCCCTTAAGTCAGCATCTTCCCCTTCAAGAGTATGACAGGCCACTTTTGTAACAGTCTCTCAGGCATGAAATCTCTTCCAAATGTGCCTTTCTTACAGGGCTCTGAAGCAAAAACAAAGCAGTTTAACCTTATAGTTACATTGATGACGCACACGAGAGATGAAATTTTTGTCCACAAGCTTTGCATTTATTAAAATTTACTCCTGTTTCTAAATACTTAGAAGAGTTAAGAGAAAGAGGCACAGAGACCAATTTAACTTAATCCTGAAACCTTGTAATATGAGTTCTAATTATAGATGTAGTCTCAGTTTGTCAAGTATTCTTTGCCAAAGGAAACTGAGTTGGAATAGGGGTTACAAAGCATTCCTTTCGCCTCATATGATTAAAATATTATTGACTGCCTCCTATGTTCCAGGCAAAGTATTATTTTTTGAGTTAGTAGGAAACAGAGAAGGTAAACAAATCTGGAAACAAATACTCAAGCTTTCTGCTCCCATCAAAACGTTACAAGGACAGATTTTTTTAGGATAGAGTTTCTCAACTAGCAATTCTACTGAAAATTGATATTAATAACCACCATAACTAATGAATAATAATTTCAATTATGCTATCATTGTGTGCCAGGCACTGCTTCAGGATTGGGAGTATACGATTATATTTAATCCTCATCACTCAGAGAGTTAAGATAATTCACTCATGGTTGTATTGATAATAACTGATGGCTGCGGTTCCATTCTTTGTCTTTCTTTGGAATAATGGTCTCTATACTGTGCCCTTTTTTATTTTTTTAAAAAATATTTATCTTTATCTATGTATTTGCCTCTGCAGCATCCTAGTTGTGGCACTTGGGATCTTTGATCTTGTTGCTCCTTAGTAATGGCATGTGGGATCTAATTCCCCAACCAGGAATTGAACCTGGGCCCCCTTGCAGTTGAAGTGCAGATTCTTAGCCACTGGACCACCAGGGAAGTCCCTACTGTGCCATTAAAAAAAAAATGTTTTTTGAGAAAGTTGAAGTTCTGCAAGGTAAACCAGATCAGTGGGTTTCAATGCCATCAAGGCCTGAGAGTACTGATCTTGCATAACAACCCTGGGGTGAAGGCTCACATGTTCTAACTCCCAGTTAAGGAATGCCACCTCAGCTCCCCGAGAGGATTCTAATATCAAATTCCCTGCGTGTCAGAACTAGGCTTGGCACTGTCCATAGAGAGAGCACCTCCCTTGCAGAGGAGTATAGCCCAATAAGTGAATCCCAGGAAGTCTTCCCCTAGGACAATTTATGCTTTTTTCAAATTCGCAATTTTTAATTGGTAGGCTATACAGATTTCTGGGGATCCTTACAGAACAAAAGGGACAGGAAGTGTGTGTGGGCCTTGAGAATGCTTTATAATTTCACATAAAGTTTTGCTAATGAATGAAGAAAGAGGCAATTTGCTCAGAGGTCACCAGCTATCAGTTTCCCTTGTGGCTCAGCCGGTAAAGAATCTGCCTGTAATGCGGGAGACCTGGGTTCAATCTCTGGGTTGAGAGGATCCCCTGGAGAAAGGAAAGGCTACCCACTCCAGTATTCTCGCCTAGAGAATTCCATGGTATAGTCCATGGGGTCAAAAAGAGTTGGACACGAATGAGCGACTTTCATTCACCACCTATAACACCAGCCCTCTTGGCACACAAGCCCTTTGTTTCTAGAGCAGCACTCCCCAGCTGTTTTGATACGAGGGACCAATTTAATTGAAGACAGTTTTTCATAGACTGAGGGTGAGGGGAGTGGTTTTGGGATGATTCAAGCACATTATATTTATTGTGCACTTTATTTCTAATCTAATGCTGCTGCGTATCTGACAGGACATGCAGGTCTGTGGCCCGGAGGTTGGAGATCCCTGCTGTAGCACACCAGTGTTCCTCTTGAGTCTTGACATATGCCATCCCCCTTGCCAAAAGTGTTCAACTCCCCAACCTCATGCTCCCCTGCAACTCACTCTTAGAAGGAAAGCTACATCATGCCCACCAAGTCATCAGTGTCACCTCCTAATGGTAGCCCTTCTGACTTCTCTGAGGAGGCCAAATCCCCCTACTCTTGATTCATATAGTTTCCGTTCATTCACTTTGGGGTACATCTATTTTTAATTCCTTCCTTGTATTAGGCACAGTTCTTTGCATCAGGAACACACGATATGTAACAAACAAGGTCTCTACTCTTAACATGACAATATTTTCCATTGTGCTGTTATTGCAAGTGGGGTCCAGCTGCTTACCCCTCTGAAGCTACTCTAAAGAGGCAAAGTTGGTGGAAAAGAATGTTTGCTTTATTTTAGAGGCCACCAACGTGATGAGGGGTCAGGGCAGACTCCTGTCCAAAGGTCAGTTCCCCCACCCACCCCCTGCCTGCCCCACGGACAATCTTGCCCACAAAAAGTGGGCAAGAGCTTTTATGGATGGAGGGAGGGGGCTGCATACAATCAACTCTGACAGTCGTCTTGAAATTGGTCACAGTGTGGTCTGCTCAGCATGAAGTGTATTGCTGTAGGTACAGTTAGTCTTCATTCTAGGGTCTGTTAGTTTCCATTTCGTGGAGGCCAGTTCTTGGAATTGTGGCAGACAGCTCATGTGGCTATAGTCCCATCATCATGTAGTTAACTCGTTCCACCTGCTGGGGGTTTTAGTATCTACAAGACAGCTCACAGGATATATGGTTCAGAATATTATCTGTAGCTCTTGAGGAACCAATCAAATTCACTTGAATTTGCTTACTGATTAAGTTATTTTTTTTCCTATTTGACTACTTTCCTTTGCTTCTGTATTTTCTCACTTCTCCGATGAAACTTATCTTTTGGCTAAAGTTCTTCTACAAGCAAAAGGCAAGCAGGCTGGGATCACATATAATACAGTACTATATATAAAATAGATAACTAATAAGAACCTATTGTATACCACAGGAAACATGACTGAATACTCTGTAATAACCTATATGGGGAAAGAATCTAAAAGTGGATATATGTATAACTGATTCGCTTTGCTGTACAGCAGAAACACAACACTGTAAATCAACTATACTTCAATAATTCTTTTTTCTTTTCTAAAGGCTAGTGGAGGATGGGGATAGAGGGTGGGGTGAGGACCATAGAGTCCTAGCTCTGTTTCAGTGCTAAGCTGAATAATGAATAATTTGGCTTCTTGAGTGGCACTCGTGGTGAAGAATCCGCCTGCCAATGATACAAGAGATGCAGATGTGATCCCTGGGTTGGGGAGATCCCCTGGAGTAGGCACTGGCACTGTACTCCAGTATCCCTGTCTGGAAAACTCCATAGGCAGAGGAGCCTGGCAGGCTACAGTCAATGAGGCCACAAAAATTCGAACACAACTTGGTGACTGAGCATGGATCATTCTAAGAGGCATAGATGTGAAGAACAGACATGTAGACACTGGGAGGGAAGAGAGGGGTGGGATGAACTGGGAGATTAGGACTGACATATATAAACTACCATGGATAAAGTAGATACCTAGTGGTAAGCTTCTGTACAGTACAGGGAGCTTTGTGATTACCTGGAGAGATGGGATGAGGGTGGGGTGGAACAGAGGTCCAAGAGGAAGGGAATATATATAAACACTTGGTGGAATCACTTCATTGTACGGCAGAAACTAACACAACATTATAAAGCAATTATACTCCAATAAATGTGCTTACACTAATATTACATGAAATTAATCAAATAAGGTAATGTGTTGGAGCATCACTATATTCTTAGTTTAGGTGGAGTCATAGTGAAAGCCTCCCTGAGGAAGTAATGGTTGATTGAGAGCTGAAATGCGAGAACACAGCAATGGGAAGAACTGAAGTGAAACCAGGAGGGAAAAATCAGGTGTAAAGGCTCTGACAGAAGTAGAGGAACTACTGAGGTACTTTTGAGGCAGAGAAAGAAGGTATAGCCAGTAGACGTAGAGCATGGGAATATGGGAGGCTGTGGGTGGAGGTTGAGCCCAGATAACTTTTATTGTTTATCAGAAATGGAATCATGGTTTTATTCTGGGAGTGGTAGAAAGTCAGTGGAAAGTTTTAAGTAAGAAGATTACTTGACTTTATGAACATTTTAAGAAGTCATTGACAGCTGAGAGCATAGTTTCAAGGGCAACAGTGAGACAGTAAGACCCATTAGAAGTAGTTCCATTCAAGTTTTTAATCAAGAGACAGTGGCTCTCCTTGGAATATAACAGTATACATGAAAGCAAGCACTGGAAATTGGGATGTAATTTGGAAATTGAATCAATAGAACTTCCTAATGCCTTGAAACAAGGGTCCCAACCTACATAATCTAATGCTTGATGATCTGAGATGGGGCTGATGTAATAATAATAGAAATAAAATGCACAACAAGTGTAATGTACTTGAATCATCCTGAAGCCATTCCCCTGCCGCCCCTGAATCTGTGGAGAAATTGTCTTCCAGGACACTAGTCCCTGAAAAGATGTGAAAGGGTAGGATAAACGAATCTAAATTCTTTGGGTTTTGGTGTGAGCACAGGAGTTGCCATTTTCTAACATGGGGAATATCTAGGGAAGAAGTTTTAGCTTGGTCAAAAAGAAATTGCAATTTCAGACTGAATTTTAAATCATTATAAATAGGCTCAAAAAACATCTTTATTAATCAAAAGAGGAACCATTACAATCAACACATTTTTGCGAGCAAAAAATAAGTTTGTTTATTCCTTTAGCGTAAAAATGCATGCTTCAGGATTTGATGAAATCTTGCAAAGCATTTTCTGGCTCCTGCTGGTGTGGAAGCATTTTGCCCACAAAAAGTTATTGAGGTGCCTGAAGAAGTGGTAATTGGTTGGCAAGAGGTCAGGTGAATATGGCAGATGAGGCAAAACGTGGTAGCCCAACTCGTTCAACTTTGGAAGCATTGGTTGTGCAACATGAGGTCAGGTGTTGTCTTGGGGAAGAATGGGGCTCATTCTGTTAACTAATGCTGGCTGCAGGCATTGCAGTTTTCAGTGCATCTCACTGATTTGCTGAGCATACTTCTCATATGTAATGGTTTCGTCAGGATTCAGAAAGCTGTAGTGGATCAGACCAGCAGCCGGCCGTCAAACAGTGCCCATGACCATTTTTTGGTATGAGACTGACTTTGGGAAATGCTTTCCAGCTTCTGCTCAGTCCAGCCACTGAGTTGGTCATCTCCAGTTGTCTCATATAAAATCCACTTTTAGTCAAACGTCACAATCCAATTGATAAATAGTTTGTTGTTGTTACATACAAGAAGAGAAGACAACACTTCAAAAAATAATTTTTTTTGATTTTTCCAACCAGCTCATGAGGAACGTACTTATCAAGCTTTTCCACCTTTCCAGTTTGCTGCAAATGTCTGAACCTCCATAGAATTGTTGACGTTGAAGTCTTTGGCAACTTCTGTAGTTGTAAGAGAATCGGTTTGGATTATCCCTTCATTTGGTTGTTGTCAGCTTCCAATAGTTGACCCTACACTCCTCATCTTTTTTTTTTTTTTAATATTTTCCTTCAGCTGAATTTTATTTAATTTTTTAAAAAAATTATTTTAATTGAAGGGTAATTACTATACAATATCATGGTGGTTTTTGTCATGCGTCTACATGAATCAGCCATGGATACGCATCACACTCCTTATCTTTAAGGCTCTTGTCTCCTTCGTGAAACTTCTTGAGCCACCACTGAACTGTACATTCATGAGCAGTTCCTGGGCAAATGTATTGTTGATGTTGCAAGTTGTCTCTGCTGCTTTATGACCCATTTTGAAATTGAATTTAAAAATCACCTGAATCTGCTTTTTGTCTAACATCATTTCTATAGTCTAAATATAAAATAAACAGTAATAATTCATCAGCAAAAAAAAAAAAACAAAGTGAAAAATGTACACAAAAATGATGTATCATCCATGGGGTTGCAAAGAGTTGGACACGACTATGCACACATACATAGTATAACATGACATTTATTTAAGAATATATTCCAGTATCAAACAGGAAAATTCAACAGAGTAAAAGTGCAGTTATTTTTGTACCAACCTAATAGGTGAAGGAGTAGGGATCTTGGAAATCAATAGTTCTATTTTACATCTGTTCTGGGTGCCTGTTAAGATAGTCAAGTGTCAGGATTAAGTGAGCAGTTGAGCCCTGAGATTGAGAGCAGTCGATGAACATTATAGCCCTGAAGTCTGATGAGTTCACTTAGTAAGAGAACAATCATGAGTTTGAAGACTGAACCCTGAAGCACTCCAAAGTAAAAATTGAGCAGAGAACCAGCAAAGGATACAGAAAATAACAAGTGAGATAGGAAAAGAATAACAACAACAACAACAGAAATGCAGTGTATAGAAAGTATAGTGTTCTTCAACCTACATAAATGAAAATACCTTAAATATTAAGAGAAACACCTGTAACTTTTATTGCAAACCCCTTAAATAATGATTCACTGTTTTTGCAGATGAGAAAAAATGTACTTTGAAAATGAATCAGTACATGAGGCTCAGGGAGGGAGTCTACTTAAGGGCCCTAAAAGGGGATGAGTAATATGACACTATTTTTTTTTAGTATGAAGAATAAATAAATGCTTGAATAATTAATTGTCATTTTCCTTGGAGATTGGTGAGCCCTGAGTAATGGACCTGCATGCAGGAGAAAGATCTCTGAGCAGAGATCTGCATATCACAGAGAGATGAAGCTGACACAGTCTCATGGATGCAGACCCAAAGAGCAAACATTCCATGGTAGTTGGTTCAGACCTTTTTGTCTTTGCATCCTCTCTACCCACTACCAGTTACTACAGCTTTTACTTGCCTCTGCATTAGCCTGTGAATCATAGCCATATGAATCTTACCTGGAAATTATGTGTATATGTAAAATACACATGTGTGTACATCTAATATGCTTGTGTATATTACATCAATAGATATACTGTATCTATTTATATACTATATGTATACTTTAGGATGTGTATACATTTTATATGTATATCTTGGAAATTATATATGTGTATATATAATGTATGATCTATGTATATAATATATATCTATGTACACATATTTTGTGTGTGTATATATATATATCTTTCTTGGAGATTATACATGCTGTGCTGTGCTAAGTTGCTTCAATCATGTACAACTCTTTGAGACCCCATGGACCATAGCCCACCAGGCTCCTCTGTCCATGGAATTCTCCAGGCAAGAATACTGGAGTGGGTTGCCATTTCATATTCCAGAGTATCTTACCGACCCAGGGATCGAACTCGCATCTCTTGTGTCTCCTGCATTGGCAGATGGATTTTTTACTACTAGCCCCAATAGTGGTTCAGTTCAGTTCAGTTGCTCAGTCATTCTGACTCTATGTGAGCCCATAGACTGCAGCACGCCAGGCCTTCCTGTCCATCACCAACTCCCCGAGTTTACTCAAATTCAATGTCCATCAAGTCAGTGATGCCATCAAACCATCTCATCCTCTGTCATCTCCTTCTCCCACCTTCAGTCTTCCCCAGCATCAAGCTCTTTTCAAATAAGTCAGTTCTTTGCATCGGGGGCCAAAGTATTGGACATCAGTCTTCAGCATCAGTGCTTTCAATGAATATTCAGAATTGATTTCCTTTAGGATGGACTGGTTGGATCTCCTTGCAGTCCAAGGGACTCTCAAGCATCTTCTCCAACACCACAGTTCAAAAGCATCAATTCTTCGGTGTTCAGCTTTCCTTATAGTTCAACTTTCACATCCATACATGACTACTGGAAAAAACATAGCTTTGACTAGACAGATCTTTGTTGTATACATATATTGTACTTATATGCTCTCTCTCTCTCTATATATATATATGTATGTATGTATTACAATACCTACATTGTATTATACCTTTTTTCCTCACCTGATCAACCTATCTGCAATAGTAAGAATAATCTGAGTCCTTAATTATGAAGCCTATACTGTATCAGGCTTTTGTTGGAAAATTCACAAACCATGAGCTCTTTCTGGCAAAGTAGTAGAGAAGTTACACAGATAATTTAATATGCATAGCTAGTTTAATTGTCTCCAAAATTAATATTCCTTTTCCATAATAACTTTCTTTAGGAATTAATCATCCAAATAATTCTCAGTACTCTACTTTGTTTTATTCCAGCTGACTTAGCCCTTCTCTTAATACTTCCAGATACCCACATAAAATTAAGTTAAAAAGCTTTTCTTTCCTGTCTTCCAGAAACTTACTAAACATCAAGAGATTGGGAAAGATAATTTGTGAGTCATTCACATATTTGGTTGCTCTTTTCATTTTCATACTGGCTGCTGTCAGTTTTCACTCTCCAGATAAGCGTTATCCATGAAGACAAGAGTTTTTAAAATGAGGCTGCTTCACACTTGCTACACAATATTTGTATTAGTAACCATCCTGCTCCCATCAGGGATCATGGGCATTAAAACCATTCCCAGTAATCAGTAGATATAAAATGAAAACCAATACAGTATTGTAAAGTAAAATAAAGTAAAAAAAAAATAACCCCCCCAAAAAAATCTACAAAACACTGATGAAACAAATCAAAGAGGACCTAAATAAATACAACTTTATTTAAAAAAAATGCCATCCCTGAATGTTGGCTGATTTTAAAAGAAATGATTATCTGATACTTTTTTGAAAATATGTTAAGGATTTTTTAAAATGTATCTAAGTGTCTTGAAAATACCTAACTGATCTTTTTTGTTGTTCGGTTGCTCAGTTGTATATGACTCTTTGCAACCCATAGACTGCATCACACCAGGATTCCCTGTCCGTGACTGTCTCCCGGAGTTTGCTCAAACTCCTGTCCAAGTCAATGATGCCATTCAACCATCTCATCCTCTGTCGCGCCCTTCTCCTTCTGCCTGTGATCTTTCCCAGCATCAGGGTCTTTTCTAATGAGTCGGCTCTTTGCATCAGGTGGCTGAAGTATTAGAGCTTCAGTTTCAGTCCTTCCAATGAACACCCAGGACTGATCTCCTTTAGGATGGACTGGTTGGATCTCCTTGCAGTCCAAGAGAGTGTTCTCCAACACCACAGTTCAAAAGCATCAGTTCTTTGGTGCTCAGCCTTCTTTATGGTCCAACTCTCACATCTGTACATGACTACCAAAAGGAGTAGCTTTAACTATATGTACCTTTGTCAGCAAAGTGATGTCTTTGCTTTTTAACATGCTGTGTAGGTTTTTGATAGCTTTTCTTTCAAGGAGTAAGCATCTGTTAACTTTATGGCTGCAGTCACTGTCCAGAGTGATTTTGGAGCCCAAGAAAATAAAGGCTGTCACTGTTTACATTGTTCCCCCATCTATTTTCCATGAAGTAATGGGACCAGATGCCATGATCTTAGTTTTTTGAATGTTGAGTTTTAAGCCAGCCTTTCACTCTTATCTTTCACATTCATCAAGAGGTTCTTTAGTTCCTCTTTGATTTCTACCATAAGGGTGGTGTCAGCTGCATATCTGAAATTACTGATATTTCTCCTGGCAATCTTGATCCCCGCTTGTGCTTCATCCATCCTGGTGTTTCACATGATGTACTCTACATATAAATTGAATAAGCAAGGTGACAACATACAGCCTTGACGTACTCCTTTCCCAGTTTGGAACCAGTCTGTTGTTCCATGTCTGGTTCTAACTGGTGCTTCTTGACCTGTATACAGGCTTCTCGGGAGGCAGATAAGGTGGTCTGGTATTCCCACATCTTGAAGAATTTTCCATAGTTTGTTGTTATCCACACAGTCAAAGGCTTTAGTGTAGTCAATGAAGCAGAAGTAGATGTTTTTCTGGAATTCCCTTGTTTTTTCTATGATCCAACAGATGTTGGCAATTTGATTTCTGGTTCCTCTGCCTTTTCTAAATCCAGCTTGAACATACACAATTTCTCAGTCAATGTACTGTTGGAGTCTAGCTTGAAGGATTTTGAGTATTACCTTGCTAGTGTGTGAAATGAGTGCAATTATGTGGTAGTTTGAACATTCTTTGGCGTAGGCTGCAGTCCATGGGGTCGCTAAGAGTCGGACATAACTGAGCGACTTCACTTCGACTTTTCACTTTCATGCATTGGAGAAGGAAATGGCAAGCCACTCCAGTATTCTTGCCTGGAGAATCCCAGGGATGGGAGAGCCTGGTAGGCTGCTGTCTATGGGGTTGCACAGAGTCAGACACGACTGAAGTGACTTAGCAGCAGCAGCAGCAGCCCTTCTTTGAGACTGGAATGAAAACTGACCTTTTACAGTCCTGTGGCCACTGCTGAGTTTTCCAAATTTTCTGGCATATTGAGTGCAGCACTTTAACAGCATTATCTTTTAGGATTTGAAATAGCTCAGCTGGAATTCTATCACCTCCACTAGCTTTGTTCATAGTAATGCTTCATAAGCCCCACTTGACTTCACACTCCAGGATGCCTGGCTTGAAGTTTACTTCATATTTGATAAGTAAAACTCTCAGTAAAGAAGATGTATTGTCTGTTGTTTTCTGTTGGAAAATAGTGTTCTCCCGCCACCCACCTCCTACCCCCGGCAAGTATAATTAGATTAAACTTGTCTGAGCAGAAAAAATAGATTCACAACAGCTTTTTCTGAGGTTGTTTTCTGTTTGACAATTGTATGAAATGCTATAGAAATCAGACCTTTGGTGGGGTGGGGGGAGGTGGAATTAAAAACTCAAAGTAGATTAACCCAATAGAGGAAATAAACTGGATAAAACTTAGGGCTTTCTTCCCATCTCCAAGTTTCTTTTCTATGTCATCTTCCATCGCAAGTACTCTTCCCATATGGTGGCATTTCTACTAAATTCCATAATCCCAGTGGAATGAATACCCCTCTTTCCTCAAATTTCCACCAAATTATTGGCATCTCCTTTGTTCCAATAGATTTGGGCCACTTTTTGGTGGTCAGAAGTTTGGAACCTTCTGATAGTCCAAGCTATTATAATGTACTGATCACTTAAAATAAATTAGTAATGGAGAAGAATAGTCTGGTGAAAAAAAAATGGAAATTTTATTTAAAAAATATTCAGGGATTGTTGGTTTGGGTAGGACTTTTTTTTTCCCCCCGTGGATGAGCAAATGTTTGTAGTCTGTATGCATGTGCATTTCATTTTTATTTGGGAAACATAAGAAAGCATATCCGTTTGATCCTCATGTCAGTGCAGTTTGACACATTCTGAAACTGGGGTGTTTGCTGTTACGCTTAATGCAGTCATCAAAGGCAGCAAGGCAATGTAGTTAAGATCCCTGCTGCAGTCATACAGGTCCCAACTAGCTGTGTGACCTTGGACAAGTCACTTAACTTGTCTGAATCTCTAGATTCTTGCCTGTATAGGAAGTTAAGGGCAGTATCTGCTATAAAGGGTTGCTTTTTAGATTACAAGCCCTAGCAAATGTGTGTAGACCACTGCCTGGCACAGACTCATGCTGAGAAAAATGCTTGCTATATTATTACCATAAAGACTCTATGAATGAAGCTTAAAAGAAAAAAAAAACAAAAACAAAAAAACAAAAAAAACCCCCACAAGCCTGACCTAATAGGCAGCCACTGAGAGGAGGCTCGATCATCAAGGCAAGACCTCTGAGATGAGCTGCATCCAACCCTGGGAACAAGACTTCTTTTTCAATGACAGATTTCTATCAGAAAACCAAGAAAAAAAAGAAGTCTTTGGTTTTGTGTTTTTGTGGACAAAATTATCTCAGACATCTAGGATGTGCATACTCAATGATTATATCGTATTTGCTTCATTGAAGTGCCTTCAACTCTAACTCTAAATGCTTTTCCCCATAGATCATACTCTTGCCTTCTGATAATAATTTCATTTCCTGATTTAAACATAGCCTTACAGAAAAAGAGTGTAGCTGCCCTGCTTTTATTTACAAACCAAGATTCCACTTGTTTTCTGGGATTTGACTTTCCCCAAGTTCTATTTGTTTTTTTTATGCTCATAGTTTATTACCAAAAAGGTATTATATATGAAATTCCATTTTGAGCAATTAAAGATACTGACTTCATGTATGAAAATTAGGATTCAGAATTGGTGAGGAAGTCCACAGTAGTTTTGTGGTAAGCATGTCTAAGGACTCATGGAAACTTGCTAAAAGGAACATACATTGAAGTGTCTTCAAAAAACAAAACTATAAAATGCTATGAATAAGCTTTTATTATTGTCTGAAAACCTAAGAATATCAAGTGAGTATTAGGGATTATTCTGTGACGTTGGATTTTCCTCCAGTTTTACAGACATATAATTGATAGAATATATGATAGAATTGATAGAATTATATAAGGCATATAGCATGATGACTTGACTTAAATATATTGTGAAGTAAATTTACCACAGTAACTTCTGTTAATATCATTATCTCCTAGGAATATGAAAACAAAAAAAAAATTTTTTTTTCCTTGTTTTGAGAACTCTAAGGCTCTTCTCTCAATAACTGTCAGTGAGTTACACTGGATTCTAGTGTTAACTATAGTCATCATGTTGTATATTACATCTCCAGTACTTATTCGTCTTATAACTAGAAGTTTGTACCTTCTGACCAACTTCATCCAAATCCTATGTACCTATCTTCCACCCCTGATAACCTCAAATCTGATTTTTTTAACAAGTTTAACAGGGTCTATCCATGTTATCTCAAATGGCAAGATTTCATCTTTTATAGCTGAGTAGTATCCCACTGTATATAGATACCACAACTCCTTCATCCATTTATCTGTCAATGGATACTTGGTTTCTATGTCTTCCCCATTGTAAATGATGCTGCTACAACTATGGAGGTGCATATACTTTCAACATAGTATTTTTATTTTCTTTGCATATATTCCAGAAGTAGAAATGCTGGATCTATTTTTAATTTTTTGAGGGACACTTATGCTGTTTACTGTAGTGCCTGCACCAGTACACAATCGCATCTGCGGTGCACACAGGTTTCCTTTTCTCTACATACTTGCCAGAGTTTGTTATTTTGACTGATACTTCTCCAATGATAGTGATTTCAGCACCTTTTTGTGTACCTTTTGGCCATTTGTATATCTTCTTTGGAAAAATGACTATTCAGGGCTTTCACCCATTTTTAAAATTGAATTATTTCTTGGTTTGCTGTTGAGTTCTGTATATGTTCTGGATATTAATCTCTTATCAGATTCATGATCTGCAACTATGTTTTCCCATTCCTTTGGTTATCTTTTTTTTCTCATTGATCATATATTTTGCTCTGCAGAACCTTTTATTTTGATATAGTCCCACTTGTTTAATTCTTATTTTGTTGCTTACACTTTAGGGGTCATATCCAAAAAAGCATTGCCAAGACGCATGTTGATAATATTTTTGTTGGGTTTTATTCTAGGGATTTTATGGTTTCTGGACTTATGTTTAATTCTTTAATACATTTTGAGTTAACTTTTGTGAGTGGTATAAAGTAGGAGTCCAGTTTCATTATTTTACATGTGAATATCCAATTTTCCCAGCACATTTTTTAAAGAGACTATTTTTTCCTCAGAGTATTCTTGGCTTCTTTGTCAAATATTAGTTGACTTGATATGTATGGATTTATTTCTCAGCTCTTCATTCCTTTCCATTGGTCTGTATGTCTCTGTTTATGCCAGTATTGTATTGTTTACTGATTACTGTAGCTTTATAGTATAGTTTGAAATCAGGAAGTGTGATGTCACCTGCTTTATTTTTCTTTCTCCAGATTGCTTTGGCTATTTGCGGGTCTTTGACAGTTCCATATAAATTTTAGAATTGTTTTTCCTATTTCTGTAAAAACAATGCCATTGGAATCTTGATAGGGGTTGCATTGACCAATAGACGGCTTTGGGTAATATGAACATTTTAACAATGTTAATTTTTCCAATCCATGAACATGGATATATTTCCATTTATTTGTATCCTCTTCACTCTTTCGTCAGTGTTTTGTAGCTTTCAGTGTAGATGTTTCACCTCCTTGGTTAAATTTACTCCTAAATATTGTATTATTTTTGATGCTTTTGTGAATGAGATTGTTGTCCTTATTTATTTTTCAGATCATGTGTGGTTTTTGTGTAGAAATGCTACTGACTTTTGTATGTTAATTTTGTATCCTGCAACCTTATTGAATTTGTTGATTATTTCCTATATGTAAAATTGTCATCTGCAAATTGGGACAGTTTTACTTCTTCCTTTCAAATTCTGATATCTTTTCTTTCTTATTACCATCTGAATGCTTTAGCTAGGACTGATGGTACTGTGTTGGGTGGCACTAGTGACAGTGGACATCCTGTCTCATTCCTGATGTTAGAGGAAAAACTTTCAACCCTTTCACCATTGAGTATGGTGTTAGCTTTGTGCTCGTCACTTATGCCCTTTGTCTCGTTGAAGTATGGTCCATCTATACATAATTTGTCAAAAGTTTTTATGATGAACAGATGTTGAATTTTATCAAATGTATTTTACACATCTATTAAGGTGATTATATGAAATTTTTTTTTTCATTTTATTAAAGTCTTAAGGAGTACATTTACAATTCAAAAGTGCTAATCTGTACAGTATGCTCTGGGATGCCAAGACTCACAGGATGAGAGAGCCCACACTGACCAATCTACTTGTTTGAATTTGGTAAGTAAGGTTCAGAGGGCTTCTGAAGTTTCCAATTCCCTTGGAGCATTTTTTATGTTTAGATCTCCTGCAATTTTCTTTCGACATAAAGCAATTGTGTATTCATGCTCAAAGAAGTGACAAAGTGAAGTGATTTTTGGGTGAAGAATTATTGGCTTGGTGATCACTGAGTGGTTTCATTTAGACATAGGGCTGTCCCTGTCTTTGGGATAAGGAGGGCAGGTACTAAGAAAGAGAGTTCCAGCTAAGGAGATGAAAGTTACCAAGGTCTGAATTTCTCTTTTGAGCATAAATATTATATGCTAAGTTTTCCAAGATGGAAATGACTCTAAGAGGCATATTTCTCCTTTGATAAAATATTTTAATTCAAGGTTGTTTTACTAAATAAACTAACTGATAAAATTTGTGACGATTTATTTTAAAAAACAACACTTCCGGAAGTTTTACAGGGCTGCTCTGTATTTTCATGTCTCTAGAGGCGTGGTTACTGTAACTGTGTGTATGCCATTTTGCATTTGCTCTTTTTTGCTTAACATGGTTTTCATGTTTCAACACAATCTTCCTAATTAGCATTTTGAAATCTTCCTGGCTTAAATGGACATTCCAGTGAGTATCTTTTTATCTATGTATTTTTGATTTTGAAATCATGCTTAAAGTTCTTGGGAGTAGGTTATCTTTACCAATCAAACCAACCACCCTTATGTTTGTGACTCTGTAATATTATAGTGTCTTCCAAAATGCCAGGTAATTTACTTCCCTGGTCACAGAGCAGGAGTACAATGATTTCAACTCAAGATTGAACCGCAGGGTGTTAAGGAAAGCCTGAAGGCTGTCAGTTGAGTTTCAACTGTTTGAGGATAGCAAGGATGTATGGTGGTTCCTCCAGAGAAAGTAATGGCAACCCACTCCAGTACTCTTGCCTGGAAAATCCCATGGACAGAGAAGCCTGGTAGGCTGCAGTCCATGGTGTCGCTGAGGGTCGGACACGAGTGAGCGACTTCACTTTCACTTTTCACTTTCATGCATTGGAGAAGGAAATGGCATCCCACTCCAGTGTTCTTGCCTGGAGAATCCCAGGTATGGGGGAGCCAGGTGGGCTGCCATCTATGGGGTCACACAGAGTTGGAAGCAACTGAAGTCAGACACGACTGAAGCAACTTAGCAGCAGCAGCATGGTCGTTCCTCAGCTTGAAGCAAATACAGAGGAACAGCAATTTTCATCTCTCTATATAGTAGGGATCACATCTTCTAATGCCCTCATAGTTCTTACAGAGAGTGCAAATTAATCAAGCAAGGTTATCAGGGAGCCTGTAGGAAGAGATAGAAACAATACAAAAACTGGAGTGTGTAAGCACTGTCCACCCTATCCATCCCCGTCTTATAGAGTCGTCCCTACTCAGGTCCAGCTGAAATGTCCCAATTTCAAAATGTTGGCCACTAGTTCCAATTTATTATGTATAAAGCATACAGGAGGGAGGGAGCAAGGAAGGACAGAAGACAGGAAATGAACAATTGGTTTGTATACAGACTTTATAATATATTATCTGCCGTAATTGTTTCTCTGTGGAAGTAAGGCAAGTCACAATGAGAAGATGCCTTGTAAAACTGTTGACTGGAGTTGGTACTGATATAAAAAGTACAAAATGAAAGAGCTAAGCAACCAGCAACATCTAAAAGAAATGTCATTTGCAATGATACACGGTATGCATACTTGAAAAGCAGAATTAGATGCTGGGCTCTAGCAGATGTAATTATATAGCATGATAAAGTAAGCCACAAAAGGAGTTGAACCACTCTTTCCAAATTACAAAGCTGTGAAGCATTCAGCAGTCAAGTAGTAAAAAGAAAAAAAAAAAAAGTGCTTTAATTTGCGTAACCTATTTTCCCCCCAGAACAAAACGCCTAGGGTGCACAGTGCTTTCAGGAGCTGCAGAGTGACTGCTGTTCCTCTCCACTCATTTTCCAAGTGATTTAATTTCTTCAATAAGATCACCTACACAGGATAGTGAGACGCCCTTGACAGTGTGTCTTTTTTCAGGTTTGCCTTTGTGACATGAGAAAATGTGACAGCAAAGAGGGAGGAAAACCTCTAAATCAGGGAAGGATACTGACAGGGATAAGAGAATTCAACCCTCCAAGAATGAATCTCTGCTCCTCATTTCTCAGTGTCCTGTCGAGTTTATTCTCGCATGTTTGGGGATAAGGCAGGAGTAATCCCATTTGCATGACCACCTGAAGTTATCTGCAATACTGCCGGCTATCAAACAAGCAGAGTGAGAGGAAAATGGAAGCATATTTGGAGGAAGAAGAGACAGGAGTGTTATTAAGGCCATGGAAGAGGGCATTTTGCCATCAAGACAAAAACCCAGAAGATTCTAGTTTCAAGCAAAGAATGTAAACAAAAAGGACAACTAAAATTTTATGTAAATTGCCTTTTGCTAAGATAATGAAAGACCAGGGACTGGCAGGACTGACTGAATCCACAGATTTGAGTTCATTATTCCTTGTTTTTCTGTTGCCTTGGGCAGAGTCTTCAGTGCCAGCATTTCTGCAGGTTCAAAGTACACTTATGCTTAGCTAGTTCACAGGGCTCTTATTCAGACTGTGGAGATTTTAAGTGAGATACTAGGGCAGATATCTAGGTAATTCAAGCTAAGTTACTCTTGAATTTAAAATGGCCTCACAGATGTATTGATCCTTAGGTATGTTTTTCCAACATGCTACTGAAATTCAATTTCTTTGTCACTAATATTTTCTAAGCCTGGCTGATTTGGAAAACTGCTCTAATGAAGGAACCTGCAATGCTTCCTTGGACTAGAAAAAGTTGTAATAAATAATCCTTTACAAGGCCGTATCACTCAAATCAAGCTCTTGCCTCCTCTCCTTCCCTTACTTCCTTGATCTTAAAGTCTGCTCCCATGATACAAAATGCTGTCTCGCATTGCATATCCCTTCTAAATCTCTTCATCAGTGCCTTACCTTGTGAATTCACACATAAACCGTATAATAGAGATGAATAGTCTGCCCTGGAGATACCGTCCTGTAGAGAGGATGGCGTAATCATCATGTACATTGATTAGACAGTTACTGTGTGGCAGGCCTTGACTAGATGGACCTTTGTTGGCAAAGTAACATCTCTGCTTTTTAATATGCTGTCTAGGTTGGTCATAACTTTTCTTCCAAGGAGTAAGCGTCTTTTAATTTCATGGCTTCCGTCACCATCTGCAGTGATTCTGGAGCCCCCAAAATAAAGTTCGCCACTGTTTTCACTGTTTCCCCATCTGTTTCCCATGAAGTAATGGGACCGGAAGCCATGATCTTAGTTTTCTGAATGTTGAGCTTTATAGGGTCGCAAAGAGTCGGACATGACTGAACAACTGAACTGAACTGTCGCAGGCATTACACCAGGTGATAATTGGAGCAATTGAATGCATTAAGGGCTGATTCCTAATATAAAGGTGCAAAAACTGAGGATAAGAGATGTGAAATCATTTTTAAGGTTGTTTAACCATCAAGTGACAGTTCTGGGACAAGATCTCAGGCCTGACTTCGAAGTCTAGACTCTTAGCCAGTACTTGGTGATATAAATGATGATGAAGAGGAAGACAATAGCGATGATAGCCCATGTGTATTTGGCATTGTGTGTGTGTGTGTGTTTTAAGCAAAGTGCAAGATACTTGACATAGATTATAATCTTGTTCCATTAGAATAACTACCTTGCGAGATCAATACTGTTGTCAACCCAAATTTTTAATATTAGGTGATGAATACCAAGGGATGTAGAAATTAATTAATTAATACAGTTTGGGTTTTAGTTGTGGCCCTCTGGTTCCAGAGTCTGTGGGCTCAGTAGTTGTAGCTCATGGGTTTAGTACTCTGCGGCATGTGGGATCTTAGTTCCCCTGTGTTGTAAGGCGGATGCTTAACCTCTGTACCACCAGAGAAGTCCCACAAATTATGTCTTATGAATGGTCATTCGATGTGTTCTCCCTGAACACAGTGAGTCCCTCTACTGCATCAGAACCAGTACTTCTAAGTTTTCACCAGGCAGGTACCATATCCATCTCTGGCTTCTGAGGAATGCAAGGAATGTGAAGAAATTATGTAGCAAAACACAAAGGAAAACCCTGTTTGCCTGGAGTAATGTGAGGAAATAACCAAACAGAAGTAAACAAGTTAAGGGGGAAAATACTGACTACTTCCATTAACATTTTTGCAGAATTTCTTGGGGTCTGTCCTAGCCATCTAATTGCTAAGTCAAAGAGCTTCATCTGTTTTTTCTAGGATCCCCTTAGAGCATCTAACCAAAAGTGTGCTTCAAAGCATTTAATATCAAGGGGCCAGTTCCCAAGTAGATTGAGGTGATGTTTTAGGAGTTTTAGGATCGCCTCATTTCAGGGGAGTACCTTGTGACTATTGCACTTAGTGAATATTTGTTTATTTCAGTTTTTGATGCTTAGGAATCAAGTGATTAACAATTAGTTTCCAATCATTATACACATTCTCTCATATCCACTGAAACATTTTTTGTATTAGAAAAAAATAATAGCAAGCTTGTGCTTATACTTGATTTGTCAGAACAGTGGTTACAGTATTACTCTTTTCCCATCACAGTACTGTGAAACTTACTTGAGAGGTATTAAAGAATGAGGATATGATTGCTTTAATGTGAGTCCAGGTTCAGTGCATGATACAGGGTGCTCAGGGCTGGTGCACTGGGATGACCCAGAGGGATGGGATGGGGAGGGAGGTGGGAGGGGGGTTCAGAATGGGGAACACATGTATATTCATGGTGGATTCATGTCAATGTGTGGCAAAACCAATACAATATTGTAAAGTAAAAAAAAATGAAAAAATAGGGGTAAGTTATCATTATTGTTTATTTATCTGACAAGCATTGGTAGGATCCTGTTTTATGTTAGGGCTTGGCTAAACTTGCTGAAGAAAGCAAAGACGTATAAAGACATAGGAGTCATTCCATCAGTACAATGTTAATTGCAAAATTCACTGTGTGGAGGATAAATATCTTGAGTCATCTATAATTTGTTATCTACTTCATTCTCTTCATTTGCAAAGACAATGAATGATTCTGTTAGTAAATGTGTGAACAGTGGCTATTAAAGCATAAATACATCCATTTCACTACCTCTTTCCTTTTGCTAATAAGTCTTCTCTATTAATAAACTTCCATGCACAAATGCAGTTTATAGATGAATTGCACTTAGACATGAAAAACATGCCCTGCGTGTGCAGTGCTAAAAATGATATAGGTATCTAGAAGTGAGACACTAGAACAATTAATCACAATCCTTCAGATCTAACTGCCAGTGGTCTTCATGGTGGTGCTTATTAAAGAATTAAAAGCACATTTTCAGGACTTGCATTACAAAAATGATAGCTTTACCATACCCTTAGAAATTATATCTGCAATTATATTAATATTTTGTTCCAATAGATTTTCTCTTTGAGATGTTTCTGCTCATTCAGATACTGACTATAAAAGCAAAATGAAATGTGGAGTTTAAGTTATGATAAAAAAAATTTAAAACCTTATTGGCAAACAGGGAGTAGTGGCAGTTTTGTATTTTCATTGCCTTCTCTAAATAACTAACTACCCAATCTTCTACTTCACTCTGGTAATGTAGGTAATGAATATAAACCCCTTATATATTTGTAAAGCACTTGGGTTTTTATTTGCAGTAGTAAGACAGGTGAGGTACCCTGGCCAAAGCAACTAAAATTGGAGGGCAATTTTACTTTATTGAGGTATAACGTGCATACATTACAGCATGTAAAATGCACTAATCCTGGGCATACAGTTAGATGAGTTTTTAATCCCTGTACAATCACCACCCAGATCAAGATATGGAACATTTCCAGAGTGCCACAAAGTTCCTTCATGGCCCTCTCTAGTCAATAACCAGCCCCACAACCCCCAAAGGGTTTTTCTGGTGGCTCAGATGGTAAAGAATCTGCCTACAATGCAGAAGACCCAGGTTCGACCCTGGGTCAGGAAAAGCCTCTGGAGAAGGAAATTGCAACCCACTCCAGTATTCTTGCCTTGATAATTCAGTGGACAGATAAACCTGGCAGCTGCAGTCCAAGAAGTTGTAAAGAGTTGGACACTACTGAGTAGTCATGTATGGATGTGAGAGTTGGACTGTGAAGAAGGCTGAGCACTGAAGAATTGATGCTTTTGAGCTGTGGTGTTGGAGAAGACTCTTGAGAGGCCCTTGGACTGCAAGGAGATCCAACCAGTCCATGCTGAAGGAGTTCAGCCCTGGGATTTCTTTGGAAGGAATGATGCTAAAGCTGAAACTCCAGTACTTTGGCCACCTCATGCGAAGAGTTGACTCATTGGAAAAGACTCTGATGCTGGGAGGGATTGGGGGGCAGGAGGAGAAGGGGACGACAGAGGATGAGATGGCTGGATGGCATTACTGACTCGATGGACTTGAGTCTGAGTGAACTCCGGGAGATGGTGATGAACAGGGAGGCCTGGCGTGCTGTGATTCATGGGGTCGCAAAGAGTCGAACACAACTGAGCAACTGAACTGAACTGAGTGACTAACACCAATCCCCCTAATCCTACTAACTACTAATGTGGCTTCTCTTAACATTGATTCCTTTTGCCTGTCATATAAGTAGAATTATGCAGTACATACTCTTTGTGTTCAGTGTTTGTTTTCCCTACTGAACAAAATGTAAAATTACTCTTTGTTGCTGTGTGTAATTGACTGTTGTGCATAGTTAATTCCTTTTTATTGTTAATAGTGTGTTTATATTGTATGTATACAACAATGTATTTATCCATTCCTTTGGTGAAAGGTACTTGGGTTGTTTCCAGTTTTTGAAGTAGTGGATCAAATACTTTAATAAAACCTTTAAAAGAGTATCAGTAAACTGAAACAAAGTAAAGAATATTCAAAAGACCAAAATCTAAATAAAAGCAGAGACTGAAAAGTTGACTTTAAACTTGAGGGTCTTTTACTAAACTTGGTGAACCTGAGGTTCAAGTATCAGAGCCTCTCAGATTAACAGGACAGAAGAAGCCCCATCTAAGTAATTAGAACAAAGCAAAGTCTAAAAGAAACCTTCTTTATTAAGCTAGAGCTCTCCTGTGGGGGTCAAGGTGAAGTCAGACTAACTCTGCAGGGGGCTGCAAAGAATACTGCCCATTTTAAAAGGAACTGCAAAGCATTGGAGAGAAAGAAATTCACTCTGACGTTTTATTTACCCAAGTTAGACCCGTGTGAATTTGAAGCCCAGTTTTTACCTCCTACTTGATCCTAAAATCCTCAAGTCTAATAAAATTTTCCTAGGCTATTGGTGCTATCCAGGTACTTGTATGAAACAAATTTGAATTTTCTGAGATGATTCACTTTCAACTAAAGCTTCAAAAGCTCTCATAAAGTTGAGGAAGGATCATGAAACAGAAAGGATCACACTGGAACAAGAACCAGCAGAAATAGACTGATAA
The DNA here is from genome assembly GCF_016772045.2 of Ovis aries. NCBI lineage: Eukaryota > Metazoa > Chordata > Mammalia > Artiodactyla > Bovidae > Ovis > Ovis aries. Next base: position 20,504,821 of record NC_056072.1, read on the forward strand.
AGGAAACCTGTATTGTAATTACAAAATATAGATTATAAAAGAAAATGATAAATATGCTGAGTGAAGAAACTGAAAATATGAGTCAGTATAAGAGACGTCAGAAAGTTTAATTTTTGAGAAAAAAAAACAGAACCTAGTAGAATTTATGGTAATAGAAAATAATTAAAAAGAGGACCAAATATTTGAATTGAAATATATAAATTACATTTCATCAGAGTTCCAAAAAGAGAGGAGGTAAAGAATGATGAAAAGACCATATTAGAGGAGATTATAGCAAATAATTTTTTAGAACAAACAAGACAATTTATTGATTCCATAATGTCCCAAAAAAGAAAAATATTTAATAGAGTCCGCATCTGTTTATACACCATATTGAAAATTGTAGAATGCGAAGACAAAGAGAAGCACCTAATTCAGTTAGAGAGAAAAGACATATTCTCAATGAATGGCAATTGAACTGGCAGTTGATATCTTGGAAGCAAAAGAGGAACCTAAAAGGAGTGTAATAATATATTCAGAATGAATATTTAGAGAGTAGTTAGAATTGTATGTTCATCAAAAATGTCTTTTTTATTTAGATATACTTGACTTGTAATATTAAATGAGTTTCACATATGCAACATAATGGTTCGATATTTGTATATATTGTGGAATAGTCACCATAACAAATCTAGTTTGCATCTATCAACATATATCATTGCAGTTCTTTTCTTGTGATGCAGTCTTTTCAAATCTACTCTTAAAAACTTTCAATAATGTAGGGCTATTATTAATAGTAATCCCCATGCTATGCTTTACATTAACATGGGTTACATTTTATACTTGGGAGTTTTTACTTTTAAATCCTATTCACCCACCACTAATCTCTACGCTCCAACTTCTAGTAACCACTTAGGTATTCCCTGTATCCACGAGCTGCTTTGCTTTTGTCTCTGCTCATTAGGCTTGTTTTGTTTTTGTTATTCCGTATATAAATTAGATGATCCCAGACTTTACTTTCCTAGCATAATGATCTGAAGGTCCATCCATGTCATTGCAAATGGCAGAACTTCCTTCTTTCTTAGGACTGAATAATATTCCATTGTAGGTATATGTATATATGAATATACATATATATATATACATGCATTATATACACACACATACATGTGTGTATATATGCATACATATGTGTATATACACATGTATGTGCACATACATATGTGTATATATACACACATACATGTGTTTATGTGTTTAGGTATACGTGTATATCTATGTGTAGGCATAGGTATATGTGTTTAGGTATTCACCATATCTTCTTTATCCATATGTATATGGATATGGAATGGATATGGATATGGATATGTGTTTAGGTATACACCACATCTTCTTTATCCATTCATCCATCAGTGAACACTTAGGTTGTTTCCATGTCTTGGCTATGAACATGGGCATTCAGATGTCTTCAGCATAGTGTTTTCACATCCTTCAGATATGTTGCCAGAAGTAGAATTGCTGGTCAGATGTTAGTTCTGTTTTAAGAAGGCTGCATATTGTTTTCCATAGTGGTTGCATCAACTGACAAGCCCATCAACAGTGACCAAGAGTTTTATTTTCTCCACATCCTCACCGACACTGTTACATTTCAGTATACTAACAACAAACTATTAGAGAAATTAAGAAAATGGTCCAATTCAGTTACATCAAGAATACCTAGGAAGAATATAGCAACAGAGGTAAAAAGACCTGTACTGGGAAAAATAGAAGACAGAATGAAAGAAGTTGAAGACCCAACAAATGGAAAGATATGCCCTGCACGTGTAGTGAAATAATTAATGTTAAAATAGCCATACTCCTCAAGGCAATCTACAGATGACATGTAATTCCTATTAAAATACTAGTGACATTTTTTTCCCAGAACTAGAACAAATAATTATGAAATCTGTATGGAAACATGAAAAGTCCTGGAATAGCCAAAGCAATTTTGAGAAAAAGGAGCACAGCTGAAGGCATCTAGCTCCCTGGTTTGGAATTATGCTCAAAGCCACAGAAATTAGAACAATATGCTAGTAGCACAAAACAGACACATAAATCAATACAACAGAATAGAGATCCCAGAAATAAACCCACAGTGATCTGGTTAGTCAGTCTACAACAAAGGAGTTAAGAAATATACACTGGGGAAAAAAGAAAACAGGCTGTTCAATAGATGGTGTTGGGAAAACAGAACAGCTATATGCAAAAAAGTCAAACTGGACTACTTTCTCATCATATACAAAAATAAACTGAAAATAGATTAAAGATTTAAGTGTAAGACCTGAAACTGTTGAGTTGCTAAAAGTTGGCATAGGCAGCTCTCTCTTTGACAGTAGTATTTGGGGGAAGGGGGTGGTATGTCTCATCTGGCAAGGAAAATGGAAGCAATAATAAATTTTTTGTGACTACATTAGACTAAAAAGCTTTTTCATAGTGAGGAACACTATCAACAGAATTAAAGATGGCCTGTTGAATGCAAGAAAATATTTGGAAATCATGTATCTTAAAAGGTGCTAATGTCCCGCATATTAATATATAAATAATTTATAAGACTCAGTGGCAAAAATAATTTTTAATCCAGTTTAAAAATGGGCAGAAGATCTGAAAAGACTTTTTTCCCCCAAGAATGAATACAAATGCCCAACAAATACCTGAAAAATGCTCAGTATCTGTAGTCATTAGAGAAAAGCAAATCAAAACCACAGTGAGGTATCACTTCACACCTGCCAGGATGGCTGTTGTAAAAAAGAAAAAGAAAAAAATATCGTTGGTGAGGATGTGGAACAAAGGGAAACCTTGTACTGTTGGTGGAAATGTAAACTGGTACAGCCACTGATGCTGCTGCTAAGTTGCGTCAGTCGTGTTCGACTCCGTGCGACCCCATAGACGGCAGCCCACCAGGCTCCCCCGTCCCTGGGAGTTTCCAGGCAAGAGTCCTGGAGTGAGTCGCCAGTGCCTTCTCTGAGAAAACAGTATGGAGACTCCTCAAAAAATTAAAAGTAGGATTACCATATGATCCAGGAAGCCCACTTTGGGGTATTTTTCCAAAGAATACCAAACACTAATTCAAAAAAGATACCTCTTCAATGCAGCATTATTTATGATAGCCAAGATATAGAAGTTTGTGACAATGTGGATAGACCTAGAGGCTATTAATGCTAAGTAAAATGAGTCAGACAAAGACAAGTACCATATGATTTCACTTATATGTGAAAACTGAAAAGCAAAACAAGTGAAACAAACAGGTGCTTGTTAGAGAGAAAGGGAGTAGAGTGATGAGAATAGATGAGGGAGATTAAGAAGTACAGAGTTATATTTATAAGATAAATGAGTCATGGAGATGTAAAATACCATGTAAGGAATATAGTCAACACTATTGTAATAACTGTGTGGTGACAGATTTTACCTAGACACACAGTGGTGATTATATTGTAATGAATAAAATTGGGTCACTGTCTTGTACACCTGAAACTAACATTTTAAGTCAACTATACTTCAATTAAAGAAAAATATCTTTTTAAACATAGATGAAATCAGCATCTTTTGAAATGGATAAAAAGATGAGTTTGCTACCTGTGAATCTATATTCAGGAGAATTCACAAAAATCTGCTGTACTATAGAAATTGTAATGAATGATGTCAATAGCAAACAAATTAAACAAAACATTGATTGTATACAACAAAATCTTATATAGTTAAAAAATAATAGCAAAATGAAGCAGTAGTGTGTAAATTTAGAGAGAAAAAAATTGTTTATATGTTCTAAGGACTTAGTGTTTGGGGGAAGGGGTAAAGATAATCAGGACCTTAATGTTTAATGAACTAGTGTAGATGTTAAAATCTAGAGTAACAGATGTTAAAATCTAGAGTAACAGAATGAAAACTCTTAACTTGCCAACAAGTAGAAGGAAAAATGAATTCAGGAAAGAAAATACAATATAAAAGAAGGCAAAGAAAACAAGAATAGAAAATAAAATGTAAGGCAAAGTAGAAAATGTAAGATAAGATCACAGAAAAAAATCCCCAAATATCAGCAATTTATAAATGGATTAAATGCTTTAGTTTAAAAACACAGATTGTCCAAGTGAATGAATAAAAGAATTTTTGGTTCTATGGTGTTTATGCAAGTGAACGTGTTAGTCACTCAGTTGCACCTGGATCTTTGTGACTGCCATGAACTGTAGCCCACCAGGCTTCTCTGTCCATTGGGGATTCTCCAGGCAAGAATACTGGAGTGGGTTGCCATGCCCTTCTCCAGGGGTTCTTCCCAACCCAGGTGTCAAACCCAGGTCTCCTGCACTGCAGGCAGGTTCTTTACTGTCTGAGCCACCAGGGAAGTCCAAGAATACTGGAGTGGGTAGCCTATCCCTTCTCCAGGGGGTCTTCTTGATCCAGGAATCAAAGCAGGGTCTCCTGCATTGCAGGTAGATTCTTTACCAGCTGAGCTACCAGGGAAGCATGGTGTTTATAGGGGATTCCAAGTGGCTCATGGTAAAGAATCTGCCTGCAATGCAGAAGACGCCAGGGTTGCAGCTTCAGTCCCTAGGTCAGGAAGATCCCCTGGAGAAGAAAATGGCAACCCACTGCAGTTTTCTTGCCAGGAAAATCCCCTGGACAGAGGAGCCAGGCAGGCTGCAGTCCGTGGGGTTGTAGATTAGGACATGACTGAGCACGTGCAGAGTGCTATAAGATGCAGATCTAAAATAATTAGAAACAAAAGTTAGTAACTAAAAAAAGGAGAAAGATTTATTGAGAAAGCATAAAACGTAAAAAGCTAAAACCCTGTATTAGTATAAAACAAATTGAACATAAAAAAATATCTGAAATTAAGACAGTAATATACAGAAGAAAACAGATAGTTACATAGGATGACGTAACAATTCCAAATCTACCTTCAAATATATTAAAGCCAAATTAATGGAATTATAAAAAGAAAACCCAGAAATATATCCACACAAGTAAAACCAACTGATTTTTCGAAGAGATGCAAAAGCAATTCAGTGGAGGAATGGTTTTTTTAACAGCTGGTACTGGAGTAGTTGTATATCTGTAGGCAAACAAACAAAACCCCTCAATCTAAAACAACACACATTATTGCAAAATTAATTCAGAATGGATTACAGATCTTTATGTCAAACTAAACTGTAATGTTACTAGAGGAAAACGTGGGAAAACATCTTTGAGACCTATAGTGCGTTGAGGAATTCTTAGAAACAAAAACGTATTCCATAAAAGAAAAAAAAAGTTTTAAAATTGTATTTCATCAAAATTTTAAAAATCTGACCTTCCAAAGACCATATTAAGAGGATGAGAAGATAAGGTACAGACTGGGAGAAACTATATGCAGTCCATATATCTGACAAAGAACTCATGTCTAGAACATATAAAGAATTCTTTAAGACTCAGCAGTAACAATCAAACAATCCAATTAGAACATCAACAGATAACATGAAGAGATACTTCACCAAAGAGGATATACAAATAGCAAATGAGCACATGAAACAAATGTTAAATGTCACTATATGTTAAAGACCATGATGAGATTTAATTTGAACAGCTAAAATTAAAAATATTGACAATGTAAAATTATGAGAATGATGCTAAGTAATTGGATCTCTCATCCATTTTCTCATGGAATGCAAAATGGAACTATACTCTGGAAAATATTTTGGCAGTTTCTTTGAAAACTATATAGAAACTATTATATAATCCAGTAATCACAATTCTGGGCATTTATCAGAAAAAAAAGAAATGTATATTCATACAAAAAGATTCACACAAATACTCATAACAGCTCTATTTGGAATAGTCAAAAACTGACGGTACGCTCCTCAGTACTGGCATGGTTAAACAAAATGCAGTAAATCCTCACCAAAAAATATTACTCAGCAGAAAAATAACAAAGTGTTAATTCATTCAATTTGGTTAGACCTCAAAGACATTAAGCTGTTAAAAAGCTAATCTCTTAATGTTGCGTACTTTAAGATTCAAGCTATACAGCATTCTCAAAACAGAAAAAATTGTTTAGAAAACAGTTTACTGGTTCCCAGGGGTTAGGGTTGGCTGTGTCTATAAATGAATAGCAGGGGAAAGATCTTAGTAGTAATAAAAGTTTTTTTCTTTTTTCCAGATTTATTGAAATGATATGTAGCAGTTAATAAGTTTAGTATGTATAGCGTGATAATCTGATTTACATATATCATGAAATGATTGCCATAATAAATTTAGTTATTGACCAACATTTCATATAGATACAAATATAGAGTTGTATTTTTCCTTGTGATAAGAATTCTTACAATTTATTCTTAAAGTTTTCCATATGTATCTTACACCAATGTGACTGTAGTCATCATGGACTGTCTACATTATGTCCTTAGTAGATATTTCTCTTATAAGTTTGTGCCTTTTGACCACCCCTTCTAATTCCCGTTTCCCCCAACCCTGCCTTTGGAAACCACTGAATCTGATCTCTTTTTCTATGATTCTGGTTTGTGTTTTAGATTTCACAAACAAGTGAGATCTTACAGAATTTGTCTTTTGCTGTCCAACTTACTTCACTTAGTTCAGTTCAGTTCAGTCGCTCAGTCGTGTCTGACTCTTGGCGACCCCATGAATCACAGCACGCCAGGCCTCCCTGTCCATCATCAACTCCCGGAGTTCACTCAGACTCATGTCCATCGAGTCAGTGAAGCCATCTAGCTATCTCATCCTCTGTGGTCCCCTTCTCCTGCCCCCAATCCCTCCCAGCATCAGAGTCTTTTCCAATGAGTCAACTCTTCATATGAGGTGGCCAAAGTACTGGAGTTTCAGCTTTAGCATCATTCCTTCCAGAGAAATCCCAGGGCTTATCTCCTTCAGAATGGACTGGTTGGATCTCCTTGCAGTCCAAGGGCCTCTCAAGAGTCTTCTCCAACAGCACAGTTCACAAGCATCAATTCTTCAGTGCTCAGCTTTCTTCACAGTCCAACTCTCACATCCATACATGACAACTTAAAGTTCCCTTAAAATCCATCCATACTATCTCAAGGCTGGTATAAGACTCTGCTTGCAATGTGAGAGAGCTGGGTTCGATCCCTGGGTTGGGAAGATCCCCTGAAGAAGGGAAAGGTTACCCACCCCAGTATTCTGGCCTGGAGAATTCCACGGACTGTGTAGTCCATGGGGTCGCAAAGAGTCAGACACGACTGAGTGACTTTCACTATCACAAGTGGCAAACTTTCATCTTTTTATGAGTGAGTAGTTTTCCATTGTATGTATCTATTCATCCGTTGCTGGACACTTCGGTTGTTTCCATGTCTTGGCTGTTCTAAATAATAAGGTCATCAATATGAGTGTTTGGTTATCTTTTCAACGTAGTATTTTTGTTTCTTTCAGGTAGGTTATCAGAAATGGAACTACTAGATCTACTTTTAATTTTTCAAGGACCCTTCATACTGTTTTCCTTGGTAGCTGCGCCAATCTACAGGCCTACCAAGAATGCTCAAGCGTTACCTTTCCTCCACATCCTCAAGGTTTGTTACTTCTTGTCTTTTTGATAATGGCCAGTCTAGTGGGCATGAGGTGGTATTTTGTTATGGTTTTGATTTGCATTTCCCTGATGAATAACGATGTTGAGCATTTTCTTATTTACCTGTTGCCCATTTGTATGTCTTCTTTCAGACAGTTTATTCCTCCGCCCATTTTTAAATTGGATATTTTGTTTCTTTCCTGTTGAGTTGTATGAGTTGTTTATGTATTTTGGACATTAGTCCCTTATATATATGATTTGCAAATATTTTCTCCCATTCCATAGGCTGCTTTCTCATTTTGTTGATTTTTTTTTCTTTTGCTGTACAGAAGCTTCTTAGTTGGATATAATACAGCTAATTTATATTTCATTGCTTATATTTTACTGTTATATCCAAAAAATCATTACCAAGACCCATGTTAAGGATTTTATTTTTCCTTAGCTTTTTTCTAGGAGGTTCATGGTTTCTGGTGTTACACTTACGTTTTTAATCAATTTCAAGTTAATTTTTATGAGTGGCATAATATGGGGGCCTAGTTTTGTCCTTTAAGATGTAAATATCCAGTTCCGCCAGCACATTTATTGGAGACACTTTTTCTCCATCCAGTGCTCCCTTGTCTAATGTTGACCTATGCTTGGGCTTATTTCTGGCTAATGATCTGTTCCACTGGTCTGTGTGTCTGTTTTTATGCCAGTGCCATGTTGTTTTGATAATTATTGCTGTATAGTAATATAGGCTGCAATCAGAAATTGTGAGGACTCTGGTTTTGTTGTTTCTCAAGACTCTTTTGGTTGTTTGGGGTCTTTTGTGGTTTCATATAAATTTTAGGATGGTTTGTTCTATTGCTATAAAAAAGTGCTGTTGGTATCTTGATAAGGATTGCATTGAATCTATAGGTGTCTTAATTAGTGAGGACATTTTAAAAATATTATTTCTAGCAACCCACAAACATGAGATTTTTGCATTTATTTGTATGTTCTTTGATTTCTTTCATCAATGTCTTATTTTCAGAGTAGAGATTGTCCAATGCTTGATGAAATTTTCCCTATGCATTTTGTTGTTTTTGATCTATTGTAAGTGGGATAGTTTTCCGTATTTCTTTTTCAGACAATTTGTTCTTTTGAAGAGATGCTACTGATTTTTATATGTCAATTTTGTGTCCTGCAACTTTACTGAATTCATTGGTTATATCTATCAGGTTTTTTGGAGTTTTTACCTATCTTCTGTATATAAAATCCTGTCAGTTACAAATTAAGACAGTTTGATTTTTTACTTTCCAATTTGAATGCCTTTGTTTGTTTTTTCTCACCTGATTGTTGTGGCAAAACTTCCAGTACTATGGAAAATAGGAGTGAGAGTGGGTACACTTTTGTTGTTTTTAATCTTAGAGTAAAAGCTTTTCAACATTTTACCTATGAGTATAATGTTAGCTGTGGCCTTGTCATACATGACCTTTATTATGTTGAGTTATGCTCCTTCTATATCTAATTTAAGAGATATTTTTTATCATAAAGAAATTTGGAATTTTGTCAAATGCTTTTTCTGAATATATTGAGATAATCATAAGATTTTTTTCCTTAATTATAATGTGATAGATTACAGTGGTCCCCAACCTTTTTGGCACCAGATACGAATTTCATGGAAGACACTTTTTCCATGAACTGGAGTGGGAGGGTTCAGGATAATTCAAGCACATAGCATTTAATGTGCACTTTATTTCTAATATAATGTCATCTCTGATCTGACAGGAGGCAAGAGATACTGGTCCACAGCCCAGAGGTTGGGGACCCGTGAATATCATATTTATTGATTTGCATTTGTTAAACCATTCTTGCATTCTGGAGATCATGGTGAATGATCCTTTTATTGTGCTAAAGTGAGTTTGTAGTATTTTATTGATAATTTATGCATCTGTATTCATTAAGGATGTTGGCCTAACATCGTTGGGATCATGGCCTTTCCTGGCTTTGGTATCATGGTAATGTTAGCCTAAATAGTGAATTTCGGAGTGCTCCAACCTCTTCCCCTGTGGCTCAGCTGGTAAAGAATCTGCCCACAATGCAGGAGACCTGGGTTCTATCCCTGGGTTGGGAAGATCCCCTGGAGAAAGGAAAGGCTACCAACTCCAGTGTTCTGGCCTGGAGAATTCCATGGACTGTATAGTCCATTGGTCACAAAGAGTCAGACACAACTGAGCAACCTTCATCATCATCATCCCACTTCTTCAATTTTTTGAAAGTTTGAAAGGACTGGCATTAATGTTCTTTTTAAGGAATTAATTTTATCAGAGTAAAATTGCTTTGCTATGTTGCATTAGTTTCTGCTGTGCAAAGAAGTGAAGCAGCTATATGTACACATGTATCCCCTCCCACTTGGACCTCCTTCCCATCCCTCTGGGTCATCACAGAGCACTGAACTGAGCTCTCTGTGCTTTACCACAGAGTCCCACTGCCTATCCCACACACACGGTAGTACGTATATGTCAGTCCTTATCTCCAGATTTGTCTCCCCCTCTTCTCCCCCACTTTGATCCACATGTCCATCATCTACATTTGCATCTCCATTCCTGCTCTGCAAATAAGTTCATCTGTACCATTTTTCTAGACTCCAGATGTGTGAGTTAATATATGATCATTGTTTTTCACTGGCTTACTTCAGTCTGTATGACTGACTCTAGGTCCATCCAGTCTCCACAACTGACTCAATTCCCTTCCTTTTTATGGCTGAGTAATATTCCATTGTATACATGTATCACATCTTCTTCATCCATTCCTCTGTTGATGGACATCTGGGTTGCTTCTATGTCCTGGCTATTGTAAATAGTGCTGCAGTGAACATGGATGTATGTGTATCTTTTTCTATTATGGTTTTCCTGGGGTATATGCCCATAGTGAGATTTCTGGGTCATATGGTAACTCTATTTTTATATTTTTAGGGAGCCTCCATACTGTTCTTCATAGTGGCTGTATCAATTTACATTCCCACCAGCAGTGTAAGAAGGTTCCCTTTTCTCCACACCCTCTCCAGCATTTATTTGAAGATTTTTTTGATGATGACCATTCTGACCAATGTAAGGTGATACTTCATTGTAGTTTTGATTTGCATTTCTCTGATAAGTAGGGGTGTTTAGCATATTTTCTTGTGCATGTTGGCCATCTATATGTCTTGTCTGGAGAAATATCTGTTTAGGTGTTTCACCCATTTTTTGATTGGGTTTTTTGTTGTTTTGATGTTGAGTTGTATGAGTTGTTTGTATATTTTGGAGATCAATCCCATGTCAGTTGCTTTGTTTGCAAATATTTTCTTTTGTTCTGTGGGTTGTATTTTCATCTTGTTTATGATTTCCTTTGCTGTGCCAAAGCTTTTAAGTTTAATTAGGTCTCATCTGTCTATTTTTTTCATTTCTCTAGGAGGTGAATAAAAAAAGTTATTGCTATGTTCATGTCAAAGAATGTTTTTCCTGTTTTCCTGTCAGTTTTATAGTGTCCAGTCTGACATTTAGGTCTTTAATCCATTTTGAGTTTGTTTTTGTGTGTGGTGTTAGGAATCGTTCTCTGTGTGTGTACTGAGTTAGTCAGTCATGTCAACTCTTTGCAGCCCCGTGGACTGTAGCCCACTAGGCTCCTCTTTCCATGGAATTTTACAGGCAAGAATACTAGAATGGATTACCATTGTCTTTTCCAGAGGATCTTTGCGACCCAGAGATTGAACCCACATCTTTTCCATTTCCTGCACTGGCAGGCAGATTCTTTTACCACTAGAGCCACCTGGGAAGCTCAGGAAGTCTTCTAATTTCGTTCTTTTACATGAAGCTGTCCAGTTTTCCCAGAACTACTTACTGAAGGATTGTCATTTCTCTTTGTAGATTCTTGCCTTCTTTGTCAAAGATTAGGTGACCATAAATGCATATGTTTATCTCTGGTCTTTCTGTCCTGTACCCAAAACAAATCAATGTTTATTTTTCTTCCAGTATCATACTGTCTTGATGACTGTAACTTTGTAGTATAGTCTGAAGTCAGGGCACCTGGCTTCTCCAGCTCTGTTTTTCTGTCTCAAAATTGCTTTGGCTAATCAGGATCTCTTGTGTTTTTAAACAGATTGTAAAATTTTTGTTCTAATTCTATGAAAAATGTCATTGGCAGTTCAATAGGAATTTCATTGAATCTGTAGATAGCTTTAAATATTAAGTAAAATTCATCACTAAAATCATCTGGTTTGGGGCTTTTCTTTCTTGAGAGATGTCTGATTATTGATTCTGTCTTCTTACTAGTAATTGGTCTGTTTCAGTTTTATATTTCTTCCTGTTTCAGTCTTGGTAGGTTGTATATTTCTAAGAATTTTTTTCCCCATTTCTTCTATTATCCAGTTTGTTGGCACATAGATGTTCGTGGTATTTTATTACCCTTTGTATTTCTGTGATATTAGTTGTAATTTCTCTCTTTTTATTTATGATTTTGTTGATTCGAGTCCTCTCCTTCTTGGTTAGTCAGGCTAAAAGTTTGTTAGTTTTTTCTTTGTTATACTAACTTTGTTCTCAGTTTGTTCTTTTTCTAGTTTAAGGCAGTGAGTTAGGTTGTGCTAAGACAGTGTTGTAACTTGATTGCAGTGGAATCAATGTTACAGGAATCTATACATGTGGTTATACACCGTAGGTCTTTACGCATATCCTGCACCGCACTCAGTTTTCTGGTTCTGATAGTATTCTATAGTTATGAAAATGTAACCATCAAGGAAACTGGGTCAGGTATAGGTGGAATCTCTCTATACTATTTTTGCAACTTCCTGTGAACCTGTAATTACTTTAAAATAAAAAGTTAAAATATTAACTAGGCAAATCCACCATCATAGTGGAAAACTTTTTCTCATTTCTATTAATAACTGATACAACAAGAAAGCCAAAAAGAAGAAAAATAAACAGAAAAAAGAAAAAAAAGATACCTAAGATTTGATCAACTCAGTTAAAACCCTTGTTTTATGGAAATATAAGTGGTGGACACTGAACTAAAGTAACAGTGTATATATATTCTTTTAAAACACACTGAAATCATTAACATATTACACACACATATAAATGGCAATATAAACAAAATATCAACCAATAAAAGTGAAACTTGGAAAAATATGTAGTTTTAGAAATTAAGAATCAGTCTTTAGGTGATTAATGAGCTAAATAAGAAATCACAATGGAAATTAGGAAAAATTTCACTGCATGGTAACAGCATAGACAAATGATGTCATGTGAGTCTGTGCTTAGAGGTACATCTTTAGCTTTACATACTATAGAAAATAAAGACATAAATATAAATATATTCAATATCCATTCAAATGTTACCAAATAAGATATTGTATAAAACTAATAAAAGTAAAAATAAAATGTAACAGAATTTAGAGCATGGAAAGGGGAGTCGCTCAGTCGTGTCCAACTCTTTGTGACTCCATGGACTGTAGCCTACCAGGCTCCTCCATCCATAGGATTTTCCAGGCAAGAGTACTGAAGTGGACTGCCATTTCCTTCTCCAGGGGATCTTCCCAACCCAGGGATCGAACCCAGGTCTCCCGCATTGTAGACAGACGCTTTACTGTCTGAGCCACCAGGGAAATCAGAGTATGGAAATGGTATACAAAGTGATAAAATTTTCAACAAAGCCAAAATTTGGTTCTTTACAAAGACAATTGAAATTAACAAAATTGGAAAAAAGAGGGTAGGGAGATGTATTTAAATGATACGAGTACTGAAAGAAATGCACAACTACAGATCCTGCAGACATTAAAAATAATTAAAAATTATTTGATCCATGTGTGCCAACCAATTTGAAACTTGAATAAAATAAATACCTAGACAAATATAAATAAGAGAGATTGCCTGAATAAATGGGAAAATTTTAATGACAGATTACTAAATTCAAGGATGGATATATGGTTATAACTATATTGTACAGCCTTTTCTACTAACTCGAGCAGAATAGTAGCAGTTAGGATATGATGGCTTGTAATTTTGGAAGTTTGTCAATTGTCAAATCAGTCACCAGAACAATGGAATAATGCAGTCACACAAATAACCCTCGGATTGGTCCTTGAAGGAGTTACAACTACTATCAGCATTATCAGTAGGAAAGTCATTTCTCAAACATTCCAAGAAGGGGTGAGGAGGTTTGTTGTAGTCATCCAGAGACTTATAGATCACCCCCACTCACATTCATATTCTTGTTTTAAAACTATAAGATACAACTGGCAGTTAACAATAGATGTATGTGAGAGTTCCCCAAAAGTGAAATGAAAACACTCAAAGTTTCTCATACACTTCAGTGTAGAAGTGGTTGTCAGTTAGATGTTTGATTACAGTGCGATGGAAAATGTGGTTATTTAGTTGCTAAATCGTGTCTGACTCTGCAACCCCATGGGCTGTAGCCCACCAGCCTTTCTATCCATGGGCTTTCCCAGGCAAAGATACTGGAGTGGGGTGCCATTTCTTCCTCGAGGTGATCTTCCCGACCCAAGGATCAGAGCCGTGTCTCCTGCTTGGCAGGTAGATTCTTTACCATTAAGCCACTTGTGAAGCCCTGCAATGAAAAATAGTGTGATTTTAAAATTTTAATATTAGGCTGTGAAGAATTTTTAAGAAACAGTCTATAGTTTAGTGAAATAAATGGGTCTTAATTGAATACCAACTCTGGTGTTCTATTCTTCACATAAAATCAATTAATTTATAGATCGGTTTGCTGCTTCAAAAATATCTATAACTGGAAAAAGGAAGAAAAATGCAGAAATACTTAAGGAAATCTGAGACACCATCCATTTTAGAGACCCAGGTCTTTGGGTTAACAATCCACAGTGTTGTAACATTTTAATTCCTTAGTTATTTGTTTCTAGTCCTCATCAAATCTTTTACCTTTTTCAAGGCTCTTGAAGCTGTTTTCGATGGTTGAACAGAAGCCACTGCACCATAAGCAGTCACAATGAATAAGAAACAAAGACCATTAACAGAAGTCAGTTCATGCCTAGGAGATTCATGGAGCACAAAAGAGATGCTCATGTCTTGGCTGTTCATTTTTCTGGGTACCACACTGATTTTCATGGCAGTATCTTTAATTTATAATTTATTTATCATTGGTCTTGAAACGCTAAGGAACTTGGAATTCCAGCAACTCGGCTCTATTTCAGGTAAAACAAAGGTGTGGCAAGATATTTCCCAAGTGAGGTTCCCAACTATTATTTTTCCTCATAATCTGAGCTCCTTGAACCATACAACAGCATGGCTATTCAATTTCCTTAATTTTTATGCATAGAGAAATATTTTTGCATGTTAAAAAAAAACCCTGAACTAGGAAATACTGAATATATTCCTTTAACAAATAAATGTTGGATATCTATCTTGTACAATGCATTTTGCTAGATGCACGGCTATAATTATTTTTCCAACAAGTAGGATAATGTAGGTGGCAACACCCAGTGAATATTAAAAGGGAAAATTTCCAAATTATTTCATTCTCTTGAGCAAGTTTACATTCATTTACTCATTTATGTGTTCATGTGTGACAAACATGTACAGAACCTTTTCTTTAAAGCGGGATCCCATAGAAGGACTTAATCTTTCTTTATCTTAATTTCCTTAACTATAAGACGGTGATGATATTTCACTGGGTGGTTGCCAAGATTAAATGAGTTAAAGTGTCTGAAGCGTTGAGAACAGAATCTAACACATGGAAATTCTATGTATATATTAACCATTGTTTTAACCCAGCACCTCTAAGAAGGGTTTCCTGAGTCAGCCTATTAAGTGGCCCCATTCAGATGCTGATATTTCATTTGCGAACTGTAAAACCAGGACAGTGAGGGTGAGATTGAAAAATGAAACCTCAGTAAGCAAAGAAAATGATGTGAAATGGTGTATGTCCATGCCAGGGACCACTTCACTACAGGCTGCTAAGAGATCAGCAGGACAGTCAAATATGTTGGCTTGCCCCATGCAGTTTCTTCAGGACATCATCCATGGTAGAGAGAAAGGAAGGGAAATTAATCTGTGTGGTTCCTTCCACCTCCTCCATTCCTCACATACTTGCAAAGTGTCCTCCTCTGAGGTCTCTCAGGAAACTAGATCCCATACCCAGTATTTTGTATTTCGTCCCAGTCTTTTTCTCTTACATTCCGGTTGTTATTAATCAAGCCACACAATGGGAAGCAAAAGCAATATCAAGGTTGCCTTTGACTCAAACCTCTTTTTCAAAGCTCTCAGCATAGTGTAGTTGACAGAAGCAAGCCTTTATAATTAGAGGGGTAGCTTTTGGTGTTGGATCTTCTACTTGCTAGATGTGCAAGTTATTTAAATGCTCTTTGCCTTAGTTCCTTTCATAAATCTCTAAAATAGAACTATTAATATACACCTTATAGAACTGTTACAAAGGATGAATGAGCAGTAAAGTAATGAGAGCTATGATTGTCACATAAACGTTTCAATAAATGTTTACTACGACCGTAATTATCACTGCATACAAATGAGGCGATCAGGAATACCCAATCACACCATTAACTGTGAATCATACTAGAAGGAATATACCACAGCCATCAGTTACATAGGAAAAGTAGAATTGAGCAATAACCATGATAAATTAGATCAACATAGAAAGCTGAATAAATAATTCAGAACCCAAACTATATATTTCTCTCACTTGACTAAATTATTCAGAAAATTCTTACTCCCTCCCACTTTAATTTGCCTTTACAGGTACCGCCATAAAGTCACTTATCTATACTCTCATTTGATTCTTTGACAGTCATGTTTAAAAGTGTGTCGTCAAACTCTAAATGCATTTATATCAGATGTTGTAAATTCCTATTTTATTCTGCCAAGGCAGAGTTGAATGAGAGCTTTAAGACTTGCAGAAGTATTCACCACAACATATTTATAGACACATCCCAATAAGCAGTGATATCACCACAGTGGTATTAATGGATGTCTTCATGTGAGATGATTAAATTTTTAGGTTGTCATCTTCCAGCAGATTATGCTGTACATTCCCACCTGCTTACTTGAAACTTCAAATTGGCTATTATTTGACAATAAAATAAGCTTTCTATACAAGACACCCATTTTACATATAATGAAACAAAAACTTATTTTATAATGCTACATGTTTTATCTTGGGCAGAGAAAAGAAAAGAAAAAAAGCTTTAATTTCTTAAACATGCTTTAGAGTCAACATTTCTTTAGATTCCAGTTAGTTACAACACCTTATTAGCCCAAGCTTAATACATTAACCTGTATTCCAGTGATTTTTTGAGAATATATAATGCAAAAAGACTGACAAAGTTTAAGCACAGACCTAAACTGTTGCTGCCAGTGTTCGTAGGTTTTAAAATCATATCCTATGCTTGTTAAAATGTTCAGATTCTTATACATTGCACCTCCACCTTGAGATTTTATTCAGGAGGTCTAGGATGACAAATAGATGTCAGCATTTTTAACAAGTATCTCAGATGCAGGCAATTCATACACCACAGTTTGATCAACTGATCAAAGTATGTATAAGCCTTTTATGGTCCAGAATCGGGAGAGAAGTTAACACTGACTTTCAGTAACTCTTACAAAATATCACAAAACTTCTAGTCACTGAATACTTTGACTACTAGAAATGCAAGAATATTTGGATTTAAGGTTGTAATAAGCTGATGTTTTCCACAATCTCGTTAAAATCAATTGTTTTCTCTGAAAGGGACTCATTTCTCAGTACTTCTTATATTTTAGCTGATATACTTACTTTTCTAGTCTCCAGGAGATTAAAAAAAAAAAAGGCGGCACATCTCTTTGAGTTTCTGAGACTGTTCTTTATACAGCCTTTTCTGCTGCTAGGGAAGATATGATTGCTGATCTATTGCATAGATATTCTCAGGCATACAACTAATGATTTTTCAAGAGACTTCTAGTAAATTTAGAGTAAGTTTGACATTGAAAATTTTGCTTCTGTGATTCCCACCATTTTCTTACTGTTTAAATTTTCTATGGAATTTTCCCACACTGTTATTTAATGATGCTCCACAGGACGCCTACAGGTTCAAAGTAGCCCTAGTAGAAACTCCACAGTTGGATGATACTAGTAATACATGGTAGATGTCTATGGGGCTTCCCAGGTGGTGCTAGTGGTAAAGAACCTGCCTGAAATGCAGGGGAGACATAAAAGATGCAGGTTTGATCCCTGGGTTGGGAAGGTCCCCTGGAAGAAGGCATGGCAACCCCTCCAGTATTCTTGCTAGGAGAATCCCATGGACAGAGGAGTCTGATGGGCTACAGTCCATAGGGTTGCAAAGAGTCGGACATGACTGAGCAGCTTAGCTCGCACATCCAATTATGATTTCCTCCTCCTCAAGTGGAATCAGAGACAAGAAGAACAGAATTCAACAAAGAATAGAAATATTCTTGGGTTATAAAGATAGAATTGAGGAATCTTCTTCCCCATGTAAACATGTGTCCTTTTGATTGACAGAGAAGAATATTAAAAAATCCTTTTTTTAGTCTTTCCATCCTTCAGAACATAACTTAAATATTTTTCCCAATGGAATTTTTACTTATGCTTAGGCATGATCTTGTGATTTTCATCCTAGTGAAACGTTAATGCACTGTGTATGTCTTTTAAGAAGTGAATACTGCCCTGCAGTATGGATATTAATTTATTAGTAAATTATTTTCTATATTTAGTGAATGCTATGTGATTATCACACTGAATATAAGGCCACAGAAGCAAATTAGTAAATGACAAGCCACCCATCACCCTTACCGTGAACCCATGTTCCAGTGGGGAAAAGGACTGTAAATTAATAGCTACAAACACTGAGAAATTGAATGTCAAAGCTAATTCACAACTAGATTTGGAGTTTGAATTTTACAGAACTGATGAAGATGTGACTTCTGTACATAAACCAGGGGAGGGTTGATTATTTGATGTCTGGGTCTTGGCTCTAAGGAGATGAAACATTTTTAAATGAAGTTTCTGCTATTTTCTTTCCTTTTTAACTAAGATACAATGTCAGCATCATCCTCCAATAATTACAGTCTGTCTTGCTTTATTATTTTGTATTTCTCTTTAACACTTAATCTCTTACTTTTTCCTTGATATTTCCTCTCTCTTCTAGAAAAGGGATCAGTGAACTATTTATTGCCCATTAGCTTGTAGCCTGCTTTTCTGTTGAAAATCCTACTGAAATATACCCTGTCCACCATTTATACATTGTCTATGGCTGCTTTACATTGTAATGACAGTGTTAAGAAGTGGTGACAGAGGGCAAATGACTAACCCACAACTCATAACATTTTTACCATCTTGCTGTTTAAGAAAAAAGTTTGCTGCTTTTCTGACCCCATGACTTAGCAGTGAAGAATTCTCCTGCAGTGCAGGAGCTGCAGGAGATACAGGTTCAATCCCTGGATCAGGAAGATCCCCTGAAGGAGGAAATGGCAACCCATTCCAGTATTCTTGCTTGGAGAATCCCATAAACAGAGGAGGCTGGCATGGTATAGTCCATGGGGTCACACAGAGTCAGACACTACTGAGTGAGCACACACATGGTCAAGAACAAGGACTCTGAGGGCGGAGACTACATCTTGGTCAATTTTTGTAATCTTAGTACCAAGCATGGCCATCAGGGAATCTTTAATTTTTTTTTTTTCACTGTGATAGAAGTCACATAATAGACAACATACTATTTTAACCATATTTAACTGCTCAGTTCTGTGGCACTAAGTACATTTGCATATTTGTAGAACTCCCATGATCATCCATCTCTCAGATTTTTCACCTTCCTAAAATGAAACTCTGTTTTGATTATGCAGTAACTACTCAGTCACCCGCCCCACCTCCCCCCAGCCCCTGGCATCTACTTTCTGACTCTCTGAATTTGGCTATCTTCCCTGGTGGCTCAGAGGTTAAAGCGTCTGCCTCCAATGCGGAAGACCCGGGTTCGATCCCTGGGTCAGGAAGATCCCTTGGAGAAAGAAATGGCTATCCACTCCAGTATTCTTGCCTGGAGAATCCCATGGACGGAGAAGCCTAGTAGGTTACAGTCCGTCGGGTTGCAAAGAGTTGGACACGACTGAGCGACTTCACCTCACCTCAAGGCAACGGCACCCCACTCCAGTACTCTTGCCTGGAAAATCCCATGGACGGAGGAGCCTGGTAGGCTGCAGTCCATGAGGTCACTAAGAGTCGGACATGACTGAGCAACTTCACTTTCACTTTTCACTTTCATGAATTGGAGAAGGACATGGCAACCCACTCCAGTGTTCTTGCCTGGAGAATCCCAGGGACAGGGGAGCCTGGTGGGCTGCCATCTATGGGGTCACACAGAGTCGGACATGACTGAAGTGACTTAGCAGCAGCAGCAGTAGGTATTTCGTTTAAGTGAAATCAAACCATATTTATCTGTACCTAATGTAATTGGAATGCATTTTAAAGGTAACTTAATATATATCCTACAAATAAGTTGTATCTTCCCCCTACCCCCCCCCCCACAATGCTATGCAGTAGGTTCTCATTAGTGATATATTTTATACACAGTAGTATATATATGTCACTCAAAATTTATCCCATAAGCCCTTTTCTCTCTCGGTGTCCACATGTTTGTTCTCCTTTTTTTTTCCACTACATCTGTGTCACTATTTCTGCTTTGCAACTAGGATCAACTGTACTATTTTTTCTAGATTCCACATATGCAGTAATATACAAAATTTTTCATTTTCTGACTGACTTCATTCTTCGTAAGTCTATAACTTCATCCATGTTTCTGAAAACTACACAATTTAGTTCCTTTTTATGAATAAATAATATTGTTTACATGTACCACATCTTCTTTATCAGTTTATCTGTTGATGGAAATTTGGGTCGCTTCCTGACTCTTGTAAATAATACTGCAGTGATCACTGGGGTGCATGTATCTTTTTGAATTATGGTTTTCTCTAGGTATGTGCCCAAGAGTGGGGTTGCTGGGCCATATAGTAGTTCTGTTTTAGTTTTTTAAGGAATTCCCATATGTTCTCCATAGTGGGTGTTCAGTTCAGTTCAGTTGCTCAGTCATGTCCAACTCTTCGGGACCCCATAGACTATAGCATGCCACACTTCCCTGTCCATCACCAACACCCCAAGTTTATTCAAACCCATGTCCATCGAGTTAGTAATGCCATCCAACAATCTCATCCTCTGTCATTCCCTTCTCCTCCTGCCTTCAGTCTTTCCCAGCATCAGGGTCTTTCCCAGTGAATCAGTTCTTCACATCAGGTGGCCAAAGTATTGGAGTTTCAGCTTCAGCATCAGTCCTTCCAATGAATATTCAGGACTGATTTCCTTTAAGATGGACTGGTTGGATCTCCTTGCAGTCCAAGAGACTCTCAAGAGTCTTCTCCAAAACCACAGTTCAACAGCATAAATTCTTCAGCACTCAGCCTTCTTTATGGTCAAATCTCACATCCATACATGACTACAGGAAAAACCATAGCTTTGACTAGATGGGCCTTTGTTGGCAAGGTAATGTCTCTGCTTTCTAATATGATGTCTAGGTTGGTCATAGCTTTTCTTCTAAGGAGCAGGCCTCTTTTAATTTCATGGCTGCAGTCACCATCTGCAGTGATTTTGGAGTCCACAAAAATAAAGTCTCTCACTGTTTCCATTGTTTCCCCATCTATTTCCCATGAAGTGATGGGACCAGATGCCATGATCTTAGTTTTCTGAATGTTGAGCTTTAAGCCAACTTTTTCACTCTCCTCTTTTACTTTCATCAAGAGGCTCTTTAGTTCTTCTTCATTGTCTGCCATAGGGTGGTGTCATCTGCATATCTGAGGTTATTGATATTTCTCCCAGCAGTCTTGATTCCAGCTTGTGCTTCATCCAGCCTGACACTTCTCATGGTGTACTCTGCATATAACTCAAATAAGCAGAATGACAACATACAGCCTTGATGTACTTCTTGCCCGATTTGGAACCAGTCTGTTGTTCCATGTCCAGTTCTTAACTGTTGCTTCTTGATGCATACAGATTTCTCAGGAGGCAGGTCAGGTGGCCTGGTATTCCCATTTTCCCACCCACAGTGTAAGAGGGTTCTCTTTTCTCCATACCCTCTCCAGTACTTTTTGTTTGTAGGTTTTGTGGTGATGGCCAGTCTGACCAGTGTGAGGTGGTAGCTACCTCGTTGTAATTTTCATTTTCATTTCTCCAATAATTAGTGATGTTGAGCATCTTTTAAGTGCATTTTAGCCATCTGTATGTCTGCTTTGAAGAGATGTCTATTTAGGTCTTCCACCCATTGTTTCTTTGGGCTTTTCGGTTTTTTTTTTTTTCATAAGCTCCATGAGCTATTTGTGTACTATGGAGATTAATCCCTTGTCCATTGCTTCTGTTTGCATATATTTTCTCCCATTCTGAGGGTCGTCTTTTCATCTTGCTTATGGTTTCCTTTGCTGTGCAAAAGCTTTCAAGTTTAATTAGGTCCCATTTGTTTAGTTTTGCTTTTATTTTCATTACTCTAGGAGGTGGTGTTAAAAAAGATCTTGCTGGAATTTATGTCAAGGAGTGTTCTGCCTATATTTTCCTCTAAGATCTTTATAGTATCCAGCCTTACCTTTATCTCTTTAATCCATTGTGAGTTTATTTTTGTGTATGATGTTAGGAAGTGTCCTTTTACATGTAGCTCTCCAGTTTTCCCAGCACCACTTATTAAAGGAACTTATCTTTTTCTCCATTGCCTCCTTTCTCACAGTTTAGGTGACCATATGTACATGAGTTTATCTCTGGCCTTCTATCCTGTTCCATTGATATTTATTTCTGCTATTTTCTGGCAATACCATACTGTCTTGATTACTGTAGCTTTATAGTATCCTCTGAGGTCAGGGAGCCTGAGACTTCCACCTCCATTTTTCTTTCTAGAGATTGCTTTGGCACTGGGTACTGATGTCAGAGTTAGATGTTGGTCTCAAATGTTGCATATAATTAGTACAGTGATGGGAAAACACCCTTTGCATAAAGTTCATTCTTTCAATATGTGAAAAAGCTGGTGTGGAAGCTTATGGTTCTAAATTCTGAAGGTAAGGAAGAAACCCACTTTATGGTATTCTTATGTGAATAGTTTTTTAATTGATCTTCCAAAGTCATGATTTTTAAAAGCTGAAAAAATTGACAAAATTGTGGCTTCTGTTAGTTTGTGATGACACACAGTTGCTAATAATGTAATATAAGTACAGTTCAGTTTGTATAATGCAGTATAATGACCAAGTGAATCGTCAAATGGAACAAAAAATTAAATAAATATGCTACATGATGTATATCTCCCAGTGGTAGATTGTATTCAGTTCAGTTCAGTCGCTCAGTCATATCTGACTCTTTGTGACCCCATGAATTGCAGCATACCAGGCCTCCCTGTCCATCACCAACTCCCAGAGTTCACTCAGACTCACCTTAAATCGAGTCAGTGATGCCATCCAGCCATCTCATCCTCCATCGCCCCCTTCTCTCCTGCCCTCAATCTCTCCCAGCATCAGAGTCTTCTCCAGTGAGTCAACTCTTCGCATGAGGTGGCCAAAGTACTGGAGTTTCAGCTTCAGCATCATTCCTTCCAAAGAAATCCCAGGGATGATCTCCTTCAGAATGGACTGTTTGGATCTCCTTGCAGTCCAAGGGACTCTCAAGAGTCTTCTCCAACACTACAGTTCGAAAGCATCAATTCTTCGGCACTCAGCTTTCTTCACAGTCCAAATCTCACATCTATACGTGACCACAGGAAAAACCATAGCCTTGACTAGATGGACCTTTGTTGGCAAAGTAATGTCTCTGCTTTTCAATATACTATCTAGGTTGGTCATAACTTTTCTTCTAAGGAGTAAGTGTCTTTTAATTTCATGGCTGCAGTCCACCATCTTCAGTGATTTTGGAGCCCCAAAAATAAAGTCTGACACTGTTTCCACTGTTTCCCCATCTATTTCTCATGAAGTGATGGGACTGGATGCCATGATCTTCGTTTTCTGAATGTTGAGCTTTAAGCCAACTTTTTCACTCTCCTCTTTCACTTTCATCAAGAGGCGCTGTAGTTCCTCCTCACTTTTTGCCATAAGGGTGGTGTCATCTGCATATCTGAGGTTATTGATATTTCTCCTGGCAATCTTGATTCCAACTTGTGCTTCTTCCAGCCCAGCATTTCTCATGATGTACTCTGCATAGAAGTTAAATAAGCAGAGTGAAAATATACAGCCTTGACTCCTTTTCCTATTTGGAACCAGTCTGTTGTTCCATGTCCAGTTCTAACTGTTGCTTCCTGACCTGCATATAGGTTTCTCAGGAGGCAGGTCAGGTGGTCTGGTATTCCCATCACTTTCAGAGTTTTCCACAGTTTATTGTGATCCACACAGTCAAAGGCTTTGGCATAGTCAATAAAGCAGAAATAGATGTTTTTCTGGAACTCTCTTGCTTTTTCCATGATCCATCAGATGTTGGCAATTTGATCTCTGGTTCCTCTGCCTTTTCTAAAACCAGCTTGAACATCTGGGAGTTCACCGTTCATGTATTGCTGAAGCCTGGCTTGGAGAATTTTGAGCATTACTTTACTAGCATGTGGGATGAGTGCAATTGTGTGGTAGTTTGAGCATTCTTTGGCATTGCCTTTCTTTGGGATTGGAATGAAGACTGACCTTTTCCAGTCCTGTGGCCACTGCTGAGTTTTCCAAATTTGCTGGCATATTGAGTGCAGCACTTTCACAGCATCATCTTTCAGGATTTGTAACAGCTCAACTGGAATTCCATCAGCTCCACTAGCTTTGTTCGTAGTGATGCTTTCTCAGGCGCTCTTGACTTCACATTCCAGTATGTCTGGCTCTAGGTGAGTGATCGCACCATCCTGATTATCTTGGTCATGAAGATCTTTTTTGTATAGTTCTTCTGTGTATTCTTGCCACCTATTCTTAATATCTTCTGCTTCTGTTAGGTCCATATCATCTTTCCTTTATCGAGCCCATCTTTGCACAAAATGTTCTCTTGGTGTCTCTAATTTTCTTGAAGAGATCTCTAGTCTTTCCCATTTGTTTACTTATATGTATATTCCTATTACCATTTTCTTAATTGTTTTAGGTTTGTTTTTGTAGGTCCTTTTCTTCTGTTTCCCACCTAGAGAAGCTCCTTTATTTTAGCATTTATTGTAAAGCTGATTTGGTGGTGCTGAGTTCTCTTTTGCTTGTCTGTAAAGCTTTTGATTTCTCTTTATTATCTGAGTTAGATCTTCACTGAGTAATCTCGGTTGTAAGTTTCATCGTTCATCACTTTAAATATATCCTTCCACTCTCTTCAGGACTGAAGTGTTTCTGCTGAAAAAGCACCTGATAACCTTATAGGGTTTCCCTTATATGTTATTTATTGCTTTTCATGCTTTTTCTTTGAATTTAATTTTTTATTAAATTAGTTTGATTAATATACATCTAGGCATGTTTCTCCTTGGGTTTATCCTGTGTGGGACTCTCTGTGCTTCCTTATACTTGAGTGGCTATTTCCTTTCACATATTAGTTAAGGTTTTTACTATAATCTCTTCAAATATTTTTTTCAGATCCTCTCTCTTTTCTTCTTCTGGGACCTCTGTAATTCGAAGGGTGTTGCATATCATGTTGTCCCAGAGGTCTTGAGACTATCTTCATTTCTTTCCATTCTTTTCTGTGTATTCTGCTCCTCTTATTTCCAGCATTCTATCTTCCAGGTCACTTATTTGTTTTTTTGCCTCAGTTATTCTGCTATTCATTTCTTCTGGTATATTTTTCATTTTAGTTAGTGTGTTGTTCATCACTGTTTGCTTGTTCTTTAGTTCTTCTGGGTCCTTGTTAAACATTTCTTATATTTTCTTGATCCATGCCTCCATTCTATTTCTGAGATTTTTGAATCATCTTTACTCTCATTATTATGAATTGTTTTTCAGGCAGATTGCTTATTTCCTCTTCATTTATTTGGTCTGTTTGGTCTTGTAGGTCTTTACTTTGCTCATTTGTTTGTAAATATTCCTCTGTTGTCTTATTTCTGTTGATTAATGGGACTGTGTTCCTGTCTTGCTTGTTGTTTGGCCTGAGGCGTCCAGCACTGAAATTTGCAAGCAGTTGGATGAAGCCAGTCTCAGTGCCAAGAGAAGGACCTTTGGGAGAGGTCACACTGATTAATGTTCCCAGGGTCTGAAGTTCTCTCGTTAGTCCAGTGGTAAAACTTGGTGCTCATGCCACATTGCCAGCTGTGAGGAGACATGAACTGCATGTCCTCCCTCTCTGCCATCTTGACTCTGCCTCCTATCAGAGAATTTTGACCTGAGATCTACCATATGTTCATTTTCCAGAGATGCAGTTAACTACCAAGAACTCCTGGCTAAGTTGTATATGTGTGAGTACGTATACCCATTTGCATGGGACACATTTATATTTATTAGGAAAAAGTTTCTTTTCTTGTTTATGTTCTCAAAGGGAAATCCTAGTATGGCCAAATAAGTGCCTACCCTCCCGTATACAACAACTATGAACTCTGGACACTATACCAAAAAAAAGGACTTTCTAAAGGTACTAAGAGCTAACAAAAGAAAAAGATTCTAGAAAGGAGTCAAAACTTGGGGATAGCACTCAATATGTGCTTTCTCTCTCTTTAAACTAAGGGCAGTTTACATTCAGGGTAATGTAGAATGACCTAGAACTGTGATTGAAACCCATGATATTTCTTGCCTAAAAAACTGGAGAACTGAGTTTGGGACATTCACAAACTCTGGAAAGTTTTGGAACAGCAATGACGGTGAAGTATGAGAAGGAAAGAGACAGCAAAATCTGCTAATTCTCTATCCAAATCTCTGCTCCCTCCCTGAAGGATACCTGTATGGAACAGACACCAAGCAACCGATATTAGGATAAAAGAACTAAGATAAGTTTTCACTTGTCCAAGAGTCAGATTTTGTACTTTGAGCCCAACTAAATTAAGTACTTGCTAAAGCACAAAGTTACCATTCTTCTGAATCCAGATAGCATAGCAGAATCCAGAAGCTCCAACACATAACACCGATAATATCCATGATATAATTAAAAATTACTCAATATACAAAAAGCCAGAAATATACAATAAATACTCAGTTTAAGAAAACAGATACTCAGTTTAAGAAAATCAGAAAAAAAGCCAAATTATCCAAATTACCTAAACATTAAAGTTAGAAGACAATAACTAATGTAACAATTGTAACTGCTCAATGAGACAAAGAAAAATATGCTCATAATGAATCAAAAGTCAGAAAACCACAGCAGAAAATGATGATTAAAAAAAATGGAAATTCTAGAACTGAGAAACACAGTATTTCATGAATATGTGGTTCTTTCCTCAAAATTAAATTACATTGCCTACTGGTTCACTGTGCATTTTATTTGAGAAACTTGAGTTTGATGTCCTCTGAAAATAGAATATGTCTTAACAGAAGGATACAGAGGAGTGTGGTGGGCTGCAGTCCATAGGGTAGCAAAGACTCGAAAGCTACTGAGTACACACAATCCAAATGTTGAAATAGCATTAGAGTTGAAATTTTTCATCTATAAGAAGGCAACCAGTTGTTGCCTAAATAACCTGATCTGGAGCAAATTACTTTACCTCTCTTCATTGCATTTTCTTTAGCTAAAAATGGGGATAATAATGGTATTAAAATGTAATATAATGTTCTAAGCGCAATTCCTATAACACTGTAATTGTTCAAAAACTGTCTGTGATAATGATTTTTTAATTGGATTCCTAATGTACCTTTTTATAAAATAGGAGTATCAAGGTAGATGACATATTCTGGCTGGGTTTTGATAGCTCACTGAGAGAAGAAAGGCCACGACCAGATAAAGTCATGTAAAGAGATTTCCAAAAGCAAAGAGTCTGTTTCTAAGACTTAGCTCATAATCCTTTGTAGAATTCATTCACTGCTAATTAGCTTTTGACATCTGTGCCTCTCCTCTCAATTTAATGTGAATAGTCTTTGTCAAATGATTCCACTAAAGCATCTTGTTAACCCTAAAATAATACTGAAATGATTAATTTCCAGGTGCTGAATTGAATAACATTAATCTTTTTAAAAATCATTTGGTATGAATGTGACTGTCCTATGTATTTTAAAAGACTGAAAGCAATTGCCTCTTTCTGATCTGTCTTGTCACTGCTGTTGATGTTTGAGGAGGTGAGGGGTCTGCTACCTCCAGAGGCATATCTCACATGTTTGACACTCAGTGATAGCAGTTGTAATTGTAATTGAAATAGAACTTTCAACTGCTTGTCAAGTAGTTCTCCCAGAGTTCTCCTCATGAACACTGAGATGCATATTCAGAACATAAGATCCAGGGGCAGTCCTAAGATGGTGGAGGAATAGGACGGGAGACCACTTTCTCCCCCACAGATTCATCGAAAGAACATTTGACTGCTGAGTAAATTCCACAAAACAACTTCTGAATGCTGGCAGAGGATATCAGGCACCCAGAAAAGCAGCCCATTGTCTTCGAAAGGAGATATTTTATCAACGGTGCTGTATGGATGGAGAATGCTTGAGGCTACGGTAAAAGTAAGACTGAAAACCAGAAGCTGGAGGCTTAAGTCCAAATCCTGAGAACACCAGAGAACTCCTGACTCCAAGGAACATTAATCGACAGGAGCTCATCAAACGCCTCCATACATACACTGAAACCAAGCACCACCCAAGGGCCAACAAGTTCCAGAGCAAGACATACCATGCAGATTCTCCAGCAACACAAGAACACAGCCCTGAGCTTCAATATACAGGCTGCCCAAAGTCACTCCAAACCCATTGACATCTCATAACTCATTACTGGACACTTCATTGCACTCCAGAGAGAAGAAATCCAGCTCCACCCACCAGAACACTGACACAAGCTTCCTTAACCAGGAAACCTTGACAAGCCACCCATACAACCCCACCCACAGCAAGGAAACTCCACAATAAAGAGAACTCCACAAACTGCCAGAATACAGAAAGGCCACCCAAAACACAGCAATATAAACAAGATGAAGAGACAGAGGAATACCCAGCAGGTAAAGGAATGGGATAAATGCCCCCCAAAACAAACAAAAGAGGAAGAGATAGGGAATCTACCTGAGAAAGAATTCCGAATATTGATAGTGAAAATGATCCAAAATCTTGAAAACAAAATGGAATCACAGATAAATAGCCTAGAGAGAAGGATTGAGAAGATGCAAGAAAGGTTTAACAAGGACCTAGAAGAAATAAAAAAGAGTCAATATATAATGAATAATGCAATAAATGACATAAAAAACACTCTGGAGGGAACAAATAGTAGAATAATGGATGCAGAAGATAGGATTAGTGAGGTAGAAGATATAATGGTAGAAATAAATGAATCAGAGAGGGAAAAAGTAAAATGAATTAAAAGAAATGAGGACAGTCTTAGAGACCTCTGGGACAATGTTAAATTCCCCAACATTCAAATCCTAGGAGTCCCAGAAGAAGAAGACAAAAAGACCATGAGAAAATACTTGAGGAGATAATAGTTGAAAACTTCCTTAAATGGGGAAGGAAATAATCACCCAAGTCCAAGAAACACAGAGAGTCCCAAACAGGATAAACCCAAGGCAAAACACCTCAAGACACATATTAATCAAATTAACAAAGATCAAACGCAAAGAACAAATATTAAAAGCAGCAAGGGAAAAACAACAAATAACACACAAGGGGATTCCCATAAGGATAACTGCAGATCTTTCAATAGAAACTCTTCAGGCCAGGAGGGAATGGCAAGACATACTTAAAAGTGATGAAAGAAAATAACCTACAGCCCAGATTACTGTACCCAGCAAGGATCTCATTCAAATATGAAGGAGAAATCAAAAGCTTTACAGACAAGCAAAAGCTGAGAGAATTCAACACCACCAAACCAGCTCTCCAAGAAATTCTAAAGGATCTTCTCTAGACAGGAAACACAAAAGGGTGTATAAACTCGAACCCAAAACAATAAAGTAAATGGCAGTGGGATCATACTTATCAATAATTACCTAATGTAAATGGGTTGAATGCCCCAACCAAAAGACAAAGGCTGGCTGAATGGATACAAAAATAAGACCCCTATATATGTTGTCTTCAAGAGACCCACCTCAAAGCAGGGGACACATACAGACTGAAAGTGAAGGGCTGGAAAAAGATAGTCCATGCAAATAGAGACCAAAAGAAAGCAGGAGTAGCAATTCTCATATCAGATAAAATAGACTTTAAAACAAAGGCTGTGAAAAGAGACAAAGAAGGACACTTCATAATGATCAAAGGATCAATCCAAGAAGAAGATATAACAATTATAAATATATATACACCCAACATAGGAGCACCACAATATGTAAGACAAATGCTAACCAGTATGAAAGGGAAAATTAACAGTAACACAATAATAGTAGGAGTCTTTAATACCCAACTCACACCTATGGATAGATCAACTAAACAGAGAATTAACAAGGAAACACAAATTTTAAATGTTACAATAGATCACTTAGACCTAATTGATATCTATAGGACATTTCACCCCAAAATAATGACTTTCACCTTTTTCTCAAGCGCACACGGAATCTTCTCCAGGATAGATCACATCCTGGGCCATAAATCCAGCCTTGATAAATTCAAAAAATTGAAATCATTCCAGGCATCTTTTCTGACCACAATACAGCAAGATTAGATGTCACGTACAGGAGAAAAACTATTAAAAATTCCAACATATGGAGGCTGAACAACATGCTGCTGAATAATCAACAAATCACAAAAGAAATCAAAAAAGAAATCAAAATATGCATAGAAATGAATGAAAATGAAAACAAAGCAACCCAAAACCTAAGGGACACTGTAAAAGCAGTGCTAAGGGGAAGGTTCACAGCAATACAGGCATACCTCAAGAAACAAGAAAAAAGTCAAATAAATAACTTAATTCTACACCTGAAGCAACTAGAAAAGGAAGATACGAAGAACCCTAGGGTTAGTAGAAGGAAAGAAATTTTAAAAATTAGGGCAGAAAGAAATGCAAAAGAAACAAAAGAGACCATAGCAAAAATCAACAAAGCCAAAAGCTGGTTCTTTGAGAGGATAAATAAAATTGACAAACCATTAGCCACACTCATTAAGAAACAAAGGGAGAAAAATAAAATCAATAAAATTAGAAATGAAAATGGAGAGATCACAGCAGACAACAGAGAAATACAAAGGACCATAAGAGACTACTGCTGCTGCTGGTGCTGCTGCTGCTAAGTCATGTCAGTCATGTCTAACTCTGTGTGACCCCATAGATGGCATCCCACCAGGCTCCCCATCCCTGGGATTCTCCAGGCAAGAACACTGGAGTGGGTTGCCATTTCCTTCTCCAGTGCATAAAAGTGAAAAGTGAAAGTGAAGTTGCTCAGTCATGTCCAACTCTTAGCAACCCCATTGACTGCAACCTACCAGGCTCCTCCATCCATGGGATTTTCCAGGCAAGAGTACTGGAGTGGGTCACCAGTGCCTTCTCTGAAGAGATTACTAGCAGTAATTATGTGCCAATAAAATGGACAACGTGGAAGAAATGGACAAATTCTTAGAAAAGTACAACTTTCCAAAACTGAACCAGGAAGAAATAGAAAATCTTAACAGACTCATCACAAGCATGGAAATTGAAACTGTAATCAGAAATCTTCCAGCAAACAAAAGCTCAGGTCCAGATGGCTTCACAGCTGAATTCTACCAAAAATTTAGAGAAGAGCTAACACCTATCCTACTCAAACTCTTCCAGAAAATTGCAGAGGAAGGTAAACTTCCAAACTCATTCTATGAGGCCACCATCACCCTAATACCAAAACCTGACAAATATGCCGCAAAAAAAAGACTACAGGCCAATATCACTGATGAACATAGATGCAAAAATCCTCAACAAAATTCTAGCAGTCAAGGAACAAACCTTAGCATAATAAAAGCTATATATGACAAACCCACAGCAAACATTATCTACAGTGATGAAAAATTGAAAGCATTTCCTCTAAAGTCAGGAACAAGACAAGGGTACCCACTCTCACCACTACTATTCAACATAGTTTTAGAAGTTTTGGCCATAGCAATCAGAGCAGAAAAAGAAATAAAAGGAATCCAAATTGGAAAAGAAGTAAATTTCTCAGTGTTTTCAGATGACATGATCCTCTACATAGAAAACCCTAAAGACTCCAGCAGAAAATTACTAGAGCTAATCAATGAATATAGTAAAGTTGCAGGATATAAAATCAACACACAGAAATCCCTTGCATTCCTATACACTAATAATGAGAAAATAGAGAAATTAAGGAAACAATTCCATTCACCATTGCAATGAAAAGAATAAAATACTTAGGAATATATTTACCTAAAGAAACAAAAGACCTATATATAGAAAACTATAAAACACTGGTGAAAGAAATCAAAGAGGACACTAATCGATGGAGAAGTATACCGTGTTCATGGATCAGAAAAATCAATATAGTGAAAATGAGTATAGTAGCCAAAGCAATCTATAGATTCAAAGCAATCCCTATCAATCTACCAGCGGTATTTTTCACAGAGCTAGAACAATTTCACAATTTGTATGGAAATATAAAAAACCTCGAATAGCCAAAGTAACCTTGAGAAAGAAGAATAGAACTGGAGGAATCAACCTGCCTGACTTCAGGCTCTACTACAAAGCTATAGTCATCAAGACAGTATGGTACTGACACAAAGACAGAAATATAGATCAATGGAACACAATAGAAAGCCCAGAGATAAATCCACGCACCTATGGACACCTTATCTTTGACAAAGGAGGCAAGAATATACAATGGAGGAAAGACAATCTCTTTAACAAGTGGTGCTGGGAAAACTGGTCAACCACTTGTAAAAGAATGAAACTAG
Source organism: Ovis aries (assembly GCF_016772045.2). NCBI lineage: Eukaryota > Metazoa > Chordata > Mammalia > Artiodactyla > Bovidae > Ovis > Ovis aries. Next base: position 20,537,242 of record NC_056072.1, read on the forward strand.
AACACTTTCTAACACCATACACAAAAATAAACTCAAAATGGATTAAAGATCTAAATGTAAGACCAGAAACTATAAAACTCCTAGAGGAGAACATAGGCAAAACACTCTCCGACATAAATCACAGCAGGATCCTCTACAACCCACCTCCCAGAATATTGGAAATAAAAGCAAAAATAAGTGGGACATAATTAAAATTAAAAGCTTCTGCACAACAAAGGAAACTATAAGCAAGGTGAAAGACAACCTTCAGAATGGGAGAAAATAATAGCAAATGAAGCAACTGACAAAGAATTAATCTCAAAAATATACAAGCAACTCAATTCCAGAAAAATAAACGACCCAATCAAAAATGGGCCAAAGAACTGAACAGACATTTCTCCAAAGAAGACATACAGATGGCTAACAAACACATGAAAAGATGCTCAACATCACTCAGTATCAGAGAAATGCAAATCAAAACCACAATGAGGTACCATTTCAGCCAGCCAGTCAGAATGGCTGTGATCCAAAAGTCTACAAACAGTAAATGCTGGAGAGGGTGTGGAGAAAAGGGAAGCCTCTTACACTGTTGGTAGGAATGCAAACTAGTACAGCCACTATGGAGAACAGTGTGGAGATTCCTTAAAAAACTGCAAATAGAACTGCCTTATGACCCAGCAATCCCACTGCTGGACATACACACCGAGGAAACCAGAATTGAAAGAGACACATGTACCCCAGTGTTCATTGCAGCACTGTTTACATAGCCAGGACATGGAAGCAACCTAGATGTCCATCAGCAGACAAATGGATAAGAAAGCTGTGGTACATATACACAATGGAGTATTACTCAGCCATTAAAAATAATACATTTGAATCAGTTCTAATGAGGTGGATGAAACTGGAGCCGATTATACAGAGTGAAGTAAGCCAGAAAGAAAAGCACCAATACAGTATACTAATGCATATATATGGAATTTAGAAAGATGGTAATGATAACCCTGTATGCGAGACAGCAAAAGAGACACAGATGTATAGAACAGTCTTTTGGACTCTGTGGGAGAGGGTGAGGGTGGGATGATTTGGGAGAATAGCATTGGAACATGTATAATATCATATGTGAAATGAATCGCCAGTCCAGGTTTGATGCATGATACAGAATGCTTGGGGCTGGTGCACTGGGATGACCCAGAGGGATGGTATGGGTAGGGAAGTGGGAGGGGGATTCAGGATGAGGAACACATGTACACCTGTGGCAGATTCATGTTGATGTATGGCAAAACCAATACAATATTGTAATTAGCCTCCAATTAAAATAAATAAATTTATATTAAACATACACACACACACACACGATCCAGTCCTTCCCTGCTATTGCATGCATGTGGAGTTGCTCGGTCACTCAGTCATGTCTGACTGTTTGTGACCCCACAGACTGTAGCCTGCCAGACTCCTCTGTCCTTGGAATTTCCCAGGCAAGAATACTGGAGTGAGTTGCTATTTCCTTCTCCAGAGGGATCTTCCTGACCCAGGGATTGAACCCACATCTCTTGTTATCTCCTGCACTGGCAGGTAGATTCTTGACCAACTGTGCCACCTAACCTCAGGCAATTCCTGGGAGATGCAGCTCAAATAATGGGTATATTTAGCTTATGGTACTGAAAGAGAAGGGCTTTCCTCATGGTTCAGTGGTTAGGAATATGCCTGCCAATGCAGGAGACACAAGTTCAATCGCTAGGGAAGATCCCCTGGAGAAGGAAATGGCAACCCACTCCAATATTCTTGCCTGGGAAATCCCATGGACAGAGGGTCCTGGCAGGCTATAGTCCATGGGGTTGCAAAAGTGTCAAACACGAGTTAATGACTAAACAAATCAACTGAATGTGAAGCAAGATTGTCTTTCTGCCTTCAGCCTTATAGCTCTCTTGGAAAAGCATTTCTGAAAGTTGAAGGATGAGGAAATCACTTATGGAATATGTATCAGGTTATTCTTTTGTATCAGTGCTTATAATAGGTAGCAGGAGCATACAGAGGGGGAAGACATATCCTGTTATCAGATTCTTCTTAACTAGTAGGGAAATGGAATTAAGTTTTGCCTTATGAGCCACATAACTACTGTATCATTTGCGAACATTTGAATTAGTTTCCATAAGCATCCAAGTAAGCCAGATATCTTTTTTTTATTTCAAATTTGGGCAGCTAAGTCTCAATGGGTGTGATATAATTTGTAGTCACTGATGTAACCCAGGAGAAAGATGACAGTGACCTGTTTTTGGAGCATGGCAATGGGATCCCAATATATTATTTCACTTCAGTCACTCAGTGGTGTCCAACTCTTTGTGACCCCATGAACTGCAGCTCACCAGGCTTCTCTGTATATCACCAACTCCTGGAGCCTACTCAAACTCATGTCCATTGAGTCAGAGAAGCCATCCAACCATCTCATCCTCTGTTGTCCCCTTCTCCTTCTGCCTTCAATCTCTCCCAGCATCAGGGTCTTTTCAGATGAGTCAGCTCTTCGCATCAGGTGGCCAAAGTATCGGAGTTTCAGCTTCAGCATCAGTCCTTCCAATGAATGTTCAGGACTGATTTCCTTTAGGATTGGCTGGTTGTATCTCCTTCCAATCCAAGGAACTCTTAAGAGTCTTCTCCAACACCACAGTTCAAAAGCATCAGTTCTTCAGCACTCAGCTTTCTTTATATATTCTCAATAACTGATAATATGTCATCATTGTCTGGAGTAATCAAGGAAGAATAGTTTGAAAAATATTAAACTCCAAAAATAGGTTATATGTAAACATAATTATAATCATGTAGATGCATCAGAAACCTTGTTTGTATCTCTTTATTAAAGCCTTGAGGATTGGAGGAATATATTACTGTCAGCAGCATTGCGGGTTTGTTGAGTGCTCTGGGATTGTGTTAATTTCCCAATAAACTGTGCTTGACAGCATATTCACTTAGTCATTGAGAAGTAATTGTTGAAATGTTTCAGTTATTTTTTATTAAAAGATAACAGCCCTCTTGCTTTGAAGGCTGAGATGAACACTTTAATTTCTAACAACCTGTGCAACACCACCAAAAGGAAAAGATCAGAATCCCCATTTTATAAATGAAGACACTGAAGCTCAGGAAGGCTACATAATTTTCCAAGGCTATAGATGTCATAAGTATCAAAGTAAGAAGTAAGTTATATATCTCTGTTTTACTCCAAAAAGCGATGTTCTTAAATTCTGCCTCCTTTTGAATAGGAATTTGTTTTACATTTAACCCAAAGAGCAGAGATTGACTGCAGAGGGTAAGAAGATAACCCTGCCTTAACCCCACCCAAAGGAAAAAAAATAAAAAGTATACTAAAAATAACTCTCCTGGCATTAGTATTTGCTCAGATCAGGAAACATAAATAGCCAAATAGCCCTGAATGGCAAAGAGAAACCTTAATTCACCAAACAGTCTTATTAGCCCTGTTTTCCTGGTTCCAAATAGGAAAAGGAGTACGTCAAGGCTGTATATTGTTACCTGCTTATTTAACTTCTATGCAGAGTACATCATGAGGAACGCTGGGCTGGAAGAAACACAAGCTGGAATCAAGATTGCCGGGAGACATACCAAGAACTTCAGATATGCAGATCACACCACCCTTAATGCAGAAAGTGAAGAGGAACTAAAAAGCCTCTTGATGAAAGTGAAAGAGGAGAGTGAAAACGTTGGCTTAAAGCTCAACATTCAGAAAACGAAGATCATGGTATCCGGTCCAATCACTTCATGGGAAGTAGATGGGGAAACAGTGTCAGACTTTTTTGAGGCGGGCTCCAAAATCACTGCAGATGGTGACTGCAGCCATGAAATTAAAAGATGCTTACTCCTTGGAAGAAAAGTTATGACCAACCTAGATAGTATATTCAAAAGCAGAGACATTGCTTTGCTGACTAAGGTCCATCTAGTCAAGGTTATGGTTTTTCTAGTGGTCACGTATGGATGTGAGAGTTGGACTGTGAAGAAGGCTGAGCACTGAAGAATTGATGCTTTTGAACTGTGGTATTGGAGAAGACTCTTGAGAGTCCCCTGGACTGCAAGGAGATGCAACCAGTCCATTCTGCAGGAGATCAGCCTTAGGATTTCTTTGGAAGGAATGATGCTAAAGCTGAAACTCCAGTACTTTGGCCACCTCATGTGAAGCGTTGACTCATTGGAAAAGACTCTGATGCTGGGAGGGATTGGGGGCAGGAGGAGAAGGGGACGACCAAGGATGAGATGGCTGGATGGCATCACTGACTCGATGGACATGAGTCTGAGTGAACTCCGGAAGTTGGTGATGGACAGGGAGGCCTAGGGTGCTTGGATTCATGAGGTCGCAAAGAGTTGGACACGACTGAGTGACTGAACTGAACTGTTTCACACTGGGAATACTTGTATACACTGAAGAGAAAGATTGAATTTATTCTGTTTATATATAAACAGCAACACATGGAACTCTAGGTAGAATGTTGTCAAGGTTTCAGTCTCAACTCAGTGAAACACCTCTGTAATTAAAGCATCCCATCTTGGAGTCTGCCCTTTGGGATCTGGTTTACTCTATCCTGTGAGATTTTCAGTGAGACCATAATAAGTCACTTGCTCAATATGTTATAGTAAGATTCTTACCTGGATGAACTTAAGCTCCTGATTTCTAAATTTATAAAATTATATTAACCTGTAAAGTAGTCAGAAATATAATGAAGCAATGAAAATCTAGCTTTTCGCATCAGAAAATCATGGTTCTATAGTTGCTGGAAAAGTGAGATTGAGAAAGTTATTCAATTTCTCTGAGCCCCCATTTCCTCATCATGTGAAATTAATATCATAGTCCTCATAAGACTGTTGTGAAGAATAAAGACCATCCATGGGAAGTGCTTAGCACATGTTAGTTATTACATTATGATTAGTATATAAGCTTATATTAGTATACATGCTTCTTACCTGGTGTGTCTAGAATCTTCAGTATATTGCAGCTAGGAATATAAATGTGAAGGGTTAAGTGTTTCTGTAACAACAGTTCATGTCTGTGGCAAGGTCTAGGCTGACTTTGAGCTTTGGAGGCCTAGAAAGTGCCCCCCAAAAGGTATTTACTTTCTTCAGCCATTTGGGTGCTAGGGAGTGGTAAGAAACATGTGGTAACTGTAAAATTATGCCACAAGACTCTGAGGAGAATATTTCTAATGTGGTTTGAAAAGTATTCTATACAGTCTTTAGACTTGGCAGCTGCCTTAAAATATCCCTCAAATTCTAGTTGGATTTGAAGAGCTTGAGTATGTGTCTTGGGTATCACCAGTTAAAACCTAGCTTAATACCTGAGGGACAAGTATCATGGGCCTGCATTCTTGATGTAACGTTTACTTTATGAATTAGTAAGCAATGAATAGGGGAACATGTATGTTTGGATAGGCTGTTCCCTGTATATATTCACTTAACTAAGCAGTTAGACGGGGGCTGAAAACCAAACTATACTTGGATCATCAATGTGTATACCCTGGCAAAGATGTATAGACCCAGGTGGTAGTGGTTTAGTCACTAATCTTGATCAACTCTTTGCAACCCCATGGACTGTAGCCCACCAGGCTCCTTTGCCCATGGAATTCTCCAGGCAAGAATACCCAAGTGGGTTGCCATTTCCTTCTCCAGGGGATATTCCCCACCCAGGGATTGAATTCATGTCTCCTGCATTGCAAGCTGTCTCCTGCATTGCAAGCTGTCTCCTGCATTGCAAGCTGTCTCCTGCATTGCAAGCTGTCTCCTGCATTGCAGACAAATTCTTTTATCACTGAGCCACCAGGGATTCCCTGTCTACCTAGAGAAGAAATCTTATTTTTATAATTCACGTATAGTTGTCATTGAACTAAAATAGATGTAGATCTGACAGCATTTACCCTTACTTTTCAGGGTCTCTATATATTTTGAAAGGTACTGAGGCTCAGAGTGGGTTATATGCATTAGATGAAAAGATATTTAGGGTAAGGGAATGCCTGTATGCAGAGTGCTTTCCACTTGATGAGCACATGGCCATTTGCTCCCGCATCAAAGAGTTGCTCATTAACACCCAGGGAACCGTAACTTCAGGTCTGAGGGCCATATCACAGCTTACTCCCCGTTCTGTCCCTGAGGAGTTTACTATCTAGTGAATGTGGTAAAGTAGACTAATAGCTGTGCTAGAAAGTAGAACACAAGGAAAGTCTTACGAGGGGTACAAACAAATGTTACTGAACATTCTGGGAAGGGCATCTATGCATTATGTGCAAATGGAAGGCTTCAGCCCAATTTGTGAATTACTATTCCAGAGACTCCGCAAGTCTTTTCATCTCAGCCTCCTTTAATTAGCAGATGCTGTTGATACCCTTCTTCATGTTGGCTAGTGTGTTCAGTATAACAAAATTAGGAAGCCACTGGATAATACAAGATAGTCCCTGGGTTATATCCCCCAATATGAGGAGCCTCTTTCTTATGCTTGTTATGGAGAGATCCTGAACTTTTGGAGGAGGAACATCCTTAGTGGTATTTTTTTTTAACATCACATAAATTCTAAATAAGCATTATTGCTAAATGATACTGTTTCCTCTTTATTTATGTTGTATCTTTTTTATTTGGCTAATGTAAAAATATATGCATATGTAAGAGATTTCAGTCATAGGTTTGTTTCCAAATATGTGTATGTGTTGTTTCCAAATATGTGTGTGCGTTAGTCGCTCAGTCGTGTCTGACTCTTGATGACCCCAGAGACTGTAGGCCACCAGGTTCCTCTGTCCATGGAATTCTCCAGGCCAGAATACTGGAGTGGGTAGCCTTTCTCTTCTCCAGGAGATCTTCCCAACCCAAGGATCAAACCCAGGTCTCCTGCATTGCAGGCAGATTCTTTACTGAGTCACTAGGGAAGCATTATACCTAAAAGCCAATAAGTTTTTTATTCTTCAACCCTAATTTTCATATAAAACTTGTTTTTAGAAGACTAGTCCACAGAAGTATATGGAGAAATACCCATCCTTAAAAATTGCTAAGAAATTCAACATATGTATGCTCTTCTAAGAGCTTCCTTCATCGCTATGTCAGTAAAGAATCTGTCTGCAGTGCAGACAACCCAGGTTCAACCCCTGGGGCGGAAAGATCCTCTGGAGAAGGAAATGGCAACTCACTCCAGTATTCTTGCCTGGAGAATCCCATGGACAGAAGAGCTTGGCAGGCTACAGTCCATGGGGTTTCAAGAGTCGGACATGACCTAGCAACTAAACCACCACCACCACCACCATCACGGTATTCTAAATAACATTAATCATGGTTTGATGAAAAGGTGAGGGATGGTGGAAGCCAAGTCCTGTTTTAAGTGAAGTGTTACTTTTTGAGAACTTTTAATATTTACTCTCTAAGCAATTTTCAAATGTGTAATAGAGTATTTCTAACTATAGTCACCAGGCTGTATATTACATCTCTCAGTGTACTTTTACGACAAGAAGTTTGTATATTTTGACCCTCTTCACCTTTTGCTCACAATGCACACAGCTTCTGTCTACCACCAATCTTCCTTGTTTCTATGAGTTTAGTGGGTTTCTTTTTATTTTTAGAGGCCAAATATAAATGAAATCATATGGTGTTTGTCTTTTTCTGACTTATTTTCACTTAGTAAAATACTCATAAAGTCCTTCTACGTTGACAGAAATGCAGTGTTTTATTACTTTCTATAGCTGAATAATTTTCTGTTGTACGTTTATACCATATTTTCTCTATTCATCCATCAGTGAACACTTAGGTTCCTTCTGTGTCTTTGCTCTTGTAAGTAATGCAGTAAATATATATCTTCTCAAGTTAGAGTCTTGGCTTTCTTCAGATAAATATCTTAAAGGGAAACTGCTGGATCATATGGTAGTTTTGAACTTTTTAAATAACCTCCATAGATTTTTGTAGTGGCTCTATCAATTTCCATTTCCACCAATATTTCTGCATAGGATTTCCTTTCTCCACATCCTAAGAAGCACTTAATTTTTTTCTTTTTGATAGTCTTTCTAATAGGTGTGAGGTGATAATTCATTTGTTTTTTAATATGAGATATTGTTGATTTATAATATTTTAATTGTTTTTTAACATGAACTATAAAAGTGAAGTGAAGTGAAGTCGCTCAGTCATGTCTGACTCTTTGCGACCCCGTGGACTGTAGCATACTACACTCCTCTGTCCATGAGATTTTCCAGGCAAGAGTACTGGAGTGGGTTGCCGTTTCCTTCTCCAGAGGATCTTCCTGACCCAGGGATCGAACCCAGGTCTTCCACACTGTAGGCAGACGCTATACCATTTGAGCCACCAGGGAAGTTCACTTGAAGTATAAACATGAAGTATAGTTGATTTATGATATTAATTTCAGGCTGCAACATAGTGATTCAGTATTTTTATAGTCCAGTAAATGTTTTTACAAGATATGGCTATCATTCCCTGTGCTATGTATCCTTGTTGCTTCTCTATTTTATACATGATATTTTGTATCTCTTAATCGCTTACCCCCAAATTGGTCCTCCTACCTTCCCTTTCACCTCTGTAACCATTTGTTTTTTCTCTGTATCTGTGACTCTCTGCTTTGTCATATACATTGATTTGTATTTGTTTATCTTTTAAATGTTTATTTTATATTGGAATATAGTTGATTTACAATGTTATATTAGTATCAGGTGTACAGCAGAGTGATATAGTTGTACATATATATATATATATATATAGGTAGCTATCATTTTTAGATTCTTTTTCATATAGGTTATTACAGAGTATTGAATAGAGTTTCCTATGCTATATAGTAGGTACTAGTTGATTGTTTTATCTATAGTGTATATATGTTAATGCCAACCTCCTAGTTTACCTCTCTCCCCATACTTCCTCTTTAGTAACACTAAGTTTATTTTCTAAGTCCGTGAATCTGCTTCTGTTTGGTAAACAAGTTCATTTGTATCATAGGATATTTGTCTTTCTATTTCTAAATTATTTCACTAAGAATAATATTCTCTAGGTCCATCCATTGTTGCTACACATGATAGAATTTTATTCTTTTTTATGGATGAGTAATATTCCATTTTATGTATGTACCACATCTTTGTCCACTCATCTGTTGATGGACACTTGGTTTCCTTCCATATTTTAACTATTATAACTAACATGGCTATGAACACTGGAGAGAGGGGAGGCATATATGTTGTTGGATTAGTGTTTCTGTTTTTCTCTGGACATGTAGTCAGGACAAGAATTGTTGAATCATGGGGATGTCCTTTATATCATAGGGGACTGGAATGTAAAAGTAGGAAGTCAAGAGATACCTGGGGTAACAGGCAAGTTTGGCCCTGGAGTACAAAAATGAAGCAGAACAAAGGCTAACAGTTTTGCCAAGAAAACGCTCTGGTCATAGCAAACACCCTCTTCCAACAACACAAGAGATGATTCTAAAAATGGGCATCACCAGATGGTCAATACCAAAATCAGACTGATTATATTCTTTGTAGTTGAAGATGGAGAAGTGCTATACAATCACCAAAAACAAGATCAGGAGCTGATTGTGGCTCAGATCATGAACTCCTTATTGCCACATTCAGACTTAAATTGAAGAAAGTGGGTAAAACCACTAGACCATTCAGGTATGACCTAAATCAAATCCCTTACAATTATACAGTGGAAGTGAGAAATAGATTCAAGGGATTAGATCTGATAGACTGCCTGAAGAATTACAGACAGAGGTTCGCGACATTGTAAGGGGGAAGGTAATCGAAACCATCCCCAAGAAAAAGAAATGCAAAAAGCCAAAATGGTTTTGTGAGGAGGCCTTACAAATAGCTGAAAAGAAGAGAAGCAAAAGGCAAAGGAGGAAAGGCAAGATATACCCATCTGAATGCAGAGTTCCAGAGAATAGCAAGGAGAGAGAAGAAAGCCTTTATAAGTAATGAACAATGCTGAACAATGCAAAGAAACAGAGGAAGACATAGAATGGAAAAGAGTATAGATCTCTTCAAGAAAATTAGAGATACCAAGAGAACATTTCATGCAAAAATGGGCACAGTAACGGACAGAAATGGTATGGACCTAACAGAAGCAGAAGATATTAAGAAGAGGTGGCAAGAATACACAGAAGAACTATACAAAAATGGTCTTAATGACCTGAATAACCATGATGCTGTGATCATTCATCTAGAGCCACACATCCTGGCGTGTGAAATCAAGTGGGCCTTAGGAATTATCACTATGAACAAAGCTAGTGGAAGTGATGAAATTACAGTTGGGCTATTTCAAATCTTAAAGATGATGCTGTGAAAGTGCTGCACTCAATATGCCAGCAAATTTGGAAATCTCAGCAGTGTTCACAGGACTGGAAAAGATAAGTTTTCATTCCAATCCCAAGGAAGGCCAATGCCAAAGAGTGTTCAGACTTCCACACAATTACATTCATTTCACATGCTAACAAAGTAATGCTCAAAATCCTTCAAGCCAGGCTACAACAGTACATGAGCTATGTACTTCCAGATGCCCAAGCTGGATTTAGAAAAGTCAGAGGAACCAGAGATCAAACTTCCAGCATCTTCTGGATCACAGAAAAAGCAAGAGAATTCCAGAAAAACATCTAATTCTGCTTCATTGACTACACTAAAGCCTTTGACTTGTAGATCACGACAGACTATGGAAAATTCTTAAAGAGATGGGAATACCAGATCACTTTACCTGCCTCGTTCAAAACCTGTATGCAGGTCAGGAAGCAACAGTTAGAATGGGATGTGGAAAAATGGACTGGTTCCAAATTGGAAAAGGAGTACTTCAAGGCTGTATATTGTCACCTTGCTTATTTAACTTTTATGCAGAGTGCTGTGCTATGCTTAGTAGCTTAGTTGTGTCTGACTGTTTGTGACCCCTTGGACTGTAGCCCGCCCAGCTGCTCTGTCCATGGGAATTCTCCAGGCAAGAATATTGGATTGGATTGCCATGTCCTCCTCTAGGGGATTTTCCCAAGCAAGCAATTAAACCCATGTCTCCTGCATTGCAGGTAGACTCTTTACCATCTGAGCTAGGATAAAGCCCAACTTGGAATCAAGATTGCCAGGAGAAATATCAATAAACTCAGATACGCAGATGACACCACTGTTATGGCAGAAAGCAGAGGAACTGAAGAGCGTCTTGATGAAGGTGAAAGAGAGTGGAAAAAGCTGCCTTAAAACTTGGCATTCAAAAAATGAAGAATATGGCATCCAGTTCCATCACTTCATGGCCAATATATGGGGAAACAATGGATACAGTGAGAAACTTTGTTTTCTTGGGCTCCAAAATCAGTATGGATGATGACTGCAGCCATGAAATTAAATGATCCTTGCTCCCTTGAAGAAAAGCAATGACAAACCTTGACAAACAATGACAAACCTCCCTTGAAGAAAAGCAAAGACAGCATATTGGAAGACAGCATATTAAAAAGCAGAGACATTACTTTGCCTACAAAGGTCTGTATCGTCAAAGCCATGGTTTTGCCAGTAGTCATGTATAGATGTGAGAGCTGGACAGTAAAAAAGGCCGAGCACTGAAGAATTGATGCCTTCAAACTTTGGTGCCGGAGAAGACTCTTGAGAGTCCCTTCGACTGCAAGGAGATCAAACCCATCATTCCTAAAGGAAATCAACCCTGAATATTCATTGGAAGGACTGATGCTGAATCTCCAATATTTTTGCCACCTGACGTGAAGGATCAGCTTGTTAGTAAAGACCCTGATGCTGGGAAAGATTGAAGGCAGAAGGAGAAGGGGATGACAGAGGATGAGATGGTTGGATGGTATCAACTTAATGGACATGAGTTTGAGCAAGCTCCGGGAGATGGTTAAGGACAGGGAAGCCTGGCGTGCTGCAGTCTGTGGGGTCACAAAGTGTCAGACATGAGTGAGTGACTGAACAGCAAAGGGTAGTTGTATTTTTAGATTTTTTGAGGTACCTCCTTACTGTTTTCCATAGTGGCTGCAACAGTGTACACTCCCATAATCAGGGTACAAGGCTTCCCTTTTCTTCACGTTTTCTTCAGCATTTGTTAACTTGTAGACCTTTTGTTGATAGCCATTCTGACATGTGAGGTGATTTCTCAGTTTTTATTTGTACTTCTCTAATTAGTAGTGATATTGATCATATTTACTGGTACTCATTGGCTATATGAATGTCTTCTCTGGAAAAATACTCAGATCTCTACCTAAGTTTAGTCAGATTGTTTTTATGCTATTGAATTATGTGAGTTATTTATTTTGGATATTAGCTCCTTATCAGATACATGATTGGTAAGTATTTTCTCCCATTCAGTAGGTTTTCTTTTCATTTTGATGATGGTTTCCTTTGCTGTGCAGAAGCATTTTAGTGACATAGTACCACTTGTTTATTTTTCCTTCACTTTTGATGTGAGATCCAAAAATTTACACAGAGACTGATGCTAAGAAGCTTACCACCTATATTTTCTTCTAGGAGTTTGATGACGTCCGATGTTACTTTAAAGTCTCTAATCCATTTTAAGTTAATTTTTCTATATGGTAAAAGATAGTGGTCCAGTTTTTTTAAACTTTTTATTTCATATTGGAGTATAGCCTGTTTAAAGTGTGATGGTTTCAGGTGTTCAGCAGAGGAACTCAACTATACATACACAAGTACCAGAAAAATTAAATGGAAGTAATCTTGTTCAGGCTTCAGAAACAAGAAAGCAGAGCAGGCCTCTGACCTTGCTTCTGACCTGCCTGAACACTGCCCTGACTGAGTGCCTGCTGTGAGTGCAAGCTGAGCAGCACTATAGATAAATTAGGGGGCAGATCTTGAAATTGTTGAGCCCCTGGAGGAGATCTGGCCAATCAAGCCCAGGGCTTAATAGTGTTCCAAGATTGGAAGACAAAACAAACAGCATTGTAAGAAGAGATTAACATAGAATCAGAGCCGCAGTTTACTGGCAAATTGATGGTGCTAGCAGTTTGAAGCCTGGGGTTATAAATGGGAACCCTCAAACTGCAATTCTGAAGTCTCACTCCTGGAGTGAATGCAGTACCCCACGACCTGTTACATGAGACTTCTCAGTGCCTTTTTTGTCTGAATGTCGGTCAGGCCAATCTAGTCATGTATGTACTGTTACTCTCCTTTACTGTTTCTATTTACCTTTTTGTTTCAGTTCAGTTCAGTTGCTCAGTCGTGTCTGACTCTTTGCGACCCCATGAATCGCAGCACACCAGGCCTCCCTGTCCATCACCAACTCCAGGAGTTCACTCAGAGTCGCGTCCATTGAGTCAGTGATGCCTTCCAGCCATCTCATCCTCGGTCATCCCCTTCTCCTGCCCCCAATCCCTCCCAGCATCAATGTCTTCTCCAATGAGTCAACTCTTTACGTGAGGTGGCCAAAGTACTAGAGTTTCAGCTTTAGCATCATTCTTCCAAAGAAATCCCAGGGCTGATCTCCTTCAGAATGGACTGGTTGTATCTCCCTGCAGTCCAAGGGACTCTCAAGAGTCTTCTCCAACACCGCAGTTCGAAAGCATCAACTCTTCAGCGCTCAGCCTTCTTCACAGTCCAACTCTCACAACCATACATGACTACTGGAAAACCATAGCCTTGACTAGACAGACCTTTGTTGGCAAAGTAATGTCTCTGCTTTTCAATATGCTATCTAGGTTGGTCATAACTTTTCTTCCAAGGAGTAAGCATCTTTTAATTTCATGGCTGCAGTCACCATCTGCAGTGATTTTGGAGCCCAAAAAAATAAAGTCTGACACTGTTTCCACTGTTTCCCCATCTATTTCCCATGAAGTGATGGGACTGGATGCCATGATCTTCCTTTTCTAAATGTTGAGCTTTAAGCCAACTTTTTCACTCTCCTCTTTTACTTTCATCAAGAGGCTCTTTAGTTCCTCCTCACTTTTTGCCATAAGGGTGGTGTCATCTGCATATCTGAGGTTATTGATATTTCTCCCGGCAATCTTGATTCTAGCTTGTGTTTCTTCCAGTCCAGCGTTTCTCATGACGTACTCTGCATAGAAGTTAAATAAGCAAGGTGAAAATATACAGCCTTGACGTACTCCTTTTCCTATTTGGAACCAGTCTGTTGTTCCATGTCCAGTTCTAACTGTTGCTTCCTGAGCTGCATACCGATTTCTCAAGAGGCAGGTTAGGTGGTCTGGTATTCCCATCTCTTTCAGAATTTTCCACAGTTTATTGTGATCCACACAGTGAAAGGCTTTGGCATAGTCAATAAAGCAGAAATAGATGTTTTTCTGGAACTCTCTTGCTTTTTCGATGATCCATCAGATGTTGGCAATTTGATCTCTGGTTCCTCTGCCTTTTCTAAAACCAGCTGGAACATCAGGAAGTTCACGGTTCACCTATTGCTGAAGCCTGGCTTGGAGAATTTTGAGCATTACTTTACTAGCGTGTGAGATGAGTGCAATTGTGTGGTAGTTTGAGCGTTCTCTGGCATTGCCTTTCTTTGGGATTGGAATGAAAACTGACCTTTTCCAGTCCTGTGGCCATTGCTGAGTTTTCCAAATTTGCTGGCATATTGAGAGCAGCACTTTCACAGCATCATCTTTCAGGATTTGAAATAGCTCAACTGGAATTCCATCACCTCCACTAGCTTTGTTCGTAGTGATGCTTTCTCAGGCGCTCTTGACTTCACATTCCAAGATGTCTGGCTCTATATGAGTGATCACACCATCGTGATTATCTGGGTCATGAAGATCTTTTTTGTATAGTTCTTCTGTGTATTCTTGCCATCTCTTCTTAATATCTTCTGCTTCTGTTAGGTCCATACCGTTTCTGTCCTTTATCAAGCCCATCTTTGCATGAAATGTTCCCTTGGTATCTCTAATTTTCTTGAAGAGATCTCTAGTCTTTCCCATTCTGTTCTTTTCCTCTATTTCTTTGCATTGATCGCTAAAGAGGGCTTTCTTATCTCTTCTTGCTATTCTTTGAAACTCTGCATTCAGATGCCTATCACAGTAATCCAAGTCTATGCCCCAACCAGTAACGCTGAAGAAACTGAAGTTGAACGGTTCTATGAAGACCTACAGGACCTTTAGAACTAATACCCAAAAAAGATGTCCTTTTCATTATAGGGGACTGGAATGCAAAAGTAGGAAGTCAAGAAACATGTGGAATAACAGGCAAATTTGGCCTTGGAATGAGGAATGAAGCAGGGCAAAGACTAATAGAGTTTTGCCAAGAAAATGCACTGGTCATAGCAAACACCCTCTTCCAACAATACAAGAGAAGACTCTACATATGGACATCACCAGATCGTCAACACCGAAATCAGATTGGTTATATTCTTTGCAGCCAAAGATGGAGAAGCTCTATACAGTCAACAAAAACAAGACCAGGTGCTGACTGTGGCTCAGATCATGAACTCCTTATTACCAAATTCAGACTGAAATTGAATAAAACAGGGAAAACCTCTAGACCATTCAGGTATGACCTAAATCAAGTCCCTTATGATTATACAGTGGAAGTGAGAAATAGATTTAAGGGCCTAGGTCTGATAGATAGAGTGCCTGATGAACTATGGAATGAGGTTCGTGACATTGTACAGGAGACAGGGATTAAGACCATCTCCATGGAAAAGAAATGCAATCTTATTGTTTAGTGACTATATATTGAAAGTAAATTGGATAATTTTTCTTTAAATAGTGAAATTGTTTGCATATAACAAGCAGAAAACAAGTGGTAACTTTTGTTAACAAGTCCTTCAAACCTGAAGTGTAAGTTAGAACTTTCAGCAAAACAGTACCCATTCTCCCCAGCTCCTCTCCCATCCAGTTTGCCACATAGCATTGAGCAGTGTTCCCTGTGTTAAACAGCATGTCCTTGTTGGTTACCCATTTTCTATATAGCAGTTTGTACTTGTCGATCCCAAACGCCCTAACTGTCCTTCCCCTTGGCCACTGTTAGTTCATTCTCTAAGTCTGTGAGTCTCTTTCTGTTTTGTAAGTATGTTCATTTGTTTCACTTATTTTTAGATTGCACATATAAGGAATGCCATACGATATTTCTCCTTCTCTATCTGACTTACTTCACTCAGTGTGACAATCTCTAGATCTATCCATGTTTCTTCAAATGGCATTATTTCATTCTTTTTAATGACTGATTAATATTCTGGTGTATATTTTGTACCACATTTTCTTTATCTAATCCTTTGTCAATGAACATTGATGTTGCTTCCATGTCTTGGCTTTTGTAAACAGTGCTGCAGTGAACATTGGGATGTATGTATGCTTTTGGATCATGTTTTTCTCCAGATATATGCCCAGGAGTGGGATTGCAGGGTCATATAGTAGCTCTAATTTTAGTTTTTTAAGGAACCTCCATACTCTTCTTCATCATGGTTGTACCAGTTTACATTCACATCAACACTGAAGGAGAGTTCCCTTCTCTCCACACCCTTTCTTGTACCTATTATTTGGGATTTTTTGATGATAGCCATTTTGACTGGTGTGAGGTGATATCTCACTGTGGTTTGGATTTGTTTTTCTTTAATAATTAGTGATGTTGAGCATCTTTTCATGTGCTTCTTGGCCATCTTTATATCTTCTTTGGATAAATGTCTATTTAGGTCTTCTGCTCATTTTTTGATTGGGTTGTTTCAATGATGTTAAGCCTCATGAGCCATTTGTAGATTTGGAGACTAATCTCTTGTCTGTCTCATCATTTGAAAATATTTTCTTCCAATCAGTGCGTCGTCTTTTCATTTTATTCATTGTTTCCTTTGCTGTGCAAATGTTTTTGAGTTTAAATAGGTCCCTTTCATTTATTTTTATTTCTGTTATTCTGGGAGATGGATTGAAAAAATACTGCTGCAAGTTATTTCAGATAGTGCTTTGCCTATGTTTTCCTCTAGGAGTTTTATAATGTCTGGCCTCACATTTAAATCTTTAATCCATTTTGAGCTTATTTTTATGTACAGTGTTAAAGAGTGATGTAATTTTATTGTTTTTACATGTAGCTGTCCAGTTCTCCCAGCATCATTTGTTGAAGAGACTCTTTCTAACAGTGTTTAGTCTTGTCTCCTTTGTCATAGATGAATTGACCATAGGTGTATGGGTTGATTTCTGGGCTTTCTCTCCTATTCCACTGATCTGTATTTCTGCCAGTACCGTACTATTTTGATGACTTCATTTTTATCCTTTTGCATGTGGTTATCCCATTTTCCCAACACCATTTACTGAAAAGACCATTCTTTCCCTATTGTATATTTTTGGCAAGTTTGTAATTAATTGACCATATATGTGTGGGTTTATTTTGGGGATTTCTATTCTGTTCTGTTGATCTTGGTGTCTGTTTTTATGTCAATACCATGCTGTTTTTATTACCATAGCTTTGTAATATAGCTAGAAATCAAGGAGTATGATGCCTCCGGGTTTGTTCTTTTCTCTTGAGATTGCTTTGGCTATTTAGGATCTTCTGTGGTTCTATACAAATTTAGGATATGTCATTCAGTGAAATGCTAGTTTGAGTATCTGGAATATACTCTAATAAAACTACTGTGCTATCCAGCATCATACTGATTTTTCTTTTCTGTACTCCAGAGAAAAATTGTAGGAGAAGTTATCAATTTTATAAAGACATAGGTTGGTCTTATAGGTTCACTCTGAAGAATGTGTTGGTTAACAGCAAATTGATTTTACTGGCACAACTACAAGTGTGGAAGTTTCTATAATAGCTCATCTATAAGATATGGCAACAGAATTAAGAAGCCAGGTCTAAGAGGGTAAGGGATAATAAAAGAAGGATGGAAAGGAGTCACACAAGAATGACATGTGGGTGCCCCCAAAGAGGCAGGCATGTCAGGGACAAAAAAGGCAGACTTGAAAGAAGCATACAGGAATATTTAAACCTCTTCTGGATTTTGTCTATCCCGAAGAGTCCTCACATAGGTGAAATATAGAGCTATTTTCAGTGATGGATTAAGCAAAGTATCGTTCTAGTTGTTGCGGGGGCATGACGGCAGAGCATCCCCTCATAGGATAGAGTTGAATACAGAAAGAAAATCAGACCAGATTTATTCGGCATTGTTGGCTGCCCCTACAGGCTTTGTTCCAGTCTTACTCAATTCACTCTATGTCCCATTGGGACCTTGGGCTGCCAGAGCAACATTAAACGGGCTTGGCAGAAAAGCCTTCATTGTGAAGTCTCGCAGTTCTATCCAGAATTTCCTCTTGAATGTTAGAAAAGTGGAAATAGCTTTTAGAGTCGTAAAGTGCAGAAATGATGATGTAGTTTGCCTAAACAGGCAGAAACAGAGATAGGTAGCCTTCTAGGAGAGTCAGGATGCAGATGTTTTGATTACTTCTACTACAATGCACTCTGCTGGAAGAAAAATTACTAACAAAGTCTAAGCCTAACATGGGCGACCAAATGAAATCACTGAAATGTAGGCTGGTGTGTTAAATATTTAATATCTCTTAAATTGTTTTTGATCTCCCAATCACACTGGCTAGTTAACTGTTTAACACCATCTTTTTAGTTTTTCTTTCTAGATTTTATTAACATCTCTCTTATTTTCTGATAAAAATGTGTTCTATACACAATAAAACTTGACAATATTAATAAATACAGTAAAAATCCAAATCATCCATAATCCTATCTTTTTGAGGTAAGCAGTGTTCAGTTTGATGTAATTTTTCTTTCTAGTTTCTAAGCATGTATTTTTTAATCATACTTGTTATCTTGAAGATGAAATTTTATATCCTACGTTTATATCAGGTTACTTAGATGATGAGGATTTTCCTGTCTTTCAAAGCCATATGTTAATGTCTGGAAACCGTATGTTAATGTCTGGGCTTTCTTGGTAACTCAGCTGGTTAAAGAATCTGCCTGCAATGTAGGAGGCCCCAGTTTGATTCCTGGATTAGGAAGATCCCCGGAGAAGGGTTAGGCTACTCACTCCAGTATTCTTGGGCTTCTCTGGTGGCTCAAATGGTAAAGAATCCACCTGCAATGCAGGAGACCTGGGTTTGATCAGCAGGTTGGGAAAATACCCTGGAGAAGGGAACGGCTACCCACTCTAGTATTCTTGCCTGGAGAATTCCACAGACAAATGAGCCTGGCAGGCTACAGTCCATGGGATCGCAAAGAGTCAGACACAACTGAGCAACTTTCACAAACTCACTAATGTGTGGAAAATATCTCATGATACCATTTACCATGAATGATCTAAAACTTCCCTTATGTTTTGAAACACTTAGGTTGTTTCCAAATTGTGACGATTTTGAGTTACATTAAAATAATTCTTCCTCATACATAAATTTATGAACTCACCTCTGAATAATTTTTTACAATAGATTCCTAAACTGGGACTACAGTTTCAGAGAGTATGCCCTTGCTTAAGCTTCTTAAATTACAAGATAGGTCCATTAAAGCCAAAGAGTAACATTTAGTATAAACTGGAGACAACTCAGCATGGCCCAGTCAGCCTGTTATCGATTGAGGACACACCAAGCTCAAAGTCCCGTAAGTGTTAGCTGCTATTTCTATATGTTTTAGAAAATAAGAGCTTTATGAATCCATTCAAAATATACTAAGTATGAATGTTCTTGCTGGTTGCTTTGGTAAGGTGGTCTGTTCACTTGTTTTTACATAGCCAACCAAATTAAAACTGTCCTCCTAGTATATAATACTTATATGTATGTATGTACACACACACACACACACACACACACACACACACACACACACACACACGGGTTTTGCTGGTTGCTCAGATGGTAAAGAATCTGTCTCCAATGCAGAAAGACCTGGCTTTGATCCCTGGGTTGGTGAGACCCCTGGAGAAGGAAATGGCAACCCACTCCAGTATTCTTGCCTGGAAAATTCCATGGACAGAGGAGCCTAGCGGGCTATAGTCCATGGGGTCACAAAGAGTCAGCTGCATCTGAGCAACTAACATGCCCACACCACACACACATATACATATGTGTGTATCAAAGCAGCTTGATCTGTGTGTTTCAGATAATCTCCAGTGTAGGACATACACAACTTCCCACATGACTCACATTGACAAAACACCTACTTTGTGCCAGGTGGTTTCACATACATTATTTCAGAGATTCCACCTCTGACAGCAGGCCAAGACTTAACACAGTGATGATGAGAGAGGTGGTCCTAATGAAGACCCATGGTCATGCCAGAAGCAGCACATGCTTCATGTCTTACTCTGGATACTGAGTGACGTCCAGTCTCCCCGTCATCCTCTGACTCCTGCCCTTGGATTTCGATAGTGTTATAACATGGGACCCAGGTAAGAACCACTCTTAAGCCACCAGCACCCAACGCAGAAGCAGTTTGAGGTTGTGGTGGTTAATGCCTTTGGGGCTGCCCTTGAGCAGTAGAGCACTGGAGTCAGTGGATGAAGGCTTCTCTGCATCCACCTGGGCAGGAGAGTCAGCGGATCTTTATAAGGTCTTGGTAAGGCTGAGCACTGGTCTCTTAGCCAGGAAGGGTAGAGAGCTATCTCAAAAAAATATAAAAATTCATCTGATTGGTTTTCCTTTATTTCTGAGGATTATATTCCCAGAGTATAATGTTCCTGAATAAATTACCTGCATGTTAGCCTTTGTCTCAGGTTCTGCTTTCCTCAGGAGCCATGATAAGGCAAACAACATGTCTAAAGTCCCACAATAAAAGAAGTGGACCCTTCCTTTACTTTTTTTTTTGGAGGGGGGGAGGCGGAAACAGCCCTTTATTTATTCTCTCTATTCCTCTTTCTGAATATTTTATTTTTTCTCTTTTTATAAACATAGGTACAGACACATTTTTCAAAACTTTAATGGAGTTAGAGTAGTGAAAGCTCAACCTAGGGAATTACCCAGTAATTCAGTAAAATTAAAAATTAGCATGTGATGGTATAACATATGTCATTTCCCAAATTTTGGTAATCTAAATCAGCAGTTTTTAAAATATGGTTTTGCATACACTGGGAGTCCCCAAGACTCTTTCAGGAGGTCCAAGAAGTCAAACCTACTTTACTAATAGTATTAAGATGGTAGTTGCTTTCTCACTTAACTGACATTTGGAATAATTAAAGCAAAAACCATTTCATCCTCTGTTGCCTCCTTCTCCTCCTGCCCTCAGAGGATGAGATGGTTGGATGCCATCACTGATTCAATGCACATGAGTTTGAGCAGACTCTGGGAAATAGTGAAGGACAGGAAAGCCAGGCATGCTGTAGTCCATAGGGTCGCAAAGAGTCAGACATGACCTAGCAACTGCACAACAACAAGAGTAAAAACAATGGTGGGTAAAATGCTGGCAACTTAGCATGAATCAAAACAGTGAAACCAAACTGTATTAGTACTATTATCAGTATTTTCCCCATCAAAATGCACTTGGAATTTTTAAAAAACTGACAGTTTAACTCAAGAGTTAAGTCAAGTTAACTTAACATCAAGTTAAGTCCTTGATAAAACAGTTCAGCTCAGTTCAGTTGCTCACTCTTGTCTGACTCTTTGTGACCCCGTGGACTGCAGCACGCCAGGCTTCCCTGTCCAGCACCAACTCCTGGAGCTTACTCAAACTCACTTCCATCGAGTTGGTGATGCCATCCAACCATCTCATCCTCTGTTGTCCCCTTCTCCTCCCACCTTCAATCTCTCCCAGCATCAGGGTCTTTTCTAGTGAGTCAGTTCTTCGCATCAGGTGGCCAAAGTATTGGAACTTCAGCTTCAACATCAGTCTTTCCAATGAATATTCAGGACTGATTTCCTTTACGATAGACTGGTTGGATCTCTTTGCATTCCAAGGGACTCAAGAGTCTTCCCCAACACCACAGTTCAAAAGCATCAAATTCTTTTGCACTCCGCTTTCTTTATAGTCCAACTCTCACATCCATACATGACTACTGGAAAAACCATAGTTTTGACTAGATGGACCTTTATTAAAAGGTCTTTTATTAAAAAGTTTCTGCTTTTTAATATGCTGTGGTGGCTCAGACGGTAAAGCGTCTGTCTACAATGCAGGAGACCTGGGTTCAGTCCCTGGGTTGGATCCGCTGGAGAAGGAAATGGCAATCCGTATTGCCTGGAAAATCCCATGGACAGAGGAGCCTGATAGGCTACAGTCCATGGGGTCGTAAAGAGTCGGACACGACTGAGTGACTTCATTTTCATTTAGGTTGATCATAGCTTTTCTTTCAAGGAGCAAACCTCTTTTAATTTCATAGCTGCAGTCACCATCTGCAGTGAGTTTGGAGCCTGAGAAAATGAAGTCTCTCACTGTTTCCATTATGTCCCCATCTATTTGCCATGAATTGATGGGATTGGATGTCATAATCTTATTATATTACTATATGTTATGGATATATAATATAGTGATTCACAGTTTTAAACATATGCCATTTATGGTGGTGAGGGTTTAGTCACTAAGTCATGTCTGACTTCTGTGACCCCATGGACTATAGCCTGCCAGACTCCTCTGTGCGTGGGATTCTCCATAAAAGAATACTGGAGTGGGTTCCAGGGGATATTCCTGACCCAGGAATCGAACCCAGGTCTCCTGCATTGCAGGCAGATTCTTTGCCGACTGAGCTATGAGGGAAGCCATTTATAGTAAATAATATATACATACTATACTATATAATACCATACTACATATACTACAAAGATCCGCCTAGTCAAGGCTATGGTTTTTCCAGGGGTCATGTATGGATGTGAGAGTTGGACTCTAAAGAAAGCTGAGTGCTGAAGAATTGATGATTTTGAACTGTGTTGTTGGAGAAGACTCTTGAGAGTCCCTTGGACTGCAAGAAGATCCAACCAGTCCATTCTAGAGGAGATCAGTCCTGGGTGTTCATTGGAAGGACTGATGTTGAAGCTGAAAGTCCAAGACTTTGGCCACCTCATGTGAAGAGCTGACTTATTTGAAAGGACCCTGATGATGGGAAAGATTGAGGGCAGGAGGAGAAGGGGATGACAGAGGATGAGATGGTTGGATGGCATTACTGACTCAATGGACATGGGTTTGGGTAAACTCCAGGAGTTGGTGATGGACAGGGAAGCCTGGTGTGCTGCGGTTCATGGGGTCACAAAGAGTCAGACACAACTGAGCAACTGAACTGAACTACATATTATACTATATGGAGTATACTTTACAGTAAATAGTATAATATATTGATTATATTCCCTATGTTGTACAATATATCCTTATAGCTTATTTTACACACACTAGCTCATGCCACTTAATCCCATATCCCTGTATTGTCCCTCCCTCCTTCCATCTCCCCACTGGTAACCTCAAGTTTGTTCTTTAAACCTGTGAATCTGCTGTTTTATAATATTCGCTAGTTGTCTATTTTTAGATTCCACCTATACATGACATTATATAGTATTTGTCATTCTCTGTCTGACCTATTTCACTTAGCAAAATATCCTCCCAAGTCCATTCATGTTGCTGCAAATGGGAAAATTTCATTTTTATGACTGAGTAGTATTCCAGTGTGTGCACGTGTGTGTATGTGTATACACATCATCTCTATCTGTTCATCTTTATTCGTTCACCTGTTGATGGACACTTAGGTTGCTTCTATATCTTGGCAATTCTAAGTAATGCTGCTATAAACATTCGGGTGCATATATCTTTCCCAATAGTGTTTCTGATTTTTTTTTAGGATATGTACCAGGGAATGGAGTTGCTGAGTCATATGCTAGTTCATTTTTAGGTTATGGAGAAACCTCCATATGATGTGCCACAGTGGCTGCACCAGTTTAAATTCCTGGCAGCAGTGTACAATGTTGCTCTTTTCTCCATATACTCACCAACATTTGTTATTTGTGTTCTTTAAAAAAAAAAACCAAACATTTATTTTTATAGTGGCACTAGTGGTAAAGAACCCACCTGTCAGTGCAGCAGATGTAAAAGATGAGGTTTCAATCCCTGGGTTGAGAGGATCCCCTGGATTAGGAAAGGGCAACCCAGTCCAGTATTCTTGCCTGGAAAACTCCATGGACAGAGGAGCCTGATGGGCTACAGTCCATGGGGTCAGAAAGAGACATGACCGAACACTAATACTTTATTTAATTTATTTGACTGCCCCAGCCCTTAGTTGTGGCATGTGGGATCTTACATCTTCATTGCATTCATTGAGATGTGGTATCTTTAGTTATGGCATGCAAGCTCTTAGTTGGCAGCATGTAGGATCTAGTTCCCTAATTAGGGATTGAACCCAGGCATCCTGCATTGAAAGTGTGGAGTCTTAGCCACTAGACTACCAGGGAAGTCCTTGTTTGTGTTCTTTTTGATAATAATCATTCTGAACGGTGTGAGGCGATAGCTCTCTGTGGTTTATTTTGAGTTTGCTGAGCATCTTTTCATGGAGTGCACATTTTTTTAAACATTTATATGACAGCCTTGAAAGTGTACATACAGTCTACCTACTGAGGTGCGATGGTTTTATTGAGAAAAGAGCTCTGGTACAATTGTTCCTGTTGCCAGCTAAACTAGCCCCTTTTCTTATAAAATAGCATTTTTAAATTAATTTATTTTAATTGGAGGCTGATGACTTTACAATGTTGTAGTGGTTTTTGCCATACATTGACATGAATAGAGCATTTTTACTTGAAAGAAAAATAGACCCACTGTGATCATTCATCATTGGGTATTTGACAGATGTTTTCTAAGAAACAAAACTCAGCCTGTCATCTAAAGGAAGAAATTATCAATAACTCTGTTGCCAATTATAGAATTTGAATTTAAAGTAAATTTTGAATATTGGAAAACCCCACACTGTTCCCAGTACTTACCAACTATTCTGATGAGTTTAGTTTCAGTATCAACAGTTGTGGGTTTCTGAAATCATATAACAAAATGGGTCAGTCTTTGGAAAATATTGACAAAGACTTAGCGAGGACTCTCTTAGCCCTCTTCTCAGCTAGGCTTTACCTTAGTCCTCATCCTTGTTGGACTTATATAGCTCAGTTTGTCAAGGATCCTTCTAAAGCATTTTTATCAAGAATTCCCACACCCTCAACATCTGATCACCCTCAATATCTGACCAAGTTCCCCCTCCCCCAGCTTTGATATTAAGTCCTTACTTTGTCTTCAGCAGAAGTCATATGAAGTTGGAGAAGCAAGAATCCCCCTAGCTTTGCTGTCTTTTCTTAGGAATTTGTCCTCCACTGACACCCTGTCCCCCACCTCCGTTCATTGGCTATACTTCCCCAGCTGTCTTGGCTGTATTTGTACCTGAGCCTGATCTCTCTCCCCTCTTGCTATAGTCTTGACACCTATTACAACAGTCCTTATTAAAGCCTTCCTTTATCATTTGTAACAAATGTCAGAATAATTTTTTTCTTTATCAGTATACATAACAGAATGAACCTATATCATCCAAAAGACTAATGTAGGATATTTTAAAAATCATGTGCAGGTAAAAGAACCATTCATAATATAAGAGAAATCAAAGGACGTTAATGAAACAGAGCCTCACAAAGTTTATCGATACGATTTCAGATTCCACATTGCAACTAACCTTTAAGAAACTACCATTTGTTAAGCTCTGTTGTAATACCAACGATGCTTATCCACAATTATCTCTGGATGGGATATTAAAATACTCTTTTCCCTTGTCTAATTATCTATGCATGTGAGGCAAGATTTTCTTCATTTATTACAACCAAAAGAACATACTGAAACAAATAGAAGGCAGGAGTAGATATGAATCAAGCTGAGATGCACAAATATATGAAACAATGCCGCTCTTCTAATCGTTTGCTTTAGAATATAGTCTTATTTTTCATATAACTATGTTGTTTTTAACATGTAATGAATTCAAAAGAATGAATACATATATAATTTGATGTTTTAACCTAGTTTAATTTCAATTTGGTAAATACTAGTAGATATGCGTGCTTAATCACTTCAGTCGTGTCCGATCCTATGGGCCATAGCCCACGAGGCTCCTCTGTCCAAAGGATTCTCCAGGCAAGAATACTAGAGTGGGTTGCCATGCCCTCCTCCAAGGGATCTTCCCGACCCAGGGATAGAACCCATGTCTCTTAAGACTCCCCTCGCAGGTAGGTTCTTTACCACTAGCGCCACCTGGGAAGCCTAGCCAATAGGGATAGGTATAACTCACATGAACTCAAGCTCTTTAGAGCATTCAGTGATTTTTAGAGGTCTAAAAGCATTTTTGTGAACAAACCACCTGGGAACAATCTGCTTAAGTGTGTCAGTGGTTCAGCTTTCTCTTGTAACGATGTAATAGATGGTTGGATGGCATCACCAACTCAACGGACGTGAGTTTCAGTAAACTCTGGGAGTTGGCGATGGACAGGGAGGTGTGGCGGGCTGCAGTCCATGGGCTCGCAGGGAGTCAAACATGACTGAGCAACTGAATGAATGTAAGAGATATTTGAAAGTTTGGAAGTAACGAAGTGACAAACCAGGTCAGTGATACTGTGTTGAAGTTAGTGGCCCTGGGCAAACGTATTCATGAGTATAATTAGATTCCTAGAAGCAAAGAAAAATATCAAGCTGGCAAAAGGAGGAGGCAGAGGGGTAAAATGTACAAAGAAAAATAAACCTGGCCTTGAGAAATCTAATCACCAAATCAAATTGTATTCACTTGATCTTATTAAACTACCACCCCTACCTTGTGCTTTTTCCAAAAATGGTATACTATGTGAGCTCTTAACAGGTTTCTGTGATTTTATATGTGCAGTAAGCCATGTGGAACCCTGAATGTCTCCATCTCTGGAGAAAAAAATAATCATCTTTCTGGGCTCAGGTTTGAGAAAGACCTGAGGATTCCAAAGGATAAAAACATAATTCTGAAGCATAAAGAGACATGGCCACAGATCAGTGTGGAGGATTAAAAGGTGACTGTTGTTTGGGATCATGGTTTCCTGAACTGTATCTTAGTGCAACCTGTTCAGGAGACTTCTTTCTTGGCTTCTATAGTTCTGTAGTTGGATTCCATGGTACAAAGTCAGCTTTAGGAGTATAAAATACAGAGTTGGTATAACTAGAGAGCATCAGCTGAACTACTTTCTATTGTGGTCTATCTTAGTATTAAAAAATGCAGGTCCAGTGGTTAAGACTCTGCCTTCCAATGCAAGGGGTGCAGGTTCGATCCCTGGTCAGGGAACTAAGTTCCCACATGCTGCATGGTGAGGCCCCCCCCCAAAAAATAAAAGTTAAAGATTATTTTTGAAATGTACTAGAACCTTTCAGCATTTAACGTTTATCTATTGAAGTGTATATATCATTGTGAATTGTAAAAATATTTTCAAATATTCGTCTATATTATTGATATAGTCAGACCCCAAATAATCAACATATAGTTAGTAGCTTGCTGGGGGAAGTTGAAAGAGGAGATGAGAAAGTCAGTGATGTTCAATGCATGGGTTGCTCTTTAGCATGAGATTCAGATGTACTCACTTTGGCCTGCTTTGGTCTGTGTTTAAAACAAAAGATTTATACTTGACTAGGTTGATGCAATGCTCAAATTAGTCATCAAACATCTCTATAGTTTATTAGTTAGCAGAAACTGGTAGCAATTGAAATGTCTAACATAGGGAAATAATTAAGTAAATGGCAATAAAACTATGAAATAGGATGTAGTTAAATAAAATAATGCTTGTAAAATATTTAAGTAATCTCAGAATAAATTTGTTTCACAACATTAAATGAAAGAGTAGGCAGAAAATGGCACAGATGAAAATCTAAAATTTATAAAAATTATACAGTTAGTGTCCTGGGTTTTTCTTTTTGTAAATATAACCAGGAGTGAAACTTCTGGGTCATGTGGTATTTCTGTTTTTAGTTTCTTGAGGAACCTCCATATTGTTCTGCATAGTGACTGTACCAATTTGATTTCCACCAACTGTGTTCAAGAGTCCCCTTTTTTCTACATTCTTGCCAACATTTGTTTTCTTTTTTTTTTTTTAACATTTTTT
The DNA here is from genome assembly GCF_016772045.2 of Ovis aries. Classification (NCBI taxonomy): domain Eukaryota; kingdom Metazoa; phylum Chordata; class Mammalia; order Artiodactyla; family Bovidae; genus Ovis; species Ovis aries. The sequence goes on from NC_056072.1 coordinate 20,565,146, forward strand.
AAATTTATTTGGCTGATCCAGGTTTTGGTAGCAGCCTTTGGGATCTTGAATGTTCCTTGCATTCATTGTGACATGCAAACACTTAGTTATAGCATGTGAGCTCTTAACTGCATCATTTGGAATCTGGTTCCCTGACCTGGGATCAAACCTGGGCCCCCTTCATTGGGAGCCTGGAGTCTTAGCCACTGGACCACCAGGGAAATCCCTATTTGTGTTCTTTTTGTTGATAGGCATTCTGACTGGTATGAGGTAATATCTCATTGTGTTGTTTCCGCCTTCCCGGGGGCAAGGTTTTATTGAGGCCCATGATGCAGCAGGGGCCAGTGAGAACAAGCAACAGGCTCCCTTGCTTGCTCATTCTGTGAGGGGGCTGCGAGCTTGTTCATTTTATGGGGTGAGAGTAGGGATGTGTCAAGAAGTTGGGCTGGAGTGATAGCTTCGGTGGTTTGCCTACCCATTAGGTGATATTGTATGTAGGGGGCATGTGCAGTACCCTGCTTTTTTTCTGGGCTCTTCAAAAGTGGTAGTTGGGTTTCTTGGTCTCTTTTTGTATCTTCTGTCCAGAATTTTCCCTAACTGTACATGCATGCAGTTATTTTTAGTCCCTTGTAGTTCCATTGTATTTTGTTGATCAAGGAGAGATATGTCCAGGGGCTCTTCCCAACTCAGAGATCCAACCAGCATCTCCTTGGCAGGCAGATTCTTTACTGTTGAGCCACCTGGGAAGCCCCTGGATAGATGTACCCAATCAGATACCCCTTACAGTTTGACAGCAGTGGGAGTGGTTAGTATTACTTTATAGGGGTCCTTCCATCTTGTCAACCATTGGTATCGGGGGGAACCCCCTTTCCAGGTTTTAAGAACTTGGTCTCCAGGGTTTATTTGTGAAGGGACTGTATTTTCAGTGGGAGCTGGTGTAGTACCTTGAGGGCATAGTCCTGGACTGCCTTCCGAACTTGCTGTCAAGATCCCGGCCTCTGTTCTCCAGTGTGGAATAGGAATATGGAGACAGAGTTTTGGATGTAGAATAGAAAAGAGTGGCTTTTATTGCTTCACCAGCCTAAGGAGGTCACCGTAGGTAACACCCTCAAGACTGTGCCCTCCCTTAGGAAGGGGTTTTATAGTTCAGGAGGGGAAGGGAGTGCCACAGGTGAAGAGTAGAGTGTATCCAAGCTTGAATTCTTCTTTCCTCTCGGAAAACTTATACATCATCAGAGTTGGTGCCAGGCAGCCCTGGGAGAACTACTATGGTCCTCAAAGCTGTCCCACTGTAACTGTCTTTCTGGAATAAAGAATGCTCACAAAAGAAGGGAGTGTTAGGGAACGCCTCCTCAGGAAGCAAGCAACATGTGCATGGTACAGCTCTGATTAGAAAATAATCATTCTCAAGTGTGATTAACAAAGACAAACATTTCTGAGAAAATGGCCCGAGTGGGCTAAAAGAATAAGGCCTAGAATATTTGTAGCAGCCGTAACCAACTTCTGTTGTAACAAACTTGTCCTGGATTAATAATATATATCAGGGCCTTGTTTTCCTGTCATCCAGTAGAATGTCAGTAGTAAGAAAAGGTCACCCATAGGTCATTTCAGATGGGCTAATAAGCCTCAGACCACTGCTGGGGGCTACATGAACCCCAAGGAGTGGAGTGGGAAGCAAGCTTGTCCAGGGAGCATGAGCCTCTTGGCAAAGCTTTGCTAAGGTTTTCTTTAAAGTATGGTTCATTTTCTTTACCTTCCCTAAAGACTGGGGATGCCAAGAAGTGTGTAGCTTGTAATCTATCCTTAGGGCTCTTGTGAGCCCCTGTGTGATTTTAGCTGTGAAAGAGCCTGTTATCACTCTGGAAGAACTTCAGAAGTTCAAACCAAATAATTATGCTTTTAAAAGGGACTTACAGATGTCCATGGCCTTTTCAGATTGGCCAGGGAAGGTGTCAGTCCGTCCTGTGAACGTATTGAAAAACACTAGCAAATATGTAGATACTGATCGTGGGGGCATTTGGGTGAAATCTAACTGCCAGTCTTCCTCCAGATATGCTCCTTGGTGTTGCATTGACCTGAGTAATGAAGAGGCAGTTGGATGTGGCTTATTATGGGCACATAAATCACAGGCAGGCATTACTTGTGTTACTCTTCTTTTAAGCGCCTTCCCTGGCAAAAACCTTCTGCATCAAGGCACATAGTGCACCCCTCCCATAGACGGTGATGTCCTGTAAGCTCTCAGGGAGTTTCCATTGTTGGGTATCAGGGATTAGAACCTTATCCTCCTGTTTATACCAGCCTGTGCTTCCCTTCTCACAGCCCCATTTCTCAGCATGTTCTCGTTTCCTGTGGGGAACATTGGGAAAGGCTCAGGAGTTCAGGGGGAGCCAGTCACTGGAGCCATAACTTGTTCAGGTTACTGCAATCAAGCTGTCTGTTTTGCCCTTTGATCAGCTTTGCTGTTCCCTTGGCTCACAAAGAGCCCTCCCTCTGGCCCCTATAGTGGATTACAGCTGTCTGGGTCGGGACCTGCACTGCTTCTAAAAGAGCCAGAATCAAATCTTCATGTTTTGTGGGAGAACTGCTAGCAGTTAACATTTCTTTTTCTTTCTAAATGGCAGCATGAGTGTGTAGCCTGTGGAACCCACATTTAGAGTCAGTAAAAGTATCTAATTTCTTGTCCTTCCCTAATCGCAAAGCTCTCATTAATGTGATTAGTTCATGCTTCTGGGCTCATGTCTGGGGTTGCTGGGCCTTGGCTTCTGTGCCTTCATCTAGACTAACTGTGGTGCACCCTGCCTTTCGGGTTCCAACTTCTACAGAACTGTTCCCAACATTAAACCATTCACCCTCAGGGCTCTCAAGAAGTTCATCTAGATCAGACCTGCTGGAGTAAGTTCTTCTAAGATTTCTCTGTACACTGAGGCAACAAATCTCTACTCTCGACCACTGGAAGCAGAGTTGCTGGGTTCAGGGTTTGGCTCACCTCTCAGGTAATGTTGGGATGTCTGTTAGGAAGGCCTGATATCTTGTTAACCTTCCTCCAGTCAACCAATGATGTCCTTTGACTTCCAGCACAGACTGTACCTGATAAGGGGTTAATACATCTACATCTTGTCCCAGGGTGAGCTCGTTTCACCAACTGGGCTACCTGCTACTACCCACAGGTGGCTTGGCCATCCGAGGGCCACTGAGTCCTGTTGGACTGGATCTGTTTTAACCACAGAGGCCCGAGTCCTGGAAAGTAGACTGAAGAACAGCTGTCCTCTGATCAGCTTCAGTAAGTCATCAACGTACTGCAGCAGAGTTCCCTTAACAAGGCTCAGTTCCCTTGTGAATGCCTTTCCAAAGAGATGGGGGCTGTCCCCCAAATCCTGCAGAAGCACTGTCCATGTATATTGGGTAGCCTACAGGGTATCAGGGTCCCTCCATTAAAAAACAAAAAGATATTCAGAGTCTGGATATAGGGGAATCCAGAAAAATGCATCTTAGAGATCCAAAACAGAGAAATACTGGGCCCTCCCCAGGACTTGGGTGAGGAGGGTGGGTTTGACACCAGTGGGAGTAATAGGGATGACTGCCTCACTCACTGCTCGCAAGTCATGCACAGACTGATACTCCCCCTCAGGCTTCTGAACAGGGACAATCTGGGTTGCAAGGAGATTGGCAGGGCCTAATGAGTCCATTAGGCAATAAGGATTAGCTGAGTTGGCAACTGGATGGAGAAGGCAATGGCAACCCACTCCAGTACTCTTGCCGGGAAGGTCCCATGGATGGAGGAGCCTGGTAGGCTGCAGCCCACGGGGTCGCTAGGAGTTGGACATGACTTCACTTTTCACTTTCATGCATTGGAGAAGGGAATGGCAACCCACTCCAGTGTTCTTGCCTAGAGAATCCCAGGGACAGGAGAGCCGGGTGGGCTGCCACCTATGGGGTCGCACAGAGTCGGACACAACTGAAGTGACTTAGCAGGAGCAGCAGCAATGAGTCCATGTTTTAGGAATTTGCTAAGCCGCAGTTGGAATCCCTTCAGGGCCTCAGGCTTTAAAGGCTATTGTCTCTTCCAGGGGTATTTTCCCCCAGGCCATAAGCTTTTTTTTTTTGAGTGCGGGGCCACATGTGGCCCATACTGGCACCAAGATATCCCAAACCGCAGGATCTGCTTGTTCTCTAATTTCTTGGGGGCTATTATGGGGAGTATTTTGATACCCAACAGGTAGGTCATCTGAGGCTACTAATGGATGCATTCTCTGTTTGGATTCTTTACCTCCTTGTATTTCACCTTGTCTTAAGAATGTACTAGATCCTAACTTATTTAGCAAATCTCTTGCGAAGAAGGGTAAAGGCCTTTTGGACATGTACAAAAAAGGAGTGAGAAAAATAGACCCGATTCCGCAGGCAAGGGAAGACATAAATTGTTCCAGTACAGTCACGACTAGAGAGGTGGCCAGTTGGCCAAGGCAGAACAGAGCAGGCAGCTCTAGTGTCTACAAGAAATTCAGCCTCCTATCTACCACACTCAGGGTGACCCAAGGCTCCACTGGAGTAATAAGGATGGATCTAGTGAGATCTGGTGGAGAAGGCAATGGTACCATACTCCAGTACTCTTGCCTGGAAAATCCCATGGACCGAGGAGCCTGGTAGGCTGCAGTCCATGGGGTCGCTACTAGTCAGACACAACTGAGCGACTTCACTTTCACTTTTCACTTTCATGCATTGGAGAAGAAAATGGCAACCCACTCCAGTGTTCTTGCCTGGAGAATCCCAGGGACGGGGGAGCCTGGTGGGCTGCCGTCCATGGGGTCACACAGAGTCGGATACGACTGAAGTGACTTAGCAGCAGCAGCAGCAGTGAGATCTGGAGCTGGAACAGGCACTCAGACCCCGTTAGTTGGCGTGTGGAAATCTCTTATGCAAGAGGTGTGCAAGGAACTGGGGCCAGTCGGGATTCCCCCTCGGCTGTTCCGTGGTGGGTACTCAGGACATTTGCTCTTCCAGTGCCTCCTTTCTGACAAAAAAGATAAACTGGTTTGGGCTCAGTCAGCTTCTTGGTGATCTCTCTAACCTTCTCATCCCTCCAGGGTCCCCTCGAGGTGCTGGGGGAATCAAAGCAGACAAAAACTGCATTTTCTTTATTAGCCCCTTTTCCTTATTGCCCCCACCATTAAGTTAAAGACCTTGAAGGCCTCCTCTACCAAGGTTGACAGTGGGGCTTGGGGCTCAGCCTCAAGCTTTTATAAGTTTTTCCAGATATTAGGAGGAGCTTGGGTGATAAGATGCATGGTCAATAGTGACCTCTTTTCTGTGGACTCAGAGTCTGTGCCCATGTTCTTCCTGAATGCCTCTGACACCTGGCTCAGGAAGACTGCTGGGCTTTCATCTTTTTTCCTGTGTAACTTCTTATATAAATCCTATCATGATTTATACACTTCACCAAACACCTTTTCATTCTTTCTGAAAAACAAGTAATGTAACGTCTTACCCTAGGTTGGCCTAGAGAATCTTCATAGTGCGGTCATGTTCTGGGATTGTGTCCCTGCCTGATGAAGTTAGTGGTGTGGATTGGTGGCCAGTAGACCATCTGCATGTTCCCTGGCCTTTCTCAATATACACTCCTTTCCATACGGGGTGCAACAGGGAACCAGAGTAACCATGATGCCCTGCCAAGTGAGAGAGAATGGCAGCCCCAGCCTGACAAACTCTTCCCTAAACTTGTCAAGGTTCTCTGAGAATGTGGCAAAACTCTCCTTACATATTAACCCAGTTAGTTTAGGATCTCTCTTTGGGATGTTCCAGGGGCCCTTGAAGCACCCCAAAATTAAATAGAAGTCAAGAGAATTTCAATTAGAATTTGATATTTGTGAAGTCTGTCAATTTTTAAAAGTTGCAAAACACCTGATCAGATAGGATCATAGGCTTCTATGAAACAGTACATATCCCTTGAGCTATGGTGGGAGAAAAATTTAAAGTAAATACAGGTCACTTAAAGGCATGGGAACTCAACACACTTTGTTGTTATCAAAAGAAGCATCAGGGGAACTTTGTTCTCCTATGAGACAGAAACCAAATCCAGCCCCGCACTATCCTACTCTTAATAAAATCCATTTCCCTAATTAAATTCAGTCCAACCCTAGAAAATCCTGAGCACATATGAAATTCTTTTCTCAATACTCCTTTTCCGCAAACCTTCTTCAACTTTCTAGAGCCATACTTTGTCCTCATTCTTTCCCCCATTCTGAACTAGCCAGCTCTAGGACAAAGTCACCCTTTTTCCTTTCAACAAAATATGTTTCTATTCTTCATGCCTTCTTTCCTGAAAACATGCATCCTGTTTTCCTTAAGCAGCCATGGGCTGCCCTTTACATTTGTTGTTGTTTAGTTGCTCTGTTGTTTCCGACTCTTTGGTGACCCTGCAGACTGCAGCCCGCCAAACCCCTCTGTCAGTGGGATTTCCCAGGCGAAAATACTGGAGTGGGTTGCCACTTCCTACACCAGGGGGTCTTCCCGACCCAAGGATGGAACCTGTATCTCCTGCTTGGCAGGCAGATTCTTTACCACTGAGTACCTGGGTAAGCCGGTCCTTTACATTAGCATTCCATAAATTGATAGGGAACATGTCAGGGTGGCACCAAACATCTTTAGTTTCTCTCTCACAAGAAGACAAAAGTAGGTAAATTTAGACCTGTTTAGCAATTAATATTCCAGCATTTTATCTTATTTGAAATGGCTTGAATATTAAATTAATTCCTGTCATTTAGCTTAATTGTTCCAAATTTACCAAACTTTGGAGAGACTATATTAGATGGATGTTTCCAAACTATTATTATTCCTATAGTGTTTACCCAAAAGTTCTTATCCCAGTTACACTTACCAAAAGATTTAATCATATCAGGTTATTTTCCCTGTTGACAGATTTTATTACAGAAACAATATTCACTGATTGACTTCCAGTAACCCAAGGTGCACGAAAGTATTATACTTAACACTGATGTCTCTAAAGACAGGTCTGTATTAGTTAAATCTGCAAGTTTAAGCTAGACAAGTTAAGTTCTACAGAACCGTGCCTCTCATACGTTTGCCGCTTGAATGTGAAATGGCCCTCTTTTTTCCCTCAGTCTGGGGGACTACAGATGAATCAGCTCCTCAGTACAGGCAAAACAGATGAGAGAGATAGACAAGCTCCTTGAGCCTGGGCAAGAAGAGTTTCACTGAACGAGCAGAGGAGGGAAAAACACAAGCTCCTATCTTTTCTTTTTGTTCTTTAAAATACACTAGGTAACCCAAGGCTGAAGTCTCAGGCAGCATGGGCTGTGTTTGTGTTTCAAGGCTTAAGTGTTCCACCATGCCCACGATGTCGGCGAAGACTAGCAGGAGCAGTTGGACAGACAAAACTACACCACAAACAAAGATGCCCATCACAGAAGTTAAGGACACAAGCAAGCAGTTTTCAGAATAAAGGGGACTGGAGTGTAGGTGTGAGGACCAAGGGAGAAGTAAAGGGAGGAGGGACAGAAAAGACTGAAAGAGAGAAAGAGACAGGAAAAGAGAGATTGCACTGTGAACCCACCACCTGTGGGTGTGTATTCGGGCACCAAGCTGCTTGCTTCCAGAAAGGACCCATGAAGGAGGGAGCACCCTGTCCACTGCCAGCCAGGGTGATCAAGCCTGGAAACCAGTCAGTTGTACATCGTCTGTGGGACTGCACGCACAGGTGGGACTCTCACCCACGGGTACACGAGTATATAGAAATCTCCACTTGAGCGTGTTCCCAACGGGACTTCTCTCGGTGGCAGGAAAATAAAGGTGAGAAGATTGGGACGATCACATTTCCAGCCACTACATGATACGAGATCTGAACCTCTGTCACTCTTATTAATCTCCAGTCAGGCAGTGCCTGCTGGACCACAGTCTGCACGGTGTGAGGCATGCCTCTCCCACCACTGTTTGTCACGCGTGAAGGTGAGCCGTTGCCAGCCAGATGGACATGGAATCACAGGCTGAGAGGAGTGATGCTGTAGCTGCCTGATGCCCACTCTCTTGGAAGGACAAGAGAGAGACGAGAGGACGGGCAGAGAAGTAAGATATTTCAGGAGAGGGAAAGGGGAACGGTGAAGGAAAAGGACAAAGAGGAAGGGGAGACCATTGCTTGAAGAAGGGTGCTGAGGCCCCAGGGACCAGGAAGGCAGACTTACCAACGATGCTGATACAGGAGTTTCAGGAAGCTGCTTGTCACCCTTTGGGAAGCTGTGTTTGGTGCTCCAAGAAGTGCCCAGATCCCCTTCCCAGAGGGGACCAAGCTCCATGTTGGGCGCCACAAAATATGTTACTGATCAGAACTGTGTCCACTTTCACCGCTACTATTCAACATAGTTCTGGAAGTTTTGGCCACAGCAATCAGAGCAGAAAAAGAAATAAAAGGAATCCAAATTGGAAAAGAAGAAGTAAAACTCTCACTGTTTGCAGATGACATGATCCTCTACATGGAAAACCCTAAAGACTCCACCAGAAAATTACTAGAGCTAATCAATGAATATAGTAAAGTTGCAGGATATAAAATCAACACACAGAAATCCCTGGCATTCCTATACACGAATAATGAGAAAGTAGAAAAAGGAATTAAGGAAACAATTCCATTCACCATTGCAACGAAAAGAATAAAATACTTAGGAATATATCTACCTAAAGAAACTAAAGACCTATATATAGAAAACTACAAAACACTGATGAAAGAAATCAAAGAGGACACTAATAGATGGAGAAATATACCATGTTCATGGATCGGAAGAATCAATATAGTGAAAATGAGTATACTACCCAAAGCAATTTACAAATTCAATGCAATCCCTATCAAGCTACCAGCCATATTTTTCACAGAACTAGAACAAACAATTTCAAGATTTGCATGGAAATACAAAAAACCTCGAACTGCCAAAGCAATCTTGAGAAATAAGAATGGAACTGGAGGAATCAACTTGCCTGACTTCAGGCTCTACTACAAAGCCACAGTCATCAAGACAGTATGGTACTGGCACAAAGACAGACATATAGATCAATGGAACAAAATAGAAAGCCCAGAGATAAATCCATACACATATGGACGCCTTATCTTTGACAAAGGAGGCAAGAATATACAATGGAGTAAAGACAATCTCTTTAACAAGTGGTGCTGGGAAAACTGGTCAACCACTTGTAAAAGAATGAAACTAGATCACTTTCTAACACCGCACACAAAAATAAACTCAAAATGGATTGAAGATCTAGATGTAAGACCAGAAACTATAAAACTCCTAGAGGAGAACATAGGCAAAACACTCTCAGACATAAATCACAGCAGGATCCTCTATGATCCACCTCCCAGAATTCTGGAAATAAAAGCAAAAATAAACAAATGGGATCTAGCTAAAATTAAAAGCTTCTGCACAACAAAGGAAAATATAAGCAAGGTGAAAAGACAGCCTTCAGAATGGGAGAAAATAATAGCAAATGAAGGAACTGACAAAATCTCAAAAATATACAAGCAACGTATGCAGCTCAATTCCAGAAAAATAAATGACCCAATCAAAAAATGGGCCAAAGAACTAAATAGACATTTCTCCAAAGAAGACATACGGATGGCTAACAAACACATGAAAAGATGCTCAACATCACGCATTATTAGAGAAATGCAAATCAAAACCACAATGAGGTACCACTTCACACCAGTCAGAATGGCTGCGATCCAAAAATCTGCAAGCAATAAATGCTGGAGAGGGTGTGGAGAAAGGGAACCCTCCTACACTGTTGGTGGGAATGCAAACTAGTACAGCCACTATGGAGAACAGTGTGGAGATTCCTTAAAAATTGCAAATAGAACTACCTTATGACCCAGCAATCCCACTGCTGGGCATACACACCGAGGAAACCAGAATTGAAAGAGACACATGTACCCCAATGTTCATCGCAGCACTGTTTATAATAGCCAGGACATGGAAACAACCTAGATGTCCATCAGCAGATGAATGGATAAGAAAGCAGTGGTACATATACACAATGGAGTATTGCTCAGCCATTAAAAAGAATTCATTTGAATCAGTTCTGATGAGATGGATGAAACTGGAGCCGATTATACAGAGTGAGGTGGGCCAGAGAGAAAAACACCAATACAGTATACTAACACATATATATGGAATTTAGAAAGATGGCAATGACGACCCTGTATGCAAGACAGGAAAAAAGACACAGATGTGTATAACGGACTTTTGGACTCAGAGGGAGAGGGAGAGGGTGGGATGATTTGGGAGAATGGCATTGAAACATGTATACTATCATGTAAGAATTGAATCACCAGTCTATGTCTGATGCAGGATACAGCATGCTTGGGGCTGGTGCATGGGGATGATCCACAGAGATGTTATGGGGAGGGATGTGGGAGGGGGGTTCATGTTTGGGGACGCATGTAAGAATTAAAGATTTTAAAATTAAAAAAATAAAAAAACTAAAAAAAAATATATAAAAAAGAACTGTTGGCCTCCTTAATCAAAGGAAATTGGTCAGAGGCCAGATGAGAAATTCAGGCAAGACTTTACTGGGGCCCCTGCTGCAGCAATGGGAAGCAAGAACAAATAATAAGGTCCTTGCTCACTCACACCGTAGTGGTTTTAATTTTCATTTCCCTGGTAATTAGAATGTTGAGTGTCTTTTCATGTGTCTGTTGGCCATCTCCAGGTCCTCTTTGGGAAAATATCTATTAAATTCTACCCATTTTTAATTGGGTTGTTTGGTTTTTTTGTTGTTGAGATATATAAGTCATCTATATATGTTGGGTAATTAACCCCTTCTCCACAAAAACATTTGCAAGTATCTTTTCCCCTTCAGCAGACCTTTTTTTTTTTCCATTTTCTCAGTGATTTTCTTTTCCGTACAGTAGCTTTTAAGTTTAATTAGGTTCCATTTGTTTAGTTTTGCATTTATTTGCTTTAGGAGACAGATCCAAAAAATAAATATTGCTGTGATTTATGTCAAAACATGTACTAGCTATATTTATTTTCTCTAGGAGTTTTATAGTATCTTATCTTACATTTAGGTATTTAGTAGAGAATATACAGAGTCAACTGATACACAAACGTTAGTATTGGTACATCATTGAGGGCCCTTTGGTTATAAGCATTAGAAACCAATCCTCTTATAAATGCAAATGAATGTGTTAAAACTAGATAGCTCATCAAACCTAAGATAGAAATATAGCTATTATCAAGAAATGGAGTAAGAGAAAATATGGACAAGTTCTTCAAAGCCTGTCTTATAATAGTGCTTGTCTAAACGTTTTCTGCTCTTAAGATACAGTACTTGTAGGGAGGTTGTGACTTAAGTTTGTGTGGGTCAAGTGTCTGTCTCCTAGCCAGAGAAGAAGAGGCAACTTGATTGACAGCTACCAACATTAAATGAGGGAAGAAGTGAATTAAGAAAATAAGCATGCTGTCTACTACAAGAAAGAAATTATTGAGCAGGTTAAAACTATGTGCCCTGCAAATACATATATGATGATCCTAATAACAGTAACTACCCTTAGTTGAAGGGCTTCTCAGGAGGCACAGTGGTAAAGAATCTGCTTGCCAATGCAGGAGACAAAAGACATTTGGGTTCGATCCCTGGGTCATGGAGATCCCCTGGAGTAGGAAATGGCAGACCTCCAGTATTCTTGCTTGGAGAATTCCATGGACAGAAGAGCCTGGTGGGCTACAGTCCATAGGGTCACAAAGAGTTGGACTCGACTGAGCCCCAAAACATGCAACAACCATTAGTTGAGACATTCAATTCACATGATAGTATCGCTCCTCTGAGTTTCTCTATTGACAAGGGTGCACTCCTTTGGACCTCTCAACATCCAAAGATTGATTGTAATACTAACTCCAATTTACATAGGTGGAAACTGACACTCAGAAAGGTTAAATTACCTAATGTCATACAGTGAGAATATGGTGAGTATGGAATTTAACCTGTGGGTGTCTAGCTACAAAGCCCATGAATTTATCTGCCAGAATACATTGTCGATAACAGTATATTTTGATCATGACTGCTGTTTTAATTTCTCTCAGTGCCAGTAGTCTAAAAGAAATGGTGGACTAAATATTAGAGCCTAATGTCTGTTTCACTAAAGCAATACTTGGGTAGTCCTCACCACCAGCACCTCCCACCCAAATGGGTTTTTTTTCTAAATTTAGTTAGTTCTGAAATCTCCTTGCTGGATTATTTCTATCTACTCTAGAATAGTTGGACATTAGCTTTAAAAGTGTGGATCCAGCACATTTCAGCTGTTTTATTGGGATGAAAGAATAGAGTTACATGTCACACCACATTTCAGTTAGTCATGAAGAATAACCACAGAATGCTAGTGATAAATGAGTGTTCCATTCCCCCTGAAGAGTTAATATCTTCAAAGTCAATTGCATCTTAACAGCTCTAACTAGAATAAGAAATAATGTAACTTTTTCACTGCAACAGTCTGAGGCAGGTACCCTGGCCTGTACATTTTACCCCTTAGCTCCCAGATTGATTTCTGGGTCCTCAGTACCAGCTTTGTTTCATTGAGTTTAAACTCCTGGAGATCTCAGAATTCCTCCAAGTTCAAACATTAAAATTCTTTCCAAATGTCTCCAATGTTTATTACTGAAATCTCAAACAGTAGCTTCTGTAAGAATTCTTTCGTGAGCTTCTTTATTTTTCTTAGTGAGTTATAATTGACATACAGCTCTACATTAGTTTCAGGTATACAATGTAATGATTTGATATGTATATATATTGCAGATGTTCAGCATAATAAATCTAGTTATCATCTGTCATCCTACTCAGTTACCAAATAGTTTTTTTTTCTTGAGATGAGAGCTTATCAGATCTTTCTTAGCAACTTTCAAATACACCAAACAGTACTATTTATTAACTGTATACACCGTGTGGTACAGTACATCCCCATGACTTATTTTACAACTTAATGTTTGTGCATGTTGATCCCCTCTACCTGCCTCACTTCACCCACCATCCAGCCCCTGCCTTTTGGCAGCCACCACTCTATTCTCTATGTCTATGACCTTTTTGGAGGTTGTGTTTGTTTTGGTTTTTAATTTCACATTGAGATTATAGTGTTTGTCTCTCTATGCCTGACTGACTTTATTTAGTGTAATGTACACCAGGATGATCCATGTTGTGACAAGATATTTTTCTTTTTATGGTGTGTGTGTGTGTGTGTGTGTGTGTGTGTGTGTATATATATATATATATATATATATATATATATATGGGCATGTGCATGCTAAGTCACTTTAGTCATGTCCAGCTTTTGCAGCCCCATGGAAGGTAGCCCGCCAGGCTCCACTGTCTATGAGATTATTCAGGCAAGAATGCTGGATTGGGTAGCCATTTCCTTCTGCAAGGGAGCTTCCTGACCCAGGGATCAAAGTCAGTTCTTCCACATTGCAGGCAGATTATTTGCCATCAGAGCCATCTTCACAATAATAATAATTAGTAATAATATATAGGGATAATTTTACATAATTTATATTTTCTTAGGTTGTTTCCTTATCTTGCCTATTGTAAATAATGTTATGGATATGATAGTACATGTATCTTTCGATTTATATTCTCATCAGTAGTGTGCAAGGATTCCTTTTTCTCTGTATTCTTGCCAAGACTTGTTATCTCTTTTCTTTTTGATAATAACATTTTAACAGATATGAGGTGCTATCTCACAGTGGTGTTGACTTGCATCTGTCTAATGGTTAGTCACTTCATGGGAAGTAGATGGGGAAACAGTGGAAACAGTGTCAGACTTTATTTTGGGGGGCTCCAAAATCACTGCAGATGGTGACTGCAGCCATGAAATTAAAAGACACTTACTCCTTGGAAGAAAAGTTATGACCAACCTAGATAGTATATTCAAAAGCAGAGACATTACTTTGCTGAATAAGGTCCGTCTAGTCAAGGCTATGGTTTTTCCTGTGGTCATGTATGGATGTGAGAGTTGGACTGTGGAGAAAGCTGAGCGCCGAAGAATTGATGCTTTTGAACTGTGCTGTTGGAGAAGACTCTTGAGGGTTCCTTGGACTCAGTCCATTCTGAAGGAGATCAACCCTGGGATTTCTTTGGAAGGAATGATGCTAAAGCTGAAGCTCCAGTACTTTGGCCACCTCATGTGAAGAGTTGACTCATTGGAAAAGATTCTGATGCTGGGAGAGATTGGGGGCAGGAGGAGAAGGGGACAACCGAGGATGAGATGGCTGGATGGCATCACTGACTTGATGGACATGAGTCTGAGTGAACTCTGGGAGATGGTGATAGACAGGGAGGCCTGGCGTGCTGCAATTCATGGGGTCGCAAAGAGTCAGACACGACTGAGCGACTGAACTGAACTGAATGGTGAGTGCGGAGAAGGCAATAGCACCCCACTCCAGTACTGTTGCCTGGAGAATCCCATCGATGGAGGAGCCTAGTGGGCTGCAGTCCATGGGGTCGTGAAGAGTCGGACATGACTGAGTGACTTCACTTTCACTTTTCACTTTCATGCATTGGAAAAGGAAATGGCAACCCACTCCAGTGTTCTTGCCTGGAGAATCCCAGGGACAGGGAAGCCTGGAGGGCTGCCGTCTATGGGGTCACACACAGTCAGACACAACTGAAGTGACTTAGCAGCAATGATTAATGATGTTGAGTGTTTTTTCATGACCCTGTTGGCTTCTGTGGGAAAAGTATCTATTCAGATTCTCTGCCCATTTTTAATTACATTGTTTCTTTGCTATTGAGTCATATGAGTTCTTTGTATATTTTATATATTAGCTTCTAATCAGAGGTATGATTTGTAAATCTTTTCTTCACTCAGTAGTTGCCTTTTCGTTTCGGTGGTTTTTGTCTGCTGTGCAGAAGTCTTTTAGTATGATGTAGCCACATTTGTTTGTCTGCTTTAGTTGCCTTTACTTTTGGGGTCTAATCCAAAATAACATCAACAAGAGCACTGTCAATCTGGCTTACTGCCTGTGTTTTCTTCTAGGAATTTTGTGGTTTCAATACTTATTTTTGTGTCTAATGCATTTTGAATTTGTTTTTACGTATGGTATAAAATAGTAGTCCAGTTCATTTCTTTTTCCAGGTGGCTATCAAGTTTACTCAACACCATTTAATGAAGAGACCATCCTTTCCCTATTGTATGTTCTTCTCTCCTTTGTAATTAATTAATTGACCATATACTTATGAGTTTATTTCTCTCCATTGATTTACATGTCTGTTTTTTTGCCAGTACCATGCTGCTTTAATTATTATAGCTTTGGAACATAGTTTGAAATCAGGACATGAAATGCCTCCATTTTTCTTCTTTCTTCTCAAAATGGCTTGGCTTTTCAGATATTTTGTGGTTCTTTACAAATTTTAGGATTATTTGTTCTGTTTCTGCTGAAAATTGCCATAGGGATTTTGATAGGGATTGCATTGAATCTGTAGATTGCTTTGAGTAGTATGCATATTTTTAAAATACATATATTTTTTCAGTCCTTGAGTATGGAATATCTTTCAGTTTGTTTCTTCAGGATTTTTCTTTTATCAGCATTTATAGTTTTCAGTGTGTAGACCTTTCACCTGAATTTATTCCTAAGTTTAATTTTTAATGAATTTATTCCTAGGCATTTTATTATTTTTGATGGAATTGTAAATGGGTTTTTTTCTTAAAATCTCTTTCTGCTAGTTTATTAGTATATAGAGACACAATAGATTTTTGCATATTAATTTTGTATCCTGCAACTTAACTTCTAAGTTGTTTATTAGTTCTTAGAGTTTTTTGGTGACGTCTTTAGGATTTAATATGTATAATATGTCATTTGCAGTTAGTGACAGTGTTACCATCTCTTTCTGATTTAGATGCCTTTTACTTCTTTTTCGTCTGGCTAAGAATTTCAATACTATGTTGGATAAGAGTGGTGAGAGTGGGCATCTTTGTCTTGTTTCTCATCTTCAGTTCAGTCGCTCAGTTGTGTCCGACTCTTTGCGACCCCATGAATTGCAGCACACCAGGCCTCCCTGTCCATCACCAACGCCTGGAGTTCACTCAGACTCACGTCCATCGAGTCCGTGATGCCATCCAGCCTTCTCATCCTCGGTTGTCCCCTTCTCCTCCTGCCCCCAATCCCTCCCAGCATCAGAGTCTTTTCCAATGAGTCAGCTCTTCACATGAGGTGGCCAAAGTACTGGAGTTTCAGCTTTAGCATCATTCCCTCCTCCAAAGAAATCCCAGGGCTGATCTCCTTCAGAATGGACTGGTTGGATCTCCTTGCAGTCTAAGGGACTCTCAAGAGTCTCCTCCAACAGCACAGTTCAAAAGCATCAATTCTTCGGCACTCAGCTTTCTTCGCAGTCCAACTCTCACATCCATACATGACCACTTGAAAAACCATAGCCTTGACTAGACAGACCTTTGTTGACAAAGTAATGTCTCTGCTTTTGAATATGCTATCTAGGTTGGTCATAACTTTTCTTCCAAGGAGGAAGCGTCTTTTAATTTCATGGCTGCGGTCACCATCTGCAGAGATCTTGGAGCCCAAAAGATAAAGTCTGACACTGTTTCCACTGTTTCCCTATCTATTTCCCGTGAAGTGATGGGACCAGATGCCATGATCTTCGTTTTCTGTATGTTAAGCTTTAAGCCAACTTTTTCACTTTGCTCTTTCACTTTCATCAAGAGGCTTTTTAGTTCCTCTTCACTTTCTGCCATAAGGGTGATGTCATCTGCATATCTGAGGTTATTGATATTTCTTCCAGAAATCTTGATTCCAGCTTGTGCTTCTTCCAGCCCAGCGTTTCTCATGATGTACTCTGCATATAAGTTAAATAAGCAGGGTGACAATATACAGCCTTGACGTACTTCCTTTTTCATCTTAGAGGGAAAGTTTTTCACCACTAACTGTGATGTTAACTGTGGGCTTGGCATAAATGATCTGTATCATGTTGAAATATGTTTGCTGTATACCCACTTTGTTGAGATTTTTATCATAAATGGATTTAAGTGCTCTAAAATACTTTTCTATATCCATTGCAATGAGCATATGATTTTTATTCATTTTCCTCATGTGGTGTATCGCTTTGATCGATTTGCAGATATTGAACTATTCTTGCATTCCTATAATAAAATCTACTTGATTGTGGTATATGATCCTTCTACTGTATTGTTGTATTTGGTTTACAAATATTTTTGTCTAGGACTTTTGCATCTATGTTAAACAGCAATATTGTCTGATAATTTTCTTTCTTGCATTATCCTCTGATTTTGGTAATAACTTAATGCTAGCCTTGTGAGATGAGTTTGGAACTGTTCCCTCTTGTTCCATTATTAGAATTTGAGAAGAAATGGTATTAATTCTTCTTTAAATTTTGGGTATAATTTGCCAGTGAAGCTGTCTAGTCATGAGCTTTTGTTTGTTGGGAGGTTGGTTAAATTGCCAATTCAATATCCATGCTAATAATTGGTCTATTCAGTTTTTATGTTTCTGCATGATTCAGTTTTGATGTAGACCCCATGTTTCTAGGAATTTCTTCAAGATAAAGCAATTATCCTTCAATTAAAACATTAAAAAAGCTTAGGCACAATGAAAGTATTATACTTAATGTTGATGACTCTTAGCTTAATTTCTCTTGTATGTAGAATTGTTTGATTTGTAAGCACTTACTTTTCTTTGTTATTGTTATTCAGTTGCTAAATCATGTCCGATTCTTTGTGACCCCATGGACTGCAAAGGCTTCCCTGTCCTTCAGAGTCTCCTGGAGTTTGTTCAAATTCATGTCCATTGAATTCAGTGATACTGTATAACCATCTCATCCTCTCACCCCCTTCTCCTTTTGCCTCCACTCTTTCCCAGCATCAGAGTCTTTTCCAGTGAGTCAGCTCTTTGCATCAGGTGGCCAAAGTGTTGGAACTTCAGCTTCAGCAAGAATCCTTCCAGAGAATATTCAGGGTTGATTTCTTTTAGGATTCACTGATTTGATCTCCTTGCAGTCCAAGGGGATCTCAGGGATCTTCCCAGCACCACAGTTTGAAAGCATCAATTCTTTGGTTCTCAGCCTTTTTCATGGCACAACTCTCACATTCATACAATACTTTCATTGTGCTATCCAAATGTAGGCAAAACCAGGTTTTCCAACTGAAAAAACCACAGCTTTGACTATATGGACCTTTGTCAGTAAAGTGATGTCTCTGCTTTTTAATACAGTGCCTAGGTTTATCATAGATTTCCTTCCAAGGAGCAAGTGTCTTTTAATTTCAAAGATGTCACAAAAAAAGAAAACTACAGGCCAATATCACTGATGAACATAGATGCAAAAATCCTCAACAAAATTCTAGCAATCAGAATCCAACAACACATTAAAAAGATCATACAACATGACCAAGTGGGCTTTATCCCAGGGATGCAAGGATTCTTCAATATCCGCAAATCAATCAATGTAATTCACCACATTAACAAATTGAAAAATAAAAACCATATGATTATCTCAATAGATGCAGAGAAGGCCTTTGACAAAATTCAACATCCATTTATGATAAAAACTCTCCAGAAAGCAGGAATAGAAGGAACATACCTCAACATAATAAAAGCTATCTATGACAAACCCACAGCAAACATTATCCTCAGTGGTGAAAAATTGAAAGCATTTCCCCTAAAGTCAGGAACAAGACAAGGGTGCCCACTTTCACCGCTACTATTCAACATAGTTCTGGACGTTTTGGCCACAGCAGTCAGAGCAGAAAAAGAAATAAAAGGAATCCAAATTGGAAAAGAAGAAGTAAAACTCTCACTGTTTGCAGATGACATGATCCTCTACATGGAAAACCCTGAAGACTCCACCAGAAAATTACTAGAGCTCATCAATGAATATAGTAAAGTTGCAGGATATAAAATCAACACACAGAAATCCCTTGCATTCCTATACACGAATAATGAGAAAGTAGAAAAAGAAATTAAGGAAACAATTCCATTCACCATTGCAACGAAAAGAATAAAATACTTAGGAATATATCTACCTAAAGAAACTAAAGACCTATATATAGAAAACTATAAAACACTGATGAAAGAAATCAAAGAGGACACTAATAGATGGAGAAATATACCATGTTCATGGATCGGAAGAATCAATATAGTGAAAATGAGTATACTACCCAAAGCAATTTACAAATTCAATGCAATCCCTATCAAGCTACCAGCCATATTTTTCACAGAACTAGAACAAACAATTTCAAGATTTGTATGGAAATACAAAAACCTCGAATTGCCAAAGCAATCTTGAGAAATAAGAATGGAACTGGAGGAATCAACTTGCCTGACTTCAGGCTCTACTACAAAGCCACAGTCATCAAAACAGTATGGTACTGGCACAAAGACAGACATATAGATCAATGGAACAAAATAGAAAGCCCAGAGATAAATCCACACACATATGGACACCTTATCTTTGACAAAGGAGGCAAGAATATACAATGGAGTAAAGACAATCTCTTTAACAAGTGGTGCTGGGAAAACTGGTCAACCACTTGTAAAAGAATGAAACTAGATCACTTTCTAACACCCCACACAAAAATAAACTCAAAATGGACTGAAGATCTAAATGTAAGATCAGAAACTATAAAACTCCTAGAGGAGAACATAGGCAAAACACTCTCAGACATAAATCACAGCAGGATCCTCTATGATCCACCTCCCAGAATTCTGGAAATAAAAGCAAAAATAAACAAATGGGATCTAGCTAAAATTAAAAGCTTCTGCACAACAAAGGAAAATATAAGCAAGGTGAAAAGACAGCCTTCTGAATGGGAGAAAATAATAGCAAATGAAGCAACTGACAAACAACTAATCTCAAAAATATACAAGCAACGTATGCAGCTCAATTCCAGAAAAATAAACGACCCAATCAAAAAATGGGTCAAAGAACTAAATAGACATTTCTCCAAAGAAGACATATGGATGGCTAACAAACACATGAAAAGATGCTCAACATCACGCATTATTAGAGAAATGCAAATCAAAACCACAATGAGGTACCACTTCACACCAGTCAGAATGGCTGCGATCCAAAAATCTGCAAGCAATAAATGCTGGAGAGGGTGTGGAGAAAAGGGAACCCTCCTACACTGTTGGTGGGAATGCAAACTAGTACAGCCACTATGGAGAACAGTGTGGAGATTCCTTAAAAAATTGCAAATAGAACTACCTTATGACCCAGCAGTCCCATTGCTGGGCATACACACCGAGGAAACCAGAATTGAAAGAGACACATGTACCCCAATGTTCATCGCAGCACTGTTTATAATAGCCAGGACATGGAAACAACCTAGATGTCCATCAGCAGATGAATGGATAAGAAAGCAGTGGTACATATACACAATGGAGTATTACTCAGCTGTAAAAAAGAATTCATTTGAATCAGTTCTGATGAGATGGATGAAACTGGAGCCGATTATACAGAGTGCAGTAAGCCAGAAAGAAAAACACCAATACAGTATACTAACACATATATTTGGAATTTAGAAGATGGCAATGACGACCCTGTATGCAAGACAGGGAAAGAGACACAGATGTGTATAACGGACTTTTGGACTCAGAGGGAGAGGGAGAGAGTGGGATGATTTGGGAGAATGACATTCTAACATGTATACTATCATGTAAGAATTGAATCGCCAGTCTATGTCTGACGCAGGATGCAGCATGCTTGGGGCTGGTGCATGCGGATGACCCAGAGAGATGTTATGGGGAGGGAGGTGGGAGGGGGGTTCATGTTTGGGAACGCATGTAAGAATTAAAGATTTTAAAATTTAAAAATAAAAAACTGAAAAAAAATGATATCAAAAAAACAACAACAAAAAAAATTTCATGGCTGTAGTCACCGTCCACATTGATTTTGAAGTTCAAGAAGATGAAATCTGTCACTGCTTCCACTTTTCCCCCTTCTGTTTGCCATGAAGTGATGGGACCAGATGACTATAATCTTAGTTTTATGAATGTTGAGTTTTAAGCCATTGTGTTCATTCTTTTCTCTCACCCTTATATAGAGGCTCTTTAGTTCCTCTTCGCTTTCTGCCATTAGAGTGGTATCATCTGCTAATTTGAGGTTGTTGATATTTCTCCCAGTAGTCTTATTCCAGTTTGTAATTCATCTGGCCAGGTATTTCTCATTGTGTACTCTACATATAAGTTAAATAAGCAGAATGACAATATACAGCTTTGTCTTACTTGTTTCCTAGTTTTGAACCAGTCAGTTTTTTCCATATCCAGGTCTGTTGCTTCTTGACCTGCATATGGGTTTTTCAGGAGGCAGGTAAGGGGATCTCATACCTCCGTCTCTTTAAGAATATTACACAGTGTGTTGTAGTCCACATTGGCAACGGTTTTAGCATACTCAGTGAGGCAGACGTAGATGTTTTTCTGGAACTCCCTTTCTTCCTCCATGATCCAACAAATGTTGGCAATTTGATCTCTGCTTCCTCCACCTCTTTGAAACCAAGCTTGTACATCTGGAAGTTCTCAGTCACGTATTCCTAAAGCCTGACTTGAAGAATTTGGAGCATAGCCTTGCTAGCATGTGAAATGAGTGCAATTATACACTAGTTGGAATATTCTTGGCATTGACCTTCTTGGAGATTGTAATTAAAAGTGACCTTTTGTAGTCCTGTGGCCATTGTTAAGTTTTTCAAATTTGCTGTCTTATTGAGTGCAGCACTTTAACAGCATCAGCTTTTAGGATTTTAAATAGCTCAGCTGGAATTCCATCACCTCCTCAAGCTTTGGTTTTAGTCATTTTTCCTAAGGCCCACTTGGCTTCACACTCTAGAATGTCTGGCTCTACATGAGTGACCACACCATTGTGATTATTTGGATCATTAAGACCTTTCTTGTATAGTTCTTCTATGTACTCTTGCCACCTCTTAATCTCTTCCACTTTTGTTAGATCCATACTGTTTCTGTCCTTTATCTTGCCCGTCCTTGCAAGTAATGTTCCCTTGATATCTCTTATTTTCTTGAAGATATCTAGTCTTTCCCATTCTGTTGTTTTCCTCTATTTCTTTGTGTTGTTTACTTATGAAGGCCTTCTTATCTCTCCTTGCTGCTCTCTAAAATTCTGTGCTTAGTTGGATATATCTTTCCCTTTCTTCTGTGCCTTGTACTGCTCTTCTTTGCTCAGCTATTTCTAAAGCCTCTTCAGACAACCTCTTTGCCTTTCTTTCATTTCTGCTTTTTTGGGGTAGTTTTGGTCACTGCCTCCTGTATGGTGTTAGGAATCTCTGTCCATAGTTCCTCAGGCACTCTGTCTACCAGATCTAATCCCTTGAATCTATTCATCATCTCTACTGTATAATCATAAGGGGTTTTATTTCAGTCATACCTGAATGGCCTAACAGTTTCCCCTACTTTCTTCAATATAAGCCTGTGTTTTGAAATAAGGAGCTCACAATGTGAGTCATAGTCAGCTCCAGGTCTTGTTTTCGCTAACTGAATAGAGCTTCTCCTTTTTCAGCTGCAAAGAATAGAAATCAGTCTGATTTCAGTATTGACCATATGGTGATGTCCATGTGTAGAGTCATCTCTTGAGTTGTTTGAAAAGGGTGTTTGCTGTGACTAATGTGTTCTCTTGACAAAACCCTGTTTGCCTTTGCCATGCTTCATTTTGTACTCCAAAGCCAAATTTGCCTGTTACTCTGCATACCTCCTGAGTTCCTGCTTTTGTATTCCAATCTCCTATGATGAATAGGACATCTTTTTTGGTGTTGGTTCTAGAATGTGTAGTAGGTCTTCATAGAACTGGTCATCTTCAGCTTCTTAGGAATCAGTGTTTGGGGTATAGACTTGGATTACTGTGGTATTGAATGGTTTGCCTTGAAAATGAACTGAGCTCATTCTATTATTTAGGAGATTGCACCCAAGTACTGAATTTTGGACTCTATTGTTGACTATGAGGGCTTTTAATTTCTTCTAAGGGATTCTTGCCTGTATTAGTGGATATAATTGTCATCTGAATTAAATTCTCCTATCCCCATCCATTTTAGTCCACTGAGTCCTAAGATATTAGTGTTCAATCTTGCCATCTTCTGCTTGAGCATGTCCAACATACCTTGATTTATGGACCTAATATTCCAGGTTCCTATTCAGTATTGTTCTTTACAGCATAAATTTTGCTTTCACCACCAGACATATTCACAACTGAGTGTCGTTTCTGCTTTGACTCAGCCACTTCATTCTTTCTGGAGCTATTAGTCATTGCTCTCTGTTCTTCCCCAGTAGCATATTAGACACCTTCCGACCTGAGGGGCTTATCTTCTGGTGTTATATCTTTTTGCCTTTTTATACTGTCCATGGGGTTCTCCAGGCAAGAATACTGGAGTGAGTTGCCATTTCCTTCTCCAGTGGACCACGTTTTGTCATAACTGTTCTCTATGACCATCTTGGTTGGAACTGCATGGAATGGTTCATAGCTTCATTGAGTTACACAAGCCCCTTTGCCATAACAAGGCTGTGATGCATGAAGGGGTACTTCTTTTAGGCCAATTAAATTAGAGCTTATTTACAAATGAACCCCTCAGCAATATTATCCAAAGACAAAGACACATACTGAAGCATACATTTATCCAGACATACACATTGAGAGATCTAACTTCATTTTCTAAAGTGAAGTCACTCAGTTGTGTCTGACTCTTTGTGACCCCATGGACTGTAGCCTATCAGGCTCCTCCATTCATGGGATTTTCCAGGCAAGAGTGCTGGAGTGGATTGCCATTTCCTTCTCCAGGGGATCTTCCCCACCCAGGAATCGAACCCGGGTCTCCCGCATTGCAGGCAGACACTTTACGGTCTGAGCTGCCACAGTATAAAACTAGCTAGTTTATAAACAGTTGGAACAATACAAATTTTTAAAGGCTTCATTCCATGTTTGTTTGTTTTTCCCTTAGTTTCAGGAATTACAGATGGTCTAGATAAGATAACTGTTCCTGAGACCCTTGGTCTCAAGGCACAGGAAGAGAAAGTCAAATTCTCCAAGGATACTTAGGGTCAGAATTCAATTTTTAAGGTATATAACAAGATAGATTGAACGTGCAAAAAAGAACTGGTTTTGCAATTTCAGAAAACTTTTTTTTTGACCGGTTTTCTCTGGAGTCCAAAGAACATGGTGGCCAAACTGTCAAAAATCATCCTTTTCTTTCTGTGGTCACAGTTTTATAGCTAAAATTTAAACCAGGTAACGCTCAAATTGGCCAGCATAACAGGAGCAGACTGGCTGATAAAATGTTGTCCCAGCAGGAATTGTCCCTCTGGGCAGGTTGGAGCCTTAGTTTGATCAGAAAAATCTGAAGGAATAAGGAAAGTTGCAGGAGAGGGATAGGAGTAGTTAAATTCTTTAGAATGTTAGAAGAGATTTTCTGATTCCTCAGGCCTTTGATTATAGAGAAAGTCCTGGGCAAAGGGGAACCTCAGTCCATTTTCCTATCCTCTAACTTAAATAAAGGTCAGGCACTGTTACAGCAAAACCCAAGTTTTCCTTTTTCTCAGCCCTTTGGCTTAGAAAAGAGATTCTACCTTGTTGAACAACCTGCAACCGATAATAAGAACAAGAGCAAGAGCACTCCTCAAATGAAATCTAGTGTCCGTGAAACATCTACCAGGAGGCTTTTACCTAAAAGGGATCTGGAGTGTCTCTGAATTCCCTTAGGTTCTGATGGGTTTTCAGGCATTTTTATTTTCCCTTTTTTTTCCATTGATTCCTAACCAGATGTCTCTGGTTGAATCCATCCCTTGCCTAAGGGGTCCCCTATTGGGGACATTTGAACCAATGGCAGAGGATGGCCAGGGCTCTCCTTCCGGGGGGCCCATTGTCTGTAGAGCTTATATTCTGTGGTAAGTCTTCCTAACCTGGGGTGTGTTCCTCATGACTGAGCATCTACACAGTTTATAAGTCAGGTTTCTGGGTAGCAGCCAGCCCAGTAGGCTGTCCATAGTAGCAGGTAGGCAGCCAAGGCCTGGAGTGAAGAGGGTCTGATTGATGCAAAGAGGACCCTTGAAGAAACTGGAGCTGGTTGCTGTGGAAGACGGCATGGGATTTAAAGCTTGAGAGTCAGAAGGCAGAGAAATTCTTATAATAAACGTATGGGCAGTGAGTGAGGTGAGAGACTAGCCAGCAGAAGAACCCAAAATCTGTTTCCCTGTCTGTCTGGCAGCTAAGATGAAATTGGGAATCATGTGATGCTTTTGTCTGACACAGACACCACCAGACTTGGCAGTGATGGAGACGCAATTTGGGAGTGATATGCCCTGAAAGGGCATAGAGATAAGAAGTGAGAAATAGACCTTGTTGTGTAAGTAAGTTGGGAATGAAAAGCATGATGGAGGGCTCCATATGGGACAGTGAAAAAGGGAGAGCGAGAGCTAGAGGGAGAGAGGGACTACTTGGGCTCCTGTGTGATCTGAAACCGCAGTTCCACCATGTCCCAAAGGACAGTGTCAGCTGTCTCCCAAGCATTATTTGAATCTGCACACCCTGAGGAATTCCCACACCACTCCCAATGTCCAGGGACCCATAATACTAGAGTGGATAGAGGTTAGGCCCTGCAGGTCTTAAAAAGAAAGTGAAAGGGAGAGCAAGAAAGAAAGCAAGAGCAAAAGTCAGGGGCCTCAAGCCACAGCTGGGCAAAGCCTGGGGTTTACCTTGACCTTCCAAATTCCCGAATATGGTTTCCAGTGGCCTTGGCCCTTAGCAGCCTGAAGCAGGGTTTCGGTTATTGGGATTGAGGTTGAGTCACAGCAGTGAGAGCACCAAATCCTAGCCACTTGGCCAGTGGTCAGTGACAAGGCCCTGGCTCTTCGGCTTTGCAGAAAAGAATTTGCACAAAGACGGAAAGTAGTGAAACAAGAATTTATTAGGGAAAAAGAGTACAGTCCATGTGGATAGACACATGGGCAGGCCCAGAGAGAGAGAGGTGCTGAGTTGCACATGCGTGGTGGTTTGGACTACTTTTATGGTACATTTCTTCCAAGTTTCCTTTGACCAGTCACCTTGACTTGCCGGGTTCTGAGTTTGTATTTGGTACATCTCAGGATCTTCGCATTTGTGTGTGCATGTATCTTAGCCAAGATAAATTTCTAGCGAAGAGACTTGTGGGTAGTGACATCACTTACTATGAGGGGATGCCCCGTCTCTTTTGACCTCCCAGAAGCCTTTCTGTGCATGTGTAGTTAGGAAGGTCTCTGCGACTTTGAGAATGAGGACTGTGTGGTCTTTTACCTCCTACCTGGTCAATGCCCAGCCTCCTCCATCACCCTGCTTTCATAAGATTTCTGCTATTACAGAGTTTCTGTCCACAGGAAAGAAACTCTTCAGCCTGAGGTCCATCTGTCTGCTCTCTCAACCTTATTAGTCATCTTTTTAAAGTCTATTTTATCTAATATAATTATTGCTACTCCAGCTTTTTTTGGGGGTGGGGGGAGTTTCCATTTGCAGGGAATTTTTTTTAATTTACTTTTTTTTAGGGTTAGGGTTAGCTGAATTATAATGTATTAATCACTGCTATACAGCAAAGTGGCTCAGTTGCACATATATGTACATTCATTTTCATATTCTTTTCTATTATGGTTTATCGCAGGATATTTAATATAGTTCTCTGTGCTATACAGTAGGACCTTGTTAATCCATTCTGTATATACCACTATGCATTCGCTAATCCCAAACTTCCCACTCCTACCCTCTTCCACCACCCCCCGCCCTGCACTTGGCAGTTACCAGTCTATTCTCTGTGTCTCTAGTTTTGTTTCCATTTAATAGACTCATTTGTGTCATAGCTTAGATTCCACATATAAGTGATAACATATGATATTTGTCTTTATCTCTCCAACTTACTTTACTTAGTATGCTAATCTTTAGTTGCATCCATATTGCTGCAATGTCCTTATTTAATTCTTCTTTATGGCTAATATTCCATGGTATATATGTACCATATCATCTTTTTAAAAAACATTTTTTTAGAGTATAGTTTCTTTACAATGTGGTATTATTCTCTGCTATATAGCAAAGTGAATCAGCTATACATATACACGTATCCTCTTTTTCAGATTTTCTTCCCATTTAGGTCACCGCTTGATTAGCATTCTCGCTTCTGTCCAGTAGGTTCTCATTAGTTACCTATTTTATGCATAGAAGTGTACATATGTCAGTGGAAATCCTCCATTCAGTGCACTTCCCTTCCGTCCACTCCCCTACCGCCCCATGTCCACACATTTTTCTCTACCTCTGTGTCTCTCTTTCTGCCTTGCAAATAGATTAATCTGTACCGTTTTTCTAGATTCCACTTATGTACATTAATATACAATATTTGTTTTTCTCTTGCTGACTTACTTCACTCTGTATGACAGTCTCTAGGTCCATTCATACTCTGCAAATGGCACAATCTCCTTCCTTTTTATAGCCCAGTAATATTCCATTGTGTATATGTACCACATTTTTTTAATCCATTCCTCTGTTGATGGACATGTAGGTTGCTTCCATGTCCTGGCTATGTAAGCAGTGCTGCAATGAACACTGAGTACATGTTTCTTTTGGAATTATGGTTTTCTCCAAGCATATGCCCAGTAGTGGCATTGCTGGATCATATGGTACTATTTTTTTTTTTGATTGGAGAATAGTTGCTTTATAGTCTTGTGTTGGTTTCTGCCATGCAACACTGTGAATCAGCCATAATTATATATTTTTATATATATATATATGTATGTATATATTTTGCATATGATGGTATATATATGTCAAGGCTACTTTCTCAATTTGTCCCACCCTCTCCTTCCCCCACTGTGCCCACAAGTCTGTTCTCTACATCTGCATTTCCATTCCCTCTCTGCAAATATGTTCATCAATACGATTTTTCTAGATTCCATATATATGTGTTAATATACAGTATTTGTTTTTCAGTTTCTGACTTACATCACTCAGTGTAACAGGCTCTGGGTTCATTCACCTCACTGCAACTAACTCAAATTCATTCTTTTTTATGGCTGAGTAAAATTTCATTGCATGTATGTATCACATCTTCCTTATCCATCTATCTGTTGATGGACATTTAGGTTGCCTCAGTATCCTGGCTTTTGTAAATAGTGCTGCGATAAACATTGGGGTACATGTGCCTTTTTGAATTGTGTTTTTCTTTGGATATATGCCCAGGAGTGTGATTTCTGAGTCATATGGTAGTTATATTTCTGATTTCTTAAGGAATCTTCATACAGTTCTCCATAGTGGCTGTATCAGTTTATATTCCTACCAGCAGCGCAGGAGGATTCCCTTTTACCCACTCCCTCTCCAGCACTTGTTTGTAGATTTTTTGATGATGGTCATTCTGACCCCTGTGAGCTGTAGTTTTGATTTGCATTTCTCTAATAATGAGTGATGTTGAACACCTTTTCATGTGTTTATTAACAGAATCCAACAACACATTAAAAGAATGATACATCAAATGAGCTTTATCCAAGGGATACAAGAGTTCTTCAGTTCAGTAGCTCAGTTTTGTCTGCCTCTTTGTGACTCCATGGACTGCAGCACATCAGGCTTCCTTGTCCATCACCAACTCCCGGAGCTTGCTCAAACCCATGTCCATCAAGTTGGCGAGGCCATCCAACCATCTCATCGTCTGTCGCCCCCTTCTCTTCCTGCCTTCAGTCTTTCCCAGCATCAGGGTCTTTTCCAAGGAATCAGGTCTTCGCATCAGGTGGCCAAAATATTGCAGTTTCAGCTTCAGCGTCAGTCCTTCCAATGAATATTCAGGACTGATTTCCTTTAGGATGGGCTTCTTGGATCTCCTTGCAGTCCAAGAGACTCTCAAGAGTCTTCTCCAACACCACAGTTCAAAAGCATCACTTCTTTGGCACTCAGCTTTCTTTATAGTCTAACTCTCACATCTATACATGACTACTGGAAAAGCCATAGCTTTGAGTAGACGGACCTTTGTCGGTAAAGTAATGTCTCTGCATTTTAATATGCTGTCTAGGTTGGTCATAGCTTTTCTTCCAAGGAGCAAGTGTCTTTTAATTTCATGGCATCAGTCACCATCTGCAGTGATTTTGGAGCACAATGAAATAAAGTCTGTCAGTGTTTCCATTGTTTCCCTATCTATTTGTCATGAAGTGATGGGACTGGATGCCATGATCTTTGTTTTTTGAATGTTGAGTTTTAAGCCAGCTTTTTCACTCTCCTCTTTCACTTTGATCAAGAGGCTCTTCAGTTCCTCTTTGCTTTTTGCCATAAGGTTGGTATCATCTGCATATATGAGGTTATTAATATTTCTCCCAGCAATCTTGATTCCAGCTTGTGCTTCATCCACTTCTTAAGTATATACAAACCAATCAATGTTATACACTGTATTAGCAAATAGAAAGATAAAAGCCATATTGTTTTTTCAATAGATGCAGAGAAAGCTTTTGGAAAAATTCAACACCCATTTATGATAAAAACTGTCCAGAAAGTATGCATGGAAGGAACATACCTCAACATATTAAAAACCATATATGATAAACCCACAGCAAATGCTATTCTCAATGGTGAAAATCTGAAACCATCTCCTTTAAGATCAGGAACAAAACAAGGGTGCCCACTCTTGCCACTATTATTCAACATTGTTTTGGGACTCCTAGCCATAGCAGTCAGAGAAGATTTTTATTATCATTATTATTATTATTATTATTATGGCCATTCTGACTAGTGTGAAGTGATACTTCATTGTGGTTTTGATTTGCATTTTTCCAATGAAAATGAGCTGTGTTGAGTATCTTCTCATGTGTTTGTTGGCTATCTGTATGTCCTCTTAAGAAATTTTTGTTTAGGTCTTCTGCCCATTTTTTGATTGGGTTGTTTGTTTTTAGGTATTGAGCTTATGAGCTGTTCCTTTATTTTGGAGATAATCCCTCATCAGGTGCTTCATTTGCAAATATTTTCTCCCATTCCAAGGGTCATCTTTTTGTCTTGTTTATGGTTTCCTTTTCTGTGAGAAAGCTTTTAAGTTTAATTAGGTCCCATTTGTTTGTTTTTGTTTTTATTTGCATTACTATAGGAGGTAGATCAAAAAAGCTCTTGCTGTGATTTATGTCAAAGATTGTTATGCCAATGTTTTCCTCTAAGAGTTTTATAGTGTCCAGCCTTAAATTTAGGTTTTAAATCCATTATAAGTTTGTGTGTGCATGGTGTTAGGGAGTAATTAATTTCATTGTATGTGTAGCTGTCTAGTTTCCCCAGCACCAGTCATAGAAGACACTGTCTTTTCTCCATTTTATATTCTTGCCTCCTTTATCTAAGACAAGGTGTCCATAGGGATGTACATTTATGTCTGAACTTTCTATCCTGTTTCATTGATGTGTATTTCTGTTTTTCTGTCAGTATCATACTGTCCTGATTACTGTAGCTTTGTTGTGTATTCTGAAGTCTGGGAACCTGATTCCTCCAGCTCTGTTTTTCTTTCTCAAGATTGCTTTGGCTATTTGGGGTCTTTGGTATTTGCGTATGAGTTGTGAAATTCTTTGTTCTAATTCTGTGAAAAAAAATGCCATTGGTAGTTTGATAGGGATTGCATTGAATCTGTAGATTGATTTGGGTAGTATAGTCATTTTCAAAATATTGATTCTTCCAGTCCAAGAACACAGTATATCTCTCCATCTCTTTGTGTCATCTGTGATTTCTTTTATCAGTATCTTACAGTTTTCTGAGCACTGGTCTTTTTCTTCCTTAGGTAGGCCTATTCCTTAGATATTTTATTCTCTTTGTTGCAAAAGTAAATGGGATTGTTTCTTTAAATTCTCTTTCTGATCTTTTGTTGTTAGTGTATAGGAATGCAAGAGATTTCTGTGCATTAAGTTTGTATTCTGGAACTTTGCAAAATTCACTAATGAGCACCAGTAGCTTTCTGGTGGCATCTTTAGGATTTTCTGTGTATAGTATGATATCATCTGCAAACAATAGCAGTTTTACTTCTTTTCTAATTTGGGTTCCTTGTATTTCTTTTTCTTCTCTGATTGCTTTTACTAGAGCTTCCAAAAGCATACTGAGTAATGGTGGTGAGAGTGGACTTGTCTTTTTCTTGACCTTGGAACAAGCACTTTCAGCTAATCACCATTGATAATGATGTTTGCTGTGAGTTTGTCATATGTAGCCTTTATTATGTTGAGGTAGATTGCCTCTATGCCCACTTTCTGGGGAGGTTTTATCATAAACAGGTATATGGTTTTTATATTTCAGTTTGTTAATATGGTATATCACATTGATTTGCAAGTATTGAAGAATTCTTGCACATCTGGGATAAATCCCACTTGATCACAGTGTATGGTCCTTTTAATGTGTTGTTGGATTTGGTTTGCTAGTATTGTGTTGAGGATTTTTGTTTCTATGTTCATTATAGATGTTGACCTGTGGTTTACTTTTTAGTGTGATATTTTAGTCTGGTTCTGGTGTCAGGATGATGGTGGCCTCTTAGACTAAGCTTGGGAGTGTTCATTCCTCTGGAATCTTTTTGAAAAGTTTGAGAAAGATGAGCAGTAGCTCTTCTCTAAATGCTGGATAGATTCACCTGTGAAAATATCTGGTCCTGAAATTTTGTTTGTCATAAATTTTTAATCACAGTTTCAGTTTCATTTCTTGTTATTGATCTGTTCATATTTTCTATTTCTTGTTGGTTCACTTTTGGAAGGCTGTGCCTTTCTAAGAATTTGGCCGTTTCTTCCAGGTTGTCCACTTTATTGGCATATAGTTTCTTGAAGTAGTCTCTTTTTATTTCTGTGGTGTCAATTGTAATTTCTTTTTATTAATTATTTACTTATATCATCTTGTTGGACTATTTTTTAATCATGTAATGTCCTTTTTCATCCCTGATTAGTCATTGTTTCAAAGTCTGGTTTGTCTAATATAATTCTTGCAAGTCCAGCTTTCTTTTTCGGTTTCCATTTGCAGGGAATACTTTTTCTGTCCCTTCACTTTCAGTCGCTGTGTGTCCTTACATCTGAAGTATCTTGTGGGCAGCATGTCAATGGGTCTTTTTAAAATCCCGTCAGCCAGTCTCTCTTTTGATTGGATCATTTAGTCTATTTATTTAAAGTAGTTATTTATTGGACACACTTATTGCCATTTTATTCATTATTTTTAACTGTTTTGTATCTCTTCTCTGTTCCTTCTTATTCAGTTTATTTGTGGTTTAATATATTTGCTGGGTAATATGTTTATATTCTATTCTCTTTATCTTTTGTGTATCTACTATAGTTTTTGTTTAGTGGTTACCATAAAACTTACATATTACAACTCATAGTCTGTTTTAAGTATATAACAGCATAAATTTGAACACATTTTAAATCTTTAGATGTTTACTTCCTCTCATGTTTTATGTCTTTGATGTCACATCTCTGATCTTTTAATCTTGTGTATTACTTAATTATTATCTTCAGAGTTATTTTTACTACTTTTGTCTTTTAAACTCCATACTAGATTTACAAGTGATTAAATCACTACCTTTACTATGTATTTACCTTTACCAGTGAAATTTATACTTTTATATATTTTTCTCAGTAATTAGTCATCTTTTAACTTAAATAAATCCTATTAATATTTCTTGTAATACTTGTTTTGTGGTGATAAACTCCTTTAGCTTTAGTTTGTCTGGAAAACTTTCTCTCTCCTTAAACTCTGAATGATTACTTTGCCAGATAAAATCTTCTTCATTGGAAAAAATCATTTAACGCTTAAATATATCATGCAACTCCCTTCTACCCTGCCAAGTTTCTGCTGAAAAATCTCATAATCTCATGAGGGTTCTCTTGTGCATAACATGTTATTTGTCTCTTGCTGCATGTGAGATTTTTTCCTTGTCTTTAACTTTTGACAGTTTAATTATAATGTGTCTTGGTATGGATATCTTTGGGCTTATCTGACTTAGAATTTTCTGAGCTTCCTTGGTCTGGATGTCTGTTTCTTCCCACAGTTTAAGGAGGTAGGTTTTCAGTCATCACATATTTAAATCAGTGTTCTGCCCCTTTCATTCTCTATTCTCCTTTCAGAGCCCCAATAATGCAAATATTGATTGATTTTGGCACCTGTCTTTTAAGGTATCTTCACTTTTTTTCATTGCTTTTTCTTTTTGCCACTCTTATTTGATCTCAGAGAAGATCACTGTCACCACTGTGCTCACCACACCACCAGGTCTATAGAGATTACCTTCATGAGCACTCTGTTGCTTCACTATATTTATTTGTTCTAGTATCTAGTTCAGAATATGGGTTTGATTTGCAGAAAGTATAAAAGCCTGCTTTTATTGTAAAATAATAAGTTGAGACAATTCCCCATGCTAAGTTTTCTCCTTTCACTAAATCATCCTATCCTGAAGTCCTAGTCCAAATTCTGGTCCCTGCTATTATTTGTAATTTTTAAAAAATTTTGTGTTTTGTTAAAATGAAGTACATTCTGCTGGGTCCTTCCACTAAACTGGGCAGAGCTGTCTCTCATTCATCTTTTATCGCCAGTGCCTTAAACACCAAAGGGACTTTGTGAGAGGAAAAGAGGTCAAGGGGAGAAGGTGAAACTACTCTTCTGTTGGCCTTGGTCTGGGCCCCTGATACCCTAGTGGAACTGATGGGAAGAAAAATTCTATCAGTGCCTGGTAAAGCACTAGCCCTACAGTTACATAAAACTTAAATGGTCAAATGAGCACAGCCTCCTGCAAAATGCATCCAAGATTACAGACTGTAATAGTTAAAGGTCATGCCTGCTGTGCGTTAAGACCACGAAAGCTTTCCCACGGAGACAATGACATTATCAAGTGTTAGACCAAAGTAGAACTTGTGAACTGTGACCTTGATCTTGCACATGCTCCTGGGAAAAGAAGCCTTTGTGAAACATTCCTTTTCTGATTTGAAAAGGATTCCATTGTCATAGACCATTTCTCAGGGTTCAGATCAGAGGGAAATGCAAGAGGATGGATTCAATTGCATGTAAGATACCAGCAGACTGTACTGCAAACATAAGCCACTGCCTGGGCACCCCCAGGCCTAGTTTTTTTTTTTTTTTTTTAATATCAGTGCCGCAGTTTCTCCTGGCAACTGCCAAGTTCCCCAGAGCACTGTTTATAAATCTTGAATGACCCTGGAAGTCCTGCCTTGGGGTGATTGTAGAGTAGTTAGAGGTGACAGGAATCCTGGGGGAGACTCAAGTTTATAGCTGTCGTCGCTAGGCTGTGCTGTAATTTAGTCACTCAATCGTGTCTAACTCTTTGCGACCCCATGGACTGTAGCCCACTGTGCTCCTCTGTCCATGGAATTCTCCAGGCAGGATTACTGGTGTGGGTTGCCATTTCCTTCTCCAATTGCTGGGCTTTACTGCCATCTATAAAGAGTCTCCTTTTGTTCACTAGGACGTTCCCAGAACTTAATGCCCGCCCCCCCCCCCCAAAATAACACCACGCAGTGCGTTTTGATTGAATGATAAAATGAACAGATGAATGATCAACCAGAAAGAAAACCATAAAATCATTTCCTGTCGATTCCTGGGGTAGTATAAAATCCTTTCTGAATAAAGAAAACGGGTACCAAATAAATATCCAGTAGGTAAAGAACTATGCTGGAATTGTTTGGTTTTGGCGTGGGTGTGATTGGAGGAGTATTGAGTAGTGAATAGCAAGCGGTAGGGCCAGCACAAGGAGGGCTTCCAGAATACGAGATGAGTGAACTTCCAGCTAGAGAAATCCAGGCACATTATCTTTTACTTCTAGATGGTTCTGAACATAATTAATGAACTCTCAGAAGAAACACACTCAGGATTATGGCTGTTGTTCTTAGCTGTTTAGCCAAATTCGATATTTAGCCTCATGCATAAATAGGCATCTTATTGCATACAACCAGACATGTCCCTTTGCAGTGGATAGGCAAGGTCTCAGTGAAGGCATCAAACATCCAAGTTATACCACTGGAAAAATGCATTAGTAGGTGTGCTGGCAGGAAAAAT
Organism: Ovis aries; assembly: GCF_016772045.2. Taxonomy (NCBI): domain Eukaryota; kingdom Metazoa; phylum Chordata; class Mammalia; order Artiodactyla; family Bovidae; genus Ovis; species Ovis aries. The sequence goes on from NC_056072.1 coordinate 20,600,117, forward strand.
TAAGCCAGGAAGCAGTCTTAATCTTGTAGGCAGAGAGAGTATGATACTGTGATTTATAAGAAATCTATATTGAGTCATTTGTGGCATAGAACTCCTAAAACCTGTAGCATTTCCTAAGTGATGAGATTCATAAATGTCTTTGGTATGCTAATAAGGTGATTTTTGGAAAGCACCTGAAGATAGAGCCAAGTTGCCAGAGGAGCCAACCATGTGATTCAAGTTTGTCAGTTTTAAAAAACGTTTTATTTTGTATTGAGGTATAGCTGATAACAGTGCTGTGAGAGTTTCAGGTGGACAGCAGAGTGACTCGGCCACACATATACATGAATCCATTCTCCCGCAAACTCCCCTTCCATCCAGGCTGCTACATGACATGGAGCAGAATTCCTTGTGCTGTGCTGTTGGTTATCCATTTTAAATATAGCAGTGTATGCATGTCAGTCCCAAATCCTTGACTATCCTTTGAAGCCCCCATCCTTCACCCCTGGTAACCATAAGTTGGATTTCTTAAGTCTGTGAGTTTATTTCTGTTTCGAAAATAAATGCATTTGTATCATTTCTTTTTAGATTCTGCATATAAGGGATATCATACTATATTTGCCTTTCTCTGCTTATTTCACTCAGTATGACAGTTTCTTCATCTGTGTTGATGCAAATGGCCTTCTTTCATCTTTTTAATGACTTAGGAACAGTCCGCTGCATATATGCACCACATCATTATCCATTCCTCCATCAGTTTAGGGACATCTAGGTTGCTTTCATGTCTTGGCTAGTATAAACAGTGCTGCAGTGAACATTGGGTTGCATGGATCCTTTTGGGCCATGTTGCCCTCTGACTGTACACCCAGGAGCAGGATTGCAGGGTCATATGGTAGCTGTATTTTTACTCTTCTAAGGAACCTCCATGCTGTTCTCCGTAGTTGCCATACCACTTTACATTCCCACCAGCAGTGTAGGAAGGTTCAGAAGGTCGTCATTTTTAATCCTGCTCCTTGATTTCCAGGAAGAGAGGCTGGAGGTTGAATCAATCATCAGTGGCCAATCATTTAACCAATTATGTTTATGAAGTGTACCCTCCTCAGAAAAGCTCATAAAGGAGGGGGACTGGCGAGCTTCCAGGTTATGGACCAGAAATCTTCCACACGCCCCTGTGCCAGGCCCCAAGCTCCTTGAGTATAGATGCTCTTATTGGAAACTTCTCCATATTTCTCTCTTCATCTGGCCATGGACTTTCATCTTTTGTAGGAAACTGGTAATCTAGTGAGTAACCTGGTCCCCTAAGTTCTGTGAACTGCTGTAGCTAATTAACTGACCCCCAAGGAGTGGGTGGTCAGAACTTCTGATGTATAGTCAGTCATTCAGAAGCACGTGACAACTTGGACTTGTGACTGTCATCTGAAGCAGAGGCAGTCTCATGGGATGGAGACCTTAACCCGTGTCATCGGATACTCCCTCCAGGAGGGCACATGTAGGATGTCCAGCTGACATTTGAGAATTGCTTGGTGCTGTGGGAACCCGCCCCCCAGCCCCACTTCAGAACTGGGTGCAGAATCTTGAAGAGCACCAGCTGAGTGTGAAGTCAGACACTTCTGTTGGAGAAGGTGGTATTGGCCTGAATTAATAAACACATGCCCCAGCCTTCTTCAGAGCTGCACTCCACTCATATGCCAGGATTCTTGAGGCTTCTTCAAATTTCCAGCCCTGTAAATCTGAGATGACATGTTTCCTAGTCGGTCCCTTACAGTTCAAAAATTTCAGAGAGTAAAGTATGCTTAGAGTTCAAATAGTAAAATCCAAGTTCTTTACTGATAGTAAGAGATAGGTTGTTATCAGCAAAAAAAAAAAAAAAAAATCTCCCTCAAACTCTGCCCTGGCTGTGTTTGCATAGTGCTTATGTGAGAGGTTTGCTAACCTCAGGTTTTGACAGCTGTCCCCCCAAACAAGCTCTGCATTAACCTGCAGCTGCAACCTAAGTGACAGAAATCCAGTGCTGCCGTCAGCCCACCCTCCCCTCATTAACTTCCATAGCCCACCTTGTCTTGCCACAATGCCTCCAGCCTCCCCCACCCCCCACCGTTCTCAGACCCTGCCCTGTCTGCCCACCCCTTGGGTCTGCCCTGCCCTGTCCAGTTCAGCCCTGTTTGCCACCACCCAGCCACCTCCCCAGACAAGTCATTCATTACCACTCGGGCCTCCAGTACTCTCTGCTCCCCAAACCCCAACAGCTGTTTCTTGCTCTGCCATCAGTTTCCAGTGTAATTATCCTTGCCGCTTGCTGTCACTCACTTAGCAACGTTTGCGTCATATCTGGCTTTGCAACCATCTGAACAGTCTTTTCTGACTGCCGGTCTCCTCCCTCCTGGGACGGAAGCTGGGGGGGAGTTATTCAGTGAATTAAAATACTGTGCAAACTTGAGAGAAATCCAATTGCTTTCAATTCAGTGAAAATTCTAATGCCTGGAATAAATGCCACCCCAATGCCAACTGTAATCCAGTTTTCTGAGGACCACTGTGCTTAGAATTTAGCTAGTTAAAACTCTGCACCAGGGCATAATCATTTGTAAAGACTTATGCCAGGGTAGCAAAGCTGTCAACGTATAATGAACATCTAAAATGCACATGACATGACTTATATGACAAGCCAAAATAAAAGAAAGATGGAGGTAACACTTCATTTCCATGAGTTCATTAATGTGGCAATTAAGGAAATCATTAACATAAAGAGTTTAATTTGGCAGGAAGCCTGAACATAGAAAGGATTCAGTATTAGCTATTGTTATTATTGTTCTTTAGTTCAAGACCATTGGAATAGTAAGTTAAGAAAATGCCCACTGTTAAGTACTCTGGGCTAGAAGAAGGGAAATAGATGTACACTGACCTGAAAACAAAATACAGTAAAAGACTTTTTTAAAAACAAGTCTTGTACTATTTTAAGTGTTAGTGAAGGTGTGGTGGGGGCTGGCTAGAGACAAAGGAGTTTTGACTAGGGAGAAATGTTCCCCAGTGTTGGTTGCAGTACTAGTTTGTTAGGGCTGCTGCAAGGTTCCCTGGGTTGGGAGGATCCCCTAGAGTAGGAAATGGCAAGTGACTCCAGTATTTTTTTTTAATTAATTACTTTACTTTAATTGGATAATTTCTTTACAATATTGTGGTTTTGCCATACATCAATATGAATCATCACCGGGTACACATGTGTCCCCCCCATCCTGAACCCCCCTTCCACCTCCCTCCCCACCCCACCCCTCTGTGTTGTCCCAGAGCAATGGCTTTGAGTGCCCTGCTTCATGCATAAAACTTGCAGTGGTCATCTATTTTACATACGGCAATGTACGTGTGTCAGTGCTGATCTTTTAAATCATCCCACCCTCGCCTTCTCCCACAGAGTCCAAAAGCCTGTTCTTTCATCTGTGTCTCTTTTGCTGCCTTGCATATAGGATCATCATTTTCTAAATTCTGTATATATGCATTAATATACTCTATTGGGGTTTCTCTAACTTACCACTCTTCTTGCCTGGAAAACCGTATGGACAGAGAAGCCTGGTGGGCTGTAGTCCATGGGGCCATAATAGTCAAACACAACTTAGCAACTAAACCACCTCCACCAACAAAGTTTTATGAACCAAGTGGCTTAAACCACTGTAACTTACTATCTCACAGTTCTGGAGGCTACAAATACGAAATCAGAGTGTCAGTAGACTGGTTCCACCTGAGGTTGGCGGAGAGGCTCTGTTTCGGGCTTCTGTCCTCCTCTCGCACATGGCTGTGCTCTCTCGTCTCTTTACATCGTCTCACCTGTGTCTCTGTCCAGATTTCCCCTTTGAATAAGGTGTCAGTCACATGGGCATGAGGAACCAGCCCTACCGAATTATGACCTCATCTAAACATAATACATCTTCAATGACTCCATGTCTAAATAAACACTTGCTCAGAGTTTCCAGGGGTTAGACTTTATACATGGGAATTCTGAGGGTGACACAGTTCAACTCATAACAGTTGGTAAGACAGATAACAAAATGCTTAAAAATAGACAAAGCTGCAGATAGCAATTCCAGGTACACACAATACATGGGTTTAGTTCAGTTCAGTCGCTCAGTCGTGTCTGACTCTTTGCGACCCCATGAATCGCAGCACACCAGGCTTCCCTGTCCATCACCATCTCCTGGAGTTCACTCAAACTCACGTCCATCGAGTCGATGATGCCATTCAGACATCTCATCCTCTGTCATCCCCTTTTCCTTCTGCCCCCAATCCCTCCCAGCATCAGAGTCTTTTCCAATGAGTCAACTCTTCGCAGGAAGTGACCAAAGTACTGGAGTTTCAGCTTCAGCATCATTCCTTCCAAAAGAAATCCCAGGGCTGATCTCCTTCAGAATGGACTGGTTGGATCTCCTTGCAGTCCAAGGCACTCTCAAGAGTCTTCATCAACACCACAGTTCAAAAGCATCAATTTGTTGGCACTCAGCCTTCTTCACAGTCCAACTCTCACATCTATACATGACTACTGGAAAAACCATAGCCTTGACCAGACGGACCTTTGTTGGCAAAGTAATGTCTCTGCTTTTGAATATGCTATCTAGGTTGGTCATAACTTTTCTTCTAAGGAGTAAGCGTCTTTTAATTTCATGGCTACAGTCACCATCTGCAGTGATTTTGGAGCCCAAAAGATAAAGTCTGACACTGTTTCCACTGTTTCCCCATCCCTAGTCCCCCAAGTGATGGGACTAGGTGCCATGATCTTTTTCTGAATGTTGAGCTGTAAGCCAACTTGTTCACTCTCCTCTTTCACTTTCATCAAAAGGCTTTTTAGTTCCTCTTCACTTTCTGCCATAAGGGTGGTGTCATCTGCATATCTGAGGTTATTGATAGGTAATAGTTATCAATTGTATATTTTTAACTGAGAAATATGGAGATATTTTACATAGCCAGTAAGAGGTATGTGATTGTCTTTTTCAGTATATGCATTCTAGTGAAATGTTATACAAAACCCTTAAAAATGTATTTATTTAAGATATTTGTAGTATATTGTTAAATAATCAGATATATTTTTTGGATTATGTGAAGTAAATATAATTCTATATAAAATGAATAACATATCTGGGAAATAGAGTTTTGAGAATTATAAGAATTAAATAATAATTATTTGTGTAATTTCCAAGTGTTCTGCAATTATGTTAAATTGTTTTTATAAAGTGATATTTTAAAGTATATTTTTAAAGACACACTGCATCATTAAACTGTTTTTGATCTCACCTAGGTTTCTAAAAATCTGTATACCTCATGAAATTCTATTAAAATAGATTCTTATTTTGATCAATGTCAATTTATTTTGCTGAATTTGTAGACTGAAAGAAAGTGATGCACTTTGTTTTTGCTTGTTTCACTATGTGTGGGTCACACTGCTGTGTAACTATAATGTTACAACCTTATCTGATACAAACAGAATTAGCTACTATGGACCCATTTATGCAAGTAACATTTTTGGTTTTTATGGTCTAATGTTTTCTTAATGCTGGTCCCAGTGCTAGACTCCTCAGGGTGCAGAAATACAACATCCGTATTGTCAAGTCAAAAGAATATGGAAGGTGATGTAAAAAATATTTTAGTGAAAATTTAAATATGTGTTCCTTGTGGTGAGGGCTTGGGCAAGGGATTTTGGTTCACCCTGGCCTAACCAGCTGTATTTCTTTTATTGATGAAAGCTGTCTATACTGTGTTTAGGTTTCCATTTATGATACACTAGAAGTGTATTAAAACCTAGCTATAAGTTATTGGCATTTTCACTCTGTTTTAGTTTGACAGCTTGAGTGGAATAAATAGTTAAAATGGTCCATTGCTTTTCTGTGGATGGAGGTAATAATTTTACACAGACTGAAGCTAATGGTGATATTGAGAAAAATTATCTTTTTTGTGACTGTTGTGTTGGGATAGATGGGTGGTGTTTGAACCTTAATAGAACTCATGTAATTTCTTTCCACTGTCTGCCCAGATGAAGATGATATCATAAACAGATGAACTATGAGTCAACACAAGACTCAATTTCCTGCTGAATACTTGAGATTGCTGTGTTTCAGAAGCCCGGGAGAAGGGTATCTCCTGTATACAAGAAAATTTTCCTGGTGATTAATGCCACAACATTCAGGAAAATAGATTCAATTTGCTTCTAAAAGAAAAAATGAACCCAAAACTTTCAGCAGCCTATAAACCTCTTTTTCAGATACCTCTTTTAACTATCACTAGAAAGGAGAGAAAACATGGCTGTCATAGGTGATTGTATCCTGGACCTTTGCCTTTGGTTTTCAAAATGTATGAAGATTCTCTCTTTCTTTGAAAGAACTTGAGTAGGGTCAGAACTAGTTACACAAGTACATATGTCACTCCGTATAACTGGTTCCCAGGCACAGCCTCCGAAGTAGCATACGAGCAGTGCACACTTGTTTAGCAGTCTAGACAGTGGTTCTCAACAGCGGTTGGGGGGATGCCCCCCCCAGTGGCCATTTAGCGATGTCTGGAGACATTTTAGATGTCATCCTGGGGGGCTGCTACCAGCATTGAGTGAGTGGAAACTAGGAATATTGCTCAATATCCTGCAATGCACAAGGGAGCCCACTACAAGAAGGAGTTATCCCATTCCAAATATTAACAGTGCTGAGGCCGAGACAGCCTGATCTCATATTTACACCATGCCAGTGGTTTTTTCCTTCTAAATAATCAAATGTTGCATTAACTAATTAAAAAGCTGGACAGTTGGATGAGCCTTCAGCCTTTTACCTGAAGACACAGACATCATGGATCCCACTCATAGGAGCTGAAAAGCTAAGTTTTCCTTTAGTCGTTCTTAATAGTGGTGCAGTGACTCAACACAGGGGACTACTGTGGTCCATGTTCAATTTTGAATTGAAAAGTGTTTAAAGGTCAAGGTAAAAAAAAAATCAGTGATATTTTAAACATGAAATAGGGAGGAGTCAAGGTTAATGATGCCTCTCACAGTCACTTGCAATATTCTTTCTTGGTGACAGAGATGGTGTTTAAATATGACACCTGTAACCAGACAGTGGCCCCACAATGTCATGGGAGAGCAAGCTTGAATCCACCATTAGTTGGGTAGAGAGCTACCAGTCTATAATATAGAGGAAAAAACATCTGGAAAACTCTTTATTCTCCCATTTTTATAGAGAGGCCTGTGATGGATGCCCTTAGAAATTCCTTCCTTTCAAAGTTTCTGTTGCTAAACCAATTAGAGCTCCCAATACCAGAAGGCTTTAGAAGTGTTTTTGAATATTAATCTTTCTTGGGGGTTTTCTGCTTATGCCAGATTAGATAATATGGTAAATGGATTGAAACGAATAAATCCAGAACACATTTGCATTAGTGTTCTATTTCCTGGAAATGTTTCCTTGGTTAATTGTTAGATAGCCCATGGTAAGCGAGTTATTAATTAATTGCTAGAAAATGTAGTGTTTATATTACTTTGGTCTTTAATTGGCTACAACTTTTCTTTCTCATTAAATGCTAATTTAATTGTTTAAGTAAACAAGGCCATTAGAACAGTAGTCAATTCTTTGGAAAAACTGTTTAATGAAATACAAATTTCACTTATAATTATAAATCAATTTTTCTGTAATAAATAAAGCTCAGAGTTGGATTTCTTTTTAATTATGGAAGTTGAACAGTCTATTTCTAAAAACTGATGTTCCTAAAACTCCTAACTTTGCTGAGAATGGTAAGTTTCTCATAGTACTAGTGTGTGTGTTTTTAGATAGTTTATTCAGAAAATGAGTGAACTGTTAAAATAATCGTTTATCTGTAAGCTCTAATTTAGAAGTGGCCTGATTGATAGAAACTTTAAAAATAAGCCAGTCTTTCCTTGGAAAGTAGAAAATCCCAGATGAAATTGAATGTTCTTTATTACTTTTACCCATCATAAGGAGAAGTTCTTTCTGAAGTATCCTTTGGATATTTCTCCAACTCACGATGATTTAGAAGGGACTATTTTCTGCAGCCATATGCCTATTTTAAAAAATCATTTTACTTAAATTATTTGTTTCTAACATGACCCCACATTACTGAGTAGTACTTCTCCCATCATGATTCTTAGTGTTAATGAAAAGTTCAACGAAGTAACTTTTTAAGTCTTTCTGGCTTTATTTGATGATTCATCATCAGCCCATCATCGACTCTAACAAATAAAAAGGAGCTTTGAGGAGCTGTGCAAAGTGAAAACCATTTACAAGCAGAGGAAGAAGGCAGTTACTCTAGACAAAACACAGGTTGGTTATTGCAGGGTTACTGTCCTTTAGGGAATGGCAGGGGGGTTATCTGGCAGATTACCTACTAGTGCTGATCAGGAGATTCCTGTGGACTGGTTTAAGATTCATTTATGAGAAAGCCCAAACTGTGATTATCTCAGTGTGTGATTGTCTCAGTGTGGCAACATAGGGCTGAGGGTAAGTGACTTCATTTTGGTTCTGTTCTGTTTTTTTAACAATCCCCTACCCCTCAACTTCCACCCTGCCATTGTTGACCAGACTCTCAGATTAACTAAGAGATGTGATCAAAATTTAAGGCATCAGCCCTACCCCCAGCTATTGCACTGGAATTCTCAGTTTGTGGTCAGTCAGGTCACGGGGTCAGGTTCACATTCTTTAAGCTGGTCATTCACTTACCTTTTCCTTTTCTGAAGCTCTAGTCTTGGGGTGATCATTTGTTTTGGTCAGCTATGAACATGCATTTAAAGCTTTTTTAAAAAAAAACTAAAGATGATAGCCATGGAGGCCAGTAAAATTTGAAATTCTATAGACCCCACATGAGGTTTGTAGAAAGCCTTGACACAAGGTGCCCTGGCTTTGGGGGTGCTAAGGAGAGGCAGGGAAATGGGTACTCAGAGTTAGGGAGTCTGATACAGAAGAGAGGAGGCTGTTGATTCTAGAGAAACTGAGGCTTTGGAAA